>NC_058087.1:136072449-136672449 GCF_014858855.1 Bufo gargarizans | reverse complement strand
CACAAATGCATCTGTTTGCGTCCAGATTGCCGGCAGCAACGGAACTGTCTGCTGGAATCCTCTGCCGCAAGTGTGAAAGTAGCCTTAATCAAGTGAATGGGGCTGGGCTGCAATACCAAGCTGAGACACTCTACAATGTATGGCGCCGTGCTTGGTAAGCTGTCAGGTAATCAGAATAACTGATTGGTGGAGTTGCCAGCTGTTGGAGTCTCCCCCCCACCACGCTTGGAAACGGGCGTAGTGAAAACTACTCAAATCAGGGGCTGAAATAGTTTTTTTACTGCCGGCAGCATGCCTAAATTATGATGACTCCGCCAGCGCAGAGGGGAAACAATGACCAGTGTAAAACGGTAGGCTTTGTAAATGACCCCCAATTTTATTTTTAACTAGAAATGGCCACATTTGTAGATTACTGCTTTAGCCACTAGGTGTCACTGTCTTATTGTACTGTATATTGGTAAGTTTTCATTAAGTTGCTCGTCTTGCAATATCAAAACTAAACTGTGCTTCACACTCCATTGCAACAGCTGATAGTAATGGTCACCGCAGCCATATTTTATTTTATGACATATTATATTTTAACTTTTAAGGGTCATTCCAGTCAAAATGATAGGTCATAGGTACATATGGGAGGATGACATTGGACCACTAATAGTTCCCAGAACCAAAGGGCTATATAGGGAGAAGCTGACACCACTGCGCTGCACAGCTCTATAAGGCTGGTTTCACACGGGCGTTGCGGGAAAAGGTGCGGGTGCGTTGCGGGAACATGCTAGATTTTTCCGCGCAAGTGCAAAACATTGTAATGCGTTTTGCAATCAGCATGTTTGGTACCCAGAATGCATAGTACAATAGGGCTGGAGAGGTTAAAAAAATAAAAATAAAATTTAACTCCCCTTAATCCACTTGATCCCACAGCCGGCATCTCTTCTGTCTTCTTCTTTGCTGTGCACAGGAATAGGACCTTTGATGACGTCACTGTGCTCATCACATGGTCCAATCACATGGTTCATCACCATGGTGAGGGACCATGTGATTGGATCATGTGATGTGACATCACCACAGGTCCTTAGTCGGCAGCTCAACATTACAGAAGAAGACAGAGATCCGCAACTTTTTTTTTTTTAACCCCTCCATCACTATTTTACTTTGCATTCTGTATCCAGAATGCTATTATTTTCCCTTATAACTATGTTATAAGGGAAAATAATACAGATCGGGTCCCCAGCCCGATCATCACCTAGTAACCATGCGTTAAAATCGCACCGCATCCGCACTTGCTTGCAGATGCTTGCGATTTTCACGTGGCCCCATTCACTTCTGTGGGGCCTGCGTTGCGTGAAAAACGCAGAATATAGAGCTTGGTGCGATTTTCATGCGACACACAAGTGATGCGTGAAAATCACAGCTCATGTGCACAGCCCCATAGAAATGAATGGGTCCGGATTCAGTGCGGGTGCAATGCGTTCAAATCACGCATTGCACCCGTGCGGAATACTCGCCCGTGTGAAAGGGGCCTTAGAGCTCATACACAGGTCAGAACCCTGTATGACTACCTACCTGCACAGCCTCAGTGTGCTGCCGTAAAGCTCGGCAGGGTGCTGTATGTATGAATACTGTTGGGATCCAGCAGTAAAAAAAACCCCACTCCTTACGCCTCATGGTCCTCAATGGATCTTCTGTTACAACTCTGTATAAGGCTCTGTTCACACTATCTTCTGTCTGGGGTATATATGTATATATAAGGCCTCTTGCACACGGCCATATGGCTTTTTCAGTATTTTGCGGTCCGCAAAAAATACAGATGACGTCTGTGTGCATTCTGTTTTTTGTGGAACGGAACAGCTGGCCCCTGATAGAACAGTACTATCCTTGTCCGTTATGCGGACAATAATAGAACATGTTCTATCTTTGAACGGAACAGAAAAACTGAATTCATACTGAGGACATTCCGTTTTTTTTTGCGGACCCATTAAAATTAATGGTTCCATATACGGAACGCAAAAAAGGCAAGAGGCCTAAGGGTATGACCACACTGCATGTTTGCGATCTGTTCGGCCACGGCCAGCTGCGTTCAAGAACCGTGCAGCCAATTAGGCCGCAGCTGCCTGAAGAAGACCGCACTGTGTAGTATAGTATAGCGGTATTTAAGGTGCTGTGTGGCCATTAAAAATATAGAATGCCTATACAGTGCGGTTTTCATTTGTTAAATAACAGACGTCTGCGTTCTTGACCCTAGGGGCTGTTTGATACGAGCGAGTCCATTGCGGGAAACGCGCTCTGTGTGTGAGTGTGATCCTCCGCTCAGGACTTGCAGGAGCGCACGGCATTATCATGATTTACAATGCTATGTGTCTCTGCATGGCCTTTTTTCCACAGAATCATAGTGACATAAAGTTCTGCATCTTGGTAGTATTAATCTCTGTGCTTCATATGTCCTAGGTGATGTAACACTGGGAGAGTCACTTATAGAGAAGGATTTGGATGTCCTTGTGGATGGTAGATTAAATTATAGCACGCAATGTCAATCAGCTGCTTCTAAGGCCACCAGGATATTGTCATGCATTAAACGAGGCATGGACTCGCGGGGCAGGGATGTGACATTACCACTTAGCAAAGTGTCGGTGCGGCCTCATCCAGAATATGCAGTCCAGTTCTGGGCACCAGTCCATAGAAAGGACGCACTACAGCTGGAAAACGTACAGAGGAGAGCGACTAAACTGATAAGGGGTATGGAGGGTCTTTGTTATGAAGAAAGATTAAAAGAATTTAATTTACTTAGTCTTGAGAAGAGACGTCTAAGGGGCGACATGATTAACCTATACAAATATATAAATGGCCCATACAAAAAATACGGTGAAAAACTGTTCCATGTAAAATGCCCTCAAAAGACAAGGGGGCACTGCCTCCGACTGGAGAAGAAAAAGTTCCCTCTCCAGAAGCGTCAAAGCTTCTTTACTGTAAGATCGGTGAATCTGTGGAATAGACTTCCTCAGGACGTGGTCACGGCAGCAATAGTGGACAGTTTTAAAAAGGGTTTAGATGAATTCTTAAAAGTAAATGACATTAAGGCCTCATGCACACAACAGTATTTTTTCACGGTCCGCAAAACGGGGTTCCGTTGTTCCGTGATCCGTGTCCGTTTTTTCTTCCGTGTGTCTTCCTTGATTTTTGGAGGATCACCAGACCAGAAAAGTGAAAAAAAAATCTAAGTCAAGTTTGCCTTGAAAATGATAGGAAAAAAACGGACACGGATCACGGACGCGGATGACAATCTTGTGTGCCTCCGTGTTTTTTCACAGACCCATTGACTTGAATGGGTCCGCGAACCGTTGTCCGTCAAAAAAATAGGACAGGTCATATTTTTTTGACGGACAGGAAACACGGATCACGGACGCGGATGACAAACGGTGCATTTTCCGAGTTTTCAACGGACCCATTGAAAGTCAATAGGTCCGCAGAAAATCACGGAAAACGGAACAACGGACACGGATGCACACAACGGTCGTGTGCAGGAGGCCTAAGGCTTATGAAAATGTGTAGAGTCTCACTTCCTTCTGGGATTCGCGTCCCCACCTATCCCTTGGTGGAACTTGATGGACTTATGTCTTTCTTCAACCCTATTATAACTATGTAACTATGTAACAGAAGGATTGAGAAGTAACCTTGGAAAAGTTCCCCCAACCAGAGCGAGAGGAGTGTCCGGGAGAGGAGGCGTCACCAGAAATTGGGCCGGGTTAGTAGCTGAGTCTCTTTGACTGCTGGGTATTTTACTCGGAGCTGCTGACCTGCAGAGCTGACTATCAAGCTCCCGTCTGTACTGTCAGTATGAGTGAGCACCCGGTGTTTCTAGGGGCAGACATAGTGGAGAAGCATTTAGCTTATTCAACTCTGATCCCGATGCTGGAAAAAGCTCTGGTTAATTATTCTAGAGGAAAGGAAGGAGGTGTTGTGCAGCCCATCCGAACCATTGTACCGGTGGCGAAGTACAGGGGGTAAGCATCTTCTTATTACGTACACCTTTTCTTCGCGGACGTCTGCACTGTTTTTAGTGCATTCGTTAGCAGCGCAACTCAGTGTAACGTATGTCTATGGAGTCGCATTGTGACACGCCACGTGCTGCAACGAGACAGTCGCAAAAAAAAATCCAGACATCATGTGATGCAAGTCAAACTTTGCATGCAATATTCACTCCATTGACTTCAGTGCACACGACACGTAACTCGCCTGCGACTTGGTTGTGTTTTCACAGCCAGATCACAGATCTAAGGGTACGGCGACACTGGCCGTGCAACATTTCAAGTAATGTATTGCAATGGTTTCGCAACGCGACATATAATGTACTGCAGCGTGACAGCCGCAAAAATTTATCCAAGTCAGATTTTTTCGACTTTTGCGTCGCAGCAAGTTTCATGTCGCATTGCAAAACCATAGTAATATATGACATGAAATGTTGTGCAACATTTGTCGCCAAGTAGTCGTACCTCTTTGTGTTGCCCTTGCTGTCACGCGACACATGGCCACGTAACCGTATCCTTAGGATGCATTCACACAATCGTATTTACTGTATGTATCCACCAGTGCCCTAGCCGAAAAGTCGTGTGCGACCTGCAACACATGTCTGGATTAGATTTTTTACGACTGTCGCATCGCAGTCGCAGCATGTTTCATGTTGCATTCCGACACCCTTGACAAAAATGACATAAAATGTCATGCGATACATGTCGCCGTGTACTCGTGGGAAATAGATTTTTTATTTTTTGCATTAGGCTGGGTCTGCACGGCTATTGTGGCCCTGACACCTGTCACATGACCAAAGATCACCATGAAATCATGAAAAAAAATTCAGCAGTTCTGGATATTTTTGCGATTCTGGGGTCGCAGTGGCGGCAACTTAAGAGTCATGCTGCGACTGTATTCAGTTCAATGGCTGCATGCACTGCTACACGACATTCTTTGTTTAGGTGACAGTTGTCGGGGCAAAGATCGGCGTGCATCATTAGCCTAATGCAAAATAAAATATCAATTTCCTATGAGTTATAAGGGCTCATTCGCCTTTCGTGTTTTGAAAAGGACATCAGTTCTATTTGTTTTAGGACTCATGCACACGACCGTATGTATTTTGCGGTCCACAAAACACGGATCCACAAAAAAAACTGATGACATCCATGTGACATCCATGATACATCTGTTTATTTGCAGATCTATGGTAACAATGCCTGTCCTTGTCCGCAAAATGGACAAGAATAGGATATGTTCTATTTTTTTTCATAATGGACTTGCGAACATACGGAATGCACACAGAGTTTTTTGCGGCCCCATTAAAATGAATGGTTCCGCATACGGGCCTAAAAAAAAAAAACTGTACGGACATGGACAAAACATACATTTGTATGCATGAGCCCTTAAAGGGGTATTCCCATCTGAAACAATGGGGGCATATCTTCTAAACGATGCCAAACCATACATATGTCACATGGAGAAA
The DNA here is from genome assembly GCF_014858855.1 of Bufo gargarizans. Lineage (NCBI taxonomy): Eukaryota > Metazoa > Chordata > Amphibia > Anura > Bufonidae > Bufo > Bufo gargarizans. The sequence continues at coordinate 136,666,964 of NC_058087.1, read as the reverse complement.
GACCTCAATGAGCGTTCATTCTCCTGACCCTTTAAAGCACAACCTGAAGATGTAGAGACGGGAAATCGCCTTGGGGAAGCTCTGAGCTGATGTGCACTTGCCTTCAAGAGAACTTGAAAGTATTCCCCTGGTTACCCAAGATTAACATGTCTTGTCCCGAAACGTGTAAGAATAAGTCATTTCTAAGTTTAAGGCCTCATGCATATGACTGTATCTGCTTTGCAGTCTGCAAATCGCAGATCTGCAAAATACGGATGCGATCCATGTTGTATCCACATTTTTTTACAGAGCCATTGACTACAGTCGGTCCGTGGTATTGGTATAGGACATTATCTATGTTTTATTTTGGAACGGACATACAGAAGCGAAAATCACACGGATCATCCTCGTGCTTTCCGCATCTGTATGTCCACTCCACAAAAAGATAGACTATGGGGGTCATTTATCAAACTGGTGTAAAGTGGAACTGTCTTAGTTGCCCATAGCAACCAATCAGATTCCACCTATTATTTTTGACTGCTCCTGTGGAAAATGAAAGGTGGAATCTGATTGGATGCTATGGACAACTAAGCCAGTTCTACTTTACACCAGTTTGATAAATGACCCCATTTGTCCGCAAAATGCGGACCACGGACCTATTGAAAACTATGGGTCCGCAAATAAAATGCGGATGGCACACAGACAGTCAGGGGCGGACTGGGAACTTAAAATGGCCCTAGGAACAGGGGTGCACCAGCAATAAGGCGAGGTGAGGCGATCCTCAGGCAGCACCAGGTAGGGGCAAGAGGGGGGCAGTGGAAGGGCCATGGGCTATGAGTGCTTTCATTGTGGCAAATGGGTTAGGTTAAGAAATTGGCATGGGGGGGGGCGACCATTTCAGTTTTCGCCTCAGGCAGCAGAAAGGCTAGGTGCACCCCTGTCTAGGAAAAACCTAAATGTGGCCCGAATCTTGCAGGTGCGTCTAAATTGACAGAAGGCAGGGCAACACAAGTAGATGCCAATACAAGTTGTCAGGGTCAGTCATACCACAGTGCAGCACAAAATACCATCCCACAGAACCAGATACCCCAGTGCAGCACAAAATACCTCCCAGAAGCTGTTCCTCTGTGGTGGCCATCAATAGCTGCCATGTTCTGTCCTCCGCCTCCTGTTGTCTCTAATATGGATATGGAGCAGGGGGCTTAGGAGTAGAGATGAGCGAACTTCTGTTTTAAGTTCGGCGTCTAAAGTTCGGGGGCGGGTTAGCGGAGAATCCCGATATGGATCCGGATATGGATTCCGACTTCCGTTGTGGTCCGTGGTAGCGGAATCAATAATCGGCCATTATTGATTCCGCTACCACGGACCACAACGGAAGTCGGAATCCATATCCGGTTCCAGATCGGGATTCTCCGCTAACCCGCCCCCGAACTTTAGACGCCGAACTTAAAACAGAAGTTCGCTCATCTCTACTTAGGAGGTGAGATGTAGGCCACAACACAAAGACAACCCTACCTTCAGCATGCTGCCTGGACTTCCTCTAATAATGACCTCTGTAGTTCCCCCAATAGTATGTACCCGGGCAGTGGCACTGAGGAGGGCCCAGGTATCGGCCTGCTAGGAAAACTCCCTGAGGTGTCTATGGCCAGTCCGCCCCTAGAGTTGGCTGTGTGCATGAGGCCTAAGAGAAGTTCAGCTATAGATGTCTTAGGCTGGGTTCACACCTGAGCGTTTTACAGCGCGTTCCTACGCGCTGTAAAACGCACAACAGGCAAGAACCAATGCTTCCCTATGGGAATGGTTCTCACCTGGGCGTTTTACAGCGCGTACGATCGCGCTGTAAAACGCCCGACGCTCAAACAAGTGCTTGAGCTTTTTTTTGGGCGTTTGTCGCGCGTTCCCGCACATAGAAATTCGGGAACGCGCGACAATGTGTGAACGCCAGTCTCTGTATGCGCGATTGTAAACGCCCGTACAATCGCGCATACAGAGCGCTCGTTTCAGAACGCTCAGGTCTGAACCCAGCGTTAAAGTGACAAAGGGTTGTCAGCAGGTTTCATTATACACAGCCCTATAGACACAGGATTTATCCACCATAAGCTTCCAATACAGGCACTGATTATTGTTAACTATACAGTTGGAAAATAGGACACATTTGCCCTGAAATTTTTAACTGTTCATTTGCTTCCTAAATGCAAAAATTAAGCAGCTTTCAATCTTTGTTAAACATTTCCTACCATCTTGGCTCTGCAGAGTGTGTAAGTCCTTCACTTAGCTTTTGGTGCTGCTGAATTTCACATAAATCCCTCCTGGAGTCCTGCTCCTATTTATGGTGGCTCTCTCTGCTCTCCCCTTCCCTTCTCCCAGTGTTAGAGATAGCGGCAGAGAAGGAGGGGAGGTTGCACATGGCAGATGGATGCTTTCTACTGGCCCCCTCTCCACACACAAGGCGGGCAGATCACACAAGTGGTAGATAGGAAGGAAAGCACAGACATAAGGCAGTTTACAGGGGATGAATTGGATAGGCTATGTACAAGTCTAGAGGGAAAGCAGAGCAACCTCTGCAGGGCAAAAGGGGAATCACATAGCATCACTGACAGCACATAAGATCCCCCATAGAATGTAGAATGCTTAATCAGTCCAGGAATGAAGCTGTGCTGATACAAGAGAGCTAGTGATTTTATTTTTTATATATATGAGCAGAGTGAGTTAACCCCTTTGTTACCAGCGCCATACATGTACATGCTGTGATCAAGTGTCTGCACTTCCGGGCGTCTTACCGGCTTCCTCTGCGGCCAGTGGCGTAGCTAGAAATGACTGGGCCCCACAGCAAATTTTTTAATGGGGCCCCCCTCCCCCAGTAATTTTTTCGCAACCCCTTCCTTTCATGCCGCCCCCATTCCTGTGGCTAGTAAAGATCGCTCTCTCAGAACAGGCCTGGCAGCTGTTCCATCCGTTTTCTACACTGTCTATACTGCCACTGTATAGAATTTCATTGTGTAATACTGTTGAGGGGGCCCTGACAAAATCTTGTAGTCCTCCTTCTCCTGGATGGGCCCCTTCTGGGTCAGGGCCCTAAAGCAGCCGCTTCCCCTATAGTTACGCCCCTGTCTGCGGCCAATGAGGATGCCGGTAATTGATTTCGATACCCTGGTTATTGAAGCTGCAATTCTTATTTTGGCCAGCAGGTGACAGGCCAACATAAGAAATGAGCAATTTTGCTCAAATAATGGGTCTAAAAGATGCGTCAATTTTGACGTAAATTTGTTTTCCCTTAGTCCTAACAGCAGCACAAGTGGGGTATTTGCCCCTGTGAAGCTGGTCAGGACCGGCGGAATTTTTAATGAACAAAAATTTCTGCCTAAGTATCCTAATTAGTAATTAACTAATTAAGCCCCTACCCCATATAACCCGGCCCCAACTGGACGGGGTTGCTTTATAACAAGTAAATGACAATAAATCATACAAGGGGAGGGAAATTTGTGCTGCTGTTAGGACTAAGGGAAAACAAATTTACGTCAAAATTGACGCTTCCCTTTCGTCCTAACCAGCAGCACAAGTGGGGAAGTAGCAAGAACCTCACCCAAATTGGGAGGGCTCCCTATTCCCCTCTCAGGAGAGGGCGGCACTTAAAACGGATTGTCCAAAGGCCATTCCCTCCGCCTGTCTAGTCTCTAGACGATAATGCGAGAGGAAGGTGTTCAGAGAACTCCAAGAAGCGGCTGCACAAATCTGATCTAAGGGGATCAGTTTCTTCTCTGCATAAGAGGTGGATACAGCCCTGGTAGAATGGGCGGAGACAAAGGAGGGAGGCGTCAAATCTTGGGACAGAAAGGCCAGACGGATTGCTTCTTTAATCCACCTGCTCAGAGTGGGTTTGGAGGCCTTCAGACCCCTGTTCTTCCCTGCATAGGTCAGAAGGAGGTTTTCCGATCTTCTAAATTCGCTTGTTCTGTCCAGATATATTCTAAGACCTCTTGAGATGTCCAATGTACGGAGCCTCTCCTCCTCGGGAGAAGCCGCAGCCGGTGAAAAAGTGGGCAGACATATCGTCTGATTGATAATAGAAAAAGTAGGAACCTTTGGTAAAAAGGTTGGCAAAAACCTTAACAGGACCTTGTCCTGAAGGATCTTTAAATAGGGCTCAGAAGCCCCCAGAGCCTGAAGTTCCCCAACTCTCTTAGCTGATGTGATAGCTAGTAAGAATGTGATCTTTAGGGATAGGAACCTGAAGTCCACCTCATTCAAAGGCTCAAAGTGGGGGACACATAACCCTTTTAGAACCACCGTTAAGTCCCACTGTGGGATTGGTCTCAGGATTCTGGGTTTAAGCCTCTCGGCTCCCTTCAGGAACCTCTTGATTAGGGGGTCCTGAGAAATCTGTCTGCTAAGGCATGCCGATAAGGCAGAGACGTGAGCTCTGAGAGGAGATGGGCTTAGACCCTTGTCTAGACCATCCTGGAGGAATTGTAGAATAGCGGAGAGAGGAGGGTCTGAGGCAACTACCTCTCTGTTATTACACCATTGCAGGAATATTCTGTAGATTCTAGAATACTTCTTGCTTGTAGATTCCGCTCTGGAGTGAGAAATTGTTCTCAGGACCTCCACAGATAACCCTCTAGCTTCTAGAAGGGACCTGTCAATCTCCAGGCTGTCAGATTGAGCCTCCTCAGATCTAGACAGAGACCTGTGTCCTGATACACAAGGTCCTGTATTAGGGGAAGTCTCCAATAATTGCCCTGACTCATCTTCATGAGCTGGGTGAACCAAGACCTCTTTGGCCAGAATGGCATGATGGCAATCACTGAGGTCTGGTCTTGCTTGATCTTCATCAATACCCTCGGTATCATGGAAATTGGAGGGAAAATGTATGCCAGCCTGAACCTCCACGTTATGGACAGAGCGTCTATCGCTACCGGGTTGTCCTCCCTGTACAGGGAACAGAATCTGCTCACCTTGGCGTTCAGTCGGGTAGCCATCAGGTCGATTTCCAGGGTGCCCCACCGCTGGACAATCATAGAGAAGATACTCTTGTTCAGGGACCATTCCCCTGGAACTGGTAGACCCCGACTCAGGCGATCTGCCACTATATTGAGATCCCCCTTGATATGGACTGTCATTAGGTGGGATAGGTAGATCTCTGCCCAAGAGAGAATGGAACCCACCTCCCTCAGGAGGGTTAGGGATTTCGTCCCTCCCTGTCTGTTTAGGTAGGCGACCACAGTAGTGTTGTCTGTCCGGACTCTCACCGCCTGACCGCGGATGAGAGGAGCAAAATGAAGGAGGGCTAGTTTGACCGCTCTCAGCTCTCTCCAGTTGGATGAGAGGATTTTCTCCTGAGGATTCCAAGTACCTCGTACTGGGTTGTCCTCCAGATGGGCCCCCCAGCCCAGCAGAGAAGCGTCCGTGGTCAATGTGACCCAACGAGGTTGGATCAGAGACCTCCCATCCTTTAGGTTCTTCCACCACTTGAGCGAAGAACGGACTTCTACCGACAGGGAGTGCATTCTGTCTAGGTCTTTGGGCTTGCGACTCCAAGCTGCTAAGACCTCCTCCTGAAGAGGGCGTAGGTGCCATAAGGCCCAAGGAACTGCCTCTGCAGATGCTGACATGTGGCCTAACATCCTCATAAGAACCCTTAAGGAGACTCGTCTGGGCGGTATAAGAGACTGTGCGGCTTTTATTACTCTGTCCCTCCTCTGTGGAGACAGGTATAGGGTCATCAGTTGTGAATCGATCACGAACCCCAAGAACGTTCTCGTGGTTGACGGGACTAAGTGCGACTTGTCCCAATTTATCAACCAACCCAGACCTTGGAGAATCTGGAGAGCTTGTTGAAGCTGACTCTGCAGGACGTCTGCGTTTGCGGCTTTTAAAAGCCAATCGTCCAAGTACTGTACGACCTCTAGCCCAAGAAGTCTTAAATGGGCGACCACAGGAGCCACTACCTTTGTGAAGGTGTGCGGAGCTGAGGATATGCCGAAGGGCAATACAGCAAACTGGGGCCCAAACTGTGTGCTGGGCAGATGGGAACATGAAGGTAAGCATCCTTCAGGTCTATAGTTACCATCATATCTCCTGGGTTCAGGATGTTTAAGACAGAGCGAATGGTTTCCATCCGGAAACGCTTCTTCCTGATGAAGCGATTTAAGTAACGTAAATCGATGATCATCCGCCAGTCTCCTGATGGTTTTGGTACCAGAAAGATGGGGGAATAAACCCCCCGCCGCCATTCGTGAGGAGGAACCTCCTCTAATGCTCCTTTCTGTATATACTGGAGAACCGCGTCCTCCAGGATTAATTGTTTGTCGGGTGCTAAAGTCCTTGTTAGGACGAACTTGTCCCGAGGAAGGGAAATTAAATCTATTGTGTACCCTGACGCTATCACCTGTAGCACCCAAGGGTCTGGAATTTTTTGCATCCAAAAACTTTTGAATAGACTCAAACGTCCACCGACTGGGGAACTGAAAACTGTTCCTTCCTCTGGGACACCGGGGGGAGGGGGAGGGGGATTGACGGGCTGTGGAGAGTCATAGATCAGCCCTGCGGTTTCCACGACCGCGACCCCTACCTCTCTTACTATTTTCAGAACGCCTCTGGGTTCTGTCTCCCCCCTGAAATCTTCCTCCTCCTCCTCTACCCCTTCCTCGACCCCGAAAGGACTGCTGGGGGAGGGATTTACCCTTCTTGTCCGCTAAGTTCTCCATGAGAGAATCTAATTCAGAACCGAACAATCTACCTGGTTCATAGGGAAGGGAGCAAAGGTTAAACTTGGACGTGTTGTCCGCCGCCCATGGTTTTAACCAGAGTGGGCGCCTACTGGCTGAGGAAAGCGCCATAGACTTGGCCGCTAATTTTAATTGTTGTTGGGAGGAATCTGTTAGGAAGTCAATCCCCAGGAGGAGAGTTTTGAATTGGTCCAGGATGTCGTCCCGGGCAACCCCAGAATCCAAGTCCGATTGGATTCTGAGAGTGCGTGCATGGATGAACTCTGATACTTCAGAGCACGCTATAGCAACTGAGGCAGAGGCGGAGGCAGCCGAGTAGTTGCGTCTAAGCGTGCACTCTGCTCGTCTGTCTAGGGGGTCCTTTAGGTTGCTGCCGTCGTCTGAGGGGACTAAAGTTCTTTTGGAGAGCTTTGATATGGCCATATCCACCTTTGGAGGTGGAACCCAAACTAAAGAATCCGCATCCTGTAGAGGGAACATTAGTTTAAACCTCTTTGTTAATACTGGACCCTTCTCCGGGTGTTTCCACTCGGTTGCCATTAATTTCTTTAAAGACTCGTCCACTTTAAAGGCCCTTGGCCCCCTAGAGGTGGACTGTGGAGCTTCCCCTTGCTCAACATCATGGTCCCTCGACCTGATGGAGCGTAACAGTCTTTGAGTCTTTTCGGCCGGAAAGAGGAAGGCCGAACTCTCTTCCTCAGAGGAAGAATTGTCCTCAATGGAGACGACGTCTTCAGACATGGGTACAGGACCAGGAGAAGCCTGTCTGGGCCTCTTGTTAGAGACTGCTCCCTTAATCTTGGCAATGGACGTATCCATGAACTGTTTCATCCATGAAAACATATCCACCACCGTTGGTTCTGGGTCCGCTGGTCTGGGACGGCAGCCTGGGCATCGATGGAATTCGTACGAATCCGGCAATGGGGTGCTGCAGCTGGAACAGGCGAGATGTTTCTGCTTCTGGGTAGATTTGCCTAAGACACAGACAACCATCTTAGAAGAAAGCAAGGTGACTTCAAGAAAAACTTCCTGAGCGCAGGAGTAATCAACAGCAGAAGTCAGTTGAGCTCAGAAAACTGAGAGCAACATTGACCTGCCTCACACAGGTGCCTTAAATAGCACAAGGGGGAGGAGATTATAATCACTCCCCCACCCAGGGGGTGGATTTCCAGGTTGAAGTGAACAATTTTAATAAAAATAACCTAACCTCCCTAATTCCCCCCATTGGGAGCCCCAGCAAAACTGAGGGCACGAACTTAAGGTATTTTTACACAGGGAAGCGCTGAACACAGCGCTGGAGGTCGGAGCTGCGGACCGGAAGTGACGTCAATGACGCACTTCCGGTACTCGCGAGACGCCGGAGGAGCGAAGCGACTGCTTCAGCGGCACACGAGGAGGGAGGCAGGAAGCCAAACCGCCGCCATCTCCCCCCAGCATCTGATATGACTGACACAGATGGGGAAACCCAGGACCACAGATGTGAACACCGCCAGCGCTAAGCGAGGAGCCACAGCAGGCATTGCACGCTCCCACCGAGGTAGGAGAGGGCAGGCTCAGGATACCTAGAAAAAACAAAGGGCAGAATTAAAGATTATAATAACCATCTTAATTCTATGGCTAATTATGGGAGACTCCAGTAAGGAGTCTAGCCTGTCCTGGAGTCCACAGGACAATAAAAAAGCAACCCCGTCCAGTTGGGGCCGGGTTATATGGGGTAGGGGCTTACCGTAATTAGTTAATTACTAATTAGGATACTTAGGCAGAAATTTTTGTTCATTAAAAATTCCGCCTGTCCTGACCAGCTTCACAGGGGCAAATACCCCACTTGTGCTGCTGGTTAGGACGAAAGGGAACCATGATTGCTCAGAATAAAAAAATAAATAATGGATTTTGTAAGCTCAAATACGAGCTTCGAAAGCATAAAATGAAAAAAAAAATATATATATATAAAAAAAAGAAACAAAAGTTTAAATTACCCCTCTTTTCGTAGAATAAAAAAATTAATGCATAAATAACTATTAAATTCAAAATATAAACATCATGGGGATCACCGTGAAATAAAATGCCTCTGCTATTAAAATATAAAAATACAGCGAATGGTGTAATGGAAAAAAAGGTCAAAATGGCCAATTTGCCATTTTTTTTATTGCTTCTCTTACGCAAAAAAAGTAATTAAATGTGATCAAAAAGTCACACACACACACTCCAAAATGGTATCAATAAAAAGTACAGATAATCCCCCACACAGTTCAGTAGATATAAAAAAAGTTATTGGGGTCAGAATATGGTGATGTAAAAAATTTTTTTCTCTAAGTTTACATTTATTTTTACACTATTTAGACATAAAAAAACTAAACATATGTGGTATCGTTGTAATTGTACTGACCCAGAGAATAAAGAGCACTGCTCAGTTTTGCTGCAAATGAAATGTTGTGGGAACAAAACCTGTAAAACAGTGGAGGAATTGTGTTTTTTTTCCCAATTCTACCCCATTTGGATTTTTCCTGCTTCCCACTATATTGTATGCCATATTAAATGGTGGCATTAGAAAGTACAACTTGTCCCGCAAAAAATAAGTCCTCATACAGCTATGTGTACGGAAAAATAAAAAACTTACGGCTCAAGGAAGATAGGGAAGAAAATTGAAAACGCAAAAATGAAAAAACCTCCAGTATCCTAACGGTTAAAAAGAGAACCATCATCTCATCTTACTGATCAGCAGAGACAGCGTTCTGACGCTTACTGAGGCTGAGCTGGCCCCCACTTTATGATCCTGGTTTGACATGCGAAAAATGCCTGAAGATGCTTGCTAGACTGGGGCAATTAATGGCTGAGACGGGGCACCGCTGCAACCAGTGATTTGCTGAGCAGGCATCGCCTGTCATTTTCTGTGTGTCACACCAGGATCAGGAAGGCAGAGAACAGCGGAAAAGTTTGGGAAATGGCATAAGAAAAGTTCTTAATCTTAGAAACAGGCTCCAATAGGAAAGGAAGACGGTGCTGGGGTTTTACTCTATATTAAGATCTTAACTTGAACCTGATTTTTTTTTTTTTTTAATACTTTAATTACCTTTTTTTTTTTTTTACTCGCATATCTGGAGGACTTTATTCCCTTTCTGTGGATAGGCAGCAGCTCATCAAGCATTTGCATCTTCTAGGATGTATTACAATTAGCTTTGGTTAACCCATTCCTTCCCCGTATGGAAAATATTCCCTCACCTACAGCCCTAGATGTAAATCCCACTGTATAACTATATAAAATGAAAGGTGTCTGGAACGCATCATCTGCTTCCCATGAGATCACTACGTCAGCACTGAGGGGAGGGGAAGGGAGCAAGGGAACTAGTGACCATGTAAGGGTGGGTTCACACTAGCGTTAGGGATTCCGTTATGGCTTTCCGTTATAACAGGGTTATGACGGAACATAACGGAATCCATAGGATGGAATGCAAAACGGAAGCCTTTAAGAGGCATTCCGTTTTGCTCCGTCCTAATAGAAGTCTATGGGAAAACATAACGGATCCGTCTGGGTCGCGTTATGCAAGACGGAAAACAAAGTAGGACTTTGTTTTCCGTCTTGCATAACTGGAACCAGACGGATCCGTTATGTTTTCCCATAGACTTCTATTAGGACGGAGCAAAACGGAATGCCTTTTAAAGGCGTCTGTTTTGCATTCCGTCATAATGCAAGTCTATGGGCAGCAAAACGGATCCGCCCTTCCGTCTTATGGATTCTGTTATGTTCCGTTATAACCCTGTTATAATGGAAAGCCATAAGGGAATCCCTAACGCTAGTGTGAACCCACCCTAAGTCCACCACTGAATGCAGGAGCAGGTGGACCAGAAGGATTATCAGCAGGGGGCGCCACCAGAGAGGAAAATGTAATCTACATTAAAAAACAAACCATATTTTTATTGCATTTGTATTGCCCTGTTGATTGCATATTAAGGGGGTTATCCGGGATTTATATATTGATGACATATCCTCAGGATGGGTGATCAATATAAGATTGGCCGAAGTAGGCACATGGTCTATTTTTTTGCGGAATGAACATGCGGACATAAGGAAACGGAATGCACACAGAGTAATTTCATTTTTTTTTGCGGATCCATTGAAATGAACGGAAACGGGGAAAAAAAAATAAGTTTGTGTGCATGAGCCCTAAGTGAATGGCCCTGGACTGCAATACCAAGCACAGCCACTATACAATGTACGGCGCTGTGCTTGGTAAGTTACGAGGAGTCTGCAGTGCTCGCGGCAGGACTGTGGCCTGCTCAAACAGCTGATCGGTGGGGCTTCTGGGAGTCGGATCCTCGCCGATCTCATTCTGGTGACCTATCATGAGGATATGCCCCTTTAATACTTTTCATGGGATAACCCCTTTGAGCTCATGCACACAAACATATTTTTTGTCTGTGTCCATTCAGTTTTTTTTGTGGCCCATATGCGGAATGATTTATTTGAATGGGGCCGCAGAAAAACCTGAAATTACCCCGTGTGCACTCCGTATCCATATGTCCGTTTTGCGGACAAGGACAGGCATTATTACAAAAAGAAACCGGATGTAACACAGATGTCTTCCTTTTTTTTAGCGTATCTATGTTTTGCAAACCGCAACAAACATACAGTCGTGTGCATAAGCCCTAAAATGAACAGAGTCAAAGTGTGGCATTATTTGGGAAGTTCTTACCTGTATAAGGCCTCTTGCACACGAACGTGTGCTGCCCGTGCCCGTGCTGTGGTCCGCAATGCACGGGCACCGACCATGGGCCAGCCGCATGCGGATCGCAACCCCATTCACTTGAATGGGGTCCATGATCTGTCCGTTCCGCAAAAAGATAGGCCAAATTCAATCTTTTTGCGGAATGGAAGCACGTAATGGAACCCCACGAAAGCACTCCGTAGTGCTTCTGTGCCTCCGTTCCGCACCACATCTCTGGATTTGCTGACCCATTCATGTCATCGGAGTGCACACGGCCAGTGTGCCGTGTATTGTGGACCCGCCGTATGCAGGCCGCAATACGGCCACGGGGGAAACACGGTCGTGCGCAAGAGGCCTAAGGGCTCGGTCCGCAATGCACGGGCACCGTCCGTGGGGCAGCCGCATGGGGATGGTGGACCCATTCACTTGAATGGGTCCACGATCCCTCCATTCCGCAAAAAGATAGAGCATGTTCTATCTTTTTGCGGTGAGAAGGCACGGAACGGAACCCCAGGAAGCACTCCGTAGTGTTCCGCTCCGCGCCTCCATTCCTCATCTCTGGATTTGAGGACCCATTGAAGTGAATGGGTCCGCATCCGTGATACGGAATGCACACGGAACGGTGCCCGTGTATTGCGGATCCGCAAATGTGGTCCGCAATACCGCAACGGGCAGCACAGAACGAGCCCTAAGGCCTAATGCACACAGACGTTTTTTTTTGCGGTCCGCAAAAACGGTTTCCGTTGTTCCGTGATCCGTGTCCGTTTTTTCTTCCGTGGGTCTTCCTTGAATTTTGGAGGATCCACGGACATGAAAAATGAAAAAAAAATCTAAGTCAAGTTTGCCTTTGAAATGATAGGAAAAAACGGACACGTATCACGGACGCGGATGACAATCTTGTGTGCATCCGTGATTTTTCACGGACCCCTTGACTTGAATGGGTCCATGAACCGTTGTCCGTGAAAAAAATAGGACAGGTCATATTTTTTTCACGGACTGGAAACACGGATCACGGACGCGGATGCCAAACGGTGCATTTTTCCGGTTTTTCCACGGACCCATTGAAAGTCAATGGGTCCGCGGAAAAAAACGGAAAACGGAACAACGGCCGCGGATGCACACAACGGTCGTGTGCATGAGGCCTAAGGCTACATGCACACGACCGTATTTTGTTTCAGTGTCCGATCCGTTTTTTTTGCGGATAGGATGCAGACCCATTCATTTCAATGGGTCCGCAAAAAACAAGGACAGCACACAGTGTGCTGTCCGCATCAGTATGTCCGTTCCGTTGCTCCGCTAAAAAAATAGTGCATGTCCTATTTTTTTCTAGTTTGCGGACAAGTATAGGCATTAGGCCTCATGCACACGACCGTTGTGTGCATCCGTGGCCGTTGTGCCGTTTTCCGTTTTTTTTCGCGGACCCATTGACTTTCAATGGGTCCGTGGAAAAATCGGAAAATGCACCGTTTTGCAGCCGAGGCCGTGATCCGTGTATCCTGTCCGTCAAAAAAATATGACCTGTCCTATTTTTTTGACGGACAACGGTTCACGGACCCATTCAAGTCAATGGGTCCGTGAAAGAACACGGATGCACACAAGATTGGCATCCGTGTCCGTGATCCGTGGCCGTAGGTTGCTTTCATACAGACGGATCCGAAGATCCGTCTGCATAAAAGCTTTTTCTGATCTAAGTTTTCACTTCGTGAAAACTCATTTCCGACAGTATATTTTAACACAGAGGCGTTCCCATGGTGATGGGGACGCTTCAGGTTAGAATACACTACAAACTTTGTACAAGACTGCCCCCTGCTGCCTGGCAGCACCCGATCTCTTACAGGGGGATATGATAGCACAATTAACCCCTTCAGGTGCGGCACCTAAAGGGGTTAATTGTACTATCATATTCCCCTGTAAGAAATCAGGGCTGCCAGGCAGCAGGGGGCAGACCCCCCCCCTCCCCCGTTTGAATATCGTTGGTGGCACAGTGTGCGCCCACCATCGCCCCCCCTCCCCCCCTCTATTGTAATAAATCGTTGGTGGCACAGTGTGCCCCCACCATCGCCCCCCCTCCCTCTCTCTATTGTATTAAATCGTTGGTGGCACAGTGTGCCCCCACCATCGCCCCCCCCCCCTCCCTCTATTGTATTAAATCGTTGGTGGCACAGTGTGCCAACCACCATCGCCCCCCCCTCCCTCTATAGCAGTAACATTGGTGGCAGTGTGCGGTCTCCCATTCCCCCCCCCCCCCATCATTGGTGGCAGCGGAGTTCCGATCGGAGTCCCAGTTTAATCGCTGGGGCTCCGATCGGTAACCATGGCAACCAGGAAGCTACTGCAGCCCTGGTTGCCATGGTTACTTAGCAATAGTACAACAGTAGAAGATTCATACTTACCTGCTTGCTGCTGCGATGTCTGTGAACGGCCGGGAGCTCCTCCTACTGGTAAGTGACAGTTCTTTAGCAATGCGCCGCACAGACCTTTCACTTACCAGTAGGAGGAGCTCCCGGCCGTTCACAGACATCGCAGCAGCAAGCAGGTAAGTATGAATCTTCTACTGCTGTTGTACTATTGCTAAGTAACCATGGCAACCAGGGCTGCAGTAGCTTCCTGGTTGCCATGATTACCGATCGGAGCCCCAGCGATTAAACTGGGACTCCGATCGGAACTCCGCTGCCACCAATGATGGGGGGGAGGGGGGGAATGGGAGACCGCACACTGCCACCAATGTTGCTGCTATAGAGGGAGGGGGGGGGGCGATGGTGGTTGGCACACTGTGCCACCAACGATTTATTACAATAGAGGGAGGGAGGGGGGGGCGATGGTGGGCGCACACTGTGCCACCAACGATATTCAAACTGGGGGGGGGGGGTCTGCCCCCTGCTGCCTGGCAGCCCTGATTTCTTACAGGGGAATATGATAGTACAATTAACCCCTTTAGGTGCCGCACCTGAAGGGGTTAATTGTGCTATCATATCCCCCTGTAAGAGATCGGGTGCTGCCAGGCAGCAGGGGGCAGTCTTGTACAAAGTTTGTAGTGTATTCTAACCTGAAGCGTCCCCATCACCATGGGAACGCCTCTGTGTTAGAATATACTGTCGGATCTGAGGTTCACGAAGTAGCTCATATCCGACAGTATATTCTAACATAGAGGCGTTCCCATGGTGATGGGGACGCTTCAAGTTAAAATATACCATCGGATTGGAGAAAACTCCAATCCGATGGTATAAAAGAACTCCAGACTTTACATTGAAAGTCAATGGGGACGGATCCGTTTGAAATGGCACCATATTGTGTCAACATCAAACGGATCCGTCCCCATTGACTTGCATTGTAATTCAGGACGGATCCGTTTGGCTCCGCACGGCCAGGCGGACACCAAAACGACTTTTTTTTCATGTCCGTGGATCCTCCAAAAATCAAGGAAGACCCACGGACGAAAAAACGGTCACGGATCACGGACCCACGGACCCCGTTTTTGCGGACCGTGAAAAAAAGGTGTGTGCATGAGGCCTTATTACAATGGATCCGCAAAAAAAACGGATCCGCAAAAAAAACTGATGCCATATGGAATGTCATCCATTTTTTTTGCGGAACCGCAATTTGCGGACCGCAAAACACACACGGTCGTGTGCATGTAGCCTAAGGCCTCATGCACACGACCGTTTTTTTTTAAGGTCCGCAAAAACGGGGTCCGTAGGTCCGTGATCCGTGACCGTTTTTTCGTCCGTGGGTCTTCCTTGATTTTTGGAGGATCCACGGACATGAAAAATGAAAAAAAAATGTAAGTCAAGTTTGCCATTGAAATGATAGGAAAAAACGGACACGGATCACGGACACGGATGACAATCTTGTGTCCTATTTTTTTCACGGCCAACGGTTCACGGACCCATTCAAGTCAATGGGTCCGTGAAAAATCACGGATGCACACAAGATTGTCATCCGTGTCCGTGATCCGTGTCCGTGATCCGTGTCCGTTTTTTCCTATCATTTCAATGGCAAACTTGACTTAGATTTTTTTTTTCATTTTTCATGTCCATGGATCCTCCAAAAAACAAGGAAGACCCACGGACGAAAAAACGGTCACGGATCACGGACCTACGGACCCCGTTTTTGCGGACCTTAAAAAAAAACGGTCGTGTGCATGAGGCCTAAGGCTGTTGAAAACCAGGATCCTTAGAGACTCATTAGACCCTGGCCTAGACAATCTAGAGCAGCCACTCTGACTAATAAAGGTCTATAGAGTTGTGTGCTGGCAGGAAAGTCAATGTAGGTGATCATTAAATGGTAGGGTAGATTCCCATGTGGGATGGAGTTATACATTGGCGCCATCATTAGTTACTCTCATTATCTATATCGCCTCATCTTTGACGTTATACTTGTCAGCCAGGTAATTAGAGGTTTTATTGTTTTATATGAATACTTACCCAAGTGACCACTAACTTTTCTTAGGTACATCTCCAGGAAGAAAAAGCCTTGTACTGCATATAAATAAAAAAAAGTTAAACAGATAAAGATATAAAGTTCTCACATCTAGTTCAATTCTTGTAAATGATGTAAAAAACAAATAGTGAAATTAAATTTTTCATGCATTTCACCATCAATATACACTCACCTAAAGAATTATTAGGAACACCTGTTCTATTTATCATTAATGCGATTATCTAGTCAACCAATCACATGGCAGTTGCTTCAATGCATTTAGGGTTGTGGTCCTGGTCAAGACAATCTCCTGAACGCCAAACTGAATGTCAGAATGGGAAAGAAAGGTGATTTAAGCAATTTTGAGCGTGGCATGGTTGTTGGTGCCAGACGGGCCGCTCTGAGTACTTCACAATCTGCTCAGTTACTGGTATTTTCACGCACAACCATTTCTAGGGTTTACAAAGAATGGTGTGAAAAGGGAAAAACATCCAGTATGCGGCAGTCCTGTGGGCGAAAATGCCTTGTTGATGCGAGAGGTCAGAGGAGAATGGGCCGACTGATTCAAGCTGATAGAAGAGCAACGTTGACTGAAATAACCACTCGTTACAACCGAGGTATGCAGCAAAGCATTTGTGAAGCCACAACATGCACAACCTTGAGGCGGATGGGCTTCAACAGCAGAAGACCCCACCGGGTACCACTCATCTCCACTACAAATAGGAAAAAGAGGCTACAATTTGCACGAGCTCACCAAAATTGGACTGTTGAAGACTGGAAAAATGTTGCCTGGTCTGACGAGTCTCGATTTCTGTTGAGACATTCAAATGGTAGAGTCTGAATTTGGCGTAAACAGAATGAGAACATGTATCCATCATGCCTTGTTACCACTGTGCAGGCTGCTGGTGGTGGTGTAATGGTGTGGGGGATGTTTTCTGGGCACACTTTAGGCCCCTTAGTGCCAATTGGCCATCGCTTAAATGCCACGGGCTACCTGAGCATTGTTTCTGACCATGTCCATCCCTTCATGACCACCATGTACCCATCCTCTGATGGCTACTTCCAGCAGGATAATGCACCATGTCACAAAGCTCGAATCATTTCAAATTGGTTTCTTGAACATGACAATGAGTTCACTGTACTAAAATGTCCCACACAGTCACCAGATCTCAACCCAATAGAGCATCTTTGGGATGTGGTGGAACGGGAGCTTCGTGCCCTGGATGTGCATCCCTCAAATCTCCATCAACTGCAAGATGCTATCCTATCAATATGGGCCAACATTTCTAAAGAATGCTATCGGCACCTTGTTGAATCAATGCCATGTAGAATTAAGGCAGTTCTGAAGGCAAAAGGAGGTCCAACACCGTATTAGTATGGTGTTCCTAATAATTCTTTAGGTGAGTGGTCAAGGGTTAATTCTTCGCTGAGCCTGTGTTTCATTACCAGGTGGTCAGGTGCTCTCATCACCCTGCTATTTAGGGCTGTTTCACACTTGCGTTGTGACATTCCAATTTTGAGACCCAGCAGATGCGTTTTTTTGACCGGACACAAAACTGCTGCAAGCTGCGGTTTTGTGTACGGTCTGAAACGGAACAAACCAGATTCGGCAGCAAAGCCAAGGTAAGTCAATGATGCTCGATCCGTTTTTTCCAATCCCCAAAAAAACGGATCCGTCACACATTGACAATGATTATACTGCCGGATCCAGGTTGTTCTGTTTCAATGTGACACAACCTCCTCCTAACGGAACGGATGCAGTTTTGAGATCTTCTGTCTGATTTCAAAACCGGAAACCAAAATGCAAGTGTGAAACAGACCTGTGTGCTGTATGCCTGGGAGTTCAGTCTGTCTCCAGGAATGCTGTGTGCAGGGTGTATGCTCCTAACCAGTGTGTTTGTGATTCTACCCTGACTTGTGTAGTCAGCCTGGGTATTCATCAATGTCTTTATGTACAGGTTTGTCTGGGAACGCCATGCTCCCCATTCTGCATGGGTTCCAGGCTGTTTACCACATTTCTATGTTTTTGTCCGGATCTGTCTGTGTGTGCCATGCATCAGTTCCGCATGGGTTCCAGGCTATATTCAGCAGGCTGAGATTCTCAGCCTGCATTTGTGGGTGGGGCGTAGCGCTCCATAAATTCCTCCAGAGAGCCTTCACCTCTCATGTGCACTTCCGGTGCTAACAAAGTGGAGCAGCACGGCGCTCGACTTGCTACTGATCCGTAGGTAAGTGGTCCCATGCAGCGCAGTGGTCCGCACGCAGGACACACTATCCGGCCGGATGGGTAAGTCACCCCCCACCTTCCTTCCAGGTTCCTGCCGCCGTCTTCGGCCTTCGTCCAACCCCGCTCCCCACGTGGGACGCCGTTTTTCCTTCCTGGCGGCCAGCGCTCGAGATCTCGCGAGACTGGCCGCCAGATCCGGCAGCTTCATCCTCGTTGCGCTGCCTCCATCTGGCGGTGGGATAGCAGGACGCCCCACATTTAGTTCTACAGCAGTCTGTTTAGGTGGATGTGTCTCACCACCACGTAAGCCATAGAGAGTCTTATACTATTGTATCAGGACGTCGCCGGCACTAGTAAGCTGCGCTGCTCCAAGGGGCAAGGACCAACCATAAAAGGATCCATGTAATTTTTTACAGAGAGGCCGCAACCAACATTCAGACAGGAGCTCTCAACCAGGCAGTATGCATGGTTCAGTAGGGTTGATCCTGCTGATAAAGCGCTATTTAACAGTCCATTTCCGTAACCTTGCCACTGTGCCATACTGTTTTATTTCACATGCGGCTTAATTTCACACAATTCTTGTCTTGCTGGCCCGTCTCCTGCCTGTGTATTTCTGCTGGAATATTGGTCAGTGCGCACGTGGCTTCTCCCATAGGGCTGTCCCCTCAGAAGCTCCAGATCCCTCTTACTTGGTATACCAAAAAATCATAATTGGGGAGTGTTTAGTTTCAATTTCCTCACGCTTCTACTCCTAATGAGGCGTGCCACGCTCAGCTTCACTTCTCTTTATCATGTTAGGCCCCATTGCCACATCTGTCCTGGGTTGGCAATTCAGGACAGGATCTGTACTTCTGCTATTGACGGCCACCAGTCCATGGCATACAGTCAGTTAAACCATGTTCCACTTTATATGCTCACCTTTGTTCTAATGTTTTTAGGTTTTGCCAATAAATAGGTCTCCTTTTCACCTATCATCCGTTGCGTCCAGGCTACGTCATCCTCTCAGTGTCGATTCATCGTTCAGGTCTAAGGTATGGGTTGTCTAGCAATGTTTTCAGTTATGCACATGCTTCTTCAGCTTGTTTATTCACGCACGTTGTCAATTCACTGTTTGCTCTCCATCTCGGTTCCGGCTTCTTCAGTCGTTTTACCTTTTTTTCATTTTTAATGTCTTGCCTCGTCTTCAGGCCACTCGGCTCCCCGTCAGAGTCACCTGCCACGTCTGTCAGGTCACGTTTGTTAAATATTCGCCTGTCTCAGGTCACGTAGCGAGCCTCTAGGGTCACCTGCCACGTCGGTCAGGTTACGTTTGTAAAATATTTACCTGTCTCAGGTCACGTAGCAAGCCTCTCAGGGTCACCTGCCACGTCGGTCAGGTTACGTTTGTTAATTTTACCACCGGTCCTCCCGGTCAGTTAGTGTCACGCCTAGGCCGCCTTCCACGTCGGTAGCCTACGTCCTCCTCAACATCATTATTTTGTATATCTTGTTCAGATACAGTATGTTCATGTTTTACATTTTCTTCTGTTCATTCAGGTCGAAGCCTTTCGGCCCAGGTAACAAGGGCTTCTTAATCATTTTTATTTCCGGCCCTCTCTCGTTCATGTCACTTCTGTACCATTTCTCTCACTACCGTTCCTTCATTTCCGCGTCCTCGTTTCGTTAAGTTATTGTTTTGCCTCGCAGCTGCAGACATGTCACACGTATCGGACATAGAAGACGCGCTATCGGTCCCGGAAACCCAGGTGTCTGAGCAGGCCAGCAATGTCTCGCTAAGAAATTGGACGATTCCCAAACTGATCGCGGAGTTAAATCGCCGGGGGATTCGTCACCCGGCCTCCGTCAGGAAGGCTGAACTATACAGACTGCTATTCACCGAGTCTACATCTCCAGTCGAGGAACAAGCTTCGATGTCCACCATCCAGCTCGCCCTGACGCTGTTGCATGCCGTGATAAATAACATCACCGCCACGGTGTCTGATATGCAGTCCAGGCTGCTTGCGGTGAAAGCTCGCCCGTTCACAACCAGCCAACCGGGCCCACAGGCATCAGTCCCCTCCACTTCTCGTTGTCCTTCACCAGGTAGAGCTTCAAGTATACCCGACATCGCGCCTTCTCAGTTTGTCCCTGAAAACATCAAAAAGGATATCTTGGCTGGGAGTGATGTCAACCTAGCCTCCATCCTCATTGCCACCCATGATTCCCTTGAAAATAAGACAATCGCCTGCGGCGATGTTTCCATCATCCTCAAATCTAAAGATGCCTACCTCAATAAGTTATCCATAACAGAATTTGTCCTGGCTTTCAGGGACATTATATGTTCTGCCCAACCAGGGAGACGTGAGGAGTTAGACACGTATCTCTACAGGGTCACTGACTTGGGGCATAACGGTGGTTTCGCTTTCTACGATTACCATCGTTCCTTTTCAGCGAAAGCAGCTGCAGCCCTGGCTCAGTTCCAGTACATGACAAACTGGGCTGTGCTGGACATGGAGCTTTTCTGCCGTCACTTTGCAGGGCTTAAGGCTCCAACCTGTGCTTCCTGCCAATCCATCCTTCACTCCTCTGAATGGTGCCCCATCCCAACTCCCACTCACCATGACAGGTATCTTCCAGGTCCATCTGGCATACAAAAACAGTTGCTATCGGTAGATAAACTAGGTAGGCCCATAGTTCTCTTGGGCAGGAGCCAGGTTTGTAATAATTACAACATGGCCGTCTACAATTACAACAAGTGTAGAGCCCTTCACATTTGCTTGTTATGCTTCAGAGCTCAGCCTCAGTCCACTTGCCCCCAAAGGTCAGCAAAACACTCCTGACTAGTCGGGGTCAACATTGATTTACTGGCCACCCTCCTCCAGGATCATCCCCAACCTCAGTTTGTCCAGTTTCTGATCTCCGGGTTCACAGAGGGTTTCCACACAGGTCTAGTTGCCCTGCCTCAATCCACCTGGGAGGGCGAAAATCTCCAGTCAGCCATCAGGGATCCTGTTTCGGTCGATTCTCTGATCTCGTCCGAGTGTCTCAAGGGTTTTTTAATTGGACCTTTTTTCACAGTTCCCTTTGATTTCTGGCGTGTAAGCCCGATTGGAGTAGTGTAAAAAAATGTCTCCAATAAAAAACGTCTGATCTACGATCTTTTAGCTCCTCATGGTTCCTGCATTCCTAGCTTAAACTCTTTAATTCCCTCTGAAGAGTTTTCCATGCACTACTCTTCGGTAGGTGAAGCCATTCAGGTCATCCTTCAGGCAGGCACAAGGGCATGGTTGGCCAAAGCCGACATTGCAGATGCCTTCAAACTGTTGCCGGTCCAGGCACAGTTGTGGAAATTCTATGGGATCAAATGGCGGGACCTGTATTATTTCGCTAAAAGACTAACCTTCGGCTCTAAAAGCAGTCCCAGGCTGTTTGATTAATTTGCCCAGGCACTACATTGGATTTTGGTCAACCATTGTGGCTGTCAGATGGTCATTCATTATCTGAATGACTATTTCCTGGTAGAAGAACCAGGTTGTAAACCAGGAAACCTCGCAACTCCGCTGGCAACGTTTGCTGCGCTCATGTCTCATTGGAAAAAACAGAAGGGCCTTCAACCACGGTCACTTTTTTTGGGCATAGTTCTGGATTCTGTCAGTATGGAAGCCAGACTTCCAGAAGAAAAGTTGTCGAAGATCAAAGAGACCATCTCCAAGGCAGTGTCCTCCAACACAATCACCAAGGTAGAGCTTCAGTCCCTACTAGGCATGCTAAATTTTGCTATGAGGGTCATGCCTCAGGGCTGGGCCTTCATTTCCAGACTACTCCAGCTACTTCCCGCGGCTCCCGAACAAGATTCTCCCATCCCACTTGGATTCCCAGGCCATGGCCGACCTTGCAATTTGGAAGGTGTTCCTATCTGAGTGGAACGGCGTTTCCATGTTTGTTCCTAGTTGGAGCCCCGCATCACCCATGTTTTTTTCTGACTCAGCCGCCTCAGGAGGGTTTGTGGCGATTTTCGGCAAGTTTGCGAGTTTGTGGCCTCCAGAAATTGCTTTGACCAGAGAAGCTCTTAAATCTTCTCCCCTTTGGAAATTCTATCAATAGTAGCAGCCGCCCAAGTCTGGGGCAGGCACTGGGCTAACTTCCCGGTGGCCTTCACCAACAACCAGTCAGTAGTCGGGATACTTGAGAAAGGCAGATCAAAATCCCTACAAATCATGTCTCTCCTTCGCAAGTTGGTTTGGCTCTCCATGCATTTCAATTTCATTTTCTCTGCAGTCACATCCAGAGCTCTAAGAACCTTGCGGCTGATGCCCTGTCACATTTAAATTTCCCTGCTTTTTTTCTGGTCATGCCAGACGCAGACCGCATAGGATTGACCCCGCCTGCCTTTCGCTCCCTGATCATGGATTAAACTCGCACATTGCCTCTGCCAAATCCCTCATTCGTAAGTCTTTATCCACAAACACTGCCAGAAACTACAAAATCGGCTGGAACGTTTTCAATAAATTCGCTCACTTGCATCCCAGGGACAACACCGACGAGACAACATACATGATGGCTTTCCTAGCTTACTGCCATACGAAGCTCAAACTGTTCTACAACACCATTAGGTTGTATTTAGCAGGGGTCCAGCATTTTTTCATGCTTGAAAGTTGCCAATTGCAGATCATTCTTCTCTTCCCAGGCAATCAAAGCAACCCTCAGGAACATTCAAAAGAGTGGTAAAGATTCTACCTCAACCAGACAGCCAGTTTCAGGAGACGTGTTTAGGAAGCTATCCAGCGCTTTAGACGGAATCCTTTTGGGCCCTATGTCAGCACCATCATCAAAGCTGCCATGTTTCTGAGCTTTTACAGTTTTCTCAGGCCCGGTGATTTCACCAGCTCCTCACGCAAGAATAGAGGCTTAACTAAAGGCCAACTAGAGTGGCAAGAGGGTCACTTCATCCTATCACTGACATACACCAAAACTTCTCATACCGGACCTCCGGTAGCGATCAGATACTATCAAACTTTCAACGACTGGTGCCCGGTTCAGGTGTTAAACACACTTTTACTAGTTCTAGGTGATGCCCCATCAGATAGTCCTTTGCTTCCTTTCAATAACCATTATCTCACCTCGTCCCAATTCATTTCACATATCCGCACTTTAACTTCAGGCCTAGGTTTTGACCCGAGTCTTATTTCAGGACATTCTTTCCGCATTGGAGCAGCTTCCTCAGCCTCTCGTCACGGAGTACCTGGACATATCATCAAGAAGATGGGTAGGTGGCGTTCCTCTTGCTTTGTTTGTTACATCCCCAATCCTCACGCAGAGCTCTCCAATGCTTTCCGTGATCTAGTATTTTGAAACGCTTTTGTAAAGAGAAAATATATAATATATAAAAATCATTATTTAACAAACGTCCTATGCTTGCTTTTTTGCCCCCTTATATGCCTACCCATGCTCATGGCTGAGGGAACACCGTTTGCCATTTCTAGTTAGTTCTGGCCATTCAGGTAAGCTGTTTTCACTCCTCAGGTCAGGTCATTATCTCCGCAGCCATGACCACAAATATCAGTGTTGTATGCATGTCCTGATCTGTCTGTGTGCACCATGCATCAGTTCCACATGGGTTCCTGGCAATATATCAATGTTGTCTGTCAGGGTTTCACGTAGCCTTTCTGCTGCTTGAGGCGAAAACTGAAACGGTGCCCCTCCCTCCCCAATGCCATTTTCTTAACCTAACCCCTTCCTTAACCCTGGGTTCACACCTGAGCGTTTTCCAAACGCGCGTCAAACGCGCGTTTTTGACGCGCGTTTCTGACGCGCGTTTTTGTAATAGTGAACGCGCGTTTGACGCGCGTTTGTGTCATTGACTGCAGTGTCCTATGGCCACAAACGCGCGTCAAAACGCCCCAAAGAAGCTCAAGTACTTGTTTGAGCGTCGGGCGTTTTACAGCGCGTTCGTACGCGCTGTAAAACGCCCAGGTGTGAACCATTCCCATAGGGAAGCATTGGATTTCATGTCTTGAGCGTTTTACAGCGCGTTTGAACGCGCTGTAAAACGCTCAGGTGTGAACCCAGGGTAAGCCCATGGCCCTTCGGCTGCCCCTCTTTTGCCCCTACCTGGTGTTGCCTGAGGTGATCGCCTCACCTGGCCTCATTAGTGGTGCACCCCTGTCGTCTGTATGTCCTGATCTGTCTGTGTGCTCCATGCGTCAGTTCCGCGTGGATTCCAGGCAATGTATCATTGTCGTTTATCTTATCTGTCTATGTTCACCATGTTCCGTGTATCCTGATTTGCATGGGTTCCTGGCTATGTGGCTCTGTCCATGATCCTGTGTCCTGGCCTTGTGGCTGAATAGTGTATGCCTGGATTGTTGGTGCCCTGCAACAGCGTCTGTTTCCTTTCAGGTCAGCTGCCAAGTGTACCGGGACCATCTGGGGTGGCCAGACATCCGATTTTAGGTTGGACAGTTGAGTTTTCTGACTTCCTGTCCTCTGTTCAGCGCAGGGTCCTCCTTTTCCATAGCTCATGCTCAGACAGCAGCATTGTGCTGTCTGAGCATGAGCTGCAGGCACAAATTGACCCTCCCCACCGCCCCCCTGCAGCTCACCCCACGTTCTTCAAGTCGTCTCTTTATATTTGTCGGCAGCGGGGGCATGGCTTAGCAGAGCTGGGGCTTAGGCTTAGCAGAGTCAGTGGCGTGGCCACAGTGGACGGCTTTTGAGGGTGAACTGAGTGGCCATACTTGGATTATCCCAGAAGGTAGCGGTCCGGTCGCCACCCCCAGCAGCAAAGACCATATCCCTGTATAGGGGTTAGAGGCTGAAAACCATGGGGCACCGGTATAACGCCCTTAGGGTTTGGCCCAAAGTCAAACCGGTCATTTGGCACAGTGGTTACACTTCTGCCACTGATCCACCTCATCCATTCAGCTTGCTCTGCTATTACATCCGCTGTTCATCTCAGTTGCGGTTCTTTCCAGGCCTGGTTTATTGTATAGTTTGTGTTTGGTACTTTTGTTTAATAAACATTGGTTTTGGTTTCCTGTCTGTGCTAATTAGATGACTACTAAGTGACCTGTGGAGAACAAGAGGTGTCTACATATTATCAGGATTAGTGGCCAGTATGAAAACTGCAGGATTTTAGGACTTTTTAAAAATTTCGATAGTGACATGGAAAATTTTAACCTACAATTGTAAAATGCCATTGTGGAAGCGCATATCTCCATAGTCATCTGTATCGCCGTCCTCAGGACAGCGATACAGATGGAAGTGCTGCGGCCGGGCCCCGTTCCTCTGATAGGCTGATTGTGTGTGTTGTGGTGGAGGGCGTGATTGCATGCTAGGGTGTGTGAAGGCGGAATCCAGGGGGCCCAAGTAAATTCTTGCCCAGGGTCCAATCAATATTAAAGACGGCCCTGGGTCCGCCCAAAAAACTGAAGTTAGGCCTCATGCACACGACCGTTGTTCTGGTCCGCATCCGAGCCGCAGTTTTTGCGGCTCGGGTGCGGACCCATTCACTTCAATGGGGCCGCAAAAGATGTGGACAGCACTTCGTGTGCTGTCCACATCCGTTGCTCCGTTCCGTGGCTCTGCAAAAAAAAGGGTCCATTTACAATTTTGCGGAACGGGTGCAGACCCATTCATTTTCAATGGGGCCGGAATGTGCTGTCTGCATTTGCGGATCCGCACTTTTGCATCTGTGCTTCTGTTTCCGCAAAAAATAGAACATGTCCTATTAGGCATTTTCTATTATAGTGCCGGCGATGTGCAGTCTGCAAATTGCCGAATGCACATTGCTAGTGTCCATGTTTTGCGGATCCGCATTTTGCGGCTCTACAAAACACTTACGGACATGTGAATGGACCCTTACATGTCCTATTCTTGTCCATTTTGCGGACAAGAATAGGCATTTCTACAATGGGCTGCCTGTTCCGTTCCGCAAATTGCGGCTTCCGTGTTTTGCGGATCCGCAATATGCGGACCGCAAAAAACTGAACGGTCGTGTGCATGAGGCCTTACTCCGTGTCCATTCGGTTTCCGTATGTCTGTATTTCCGTTCCGCAAAAAAATAGAACATGTCCTATTATTGTCCGCATTATGGACAAGAATAGGACTGTTCTATCAGGAGCCAGCTGTTCAGTTCCGCAAAATACGCAATGCACACAGACGTAATCCGTATTTTTTGCGGATCCGTTTTTTGCGGACTGTAAAATACATACGGTCGTGTACATGAGGCCTAAGGCTGAGTTCACATCAGCGTTCAGCCTTTACGTTCTCCTGCACCGTTATAAGAGCAGGAGAATGGAAAGGACGAATTGGGCACATAACTGAGCCGAACGGAACCTAAGGACCCCATAGAATAATGGGGTTTGTTAGGTTTCCACTCAGAGGAAGATTTTTGAAGCAAAAACAAAAGTCGTGCATGCAGGACTTTTGTTTCCGCTTAAAAAATCTTCCTCCAAACAGAAACCTAAAAAAAACCATTATAGTCTATGGGGTCCTTAGGTTCTGTTCGGCTCAGTTATGTGCCCAATTCGTCCTTTCCATTCTCCTGCTCCTAGAACGGTGCAGGAGAACGGAAAGGCTGAACGCTGATGTGAACTCAGTCTTAGGCCTCATGTACACGACCGTATGTATTTTACAGTCCGCAAAAAATACGGATTACGTCTGTGTGCATTGCGTATTTTGCGGAACTGAACAGCTGGCCCCTGATAGAACAGTACTATCCTTGTCCATAATGCGGACATTAATAGGACATGTTCTATTTTTTTGCGGAACGGAAATACGTACATATACGGAAACCGAATGGACACGGAGTAAGGCCTCATGCACACGACCGTTCTGTTTTTTGCGGTCCGCATATTGTCCGCCTTAGGCCTCATGCACACGACCGTATGTATTTTACAGTCCGCAAAACACAGACACCGGCAATGTGTGTTCCGCATTTTGCAGACCACACATGGCCGGCACTTAATAGAAAATGCCTAATCTTGTCCGCAGACAAGAATAGGACATGTTCTATTTTTTTTCGGGAACGGAATTGCGGACCCGGAAGTGCGGATCCACAATTCCGGATCCGGGCAGCACATTGTGCGGCCCCATAGAAATGAATAGGTCCGCAATTCCGTTCCGCAAAATGCGGAACAGCATTGCGGACGTGTGAATGGACCCTTAGGCTATGTTCACATCTGCATAATTTCTCTGTTCTACTCCAGTAATGAAAAAAAAAAAGAAAAACTGTTTTATATGAAATATTATAGAAGATGCTAAGTATTATGTGCTTTTAGATTCTTAGGGGTGATGCCGGCATACAGTACAGAGGATGATGCCTTAACCACAAAGTTGGTAACTTTCTACGAGACTAACACGTCGTCAGACATTCCCTCGCATCAAGCAACCGTTCTCCTATTTGAGCCGTCAAACGGGACTCTGAAAGCTGTAAGTACAGTGTATGACTGACTGTTCCTGGTTTACAGGGAGGTGTTATGCAGTTTCTGTAATCTCCAGCAGGGGGCATCAAAGCACTTTATTGCTGTCTATTTGCTCTTATCTCATGTGATGATGAAAAATGGTTGGGAAATGGTTAATATTTGCTGTCTTAAATGTTCTCGCTATAGTTATTCCAGTTGAGTGATAGCATTTTAACAGAAATTTATAGCTTAACTGATATAGCACTTGTCTCAGATATGCCGAAACTATTTGTAATTGACACGATATCTTCATCTTTAACTCCTTCATATCTTGTAATAACCATTCCATGTACAACCGGACCAATGCTGCTGGAGTCTAATTGCTACTTAGAGGGGTTGTCCCACAAAAAATATTCTATAGTTTCCAAACCAGCGGCTGGATACTTTTATAATTGCATGCAATTAAAAATGTATTATAGCTGCTGAGTTATTCAATGGAATCTATCTGTATAGCGCCACCTGCTGTTTGCTCTTTGTTTGCTCTTTTTCTAATTTCTCTGCCCTGCTCACCGGCATAGTATCATATTAGGATGGAGGTGATGATGTGATTAGTGATGACGTTCACACTGCCTGGACCTGTCAATCAAAGTGCAGAGGGCGTGGCAGTTGCAGAGAGAGCAGAGCCTCTAGGTGTAATGGTAACACACCTGTTGCTCCTAGAGACTCATTTGCATATAATAAAGCTTCATTTTTCTCAGCAATGCGGACACATATGAACATGGGACCAACACAGATGCCTTCAGCTGCCAAGCGCATGTGTAACAGGTTGTCATATATCTTCTATATAAAAAGAATCCATCCATTTAATCAAGACCAAATGAAAAACTCAAAAAGAAAACTATAGCAGAAAAAACTTGGATTATTTTTTTTGGGACTACTAGGAAAGTTCTTGAACTGGTCCCATCTGAACTGTCCTTTTGACCCGGTAACGTATATTGTGTTTACTGCTCGGAATAATAAGATATCTCTCTCGGTACATAGCCAAGAGTTCCCATACTGTGGGAATATAAAGTGTTAGGCGCCTCCATAATGCTGATTATTCTCTTAGCAAAGATGCATATTGCTAATAGAAGATCTGACATTATTTGAAAAGAGGACTAAACCCTTGGAAAGTTACTTTCCCTAGTCTGATTGCCGAGCTGAATATTTTATCATTTTAATATCCTATATTTTTGATTGGTCATAGGAAAACAGTCAAGGGATAACATTTATTTTACTGTATATCCGTGTTTTATTGTTATAGCCTGTTTGATAAACAGAAGATCCTAAGTTTCTCTTGGTACATGAGTCTGTTTGTTAAAGGTATAACACTGGTTGTCATAAATCACTAAGTTATACTGTGCTGGTGAGATAGCGGTGTGTTAGCACCACCGTGTGGCGTGTTCGGGTATTATTTTGTAACTTCATCATTTGTTTTGCAATTGTATTGATTTTATATTCTTTGTTTTATAATAAACAACATATGTATTTTGCATATACAACTGTCCCTGTGTTTCACTGCTTGCACAAATTAAGATACTCGATAAAAGAACTTAGAAGCGTTTATGTCCGCCTGAAGGATCATATAATTATTTTTTTTTTTTTAGATATATATATTTTTTGATCCTCTCTTTTATATGAAGATTCTTTTATATAGAAGATATATGACAAGGTCAGCCAGTGTCATATAAACAAATCTGCTGACAGATGTCCTTTAAAGACGACCTGACTCCTCTCCTGACGTCTGTTGTAGTAACTACTTGGACTCCCCATGTAATAAAATTCTGGAGCATCTATTCTTATGACTTTATGTTGTGCCTTTCCGTTATTGCTACTAGAAGCTAGCAGCTTGCAGTAAAGGCATAGATGAATGTTACCAGTTGGGGGTGTGTCCCTGCATAGTCTAACACCAGCAACAGTGATAGGACAAAGTCAGACACACCCGCTACTGGTTAGGCTACTTTCACACTACCGTTTTTGCTGGATCCGTCAGGGTTCAGCAAAAAACGCTTCCGTTACTGATTATACAACCATCTGCATCCGTTATGAGCTCCATTGAAAGTCAATGGAGGACGGATACGTTTTCTAGTGTGTCAGATTGTGTTAGAGAAAACGGATCAGTCCCCATTGACTTGCATTGGCGGTCATGACTGATCCATCTTGCTCCGCATCCCAGGATGGAAACCAAACTACAACATGTTGCGGTTTGCTCTCCGGTCTGGGAACACAACTAAACGGAATGCAGTTTGCAGCATTCCTTTCTGTTCAGTTCAGTTTTGCCCACAATGAATGGGGACAAAACTGAAGCGTTCTTTCCGGTATTGAGCCCCTATGACGGAACTCAATACCGGAAAACTTAAACGCTAGTGTGAAAGTAGCCTAACACCCAGCAGTACCTTTACTGCAGACAATTTATTAGTAAACTTCTAGCAGAAATAATACAGGAACGGCACAACATAGAGTCATAAGAATAGAAGCTCCAGAATTGTTATTACAAGGGGGAGTACAAGTAGTTTCTAAAACTGACATTTTAACGTACACATTTTGCACCTACAAGCAGGCACCTATACAACTCGTGAAAACTGCGCTAGGAATAATAGCGAGCGTTTGGTAGTATATAATGCTGCAGCATTGAGATGATGGATATTGAAAAAGCCACCAAGCATTTTATAGACACACCATTACATCTACCAGCTTTCCTTTCTCCATGTCACATTGTGTAAAATAAAAAGCTAATAGATGAAACATATCAAATATTGATTGTATGTCACCTCGGCGAGTCTACAGAAGGGAGCGGTAATTCAGGGGGGAATTATGATGAGAAATCTGACAGCATTTACAGCCAGGTCCATAAATATTGGGACATCAACACAATTCTAACATTTTTGGCTCTATACACCACCACAATGGGTTTGAAATGAAATGAACAAGATGTGCTTTACCTGCAGACTATCAGCTTTAATTTGAGGGTATTTACATCCAAATCAGGTGTTAAGAATTACAACAGTTTGCATATGTGCCTCCCACTTGTTAAGGGACTAAAAGTAATGGGACAGAATAATAATCATAAATCAAACTTTCACTTTTTAATACTTGGTTGCAAATCCTTTGCAGTCAATTACAGCCTGAAGTCTGGAACGCATAGACATCACCAGACGCTGGGTTTCATCCCTGGTGATGCTCTGCCAGGCCTCGACTGCAACTGTCTTCAGTTCCTGCTTGTTCTTGGGGCATTTTCCCTTCAGTTTTGTCTTCAGCAAGTGAAATGCAGCTCAATCAGATTCAGGTCAGGTGAATGACTTGGCCATTGCATAAGATTCTACTTCTTTCCCTTAAAAAAACTCTTTGGTTTCTTTTGCAGTATGCTTTGGGTCATTCTCCATCTGCACTGTGAACCGCCGTCCAATGAGTTCTGAAGCATTTGGCTGAATATGAGCAGATAATATTGCCCGAAACACTTCAGAATTCATCCTGCTGCTTTTGTCAGCAGTCACATCATCAATAAATACAAGAGAACCAGTTCCATTGGCAGCCATACATGCCCACGCCATGACACTACCACCACCATGCTTCACTGATGAGGTGGTATGCTTAGGATCATGAGCAGTTCCTTTCCTTCTCCATACTCTTCTCTTCCCATCACTCTGGTACAAGTTGATCTTGGTCTCATCTGTCCATAGGATGTTGTTCCAGAACTGTGAAGGCTTTTTCAGAAGTCGTTTGGCAAACTCTAATCTGGCCTTCCTGTTTTTGAGGCTCACCAATGGTTTACATCTTGTGGTGAACCCTCTGTATTCACTCTGGTGAAGTCTTCTCTTGATTGTTGACTCTGACACACATACACCTACCTCCTGGAGAGTGTCCTTGATCTGGCCAACTGTTGTGAAGGGTGTTTTCTTCACCAGGGAAAGAATTCTTCGGTCATCCACCACAGTTGTTTTCCGTGGTCTTCCGGGTCTTTTGGTGTTGCTGAGCTCACCGGTGCGTTCCTTTTTTTAAAGAATGTTCCAAACAGTCTTTTTGGCCACGCCTAATGTTTTTGCTATCTCTCTGATAGTTATTTTTTTTTCACCCTAATGATGGCTTGCTTCACTAATAGTGACAGCTCTTTGGATCTCATCTTGAGAGTTGACAGCAACAGATTCCAAGTGCAAATAGCACAGAACTCTGGCCCTTTTATCTGCTCATTGTAATTGGGATAATGATGGAATAAAACACACCGGGCCATAGAACAGCTGAGAAGCCAATTGTCCCATTACTTTTGGTTCCTTAACAAGTGGGAGGCACATATGCAAACTGTTGTAATTCCTACACCGTTCTCCTGATTTGGATGTAAATACCCTCAAATTAAAGCTGACAGTCTGCAGGTAAAGCACATCTTGTTTGTTTCATTTCAAATCCATTGAGGTGGTGTATAGAGCCAAAAATGTTACAATTGTGTCGATGTCCCAATATTTATGGACCTGACTGTACCTGATGTATACTATACCGTAAATATAGTAAATCTTTATGCGCGCTATTGCCTTTCCTATTGTCCCCGTGTCCACTAATCCATTCGTTCTTAAAGGGGTTAGTCCACGACTAGTATGTGACATCATATAGTACATGATAATTTCTGGGGCCTGTTACTGGCCACAATGGCCATGGACCAAGACATTTCCTGTCCTGCAGGGTCCAGAACCAACTGGGGCTGGGGAATGGTGGGATCGGGCAAAGGTGAGTGTAAATATATATTTTTCTAATATGGTTTATATTAGGACCATAGGGATTGTTTTGTACAACACCCCTAAACTTGTGCTGTGGCTGTCCTGTGGCTTAAAGGGGTTTTATGGGATTACCACACTTTATAACAGATCTGCTCATGTAGTTGATTACCTCATTATATCTTTCCCATGCTTTTCCTTTTTCAATTTGGACTCTCCCGACCCATTTTCACCACGTAATCCAATCCCTCTGGTTTGTTTCCATCCTGTATGTAGCACTTCCTGTTGCTGTTTCCAACCAAACCCATGATGCACTTCTCCTTTCTCTGCCACAGCCCCGCCCAGCTAGTTTATAGCTCCTCCCTCCCAGCTAGTTACATAGACACTCCCCTATCATTGCCCCGCCAATGGACGTGACATCACAGGAAATAAAGAGCTGTTTGGACCTGGCCATGTGACCACAGCCCAGGACAGAAGATAGGAGCAATAAAGGTAAAATAAATACATTACAAAATTACAGCGACCTTCATAAATGATTATTTTAAAGGATGCTGATGCAACCCAGAAAACCCCTTTAACCCTTCAGATGCCTGTAGATGTTTGTTTTCAATGACAGTAGTCCTTTAAGTAATTAGAAGTTTGAGTGATATTGGTTTGTAGATTTTAACAGTAGTTTATACATATTTTTTTTCTATTATTACTACTTTAATTTTACTGGCAGCACTGTCGTGTTTTTTTTTGCCACTGCTTACATTTTTCATTTATTCTTTTGATATGTTCTTTTTGGATCCAGGTAATTGATGGCAAAGTCATTACAGATAAAAGAACAGCTGCAGTTTCAGTAATCGCAACAAAGGTGAGAGCACAGGGTTTTATTTCTCCGATTTGTGAAGAATTCCCGAAATCCTAAGGCTAGTTTCACATATGCGGTAAGTATAGTATGCGGTAAGGTATGTGCCTGAACAGCCTGCTGGAGCTCTCTGGTTCCGGCATTGCCAGATGGTACCGGAATGCCTGCCGATACCATTAACTATTATGGGGTCCAGTGGAGATCCGGCCGCTGTCTGTCAAATATGCTGGGTTTTTACTGGCCTCTTCCTAGCATTCCATGCTGGAACAGCCTTCCGGAAGGCTGTACCACATATGTGAAAGTAGCCTAAATTGCATTCCATGGGGTGACACTAAGCTGGCCATACACATTAATGTTTTTTTTTTTAGATTTTTATAGTAATGGTCTGTCCTCAGGATAGGTCATCAATATATGATCGTGGGGGTCCAAGTCCCAGCATTCCTGACGATCACTTGTTTGAAGAGGCCGTGGCGCTCCAGTTGCAGCCTTTTCACAGCTTACCAGGCACAGCGCCGTACATTGTATAGTGGCTGTGCCTGGTATTGCAGTCCAGGCCCATTCACTTGAATGAGATGGAGCTGACCCTAGGCCAGTGATGGTGAACCTTTTAGAGACCAAGTGCCCAAACTCTAACACTAAACCCACTTATTTATCGCAAAGTGCCAACACGGCAATTTAACCTATTATATCCTCAATGTACTATAATAGCCTGCCTACATTCAATGTGCTGCCTGCACTGTTCATAGTGCGCACTGCTCTGATGAATGGCAGTAAAAGTTTAAGGCATTCTGATACACCATAGACTTTTTCCAGGACGTGGGTGCCCACAAAGAGGGCTCTGAGTGCCGCCTCTGGCACCCATGCCATAGGTTCGCCACCACTGCCCTAGGCCATGTGAGTGGTAAATGTGATGTCATTGGCCTAGGAAGAGGCAGGTGCCCTTTTCACACAGCTGATCGACAGGTTTGCCGGGAGTTGTTCCCCCACCAATCTGATATTGATGACCGTTATTGTCTGCCAAACCCAACGATTTCAATTTGACTAATGAGTATAGGAAATTCCCTAATTTTCTTCTATTAGCATATACGCCTGTTTTCCATAATGGAGCAGTCGGCCAGTACAGGAGCGCTGACTGCAGACTACTCGCTGCCATTTACGTGTCTCCGCTCCAGTGTCCAATTTAAAGGGGTATTTTAATGACAGACATTTATATAGAATATGTTATAAATGTCTGATAGTTGGGGGGTCCCAGAGGTTATTTGGAAAAGGTTCATCCCCATCATCTCGACTTGGCTCTAGAGTAGAGTTGAGCGAAGCGAGCTTCGGATGCTTAATCTGAAATCGCTTTGTTGAAAACTTCGGAATAAAACTGTATGGACATCCGTCTCTGTACGGTATTAGAATGTATGGGCTCCGATGAGCTTGACTTCGTTGGATAACTTCGATAATTGATTTTTAAAGTGGAAAACCACTTTAAAACTTGAAAATGAACTCGACTTCGGTTCCAAGGTACTAGTCGCTCAACATTACTCTAGAGCAAGCCAGAACCTGATGCAAAAAGGTGGAGGAATGGAAGAGCTGGTTGTGTTTGATGACTGGTTTCCGAATATCTCATAGACTTATACACCTGTCACCAACCAGTGTCTACAGTTTACCAGGGGTTATGAGGTCCCAAGGTAAGGCTGAAAAGCATAACACATTTCTGACATATCTTATACTGGAGATATCCCATTGGAATACCTCTTTAAGGGAGGGTTCCTAGTATATGCACATATTTCATAAATGAGAGATAGATGCAAATCCCACCTGTGGGAGAACAGGGGTCCTGTGATCCCCATTTGCTGATTCAATAATGTAGCACTCCCCACTGACTGTAGTTAAGAGGTGGCCATGCCATTGAAGTCCTGATAGGTCAGGGTCTTGGAAGGAAGAGTTCTGTGAATAAATGTATATGATTATACCTTTTATATAATTGCATCTGAAGAGTTTTCCATTGTCTTCATAGAAGGTCCATGACTGGTGGCCCTCAATTTGTGTTCTACTGACATTGTAGTTTTTAGCACCACAAATCCATAGGCATATAATAAAATTGAAGGAAGCATCCCCACAATTTTTTTTTTATTCTCTGACCTGTTAGAATCCTACATGATTTAAACTATAGTGTAGGTAATTTTCTTAGCAGTGACTGTATTTGTGAGTTATAACCCCCTTCTGAGCCTCAGCTGTGTCATGTGACCAACACTCTTACATTCCAAATAACATAGCATCTTATGTGTGGACAGGAAGCCAGTTTCTTTATGTATTCCTATAGGAGCCTCAATATCAGTCTCATAGGAATGCATAGACAAGTAACTGACTTCCTGTCCTGTGTCAGTTGGAGATCAGAGTAGTTGGTCACATGACACAGCTGAGGAGCAGAAGGGAGGGTATAACACACAAATACAGTGACTGGTAGGAAGATTACCTTCACTACAGTTTATGTCATGCATCTTTCTAACAGATCAGAGAATAATCATTTTTGTGGGAGTGCTTCTCTAACCTGTTTTTGGGTGGGGGGCAGGACTACATTCGTGGTTTATCAGGTACACTTCTGATTCTGATTCAATTTAAATTAATTTGCTTAATATTTCAATGCATATTCATAAAGGAAGTGATGAGCTTTTGCTGCTTCTGTTCCAGCTCTTGAAACCCTCGCCCGCTGAAGTGCTCTGCATTCTGGGCTCCGGAGCTCAGGCGCTCAGTCATTACCAAGCCTTCACACAACAGTTTCTATTCAAAGAGGTAAATAAGAGCCATCAATATAACGAGAGGAACCGACACACGTGCATTAACTGAGATGAGAATTGCTCGTATTATGCAGAACAATGCATGCTTCATTTCTCTTACAGTCAGGGATTGAGCGGAACAAAGTGCGCAAAGCATACTGTAAAAGCCATTTTAGGTTATTTTCATGACAAAAATACAAATATTGTTTTGAATGAAGCCAAGCGAGGAGTGGGGGATGAAAAGTGTCTTTTATTGAGCAGGAAGCGACTAGCAAAGGCCAAGGGGTTAATGCCCTTATTCAGTTTGGTGGGAGGTCTTGATAGTTTAAAGGGGTTATCCAGCGGTTAATATTGTTGACCTATTCTCAGGATAGGTCATTAATATCTGATCTGTGGGAGTCCAACACCCGGCACCCCCACCGATCAGCTGTTTGAAGAAGAGGCGGAGCTCCACGCGAGTGCCGCTTCCTCTTCATTACACCGCACTTCGTCTCGGAAGTGCAGTATAATAGAAGTACCCGCTCCATTCAATTGTGCTGGTAATTACACTACGTCATCGCTCCACTGGACATGGGACATAGTGCCGTCTCCTCATCTCACAGCTGATCGGTGGGGGTGCCGGGAGCATATGGTGTTTTTATCACTTTTAAACTACATTAAAGGGTTATGAAAAATGTTCAGCATTTTTTAAACCAGCACCTGGATCTGAACAATTTTGTAATTGCATGTAATTAAAAACCTAGTCTTAGCATAGCCACACGGTTATTATATAAAATGTATCTGTATAGCGCCACCTGCTGTTTGTTATTTTCTTTATTTCTCTGTCCACCTGGCTGAAGTGGTCGCACACGCTCAGTTCCATCCTTCTACTGCCACCAGCTGGATCTTCTCTCTCTGAAAGTTACGGGAAGAGAACTGCAGCAGAAAGAATATACCTCCTGAGCTTTGATAGGGAGAGAGCTACAGAACAGAGGACACACCCACTGAGCTTTAATAGGTAGAGACCTTGCAGCAGAAAGGCCTCACTCCATGAACTTTGACAGGGAGAGAGCTGTTGAAGAAAGGACACCCCTCCTGAGATTTGATAGGGAGAGGGCTGCAGAAGAAAGGATATGTCCCCTGAGCTGCAGCAGAAAGGACAAGCCCCCTGAGCTTTCATATGGAGAGAGCAGCAGCAGAAAAGACATGCCCCCTGAGAAAGGACTTGCCCTCTGAGCTGCCAGCCTGAAAAAATCTAGCAGACCAACTGGAGCAATAAATGGAGGGATCCCTGGATCCATGTGAGATATAAAGCTGGTTCTAGCTTTGTTAGAAACAGATTGTCATGTCCTATATGATGTCTGTTTTTCATTGTATTTCATTATTCATGGAATAACCCCTTTAAGAAGGAACGTTGCCACACAGTATACCCATTGCTTTCCACTGCAAATTCACTAATTGACATGTAGGCCTCATGGAAGATAAGCAACATTCCCTGAAATGTAGAGAAGATGATTTTTCATGTTTAGTGATGTCAGTTTTATTACATCCTACATCTGTTTGCTTTTGTCCCAAAGAGCATTCTCATCATCCACATGTGCAGATGCTTTACCTGATAGACTACAACTGGTAATGAGTGCAGAAGCTGACAAACAGCTCTCGGTAAGGCCGTATCCATTTTACTGCCTGCAAATTGCGGATCCACAAAATGTAGATGCTGTCCGCATTTTATTTGCAGACCCTTTGAAAAGCATTTTGTGGACATAGTCTATCTTTTTGCGGAATGGACATAGAGATTCGGAAAGCACACAGACGATCCATGTTTTTTAGCATTCATATGTCCGTTCTGCTAAATGGTAGAACATGTCTTGCACTTGTCCGCTAAATATGGACTGCAGACCTGTTGAAGTAAATTAGTTCACAAAAAATGTGGATGCAACACGGACGGTATGTATATTTCGCAGATCTGCAGTTTTCGGACCGCAAAACGGATACGGTCGTGTGCATGGGGCCGGTGTGACATAACAGTGCTGAAAGATAACTGTCTACCGGTATGGCGAAATTATTAGGGAACTGCCTATAAGCAGTTCCCTTATATATCATTACCTGAATCTCTCCATCTGTAACGGGGATAAATATGATGAGTATAGAGGATGGCAAACACAGATTTTCCTCTTAAGATCTTTTCACCAAACTATAGACCTCTGTTTTTCCGCCATGGGATGTACACCATGTACTGGCATAAAAGATAACAATTGCCTTATGGTGGTTGAATGGGATTAGGCCTCATGCACACGGCCGTTGTTTGGGTCTGCACCCAAGCCGCCGTTTTTGTGGCTCGGATGCGGACCCATTACTTCAATGGGGCCGCAAAAGATGTGGACAGCACTCCGTGTGCTGTCCGCATCCATTGCACTGTTCCGTGGGCCCGCAAAAAAAATATAGCATGTCCTCTTCTTGTCCGTTTTGCGGACAAGAATAGGCATGTCTACAATGGGCCGCCCGTTCCGTTCCGCAAATTGCGGAAGGCACACGGGCAGCTTCCTTTTTTTGCGTAGGTTTGCGGACCGCAAAATACGGCACGGTCGTGTGCATGTAGCCTTATGCTGAGAGTGACCCGCTCCATCCACTACACAATGGACTGAGCTGTGTAGTTCCGGTGCTGGAGCTACAAGGTAAGAGCCCATTCATACTACCGTATTTTTCTTTCCGCAAACATTCTGCAAATTTGCAGATCGATGGGGACCCATTCATTTCAATAGGGCCACACCGTGTGATCTCCTCATCTGCACGTCTGTTGTGCGGCCCTTCAAAAAAGATAGAACCTGCCCTATTCTTGTCCAAAATGCGGAACGCACACAGCTTGTATCTGTTTTTGTGGATTCACAAAAACGGATACAGTCATGTGAATGCACCCTAAGGCCCCTTTCACACCATCGAGTTTTCAGCGCGATGCGAACGCATTGCGCCTGCATGTAATCTGGACCTATTCATTTCAATGGGTTTGTGTACATGAGCGTTGGTTTTTACGCATCACTTGTGCGTTGCGTGAAAATCGCAGCAGGTTCTATATTCTGCGATTTTCACGCAAAGCTGGCCCCATAGACGTGAATGGGGCTGCAAGCAAGTGCAGATGCGATGCCTTTTTTTACGGATGGTTGCTAAGATATGTTGTTTGTAAACATTCAGTTTTTTTTATCACGCGCGTGCAAAACGCATTAAATCGCATTGCACGCGCGATAAATACTGAACGCGATTGCAAACAAAACTGAATAGATTTGCGAAATTGCGCAGTTTTCACTGAACGCATCCGCAACGCATCCGTACCTAATCCGCTCATGCTCGTCTGCAAGGGGCCTAACAGCTGATCGGCAGGTGCATATGCCATAATATCAGCTGGTAGTGACGTGATTGTTTCACTGATACCCCAGGCACAATCCCTTGTAGGGTTATGCCAGCGGAATGTAATGATATCTCCCGCCTAGCGATCTCTTGCTTCATCCTGGAGAAAGTACTTTTAATCAATATGCAAATGAGAAGTTATATGCACCCTGGGTGGCCTAAGTCACTCAGTGCACCCTTGCTCTTTCTGCTTCCTGTGCCAGCCCCTCCCTCTCCTTAATTGAGGGTTCTGCATAGTCATCTCTCCAGGGCCCTGTCAATCAAGAAGGGGGAGGGGCTGGCAAAGGAAGCAGGAGGAACAACGGTGCACAGAGTGGCTTTGGCCCACCCTCAGTGCACTTAACTGCTTATTTGCATAAAGATTAAGTACATTTTTTATTTTATTTTTTTGCAGAATGATGCTGCAGATCACTAGGGATTACATTTATCTGAGCTAGCACTACAAGGCACTGTGCCTGGTAACAGAAGTTCATTATTCTGGATGGATGTTCTCTTCTGTAATGATATAACTGTTTCCCCAGTGGCCCAAAAAAACCTCTTTCATCCCATTGTAAAGCATAATGTTAAAATCGCTGCCTATCAAGATTTTTTTTTACTTATGCGCAGGTTAGGATTTGGAGCCGCACAAGGGAAAACGCTGAACAATTTGCAAAAGCTGTTGAAGGAAATGTTCGTGTTTGTTCTACAGCCCAAGAAGCAGTGACGGACGCCAATGTGATTATCACAGCTACAATGTCTACAGAGCCCATCCTTTTCGGGGATTGGGTCAAGCCGGGTGCACACATTAATGGTACTGTGGTTAATCCTGTATTTATTTTCCATGCAGAAGAGTAGTATTCCTACTGGAAATAGAAAACAAGAGGACAGTTATGTTCTGGAGAGCAGTCAGAGTCAACCTGTCAATTCAGTAGGGGTCATTTACTAAAGATTTTCACGTGCCAATCTTCTTAAAAAATAACAAAAAAACACTGGCAAAAGATGCAACTGATTTATAAAGAGGCTCATCTGTGAGGTCTATGTGCCTGAAACTGAGTCCTACAGCAGCTGACATAGCTTTCAGTTGTAATTTACGCTGGTTTTCTGGCAGTTTTTGTTTATAATTGTATGTTACTAATTTTTGGCTAAAAATCTGTTTTTTAATTGGCCTTAATTAAAAATATTGAGCTATTCTGTCACAAAGAGTTAACAGTTTTTCTAACTGTGTGACTGGTACTTTCACTTTGGTCATTTAATAAACCTTATCTCTAAACTACTGAAAGGTCATAAACACTTATTTAAGCCACATTTTTATCTGTAAGATAAGAACTGAGCTATAATGAGTGTTTATAATGTCAGGGAGCAGAGATAAGGAGCATGTCAGCTCTGTACAGAAATAAGGACTCCATATTTTTAGCAAAGACCAATTAAAAAAATATATTTTAGCTCAAAATGAGTACAATGCAATAATAAAAAACTGCCCCAAAGGTGTACATAACCTTTAAATGTGTCGGGCTCCTGTATCCCCTCCACTTAGCTCCACCTAGGTTTGTAAAAAGTGGTGAG
This sequence comes from Bufo gargarizans, assembly GCF_014858855.1. Lineage (NCBI taxonomy): Eukaryota > Metazoa > Chordata > Amphibia > Anura > Bufonidae > Bufo > Bufo gargarizans. The sequence continues at coordinate 136,626,245 of NC_058087.1, read as the reverse complement.
TTTAGAGTCAAGCATAAAAAGGCACCATTTTATTTATTTTTGCGCACAAAAGGTAATTTGCGCCACATTTTGCAACTTTTTACGCCAACTAACTGGCGTAAAGCCTATGTAAATGACGGCTCTATCTGTCTATGAACCCCGCCCATCAGAATTCTGGCTGTAAAAGTCACAAAATAGGGCATTTGTGCCTTTTTTTGGCTTATTTGTGCCAAAATATGCAACTTTTTGAATTTTTACACTACTCTACTCTAGTTTTGAAATGTATATGTGGTTAGCTAGTAGTTTCATTCCAGATTTATCACTGCAACTTTCTAAAAAAGTTGTAAAAAGGCATCTCACTGCAGTAGGGGGGTGAAAAAAAAAAAAAATGAAGAAGCATTTCTAGATAAGTGTTTACAGATGTGCCAAATGTAACAAACAACATGCACCATGCACTAACACAGACTCAAGCAAAACTGACTTTGAAGATTTCCCTCATGATAAATTCCCACCCAATGCTCTATTTCAGCTCTTGGTGCTTGCCGGCCAGACTGGAGAGAACTGGATGATGCTCTTATGAAGAATTGTGTGCTGTATGTGGACACCAAAGAGGCCAGCCAGAAGGAGTCTGGGGATATTGTCTTATCTGGGGTAAGACATTTTTACAAAACTGTTACTAGGGACGGATCTTGGACTAGTCAGTGGCAGAGACACATTAGACAGCTCACAGAAAATGGGGGAGTGTCAGAGCAAGCTGAGATCCTGAGCCTGATAAAACGACTGCTTCTACACAGCTGTTGAAGATTATAGGAACCTCCGGTGTGTCTGTAAGTGTGATCTCCCCTTCCTTATCTGTTCTGTGAGCTCCGGAGCTGAAAACAAACATGGTGGGAAGTAAGGGAAAGGACATCACAGCAGAACAGTGCTGGCAGATTTCACAGAAGAAAGACTTATGAGAGAAATGCATCTAGCAGTGCAGCTGAAACTGGGAATAATATGGCTGAAAAAGATAGTTTTGATTGTACAAAGAAACACAGCCATTATGCAAACTTTGAAACCTCAGGTATGCTTTAAAGGGTTGTCCCCCTTGTTTTCCCCCAAGAAACAGTGTCACTGTTGGCTGTGTTAGACATTGCAGGTATGGACAATAATGGAGTTCTTCCTGTGAAAAAATTAACTTTTTTCTAATCCTGGACAATCCCTTTTTAGAAAAGATGGAGACCAACCAATGAAAGCTACACTGACCATTAAAGGGAACCTGTCACCAGGATTTTGCGCATAGAGCTGGGGACATGGGCTGCTAGATGGCCGCTAGCACATCCGCAATACCCAGTCCCCATAGCTCTGTGTGCTTTTATTGTGTTAAAAAACAGTTTTGATCCATATGCAAATGACCTGATATGAGTCCTGTATCCGGAGATGAGTTAAGCGGAAAGGAGCCCAGCACCGCCCCGCGTCCTCCGAATCTCCTCCTTGCTGGCTGACGTCACAGAGCTGGAGCGCCGAAATCTCGCGATGCGCGAGCTAGCGCATGCGTAGTTCATTCCCTGTGCTGATGCCAGTACAGGGAATGAACATGATGCCGACACTGCGCATGCGCTAGCTCGCGCATCGCGAGATTTCGGCGCTCCAGCTCTGTGACGTCAGCCAGCAAGGAGGAGATTCGGAGGACGCGGGGCGGTGCTGGGCTCCTTTCCGCTTGACTCATCTCCGGATACAGGACTCATATCCGTATGTACTCCGTATGCATTCCGTTTCCGTATTTCCGTTTTTCCGTTCCGTTGAAAGATAGAACATGTCCTATTATTGCCCGCAAATCACGTTCCGTGGATCCATTCAAGTCAATGGGTCCGCAAAAAAAACGGGACACATACGGAAATGCATCTGTATGTCTTCCGTATCCGTTCCATTTTTTCTGAACCATCTATTGAAAATGTTATGGCGAGCCCAATTTTTTCTATGTAATTACTGTATACTGTATATGCCATACGGAAAAACGAAACGGAAACGCAACAGAAACAAAAAAACTGAAAAACGGATCCGTGAAAAACGGACAGCAAAACACTGAAATAGCCATACGGTAGTGTGAAAGAGGCCTTAGAATGTAATGTATGTGATGATATTCTGCCCTATTGCTCCTGAAAATATCACATGTAATTTACAAATTCTTGAAATTCCTTTATTTCCTTTTCATTTATATGGGAAATCCATACTGAAAAGTATAACCTTCTCATATTTAAAATTAAGCATGGCCGTGGTAGAACTACTTTGTATTTGATAACCCCATAGCTAGTAATTGACATGAAGTTTTATTTCATTGCATGTGTTCAGACTTACACCTTCGAGGTCATTAGTATAGTTTTCTGGTAAGGGCTAATTATTGTATAACGAGTATCTTAGCTTATAAATAACCTACAGAGAATTAGGACACATGATTTATAACAATCCGCAGCTCTAAGCTATGGCGTGTAATCCATGTGCAGTATGTAGGGGTAAGATAGAGGGTTTAAAGATTGTTTTTCTAAAGTAGACTAATAATGTAAAGGCTATGGACAAATGGGGGCACATTTAAATTTTTTTAATTGGTCTTTATTAAAAATTAAGTTCAACAGTTTTTCTTCTACAGCTTTCACTTTAAGTGCATTTACAGACTGCCTGGCTCTCAGCCTTACACCCAAGTTCGATCTGTAGCTCTTATCGATGACCTCCTGACAGCTCATAAACTCATTTTAGCTAAATTCTTATCAAACTGAGAAGAATATGACTTAAGCTAGCTTCACACTAGTGCTAAACTGCTCCGACAGACTATTCTAGTATAGGAAAAGCCTGCCGAAGTTCATCACAAGGCCCGTCGGGACACCACCAGGTCCTATTGACTATAATGGGACCCGACGGAGATCCAGCTTGTTTCCAGCATTGTTGCTGAGATTTGTCCAGACAAATACAGCTGCAGAGTTTTTTGCATGGCCGAATCTCGGCACTGATGCCGAAAACAGTCTGGATCCCCACCGGGTCCCATTATAGTCAATGGGCTCTGGCGGGGAAAGGTAGTATCTGGCTATGCCGGGTATGATTAACTTGGACCTTATCAGGATCCAAAAATGTAGCATTAAATGAATGTTTATGAGCTGTTAGGAAATAACAGATAAGGGCTACAGATCAAACCGTCAGAAGTTCGGTGACAGATTGAGTGTGGAGCAGAGACTTTATTCACTTGAAGTGAAAACTTAAATATATAATAATATATAATATTTAAAATATTTAATGAAGACTGGAAAAAAAAATTTTTTTTCCCAAAATGAATAGAATGCAAGTTTTTACAGACTCAAACTCTTGTAGTGACAAAGACTTCCATAGTTTTAATCTTAAAATGTATTTAAAAAAAAAAAAACTTTTTTGCCTTTCTTTGTCATTTAGGCATCCATTTTTGGGGAAATTGGTGAAATCCTGAAAGGAACAAAACCTGCTTTTCCGGATAAGACAACAGTTTTTAAGTCAGTTGGTAAGAAATGTATATTGTAAAAGAAATCCCTAATTGTATAAAATGTCAAGTGCAATAAACGGACCAAATGGTGCGCTTCATATGAATTTGTCACTAATCACTAGGTGTGTTTTTTATTCCACATGGATATATAATATTATTTTTACTAATACTACTTGGTAGCAGTGGTGTTGGGTATTACAAGCTTTTGAAAAAGCTCAGCGAAACGCGCGTCAGGGGTGCGCTCACCAAGGTCCCATGGTTGGTTCCCCTTTATTTTACATATGTGTTTTACATGCCGGTTGTGACTTTTTATGTGCTGGATGCATGTGGCATTTAATTATGTCCGTTGTTGTGGATATGCTATCCATACACTGTGTCCATTAACTCTTATGATTCGGCTGGCATGTTAACACCTGCATTATTGCTTAAGCCCACGTTCCCCTCTGGCCTGTGGATGAGATAATTCAGCTATTCAGCTTACTCAGGCCATCAGGAGACGTGTACTTAGGGGATATATTGATTTTGTGTAACCTTGGTGGGGCGCTGATCCGCAGTGCCGCCACATTACTGCTGTTACTTATTACATTTACTATTGTCTACTTTTTGTCCTTTATGTGACTCACACCATAGTGCTGCCAGACTCGCGGTAGGGCAGAGGCGTAAGTGTGAGACCTCCCTCAGGGAACAGTGCCAAGTTTGACTGGTACCTCTACACCCACTATTAATACCATATGTACTAGTAATTGGGAACCAGGAACCCCATTTTGGTATCGTGGGTTGGACTCTCATTGATACACTTTTTTTAATCATATAATGTTAAAAAATTTAATATTAAAGGAGTTGTGCCATGATTGATGTAAAAATGAAAATCAGACATCATATACTATATGATAATCACTTAAAAAAAAAACTAGAACCAGCTCCGAACCTCACATGGATCGAGAGATCTCCCCATTTACTGCTCCAATTGCACTGCTAGAGTTATCGCAGGCTGGCAGCTCAGGAGCAGTATTCTTTCTCAGGGAGTGTGTCCTTTTTGCTGTAGCTCTGTCCCTGTAATTGTCACAGTATCTAACAGAAGCTATTGCTGGTGGCAGTTGAAGATTCAAACTAAGCACGTGCGACCATCTTAGTGAGGTGGACAAGAACTAAGGAAAAGAACAAGCAGCATGTGTGCAGTGTCCCAGGGGGTCAGTAGTGTATGCTGGGCTTTGTAGTGCAGATTACCCACTAACCTGGGATCCACTGTCGTCTTCAAATCGGGGCGAATGCTGGAACAGGCAGGTAGTTAAAAGTTCGTGACGCCAGTGTCAATTAAACGGTGACACGCCGTGTATGGTATGGTGGAAGAATGAAGCAAGCATAGGGTAGCCAACAAAAACTGGAACTTTACTGAATATCAGCGATAATAATACATAGACGCAGTTGGAAGCGCCGTTCCATGAAAGACAGTTGGTTCTCCATAAGAATACAGGTGGTTCTTGGAATTACAGAATGGCCGGTCTTAGCAATGTTCTTTACAGAGTGTTGATTACAGGAGATGCAGTACAGGCGGCTTGCACACTATTCCTGACTGGTCCTGAAACATGTGACTTTCTCTCCAAGGTCTAATGCCCTATAGCTGGCGTACCCTTGAAGCTGTCCTTATCTAGTACCTCCTCTGTTATCTTGAGTACCTCTTGCTTTATCTGATCGGCCTCTGTGGTATTCTGTGTCTTCAGGCTGATTAGCTATGCCCTTCTGACTTCTATGCATACGGACTCAGGAGGGGAACCCTCTCTGCACTGAGTCTGGAAACTTCTAAAACTTCCTGAGCTAGGCCCTAGCCTATTTATACTGAACTGGGGGCTCCCTCTGCTGGCTGTTATAAGGATTGCCGGTAACCGGCCTGACTGGCTTAAAGGGAACTACACACTCAAATCTAGCAGTGTCGGGTAGCCTACCCGTATGCTGCACACCCCCAGACTTTAACGTGAGTAAGGCCTCGTACTCACACACATGCCTGAACCAACATAAGCTGATGCATAAGTTAAACATGGCATTATAAATATAATAAACAACTATTTCACACAAAAATATAACATTTGCAATAAATGACGCGAGAAAAAGGGGCGTCTTCTTTCTTCTTAGGCACGGCCGCTGACCTGGCACAGCGGACTTAAGGTGAACCAGGTTAGTCTATTTTTCTTGACTGAAGCATAATAAGGAACTACACAGGGTTTCCCCGTGGGTGTAGAACAGGCAAGGGCTCACGTGGAGGAGTCCATTCTTGCGCACAAACATTAAGCAGGCTATTTCCGATAGTAACAACTGTTCGGGAGGAGACACCACCAGTATAGTCAAAGTCTCCTAAATGGACTGGCGGACGTCCCCTGGTCATCCGGGTGGACCTTCTCAACACAGGGGTTTCCTCTTCCCTTAGCACCGAGGTAGAAGAGAGAGGAGCAACAGGAGGATCTCCATCCGTGAGACCTTGGTCAGGAACAACAGGAACAACAGGATCCACTAGAGGGGGAACTGGATCCGGGGCATCCTGAACCGGCTCTTCTGGAAGTAAGGGTACAGTAGGTGCCGGAGCGGGCACCAACAAGTTCAACCATGGTGTCAGAAGCCAATGCATGGGATCAGCGTCATACCTTAGATTTCGGACAGCCTGCATAGGATCCTCGGGCTGTATCGATGACTCTGACACAGGGGGTTCAGATATAGAACTCTCGGCACTGGGTCCTGGTGTCAGGCAGAGCTTTAACCGGTTTCGGTGTACAATTTGGGATCCCCTGCCCTCCCGGGTGATCTCATAAGTGTGAGTTCCAACATTTGGGATTGCAGTGACAACATAAGGACTTTGCTCCCATTTACTGTCCAGTTTACTGGTACGGCGGTTATTTTTTAACCATACCACAGCCCCTATCGTCAGGGGTTCTGCATGGGCTGCTTGGTCATAGTCTCTCTGCTGCCGGTCTCTAGCATAGTCCATACGTTCCTGAACAATAGCTTGGGCCGTATTCAATCGCCTTTGGTGTTCAGCAACCCAGTCGGTATTAGGGAATGGGTTGATGCAATCAGGTACGAGTACATCCAAGGAGTGGTCAGCAGGCAATAACCCTTGGCGCCCAAACATCAAATAAAAGGGGGTATACCCGGTGGAACAGTGTATGGTATGATTGTATGTGAACATGAGCTGTGGCAACAGATTAGGCCAATCTCCCCTGGTTTCAGGAGGCACGGTCCTCAGCATCTCTATCAAGGTCTGATTCATTTTTTCACATAATCCATTACCTTGCGGATGGTAGGCCGTCGTCCGGATCTTCTTACAGTTGTGCAGGCGGCACAGTTCATGGAACAGGTGGGACTCAAAAGCAGGACCTTGATCGGTGAGGATCTTTTCTGGACAACCGTAGGGCAGGAGGAAGTGTTTCCAGAACAGTTCGGCTGTAGTCTTGGCCGTCTGGTCTCTCACAGGCACCGCTACAACAAACTTAGTGAAATGGTCAATAATAGTCATAGCGTACACATACCCTGAGCGACTAGGCTCCAGTTTCACATGGTCGATGGCGACAAGTTCAAGAGGACGAGTACTTACAATGGGTCTCAGTGGTGCCCTCTGATCATGGTGTTTACCTCGTTTCAAGGCACAGGCTACACACTCCCGACACCACTTCTCCATGTCTTCTCTCATGCCCACCCAGTAAAACCGCTGGCGGATATTTGCCTCAGTCTTTTGGACCCCAAAGTGACCGGATTGATTGTGGTACATCTCCAACACCATACCTGCATCTCGTCGGGGTATGAGAATTTGATGCACTCGTTCGTTGGACACTGGGTCTAGGCTTCTCCGTAGCAACAGGCCCTTTTGTATGAAGAGTTGATGGCGCTGTCTCCACAGTTTGATGAGCTCAGGATCTGTACTCTTACGCCGAATCCTCTCAGGGGCTCTGCCACTGGTAATGAAGTCTAACAATTCACCCAGCACTCTACTTTCAGACTGTAGTTTCACCCACTTTTCTTCTTTGAGTTCCGGCCTACTGGAGGGTGAAGGAACTGCAGCTCTGTTACTGGTAGCCCGAGCCTGATCCTGTTGAGCAAATTTATGGTAGAAGGCCGGCATTTCTACATCTTCCCAAGCATCTCGCACATCATCAGGAGCTGTCTCTGTGGGAAGTCTGGATAAAGCATCAGCATTGTCATTAGTACGTCCAGCGCGATATTTTACAGAGAAATCATAGTTGGCGAGACGAGAGGCCCATCTTTGCTCCAAAGCCCCCAATTTAGCTGTATTTAGGTGTGCCAGAGGGTTATTATCAGTGAATGCAATGAATGGGGTAGCGGCTAGGTAATCTTTGAATTTTTCCGTTACTGCCCACACTAATGCCAGGAATTCTAGTTTGAAGGAACTATAATTCTGGTCATTTTTCTCAGCTCCTTTCAGGGAGCGGCTTGCATAAGCTATCACTCTTTCTTTTCCCTCTTGAATCTGGGCTAACACAGCCCCCAGGCCCCGCTTGCTAGCATCAGTATACAGATGGAAGGGCTTGCTGTAGTCGGGATAACCTAACACGGGAGGCTCGGTCAGTTTCTTTTTTAACAACTGGAACGCGATCTCTCTCTCTTCATTCCACTCAATGAGCACTGGAGTTCTAGGACTTTTCTTGGGCTGCCCCCTCAAGAGTTCCTGGATAGGATCGGCTATTTGAGCAAAATGGGGGATGAAACGTCTATAGTAGCCGGCAAAACCAAGGAAACCCCTCACCTCTTTGACGGTAGTGGGTACCGGCCAGTTACGGACAGCCGCTAACTTATCAGGGTCAGGTTGTACGCCCTCTCCGCTTACCACATGCCCCAGGTATTTTACCGCAGGTTTGAGCAGGTGGCATTTAGATGGCTTTACCTTCAGGCCATATTTGACAAGGATTTCAAAGACCTCTGCTAAGTGTTTCAGGTGGTCTTCATATGTTTTTGAGTACACAATGACGTCATCTAGATACAGCAGCACTGTTTCGAAGTTTTTGTGACCCAAACACCGCTCCATTAGTCTCTGGAAAGTTCCTGGGGCATTACATAGCCCGAACGGCATACAATTGAATTCGAACAGGCCCATGGGAGTGGTGAAAGCAGTCTTTTCCCTATCTGCCGGGGCCATGGGTACTTGCCAGTAGCCACTGGTCAAGTCCAATGTGGAGAAATAGGCAGCGGAGCCCAGAGCAGTTAGTGACTCTTCAATGCGGGGCAGTGGGTATGCGTCTTTGTGGGTTATTTGGTTAATTTTTCTATAGTCCACGCAGAAACGGATACCACCATCCTTCTTCTTTACAAGGACCAGGGGTGCCGCCCACGGGCTACGACTGTCCCGGATTACATTAGAGTCTTTCATCTCTTGGATCATTTCTTTTACAGTCTGATAAGAAGTAGGCGGTAAGGGTCTGTATCTCTCCTTGATAGGAGGATGAGAGCCAGTAGGTATGGTGTGTTGTATGGCACTAACCTCTCCATAATCAGCAGCATGTTTACTGAAGGCCTGGTGGTGCTCTTTGACAAGCCGTAGTATCCCTTCTTGTTGATGTTGGGGGGTAGTCTCGTCCCCGACATGTAGCTCTTCCCACCAGGGTACTTGTGACTGGGGCACCGGCGGACATCCGCTGACTGCAGCTGGCGGCTTTTCTGTCACTGGAAGACGGATGATGTCTTGGAAGAACACCTGAGAAAGCTGGGCAACAGGGTAATGCTTAGTAAGCGCAACAGGATGATCACTCAGGTTAATCAGACGGACAGGTACTTTACCTTGGGAGACGTTCACCAGGCACTTGGCAGCTCTCACATAAGGGTAGTTCTCCATCTGGATTGGTTCCACCAGGGCTGGATAATCTTGGCCTTGGACTCCCAGGACAGCACGACACCATAAGAGAGTTTGGGAATTAGGAGGCAAAGTCACAGGCTTATTATCACGAATCTTGGCAGTACAAATTTCTCCTTTCCCGTTAGCAAACCTCTGCTGGGCACTTAACACAGTGATAGTCTTTTGAATCACCCTCTTGGATGCAGAGGAAGCAGTGGGCAGAGTCTGATGTAATACGGCAAGTATTTCAGCATAACAGTTTTTGAAGACATTGGTGCCTAGAATGACAGGATGTCCTCCTCTGTCGCCGGCCTGTACTACTATCACCCCCTGTTGAGGCAAGGTTACTTCTCCCACCTGCAGGGTGGGTTCCCAGTATCCATGGATCTTTACCGGTTTGCCATTGCTGGCGATAATCTCTACCCAGGATTCAGGCGGCTGGGTTAATTGGTTGGTGTCCCAGAATCTTTCAAAGGCGGGCAGCTGAATAGTAGTGACCTGAGACCCAGTATCTAATAGGGCTTCAAAGGGGACCCCGTTAATCTCCACATTGATTTTAGGATGGGATCCTACATACCGTGGCATCCAATTTGGATCTTTTGGACCTAGTGTTCTACCTCCCGAGGGGTGGTCCTCAGCCTCAGGGGTTGCCCGTTTAACTGCCAGCAAGTGGATTCTGTGTGTCCCATCTTTTTGCAGTATGTACACACGGGCCGCTGGCGACCCCTATTGCACCTCCCAGGATCCCTGGGGTGAGTCTCTTGGTATGGAGGTGGGAACGGCTTAGAGGGTGACAGGAACTCCTCTTCTGACATCATAGGTTTTTCACATTCCTCCATTTTTCTGCACACTCTCTCTAGGCTTTTAGTGAGGTGATTTACTTGCTCTGTCAGCATGGCGATAGTATCGGTAGCTGTAGCTTGAACAGCTTGACCGGCCTCAGCTCGGTTAATGGTAAACGGTTTTGACCTGCAGGCTGATAACTCAGGTGGGGTGCTCAACTCTGTAGATACTGCTGACCCCAGAATTTTTATAGCCAGTTCTTTAAAGTCCAGAAAGGTACTGTTAGGGTGTTGGGCGGACAGCATCTTTAATTGGGTCCTTATTTGCTCACTAGCCACTCCGGTAATAAATTGTTCCCTCAGGGTCTGATCCTGGTTATCAGCTTCCTTGGGATCTATCTGAATTACAGCCCCCAAAGCCTCCTGAAGTGATAGGGCATAGTCACGGAGGGACTCACCGGGCTTCTGTTTCTTGCCAAAGAAGTGCATCTTTATCTCTGAGGCAGTCCTCGTTTCAAAAGTGGCCCTGAGGCGGGTGAATATCTGCTCTAGAGTACTCCGTTCCGCCGCAGGCCAGGATAATACCTCTCTGCGGGCAGCCCCCTCCAGTTGCGCTAGCAAGATTTCCATTTGCTGATCGGCATTTATGGGGTACAGTTTGAATAAGGCCAGCAACTTTTCTTTAAAGTCTCTTAGGGTATGGGCCTCTCCGTTATAGCGGGGAAACCATGGGGCCCCAAAATAGTAAGGCATGGTAAAGGGCATCATGCTGGGGGCTATAGGATGATTAGGAGCCGCAAGCTCTCCCGGGTCCGGCCGCTCGGCAACTCCCGGATCTGACATGTTAACTTATTACGAGGTGGCCGCTGGTGACTAAAGGGGCCGGAACAATCCCCTTCCCTCCGGATACAAGTTCTTACCGGTATCGCCGGGTTCGGGCAGGGCAAATCTCGTGAGACTCCGGACGTCCTGTGTACGCGGTGACGTTGCTGACGCAGGAAAAGCAGGGCCGCGGCGGTGCGATGATGAAGAGGGGCGGGATTCTCTGTGTCTTTGAAGGGATCCGCCCACGGAGGTCCTCAGCAGCGCGGGAAACTTTACTCCAGGCGGCCGGTGGCCATCTTGATCACGATTCCCTGACAGCAAGCAGGGTGTTGCAAAGTCCAATAAATCACAGTCCACAAATACGATTTTTCTCTCTGGGGGTAGCGCAACACAGTACAGCGCATCCGATTCCTCCCAGGCACATTTGTAATCCACAGATTTGGAAATAAAGGATACAGTCTTTGCAATACGGTGGTGGAATAGTTAAAGCACACAGTTCACACTTCTCTGCACTTCAGAAGTATGCGGATCCTGTTCGTGACGCCAAAAAGAGCGATGCAGTGTCCCAGGGGGTCAGTAGTGTATGCTGGGCTTTGTAGTGCAGATTACCCACTAACCTGGGATCCACTGTCATCTTCAAATCGGGGCGAATGCTGGAACAGGCAGGTAGTTAAAAGTTCGTGACGCCAGTGTCAATTAAACGGTGACACGCCGTGTATGGTATGGTGGAAGAATGAAGCAAGCATAGGGTAGCCAACAAAAACTGGAACTTTACTGAATATCAGCGATAATAATACATAGACGCAGTTGGAAGCGCCGTTCCATGAAAGACAGTTGGTTCTCCATAAGAATACAGGTGGTTCTTGGAATTACAGAATGGCCGGTCTTAGCAATGTTCTTTACAGAGTGTTGATTACAGGAGATGCAGTACAGGCGGCTTGCACACTATTCCTGACTGGTCCTGAAACATGTGACTTTCTCTCCAAGGTCTAATGCCCTATAGCTGGCGTACCCTTGAAGCTGTCCTTATCTAGTACCTCCTCTGTTATCTTGAGTACCTCTTGCTTTATCTGATCGGCCTCTGTGGTATTCTGTGTCTTCAGGCTGATTAGCTATGCCCTTCTGACTTCTATGCATACGGACTCAGGAGGGGAACCCTCTCTGCACTGAGTCTGGAAACTTCTAAAACTTCCTGAGCTAGGCCCTAGCCTATTTATACTGAACTGGGGGCTCCCTCTGCTGGCTGTTATAAGGATTGCCGGTAACCGACCTGACTGGCTTAAAGGGAACTACACACTCAAATCTAGCAGTGTCGGGTAGCCTACCCGTATGCTGCATGTGCATTTTAGTGAATAGCTCAGTGGGTATGCAACATTTTTAATTACATGGAATTACAAAAGTATTCAGATCCAGGTGCTGGTTTAAAAAATATGTAGAATGTTTTTTTGTGGCACAACTCCTTTAAGAAAACAGATTGGTGGTGCTCATGACTAACAATTAGACATTCTCTGTACAGATAAATTCTATATTTGTTCAAGCCTTGGTCTTTTCCTGGAAAATTGTACTCGCCGCTCTCTTGTGTCAGGGTGACCTATGTAATTCTAAGTTTGCAAGGTCAACCCATGGTATTGAAGCTAAAAGGTGCATTAAGCTATGCATCTTAGTAAATATAAATTCTCGATAAATTGCCATGGCAGCATCTAAGAGCCTACATAGTCCTCTTTAATTTGTCAGCAGTGGCCATCAAAGAAGTTAGATAACGCTTTTACATAATGCGGTCTGCCGTAACAGTCTGTCAGATTCTGCTTTCAAACATATTGTACATTAGCAACCCTTGAAATATACATAAATGACATATCCATCTATTATAGTACTGAAACAATTAAGGCTACTTTCACACTTGCGTTTGAGGATTCTGGCAGGCAGTTTCGTTGCCAGAACTGCCTGCCGGATCTGGAAATCCGTATGCAAACGGATAGCATTTGTTTCCGGATCCGGATGCGGATCTGTCTGACAAATGTATTGAAATACCTTATCCGTATCGCCGGTGTCATCCGGAAAAACGGATCCGGTATTTATTTATTTTTCTCACAGATTTAAAGGTCTGCAGAATGCATTAAGATAAAACTGAAGTGTTTTTTCCCGGTACTGAGCCCCTGTGATTGAACTCAATACCGGAAAACTTTAACACTAGTGTGAAAGTACCCTTAGATCAGGCATGTCCAAACTGCCGCCCTCCAGCTGTTGCAAAACTACAACTCCCAGCATGCCTGGATAGCTTACAGCTATTAGGGCATGCTGGGAGTTGTAGTTTTGCAACAGCTGGAGGGCCGCAGTTTGGACATGCCTGCCTTAGATGGTAGAAAGAATAGTGCATTGAACCATGGCTGGTAATGTATTGGGCAGTAATGAATTTCTGGGCAGCTATGTCATTTTATGACTGGACCCTGAAGTAATAGAAATAAAAGTGTATGGAATGGTATGGTATGGATGGTGTTCTCTTTTCTTAAAGGGATTTTTCCATGATTAATGTAAAAAATGAAAGTCAGTCATCGTATACCACATGGCACTCTCTTTCATTTTGAAGTTTTCCATATGGGATAAATATTTTTTATATTTTAATAGTATGGGCGTTTTCGCATTCAGCGATGCCCATGAAGTGTATTTTTATTTGTGTATTTTTATTTATTTTATTTTTTTCATTTTGGGGAAAGGGGGGTGATTTAAAAAAAATATCTTATTTTTTTAAAAACATTTTTTTCAAACATTTTTTTCATAGTTCCCATAGCATTGGAGTGTATGACACTAATAAGAACTAATGTGTGGTAGCTTCAGTTAATTCTGGAGGACTGAAACTGCCGTACAATGCATTTGGCTCCCCCGATCTCCACTGGGGTGAGCTGGAGTACATGTTTTTGGTGCATTCAGATGTCGTGGTCATGTTTGACCACGGCATCTGAAGTGTAAGTAATGCCGGTCGTGGACATTTGTCAGTTACTGACAATAGCCGTAAGTGTCTGCTGTTTTAAAACCGCTATGGTGCCCACCATGCTTGCCAGCAGCCGCCATCTTTAAAGTCTTACATGTACGGCGCTGGTCGGGAGGGGTTGATTCCAGGGTGCTGTACATATAAGGGTTTACATACACAATAAAAAACAAATACCCTAAACATAAACTACATGAGTGACAGACTAATACACAGAGGGAGAGGTGACCCTGCCCATGAGGGCTTACAGTCTACAAGGGAAGGAGACAGTAGTTGTGGGTAGAAGCTCCTTAGATGGTTTTGTAGTGGCAGCAGGGTAATGGTAGGAAGTAAGCTTTCCTGAAGAAGTAAGTTTTAAAGTTGCACATCAAAGTTTGTATGGTGGGAGAGTCTGGGAAAGTTCCAGAGTATGGAGGATGCATGTGAGAAATGTAGGCGACGTTTGTGTGAGGAGCAGGCAAGAGGAGAAAATTGTTGCTCATATTTTGAATTCCTTGAGCAATGGGGAGCCAGTGAGGAGATTGTCAGAGGGGAGAGGCGAAGAAGAAAGGAGGGGAGAGGTGAAATATCTGGTTAGCAGTACAGATGGAGGAGTGCAAGTGTGTTAGATGGGAGGCCTCAGAAAAGATTATTGCAGTAGTCTAGGCAGGAGAGGTGGGTGCCATCATTATTGCTGACTCAAGGTTGAGGAAAAAGCAGATACTCAAAATGTTTTTGAGCTGGAGGCAGCAGGTGGTTGTAGCAGTGGCGATGGGCGTAGAGTGGGTTGCAAGCCATGTATTTTTTTACAGATAATGTAGTAGTCCTATGTATCACCACAGATAATACAGTGATAACTCTCTGAGTACAGGTAATGTAGTAGATACAGTGAGGAACAGAAGTATTTGAACACCCTGCGATTTTGCAAGTTCTCCCACTTAGAAATCATGGAGGGGTCTGAAATTCACATTGTAGGTGCATTACCACTCTGAGAGACAGAATAAAAAAATAAATTTAGGAAATCACATTGTATGATTTTTAAAGAATTTATTTGTCTTGCACTGCTGGACATAAGTATTTGAACACCTGAGAAAATCAGTGTTAATATTTGGTACAGAAGCCTTTGTTTGCAGTTACAGAGGTCAAACGTTTCCTGTAGTTCTTCACCAGGTTTGCACACACTGCAGCAGGGATTTAGGCCCACTCCTCCGCACAGATCTCCTCTAGATCTGCCAGGTTTCGGGGCTGTCGCTGAGCAACACTGAGTTTCAGCTCCCTCCAAAGATGTTCTATTAGATTTGTGTCTGGAGACTGGCTAGGCCACTCCAGAACCTCCTTGGTTATCCTGGCTGTGTGCTTCGTGTCGTTGTCATGTTGGAAGACCCAGCCACGACCCATCTTCTATGCTCTGACTGAGGGAAGGAGGTTGTTGCTCAAAATCTCACAATAAATGGCCCCATTCATCCTCTCCTTAATACAGTGCTGTCGTCCTGTCCCCTTTGCAGAAAAGCACCCCCCAAAGCATGATGTTACCACCCCCATGCTTCACAGTAGGGATGGTGTTCTTGGGATGCAACTCATCCTTTTTCCTCCAAACACGACGAGTGAAGTTTAGACCAAAAAGTTCTACTTTGGTCTCATCTGACCACGTGATTTTCTCCCATGCCTCCTCTAGATCATCCTCTATTGGCAAACTTCAGATGGGCCTGGACATGTAATGACTTGAGCAGGGGAACCTTCCGTGCAATGATTTGAAACCATGTGTCACTGCAGACAGGATACAAGATACACAGGATATAACAAACAAGTGTCTAGGAAAGAAGCTGCTGACAAATCCCTACCAGCTCTCCCTAGACTTCTATGCCCACATTCAGACCCTGAAGGTGGGAATGAATGTGTCCTCGTGCCTGGGCTGAAGATTCCCTAGAATCCCTAAGATGGTGAAAGGGGGAAAGAGGCAGCCTGCTCCCTCAGGACCTGGAGGGGGCAGGCGTCTCGCTAACAGCCTAGACAGACAACCACAATAAAACAAAACCAACTTATCTTTTGCTGAGCAGGAACAACCAATCCTTCCTTCCTCTGAGCCAGACAGAAGCTATAACCCGCACTGGGAGTGGGCGTAATTTAAACTCTTACCAATTACCCCACCCAGTGCACCTGAAGGGAGGCGGATACAGCTCCACTCCAAAATAATAACAAAAGGCTACACGTGCTGCTAACCTAGCAGACCTCCGCACATGACCTGAGCAGGGCATGACACCATGATGGCGTAGTGTTCTTCTGGCAGTGACCTTTGAAACTGTGGTCCCAGCACTTTTCATGTGATTGACCAGCTCCTCCCTTGTAGTTTTGGGCTGATTCCTCACCTTTCTTATCATCAGTGATACCCCACGAGGTGAGATCTTGCATGGAGCTCCAGTCCGAGGGAGACTGCCAGTTGTCTTAAGCCATTTTCTTCACAATTGCTCCAACAGTTGATCTATTTTCACCAGGCTGCTTGGCAATTGCCCCGTAGCCCTTTCCAGCCTTGTGAAGGTCCACAATTTTGTCTCTGGTGTCTTTTGACAGCTCTTTGGTCTTGCCCATGATGGTAGTTGGCGTCTGACTGACTGTTTGGTGGACAGGGGTCTTTAAAGAGCTCAGACAGGTGCTACTAAGTTAGATTAATGAGTGGAGTAGAGGTGGGCTTTTTAAAGGCACAGTAATAGGTCTTTGAGAGCCAGAATTCTTGCTGTTTCTCAGGTGTTCAAATACTTTTGTTCAGCAGTGCAAGACAGATAAATTCTTCAAAAATCATACAATGTGATTTCCTGAATTTCTTTTTTAAATTCTGTCTCTCAGATTCGGACTGCACCTCCAATGTGAATTTCAGACCCCTCCATGATTTCTAAGTGGGAGAACGTTCAAAATCGCAGGGTGTTCAAATACTTCTGTTCCTCATTGTAGGTGTGAGACCCCAGACTTTCAGAACATGCACAGTGTGACCTGAAGTCTGGGGCCAGGATGCAGTAATGTGGGCCAAATTCTATATGCAAACCCCCCCCCCCCCCCAACCCTACTGTGAAACAGATATGTGTTTGGACATTACATACATCACTACAAAATATACAGGAGAATAAATACAGCATCACATACCTCTTACATCCAGTGACATCTCCTGTGATGTAGACTTTCCTCAACGTCTTCATTTGGAGATAAGAAAGCCATGAAACCTTCTTTCAGCCGCGTCTCGTCTCTGCAGAGTTTCACAGATTCTTTTTTTAGATTCCTCACTTTACTATCATTCTCCCCCTCCTAGTGACTGTCATCCTGCTGCTACCCCCAATACTGTGGTAGAGCCAGACAGATAGTCCCCCATAATAACATGCTCCCAAACTGTCCTCCATAGTAATAGCGTTCCCTACAGCAGGGTTCCTCAACTCTAGTCCTCAGGGCCCACCTGACGGTTATGTTTTCAGGATTTCCTTAGTACTGAGTAGGTGCTATAATTTGTGTCAGTGCGTCAGGACTTACCACAGGTATTCATTCTGTGGGATATTCTGAAATCATGACTGGTTGGTGGGCCTGGAGGACTGGAGTTGAGACACACTACCCTACAGTATCTCCAATAGCAACCCCATTAATATGTGCTCAATAATAATGCCCCCATAGGGCCCCTAGTAGAAATAAGGCCTCCAATAGTGCCCTCAGCAGTAACAGAAGGGGCCATTTTATTTATATATATATATATATATATATATATATATATATATATAATAATACAGAGGGGGGCCATTATATGTACTAATAATACAGAGGGGGCCATTATATATACTAATAATAATACAGAGGGGTCTATTATATATCCTAATATTACAGAGGGGCAATTATATATAACAATTATACAGGGGGGGGGGCATTATATATTATAGTTATACAGAGGGGCCATTATATATAATAATTACACAGGGGGGGTCATTATATATTATACAGAGGGGGCATTATATATTATAATTATACAGAGGGGCCATTAATAATGGCCCCTCTGTATAATATATAATGCCCCCCATCTCCATAGTGCCTCCAGTATGGCCCCTAGTACTTACATAAAAATAAATAAAATACTTACCTCTCTTCATTGCCTCTTGTAGCTTTTGCTCGGGCGTCCTGGCGCAGGCGGTCAGGAACACATCACTGTGCCCTCCTGCACCGCATCATCACGTCATCTTGCGAGACCCGCACCGATGGAGGTCACGGTGATGTAATTGCGATCTCCTGCACAGCTCTACTGCCTCATAGGCTTCAGTCCTGGCCTGAAGTTTGCGAGGAAGAACAAAGGGGATGGGAGTCATGGGCTTCCATCGCCCTCACTTTACTGCCTGCTGCCTGGCGCCCCCTGAAATTTGGCGCCCGGGGCAATGGCCCCCCCCCCCCCTCCCAAGCTACGCCACTGGGTAGTAGAGTGCAGTTTGAAGGACAGGACAGAATCAAATGTTATCCTGAGAGAACAGAAGTATGAGACTGGTGTAAGTGTGGAACCGTTCACTGTAATTGATGGGTCTAGTGGGGGGCTGAGTGAGATGGGTGAAA
This sequence comes from Bufo gargarizans, assembly GCF_014858855.1. Taxonomy (NCBI): domain Eukaryota; kingdom Metazoa; phylum Chordata; class Amphibia; order Anura; family Bufonidae; genus Bufo; species Bufo gargarizans. Next base: position 136,607,808 of record NC_058087.1, on the reverse strand, counting down.
AAAGATGGAGTTGTTTTCTCCATAGTCATTATATACTATTTCCATTATATTGTCTTAAAGAGTCACCGTACTTTCACGCAATTTAATAGAGAATGATATAATTAGCAAATTTCTAAATCACTTAATTTAAAAAATCTCCATGCATCCACCTGAAAAAAATATGTTATGGCCACTAAGGGTCTCACTTCCACATAATTTGCAGTTCACTGCCTGTTGTTAGGCTAGATCCATCCATCAGAGGTTCACAGGAAATAGGGGCGTGTCAGACCTAGCTGAGATTCTGACTTCACTGCACTGGCTCTACAGGGCTTTTGAAGATGAGAGAAGCATCCTTCCTTTCTGTAAGTCTGTTCTCCTCATCTGTTGTGGAAGCTCCCTAGCTGAAAACAAACATAGTGGGAAGTGAGATCACTGCAGTACAGGCAGATTCCACAGAAGGGAGATGCCCCTGCTTGTCAGGGAAATGCATCTAGCTGTGCAGCTAAAGAGGGGAATAATTTGGCTGAGGAACACATTAGAGAACACCAAATATTTTCCTTCACAGTTATGATTGTACAATGAAGCACAAAAATTATGAAAACGTTTTTTTATTTTATTCCGGTATGCTTTTAGAGTATAGGACTTTTTCAGCATATTTGACTCCACAACCATGTCAACTGAATTGGTGAGCTGGCCTAATACTGATTTCTCTCGGTTTTCTCAATGCTGAGGTTTAGAAAGTAAGAGGAGAAGGATATAGCTGATAGATATGCTGGAATTCTGGATAGCAGGGAAGTAACATCTAGTACAGAAAGGTACATTTGAGTGTCATCAGCATAGAAGTGGTGCTGGAAGCCGTGGGACTCTATGAACTGTCCCAGGCCGAAGGTATAAATGGAGAAGAGTAATGGGCCTAAGACATAGCCTTGAGGGACACTGAGAGAGGGCAGGATGTAGAAGTGGTTTGTGAGTAGAAGATGACCCCTATTGTCACCCAACCTCTGCCTGTATAGAAATCTACTGATCAACACAAAGTATGATCATTTCCTCAATGATCTAGGAAGGGTTGCATAATGTTTCCTTTTTCTGCTGTGCCTGGATGGCTTGCCAACACTTTCTAAACAGGCTTGTGGTCAAAACAGACTAGACAACCATTGAGCTGCAAATTGTTGGGGCATACATTACTTCTACATTAAGACTGTAGTTCCTGCTAACTGGTTCCTACAAATAGCCGAGCGTTGTCTCCGTAACTGCCTATAGAAATTAAAGGAGAAGCAGCGCGTATGCCTGACCAGCCACTCTGTTCATTTCAGACGTCTCCACGGGGGACAGGGTCCCCGTTATCGGAATCGGTGGGGGTGCCATTAGCAGTACGACGTGCCGTTGATCGTGTCCCAGGTTTATCGGAATGCCGAGTGTTGTGGTGTGGCCTTTAATAGTTTCTGTGTGTGTCATGGTGCTCCTACCTGAATATCGTTGCTCCCAAGGGTTAGGCTCCGAAGCAATAAAGGGGATGAGTAATGCTGGAGAATAAGTCAAGTCCAGACTCTTATAAAGTTCAGCAGCTTTACTTTCATCAACTTGCATCCAGACAATATTCAGGCTTTCTCTTGGTCCCAGCAGGCTTTGGCAGAAACTGGCAGGAAAACTTGATAACTCTGCTTTCTCTCTATTTTCTGTGCTAAACTCTGCTTTAGTCTGGTAGCTGGACTTTAGGGTTGTTCTGATATCTCTGGAGTGGGATGCTTTTGGCTGCTGACCCCCTAGTGACACTCTGTCTGTAGATCTTTGAGGAGTCATGGTGCTCTACGAGCTACTTCCCTTTTGAGACTTCTGCTGTAGGAGGTACAACTTTCCCCTCACTGCTACATCTTTCATGTCTTCTCAGCTCCACTTTCTAGACTAGACTGGAATAAACTAGAACTGCAACCCCTCCTTCTGGTGAAAGGAGGACTAGCCCACTTCTTCCCAAAAGGGGGAGAATGGAATGGTAAGTTCCATTCTATCTAATGATCTCTCTCTCCCTCTGCCAGATACACCCCGCCGTCTGCTGGACAACTAGGAATATTACATGAACATATTAGGTTCAGAGCAATATTAACAATGCACAGTGACAAAAGACCTGGAATAAGTACACAGATTACATTATTAGTTAGCAGTTAAAGACAGTAGCAGGGGGTAGAAATGGTAAAGCAGGACCCCTGGAATACCCCTTTAAGCCTTTGATGTCCTTTGCTTCTTACAATGATTGCTTTTTGTGTCTCTCCTTTCAGGCATGGCCATTGAAGACACAGTCTCAGCAAAACTGGTCTATGACTCTTGGATATCAAGTAAAGGAAATAAATAAAGGCTAATGTGCATTAGTTCTAGGAGTAATCATACACAATGTTTCTAGTGAGCATATTTTACAGGCTTTTTTGTCATTCTGCTTTTTTTTGGTTCTTATTCTTGTGTAATCATATTTTTACTACAAATGTTAAACACCATTGTTTTACTGTCTAATTAAATATAATGTGTTGCCAAGTAGCTGTAATATGTTAGCAAATAGCACATCAAAATGCTTTTCTAATAATAATAATGTGTCAGTGACATGAATATGCTGATCATATAACGATACATTTTATTTTGACAGCAATAAACTTATTACATAATTATTTGTTGTCTAATACCTGTATAGAAATATATACAGACATTTCCCTTCTTTCTCCTCCCTTGTTCTGTTTTTTTTGCGGACCCTATGCGGAACATTTCAAGGGGTCCGCAAAAAAAAACATATGTCTGTTCCGCAAAAAAATAGAACATGCCTATCATTGTATGCATAACGGACAAGGATAGTACTGCTCTATTATGGACCAGCTGTTCTGTTCTGCAAAATACGGAATGCACAGGGACGTCATCCGTATTTTTTGCGGACGAAAAAATATATAGAGTCGTGGGCTTGAGCCCTTAATGTGATTCTGGCTTGTTCAAGACTTTATTACTCTCTCTGACCTTGGATTGCTGACACTTGTGGTTTTATGACTCTGACTTGCTTTAGACTTTGTTATTCTCTTTGCCCCTGGTATTTCTGACGACCTCCTGTCGCCAATCTCCGCATGTTATTGGATTACGTTTGCTACTGCGACATTACCGCCATCAATCCAAAACTACTCTGGGTAAGTGTCACCAGGAGATTCATTGTGGCAAAGTCCATGCCTTCTTCCAGGGAGGCATAGGGTGAAGAATGCATAATGTCTTGGTCTGTGCCATGGATTAGCCTGCACCAGATGGATTATGGCTTTGAGGATCAAGGGCTGCACCAGCTTGGTTACATTAAAGGGATTCTGCAGTGCAAAGGTAAAGGTTATCCATATCAGATTAGCTATCTGGAGAGATAGTGGCGCTTGTGTGAGCGCTGCTTCCCCTTCAAAAAATGACCTGCTCATCGTCTCGCTTATAGAGGTGGCACAGTGTATTTACAGCTGGCCATCCCATTTAAAGGGGTCGTCTCACTTCAGCAAGTGGCATTTATCATGTAGAGAAAGTTAATACAAGGCACTAACTAATACATTGTTATTACCCATAATGCTGCCTTTACTACCACCCTGCAATCCACCAGTGGTGGCCGTGCTTGCACTGTAGGAAAAAGCATCAGCCTCTCTGGGGGCCAGGACCGTGGGAGTGCACATAGGCTGGTTCTTTTTCCTATAGTGTACAAGCACGACCCCCACTGCTGGATTGCAGGGTGGTTGTAACCATGGAAACAAGCAGTGTGTAATGTGATGGGAAAAAAAATCCAGACAGCAAAGGATGTAATATGGATAATAACAATACATATTAGTAAGTGCCCTGTATTAACCTTCTGTACATAATAAATGCCATTTGCTAAAGTGAGACAACCCCTTTAAGTGAATGGGACGAGCAGTTGTAATCAGGCTACATGTAAACGACAGTGAAAAATAGACGTGTGATGGATGTTTTTTTAACGGCCATAACACATCCGTTTTAAGGCCATTGGAAGTCTATGGGGTTATTTACACAGCAGTTTTTTGACAGCCAGTAAATAACAGGCATTTTCTATCTTGTCCATTTTTGACTGACCAACTGCCCCATACAATTGAATGGGTTCCTTTTTGTGAAGGATCTCCAGACACCCCGACTGCGTACCTCCGTTGAGGGATGCTCCTAGTGCTTCCCGAGGACTCCAAGCACTCCACTCTACACCGATACCACCACAGGAACCAGGAACAGGAACAGCTCTTACAAGAGCTAGGAGTAATAGCCAGGGGAGTATACACGTATAGCAATCCCCACACACATGAGACGAGGCTCTATGTTGAATGTAAAACAGGAACTCTTTATTGAACACACCAGCATTGACTTATATACACATTTAGAAATAAAAATAAAACAGGCACTCAACAGCTGGTATGTCTATAGTAGAATATTTATAGTAAAATTTGCAATAAAATATCACATAAAAATTATAAAACATATAAAATATAACATAATCATGAAAGCACTGCGCTTGGTTTAGCTTATCTGTGGTTAACAAGTACTGTTGGGGTTCAGAAAATTGCTTACATCAATAAATGCATTGTGATATAAGTAAGTGACAATTTGTGAAATATAAATGAAAATATAAGAAAAATTTATCCTAGTGAATAAAAGAAGAAAAGATAGATGGTGATGAACTGTGTCCATATAAAATTGTTGTAGCAACTTGTTTTAAGTCCAGTATTTGGTAACACTGCTGTAACAGAGTGAAGATACAAATGTAGCAGCTTACAGAGTCCGCACTCCAAGTACAAGGATATAGGTAATATTCGGGTTATTTGAATGGGGCGTCCCCCTCACTGTAAACCCTCTTACCTTGACTTTCAGAGTGCTTGTTGCTGTGTATAAGGTACTTTGTAGCGCTCGGTTGTAAAACTTTTAAACTTCCCGCTTGTTGCTCTCCGGTCTCGGCGTTACCACGTGATGTTGATACGTGTCACCTTCCAGGAAGCAGCGTGCAGGGATCGCGTAATCTCGCGATAATTCCGATCAGCTCCTCTATCGCTGGTATCAAGAAGCTTTTGTTCGCTGATAATATTGCCGATGATTTGTAAGTCTCTTTCCTCGGGTTAGGATGGGTAGTATATCACTCGCAGGACCAGCCAGACGCGTTTCGAGGGGTCTCCCTCTTCCTCAGTGGCTATATTGCGAGTGCCTCTACCCTCTTCTTTATATACTCCTCCAACACGAACCTCATCAAATACCCGGCATGGATTCTTGATCTTCATATATAGCTTTTACTCAATGCATATCATTATATATCTCTATAGACAATTTTATTTATAAACTGACATTAAAAAACTAAAATAAACATTGGTAAAAATGTAGATTATACATTTAAATTCAGAATATTTAAAAGAACGTCTTTGGATAACCCTTCCCTTGTATACTCACTCAATTAATTGATATTTCTATCAATTCATTTTACATTCTAGATTCTTCAGTTGCTGCAATCAATAATAGTCAATAATAGAAAAAAGAGTCAATAATAGAAAAAACGCATCGAATTTTGGAAAAAACGCATCATGCTTAAAAAACCGCATATGCGTTTTCGATGCGTTTTCTCCACCATGGGTTTCCCTATAATTTCTGTATTGTCCCTAATGCTTGGGGACTAAAATAGATTGTTTTAGAGACACAAAAATGGATGTTTCTTAATTCCAATCTTATTACTTCTCATTTTTTGGGTTGTTCTGCAGAGTAGACTTTGCACAATAGATAGATGAGTTTAGATGAATTTGCACAATATCTGCATGGATTTTGGATGAAATATGGGGAGGGGGCCCAACTCCGAGGGGAGATCCTGGTGCTGCTAAACAGCCCGACTCAGGATGTCACCATCAGAGGAGGGCACCCATCCCCAATGTCTACAGGAAGCCAAACAACTCAAAGTCCGAGTTGAGTCCTCGTGGGAGGAGTGTTTCAAAATTGAAGATTCTTCTGGATTCCTGCCTCGACATCCTGGCGATATGGTCTCCCCCTCTCCAGTGCACATCCACTTTTTCAAAAGCTGCGAAGACCATACCCTCAGGGTTTTTATTGTGATATTCTTTATAATGCAGTGAGAGAGAATGCTTCTCATAGCCATTTCTTATATTTGTAATGTGTTCTGACAGTCTTTTTTTCAGTGTACGTTTTGTTCGTCCAATGTATTGTTTTTTGCACTGACATTCTATAACATATAAGATATTAGTTGAGCTACACGTCAGAAATTCCTTTATTTTCCATGTAAAAGTGTTAACGCATGATTGTATTTCAGTGGTCTTCTTGGGAAATGATGTGATTTTACATATTGCACACTTCCCACATTTATAGAAGCCACTCAAATTCAACCAACCCTGCATGGATAATTTATTCCTTTTATTTGGGACAGTTGGTGCTATTTTTAAGGACAAATTCTGAGCTCTTGAGTATGTTATTTGAGGACCATTGCTAACCAAAGGGCCTATTAATCTATCACTTAATAAATGGTGCCAATGTTTCCTCACAATTCCTTCTATTTTTCTGTGTTGTTTGTTGAAGGGTAATATCATTCTCAACTGATCATTATTTTCTTCTTCTCTGTCCTTCTTTGTTTTTTCTACAAAGAAGGTATCTCTATGCATATTTTTAACTTTTGTGAGTGCTTTATCCAATACAATATTTGGGTAATTTTTCTCTAAAAAACGTTTTTTCATAATTTCGGCCTCAACTTCAAAATCATTTACATCTGTACAATTCCTTTTTATGCGTTTAAATTGGCCCTTTGGTACTTCAAGCAACCATCTTGGTAGATGGCAACTTGAAAACAGTATATAACTGTTTCGGGAGACCTCTTTTTGGTATGTGCTACAGATTAACTGGTTATTCCGTACTTTAATTAGTAGGTCTAGGAATTCTATTCTCTCTTTGTTTATATTGGCAGAAAACTTTAGATTATATGCATTGATGTCGATGTTTGCAAGAAATATATCGAGATTTTCTCTTGTACCTTTCCAGATAAATAGGATATCATCGATAAACCTATGCCAGAGTACCAGGTCTGCCCCCAGGATGGGCAAGATCTCTTCACATTCCCAATTTGCCATAAATAAATTGGCATAACTGGGGGCAAACCTGGTACCCATGGCGGTTCCCCTGGTCTGGAGATAATAGTCCAGATTATAAGCGAAATAGTTATGAGTTAGAATAAATTTTACCCCCTCCGCTATAAGCTATAAAGTCTATTTGTTTCTCAGGGAAATCACTATGTATCTTTAGTTGGTTCCTCAATGCCTGTATTCCCTGATTATGATTTATGACTGTATAGAGGGAACTTACATCTAAAGTCCCCAATATCCAGTCTGTTTCATATTTTAATCCCTCCACTATTTTAATAACTTGAGTTGTGTCTCTAATATATGCAAAATTCTTTTTCACACTTTGCTGTAGAAGTTTGTCAATGTATTCTGACAAATTGGACGTTAGTGAACCTATGCCAGAGATGATTGGTCTGCCAGGCGGGTTCATCTGGTCTTTATGAACCTTTGGAAGACAGTAGAATACAGATAATCTACTGTGAGTGGTACTGATATATCCAAACTCTTGTTCATTTATTATTCCCTTTTCCCAACCATCTCTGGCATAGTCCACCAACTGCTCAATGTATTCTTTTGTGGGGTCCTTCATCAGTTTGGAGTATGTGTCAGTGTCTGACAATTGTCTTTGACATTCTGCATCATATTTTTCTGTCTCCAAAATGACAATGGCTCCTCCCTTGTCAGCAGGCCGTATAGTAATTTTTTCAATCTTTTGTAATTGTTTTAGGGCCTGTATTTCCTGTGTTGTTACATTATTTCCTATTCTTCCGTTTATATTCAGTTTTCTTATGTCTTTCTCTACAGACTTTTTAAATGCTGCCATCTCATGGCCTATTTGTTGCCTTGGGTACATCTTACTTTTTACTTTTAAGTTTGTGTGTGTGAAAATATCTTTCTCCCCAGAGTTTCTAATTATAGGGTTCCTCATAAAATGTTTCTTTAAGCACAATTTTCTAACAAATTTCTCTATTCCAATATAAATATCGAATTTGTTAGCCTGTGCCGTAGGGGCGAATTTGAGACCCTTATTTAACAGTTGAATCTGTGCTGGAGTAAGTACTGTTTGGCTAAGATTAATGATTGAGTCTTTTTCTTTCTGGAGTTTTATTATCTGTAATTCCTTCTTATTTTTTCTTTTTCCCCTCCTTGTCCCTTTTGATCGTAATGGCGTTGGTAACGGTTTGGGGTATATTTTGACCTCCTGCCCTGATAATCCTCCTCCCTGAAGTTGTATTGTTGTTGGTCCCTGTGTCTTAGATTGTATTGGTGACCTGCTTCTTGGTAATAAACCGTCTTTGGGGGGGATTTTTCTCGTTCCGGGGTTGCATGTCTCATTTGGCGTGTTTTCGCTTTGTGGTGCGGGGGGGTCCCATCTAAAAAATGATTAGTCATAATTGGTTCATACCTGTTTCTCACTGGGATTGCATATTCAACATGTTGTCTACTTTCTCTAATTTGATCTTCATTTATCTCTGTATTTGTATGGTGATTCCCAACTGGTATGTGTTTGTCTATTTCACCCCTGGTAGTTTTTTTTTAATTTTTTACTCTTTTTATTGATTATTTCTTGTTCTATTGATCCTAAATTTTTACAGATTCTCTTTTGCCAATTTATAATTTCATCATTGAGAGGAGATTTTTGTATTATTTCTTTGATTTTTAGGATTTTTTCTGAGGTTTCCTCTAAAATCTGGTTCCTCCTTTTAATAATTAATTCTACCAGTGCTATAGACTGTTGTAGTAAAAGTTTATCCCATTCTTCTTTAAAGGAATCAGTGATCAAATCCATGGCTGGATTTTTAGAGAGCTGTAATCCTTTGGGTATTATACCCAATTCTAGGTGTTTCCCTAGGGATTTGATCTCCCATTTTTGCTTAAGCTGTCTAATAAGCAAGGTTTCCAGCTCTCTAAAAGATTCCGTAATGGATTTCTCCATAGGTTCATCTATGTTGTTATCTTCAAAGGAAAAGGTTTCCAATCTGACATTTTGAATCTGACATCCTCAAAACAGAGCACCTTGACCACACTAACAGACACGGGTGAGCCACGTTATATTTGTGCCTTTATATACACATTTTCCAACCAGGGTACCACCCCTGTGGACCTGGTTGGGAACTGAGGACATGACATAGTAGCCAATCCTTTACAGCTTTACAGTTTAAACACAAAAACTAACCCTATTTAACAAACACAATGGCATGGTCTGTGACGCAATTAACAAACACAATGGCATGGTCTGTGACACAATTAATAAAACACAATTACCAAAACACATTCGGCTCTGCCTGTGATACAATTACCAAACATAATGGTCTAACTTAATCACTCACAGGCAGAAAACACAAATTTTTCCCAAAACCCAGAAAACCCCACATATCCCCATAATTTATACATTCATGGATAGCTCTGATCTGGGTGAACAACATATCAAAAAATCACCCAGATCCGAGCAGGGGCTCCCGAATTACATAGAAGTTACATTTGGCCGACCGCAAGCATGGCTTTCCTGCCCAAAATAGTTCCACAGATTTAGGCTGTGCGGCCGGTCTATCTTCTTCTTCAATTTGGTAGCCTGTCTCTGTCCGGCGAGTCCACCAAGGTTATGTTGGTAACTGGTACTTGCGGTCTCTGTGTTGCTCCCTGGCTTGGAGTGGAGGTTGCTTTTCTGGGCAGGGATCGGCGGTACTCTGCTCTGCTGCCAGCGCTACCATGGAAGAAGCCTGGTTGGAGCCTGGTTGTTCGAGGGGGAGACTGACTGTCTCCCCTTTGGATACCCAGCTCTGCTGCTGGAGGGGGAGATCGACTGTCTCCCTTTTGGCTAAACAGCCCTGTTGCTGGGGGACAGGACCGACTGTCCCTACCCCCTGTGCTGTAAGTGCAGAGACCACGGTCCCATCTGCACTGTTGTGAGGCTTACTGTCTCCCCCTGGTGCGTTAAGCTGCCGCTGGGGAGAGGGGGTAACTAGCTCCTCTCCCATACATACTTCCAGCCACTGGGGAGGGCGACTGACCGTCTCCGCTCCCAATACAGTGTCCTGCTGCTGGGGAAAGGAGACTGGGCTCTCTATTCCCTGCAGGACACTCTGCCGCTGGAGGACAGGACCGACTATCTCTGCCCCCTGTAACTCAGCCTGCCGCTGGGAATGGAGACTGGGTTCCCAATAAATCACATTGCCGCTGGGGAGGGCGATCAACCGTCTCCGCTCCCAATACAGTGTCCTGCTGCTGGGGAAAGGAGACTGGGCTCTCTATTCCCTGCTTGACACTCTGCCGCTGTGGGGCCAGGACCGACTGTCTCTGCCCCCTGTAACTCAGCCTGCCGCTGGGGAATGGAGACTGGGCTCACAATTCCCAATAAATCACATTGCCGCTGGGGGACAGGACTGACTGTCTCTACCCCCTGTAACTCAGCCTGCCACTGGGGAATGGAGACTGGGCTCCCAATTCCCTGCAGGACCGGTGGAGACACCTCGGTCCCATCTCCACCGTCCCCCTGGGGTTCTTCCCAGTAAACCTCCACAATATCTTCCCAGCTGAAGAGGTCTGGCTTTGGGTCTGTCACTCTGCTCTCCTGCTGAGCCTTCTCACTGGAGTGGAACAGCTGCTGGTAGCCCTATTCCAGCTCCATCTCCCGGGTCACCAGGTGGACCAGGTCCTGCTCAATCTCATGAGTGTCGTCCCAGTCATACCTGCTCTCCCTCCATTCCAAGAGATCACGGAACCGGGCTTGTGTAGGGCTCCCAAACTTCAGCTCTGAAAAAGTCTCCCATAACAAACCAGGACCATCAAACTCCTTTCCCTCTGGCTTGTCATGCTCAGCTGTCCTGGGTAGGTACTGTGCTCCATACCATCAGAGCGCCTGGTAGGCATCTTCCAGCCATAGCTCCTGCCATGCTAGGTGTTCCAATTTCTTTACCCATTCCTCCCGGGGCTGCTCTCCCAGGAAGGGCATCCGCAGGGCTACTCGCTTCTGCAACCGCTGGTTTTCCGTGGGGAGTCTCTTGTCCCGCATATACTCCACAATACCCAGTGCCTGGTACCAGATGCCTTTGCGGACTGCATCTGGGTCATCCATGACACCCTCATCGTACTCCACTGCTGGTTCCATTCTGGTGCTGTCAGGGTCGCTGTACTAGGACATGCGTTGCCCTCAAATTGTAAAATCCATGGAATGGTGTCTCCTGTAGCTGTCCTTCTGGCTGTGGGAACGATCCCGCAGCTTGCCACCAATGTAAAGGATCTCCTGACACCCCGACTGCGTACCTCCGTTGATGGATGCTCCTAGTGCTTCCCGAGGACTCCAAGCACTCCACTCGACACCGATACCACCACAGGAACCAGGAACAGGAACAGCTCTTACAAGAGCTAGGAGTAATAGCCAGGGGAGTATACACGTATAGCAATCCCCACACACATGAGACGAGGCTCTATGTTGAATGTAAAACAGGAACTCTTTATTGAACACACCAGCATTGACTTATATACACATTTTCCAACCAGGGTACCACCCCCGTGGACCTGGTTGGGAACTGAAGACATGACATAGCAGCCAATCCTTTACAGCTTTACGGTTTAAACACAAAAACTAACCCTATTCAACAAACACAATGGTCTGTGATGCAATTAACAAACACAATGGCATGGTCTGTGACACAATTAACAAAATGCAATTACCAAAACACATTGGGATCTGCCTGTGATACAATTACCAAACATAATGGGCTAACTTAATCACTCACAGGCAGAAAACACACTTTTTTCCCAAAACACAGAAAACACCTGAAAACCCCACATATCCCCATAATTTATACATCCATGGATAGCTCTGATCTGGGTGAACAACATATCCAAAAATCACCCAGATCCGAGCAGGGGTTCCCGAATTCCGTGGAAGTCACATTTGGCCGACCACAAGCATGGCTTTCCTGCCCAAAACAGTTCCACAGCTGTGCGGCCGGTCTATCTTCTCCTTCAAAGTTAGTATTTGGGCCATAATCCTGAGGCAAGAGGCTGGCAAACAGGCCTCTCCAAAACCCAGTGGCAAGGTTAGTTTCGCCACACTTTTTAATGTCCGTTTCTCGGAAAGGCATCAGTCAAAGAAACGGACAGTTTATGCGTTTTTAGCTGACGTTTTTTTCCACTGTCGTGTGCTTGTAGCCTTACACTTTGCCAACGCTGCAGAGGAGACAGCACTCAGGCAATTTTGAAAGTGGAAGCCACGGTCGCACATGAGAAAATTATCTTACTAAATAGCTGATCGGCGCGGGTACCAGGAGTTAGACCACCATCCGATCCTCAGGATAGGTCCCCAAAATCTTTGTACTGCACAACCTATTTAAGAATGTGTATTAATGTTGTGTATGTTACTGTCATAGTTAGTCTTCAGCGAATCAAAATATTCAAAGTGGACTTTGATCTGAATTTCAGGAAAAATTAGATTCACCGCAAAGCCAAATTTCCTTGTGCTTTGTTGTAACGAATCAATTTTCCCTGAAATTGTGGTAAAAATTAAAAAAAATCATACCTGCATTCAGGGGTTATTCATTTAAAAAACATAAAGAAATTGTACTTACCTCATCCATTTGAGCGCGAAGAGGCCGCCATGGCCATCTAGCTTGAAGATCCTGCGCGAAACTTGTGCAAGATTTCGCCCTGGATCTTCAAGCAAGATGGCCACGGCTGCCTCTTCGTGCTCAAATGGATGAGGTAACCCCTGAAAGGCCTGAATATTGATCTCAAATGCCGTGATCAGCGATCATTAATTTGTATGTTCTGTGTCTACTTAGATTAGTACACATGACAGACCACATGCCCTTTGTGAGAACTGGGAAGAAAGACACCTCCTCATTGAGTTTCCATTCATTTCAATGATAAGACGTGTACTTGTTAAGGCTCCATTCACACATCCGCAATTCCGTTCTGCATTTTGTGGAACGGAATTGTGGACCCATTTATTTCTATGGGGCCGCACTATGTGCGGCCCGGATCCAGAATTGCGGATCTGCACTTCCGGGTCTGCAATTCCGATCCCCCAAAAAATAGAACATGTCCTATTCTTGTCCGCGGACAAGATTAGGCATTTTCTATTAAGTGCCAGCGACATTGGCGGTGTCACACACATGAACGTGTGAATGGACTCTAAATATAGATATTAACTGGAGAAAAAACTATGTGAGTGCTCTAAATAAATTCAGCCTGAATATTTTTGTGTGTTCTGGCTGTTTTCTTCCAGAAATTATTGGATTAAAACTCATTTGCAAATGTAATTCATTGCCAGATTTGTCATAGGGTAAGATAAGCCCTATCTAGTACAGGAAACTAAGGTTTAATTAAAATATGCCCGCAGACTGATAAAATCTTAAAAAAACAAAGTAAACAAAACAGTCTCTAATAATTGTTAAAACTGTTGCTGCAGTGGTATATGTGCCATATAGGCTGGTTATCCAGTGTCTATGGGGCCCAGAATCTGGTGCTGTAGTTCCACCCTCAGTCCTTATTCTGTAAATTTGGTGGTGGATGGCTTGACCCATTTCTTATTGCTGTCCTTGGGGTAACAAAGAGTGCAAAGCAGCACCAGCTCTCTACTTTAAAGGGGTTGTTCTGCCAGTAAAATTAAAAATTTTATAGAAATAAAAAATTTCCTATGTCAATATTGACAGGAAGTACAGACCTCTGAGGGACTCAAGAAGTATCATAACAGAAGGTGAGTATCAGGAATTTCATAATGATGGCCTACAAAGAGATTTTGGGGTGTGTGAGCTCTTACATCTCTTCCTAGACTAGTGACATCACATTCATTGGTCACATGCCTCAGATGCAGCTCAATCTCATTTTTTTATTTTTTTATATTGTATATTTGTTAAAGAATATAAAATGACAATGCACATCCACAATAGATTCATCCACAATAGTACAAGGTAAAAGATGAAGCATGTAAAGCATCCCATTCATGTTGATTGAGCATGTATAACACTCGATAATATGCGATGATGGAAAATGAAAAAACGAGCAGTAATATAACAATAAAGTGAACTAAGAGAAACTGTGTCTATCTTTAATCAGTCCAAGATAGGACTACTGAGCAGCAAATCCTAGAACCAATAAGACATCAAGTAGTAATGAAGGTGTCTTAGAGGCCCGATGTCACCGCCAGTTCTGTGAGTAGGTCTGGCAGACGTTCTTCTCTACCCCTTGCATGACGTTCTTTGTTTTGGTTTCACTTTATCATCTCCTTTCCTTCTCCTAGGACAATTTAGACTAATTGTCTCCCTTTATATTCCCTCCCATACTGCCTCACTTTGCGGTTTATACTACTTCATGGATGAGGTGTTCACTGCTGGAGGCTGCTGCTGCTGTTTGCTAAGATAAGTCTTTTTCTTTATTTGTGTTTCCTTGCTGGCTTGATTCTAGGTGATCCTGTCTCCTTCCGTATTAAGTGCAGGGAGCCGGTGGTCGTGTCCCCTCACTATTATAGGGTCTTCAGGTGTCACACAGTCTTAGGTACGTGGGCATGCAATTGTCTACCATTCAGACCCTTGCATGGGCATAGCAGTCAGGGAGAGCTCTTAGAGTTTTATAGGCCTCATCCATATGCTCCTTAGTTTGGGATCAAGCCAGTCGGATGTTTATTTATAAGTTCCAGCTATCTGCAACATCATCCGTGACACCCGAGAGCCCAGAGCTTCTCAATAAGTAATGCTTCATCAAACTAATATCCAAAAGACAAGACAAATAAGAAGACAATGACACAATGGGGGGGGGGGGGGGGACAACACATCTTTATCCCAAGGTCGTTAAGGTTGCCTCGTGGCCCAGTAGTTATCCCACAGGTCCCATATGGCATTAAAGAGTAAAATTTTTCCTGAAACATAGCCGTGGAGTATTCCATTGTTTGGACCTCTGTCACCCTAGCATACAAATCAGAAACCCGTGGTGGATCAGGGCTTTTCCAAGATTGGGAGATTAAACAACGGGCTGCTGTTAGTATTAATAGTAATAACGTAAGTGAGTGTTTTTTAACTTGAATGGGGACCACAATAAGCAGGAAGAACATAGGGTCAGGTCGGATTTCTAGGGTGCCTACTCCAGTCCAATAGGGGCGTATTTTGGGGCAGTCCCAGAAAATATGAGGCAAAGTACCCCTATGCAACCCACACTTCCAGCAATCTCTCGGGACTACTGGGTTCATTCTATGGAGGAGGTCAGGAGTATGGTACCATTACATTAAAATTTTATATTGGTTCTCCTGGTGTAGTACCGACATAGAGGATTTCGCTGCTCTCCTCCATATAAGGTGCCAAAGTGCGTCCAGTAAGGCCTTCCCTAGGTACTCCTCCCACTGTACCATGTAGGTGTGCCTTTGAACCCGATCAGGGGAGGGAGTCAGCAATATGGAGTAGATCTCAGAAATTAGACCCTTCGCGTGTACTCCTTCCCTGCAAAGGCGTTCAAAGGGAGTCGGGAGACTGTGACCCCTAAAAAAATGGACTGTGCAAAGCGACTGATATGGATATAAAAGTAATTGGAGGAGGAGGGGAGATGATATTTGGTCTGGAGGGTAGAAAACGGCAAGAGGTCCCTAGTGAAGGGGGACACAATATCTGCAAACCGAAACACTCCCCGCTGAAACTATGGTCTCGTCGTGGACGTGGTAAGAATAGTAGGGAGCATAGGGTGATACAAAAAGGAGGTTATAGCAGAATGGCTAGAAACCAGAGGGAACCTACCACTACACAGTTGCCATATGAGTCTAGTGCAAGCCATAGGCCCTAAGAGGTCCCTAACTGGTAGGGTCTTGCGAGAACCACACCATAGCATAGAGTTAGGATGTGTAGGAGCTAACCAGAGTCTTTCTATCTGCATCCAGACAGAGTACAGGTGCAAGGAAGCCCAAGCCGTGAGAGAATGTAGTTGGGCCGCCCAGTAATATTTGGACAGATCTGGTACTCCCAGTCCACCCTGGCACTTACTGGATAGAAGAACTGAACTTGGGGTTCTATGATGTCTCCCCGCCCATATGAATCTAAGGAGGTGAGAATGAATGGATCTCAGATCCTTGAGGGGAACTACAATTGGTAAGGTCTCAAAAAGATACAGAAGCTTGGGCAAGATCGTCATTTTAGTCGCGGCAATACGTCCCATGAGAGAGAGTGGGAGAGCTTGCCACTTGTCCAGGAGACCCCTGATTTCTGCATATATGCCTGGGAAGTTAGCTTTGTAAAGGTCCCCATATCGGGGCGGAAGGTCAACACCTAAATATCGCAGGGAATCCATCTTCCAGTGGAAAGGGAAGTTAACCCTAAGAGAGCTCAGGGCTGCCTGAGAAATATTAAGAGGGAGGGCCTCAGTTTTATGAGTGTTGACCCTATACCCTGAGAGCCGACCAAATTTCTGCAGGATATAGTGGAGGTTTGGTAGGGAAATATGAAGTTTAGTGAGGGTAAGAAGGATGTCGTCTGCATATAGCGATAGCTTAAACTCCTTGTCCCTGACCATAACACCTCTGATGTCTGGACATGCCCTGACTTTGGCCGCCCTGGGATCGATACACATGGCAAATAATAGAGGAGATAGGGGGCACCCCTGTCTCATCCCATTAGCAATGCGTATGGGTCGAGATTGAGCATGAGGTAGTTTGATTGTCGCTGTGGCGGAGGAGTATAGGCTACGAGTGGCCCTAACGAAGGGACCAGAAAGGCCATAAGCCTGCAAGGTAGCAAAAAGGAAAGGCCAACCTAAACGGTTGAACGCCTTTCCTGCCTCTAAACTAAAAAGTAGCGCCTCCTCACCCGAGCGAGATATGACATCTATCAAGTCAATGCTTCTTCCTGTGTTATCGGTCCCCTGACGGCCTGGGACAAATCCCACCTGGTCTTTGTGGGTCAGGGAGGGGAGAAAAACGTTTAGTGGGGAGGCCAGGGCCTTGGTGTAAATCTTAAGGTCTGAGTTAAGCAGGGCAATGGGCCTGTAATTTTGGCACTCGTGGGGGTCTTTCCCAGGTTTCGGAATCATCGTGAGATAAGAGTGAGACATTGGGGCAGGTACTGCGTTGCCAGCTATAAAATGATTAAAAAGGGTAACTAAGTGAGGGATTAGTTCGGTCTTGAAATCTTATAATATTTATCCGAGAAGCCATCAGGTCCTGGGGATTTACCCTGAGGTAGATGGTCCACCACTTCTCCTATCTCTTCCGGTGTTATCGGACTATTAAGGGTGGCAAGATCAGAAGCCGATATGGTAGGGAGGTGACAGGAGGCCAAATAAGACTGGAGTGTACTATCTCTAAGCCTCTCATCCGAGGGGAGATCGGAGGGTAGATTGTACAGGGAAGAGTAGTAGGTCGAGAACCTCTCTGCTATCACTCTGGGGTCATAGTGGATCGTTCCGTCATTCCCCCTAATAGCACTCGGACCCGTTTGGGGATTGCGGTTCCTGAGTTGTCTGGCCAGCAAAGTATGAGGTTTGTTCCCCCAGGCGTAGTAACACTGTCGTGTGTAAAGTAGTAACTTATTGACATGACCTAAAGCTAGACTCTTCAATTGGGCCCTAGTGTCAACTATTCGTCTCAGTGTGCAGCGTGAGGGGTGAGCAGCCATCTTGTCTTCGCAAACGAGAGGTAAGGGTCTTGACCAAAGCAGTCGAGTCCTTCTTTAGTTTTGAGCTTATTGCAATACAATGTCCCCTCATAACCGCCTTATGTGCTTCCCACAAAGGACGGACATCCCCTACCGATCCCTCATTCAGTTCAAAGTTCAGGTGCTCGCGGAGTTCCTCCCTAGTAATGGGCTGCTTCAGGAGGGAGTCATTAAGTCTCCAGTGGCATTGGCAAACATGGCCCGAACCGCTACTAATGTCAACCAGTACAGGAGCATGGTCAGACCAGTTGATTTGGCCCATGTCCGCTCCCTCCAATAACCTGAGGGTCGAAATAGTACCAAAGAGATAATCAATACGGGTGTGGGAACCGTGTGGGGCAGAGTAAAAGGACAAGGACCTATCAGTGGGGTAAGTGAGGCGCCATAGGTCGTATAGTGAGTATTTCCGTACCAGTTTACGAAAGTCCCTAGCCAAGTGCTGCGGTGTTGAATGTATCGGTCTGTCCAGTAGCGCCAGGCGATCCATCGATTCAGAAAACATGGCATTAAAGTCCTCACCCAAAAGGACCAGGGGCTCCGAAGAGTCCACTCCCTCAGCAAAAACCTTGCGGAAGATTCCGCCAAGAAAGCGGACCTGTGAAGTATTTGGGGCATAGATATTACATAAGGTAATGGATTTATCTGCTAAGTGGCCACGAAGAAAAATATAACGCCCCTGCGGGTCTATAATTGAGGATTCAATTTTGAGGGGACACTGTGCAGACACCAAGATAGCAAGCCCCGCCCTCCGACGGCTGTGAGTAGTTGAATAAGCAATAGGGTACAGATAAGAGGCAAAATGGAAGGAAGAGCTGCCATCAAAATGTGTCTCTTGTAGGAACACAATGTCCGCTTTAAGGGATTTCAGTTCCAAAAGCAAGAGTTTCCTCTTGGCGTTGGAGTTGAGCCCTTTGACATTGAAGGTTATGCACCGCACCATGAGGGTATGTGATGATATACAGGTCCTTCTAAAAAAATTAGCATATTGTGATAAAGTTCGTTATTTTCTGTAATGTACTGATAAACATTAGACTTTCATATATTTTAGATTCATTACACACCAACTGAAGTAGTTCAAGCCTTTTATTGTTTTAATACTGATGATTTTGGCATACAGCTCATGAAAACCCAAAATTCCTATCTCAAAAAATGTGCATATCATGAAAAGGTTCTCTAAACGAGCTATTAACCTAATCATCTGAATCAACTAATTAACTCTAAACACCTGCAAAAGATTCCTGAGGCTTTTAAAAACTCTCAGCCTGGTTCATTACTCAAAACCGCAATCATGGGTAAGACTGCCGACCTGACTGCTGTCCAGAAGGCCATCATTGACACCCTCAAGCAAGAGGGTAAGACACAGAAAGAAATTTCTGAACGAATAGGCTGTTCCCAGAGTGCTGTATCAAGGCACCTCAGTGGGAAGTCTGTGGGAAGGAAAAAGTGTGGCAGAAAACGCTGCACAACGAGAAGAGGTGACCGGACCCTGAGGAAGATTGTGGAGAAGGACCGATTCCAGACCTTGGGGGACCTGCGGAAGCAGTGGACTGAGTCTGGAGTAGAAACATCCAGAGCCACCGTGTACAGGCATGTGCAGGAAATGGGCTACAGGTGCCGCATTCCCCAGGTCAAGCCACTTTTGAACCAGAAACAGCGGCAGAAGCGCCTGACCTGGGCTACAGAGAAGCAGCACTGGACTGTTGCATGTCATTCGGAAATCAAGGTGCCAGAGTCTGGAGGAAGACTGGGGAGAGGGAAATGCCAAAATGCCTGAAGTCCAGTGTCAAGTACCCACAGTCAGTGATGGTCTGGGGTGCCATGTCAGCTGCTGGTGTTGGTCCACTGTGTTTTATCAAGGGCAGGGTCAATGCAGCTAGCTATCAGGAGATTTTGGAGCACTTCATGCTTCCATCTGCTGAAAAGCTTTATAGAGATGAAGATTTCATTTTTCAGCACGACCTGGCACCTGCTCACATTGCCAAAACCACTGGTAAATGGTTTACTGACCATGGTATTACTGTGCTCAATTGGCCTGCCAACTCTCCTGACCTGAACCCCATAGAGAATCTGTGGGATATTGGGAAGAGAAAGTTGAGAGACGCAAGACCCAACACTCTGGATGAGCTTAAGGCCGCTATCGAAGCATCCTGGGCCTCCATAACACCTCAGCAGTGCCACAGGCTGATTGCCTCCATGCCACGCCGCATTGAAGCAGTCATTTCTGCAAAAGGATTCCCGACCAAGTATTGAGTGCATAACTGAACATAATTATTTGAAGGTTGACTTTTTTTGTATTAAAAACACTTTTCTTTTATTGGTCGGATGAAATATGCTAATTTTTTGAGATAGGAAATTTGGGTTTTCATGAGCTGTATGCCAAAATCATCAATATTAAAACTACTTCAGTTGGTGTGTAATGAATCTAAAATATATGAAAGTCTAATGTTTATCAGTACATTACAGAAAATAATGAACTTTATCACACTATGCTAATTTTTTTAGAAGGACCTGTATAATATGTGCAGGGTACAGCTCACCAAGGGAATCCGTACGTGTTGGTGGCTTTACTAATGAACGACCAATATGGGGTCCATCAAAGTCCAACGCCCCAGGGAGTGTGAAGGATTAAGGGCAGAGTTCAGGACGACCAAGTCCTCTAGGCCAGTGGCGGTCAGGCAGGTGGACGTTTCCCCGATGACGGAGGTGACCGCGGAGAAGAGGATGCACTTGGGCCAGGTCTTCTTTTCCTGGTTACAGGGGACCATATGCATGGTGGCGGGAGTGCTGGGGACTCAAACTCCCAATCAGACATGTCTGGTATAGGAATTCCGAGCGATTCGCAAAAAGGGTGAAGATCCGAGATCTAAGTGCCGTCCCATGCCCCTGAGTACAGCTGTTTGGGCAGTAATGGATTCATGAAGAGTGGATATGTACTGCCTGGTGTCATCATGGGCATTTTCCAGGGAATTCACCAGGTCCACTACGTATTTGATATCAGTGCGGACTGCCGCAATCTCAGCTCTGCAGGCCTCTGTAACTTCAGAAATAAGAGCCCGAAAGTCCTCCTTTGTAGGAAAACGGCTAAAATAACTCGCCCAGGGCTGCGGGGGTTCAGACAGGGGTGGGGGGTCCATAACAGCAAGTGATGGGGGGCTTGGTGATCCAGCCCATATATCAGAAGGGAGAGGAGAGCTGCTGTCCCCTTGATCCAGCAAGGTGGAGGATGGGGACTGCTTACTTTGCCAGGGCTCATGCAGGGGGGCCTTAGGAAGGCAAGGTGCAGGGTCCACAGGGTTAGCATCACGTCCCCTAATAGGAGCCACAGTACCTTTGCGCGGCGTCTCCCTCTAAGGGGTGAATCCGGGAGTCGCCATGGCGGGATCCCTCTTTTCAGCGGCTGGTAGAAACTCCACGGCAGCCAGTGAGAGCCCCCGTTCCGAAGCTCCCTTCACAGATGCCGGGAGCGAGGATCCGGTCCCTTGGTGAGCACCAGCAGGAGGGACCGGATTTTGCTCACTGTTCAGAGCGCAAGAGTCAGGCGGGGGAAAGGAGGAATGGCGGGAGGCCCTCTGTGTCTTAGAGCTACGCGGCGGGAGTGCTGAACCTGAAGCCTGGTCCCAGCACTGTTCGAGGGTCCTGGCAGGTGAGAGGGACCGAGGAGGAAGAGGGGTCTTCCTGGGGGACAATTTTTTCAGGCGTGTAGCTGGCCAGAAAGCTGCGGTGCGGGCAGGAGCTGTTCTTTCAGGCGGCTTTTCATCTCTGAACCTGGAAAACCCCTTCAAATGAATGAGCTATACAATGGACAGTGCTGTGTTTGGTTAGCTTAAAGGAGGCCGTGTCTTCCTCAAATAGCTGATCAGAGGGGGAGGGGAGTTGGGGGTCAGGTCCCCACCGATATATTGATGACTTCTTCTGAGTACATGGTCATCAATGCGAAAATCCAGGAAAACCCCTTTAAGCTACTCTGACCCTTTTTTTCAGCGAGTGGATCCAGGTAGCAGCAGAACGGGAGCAGCGGGGATCGGTCAGGTAAGTATTGCTTTTTTTTAAAAAAAAATGTTTATCTTTTATCTTTAGCCATTTAAAAAATCCTTTAATATGACTATGAGACTGCCTCTCCCCTCTGTCATAGAAAGGCCTAACTTGTCTTTTATCACATTCACCAAATACTAAATTGTACATTGTTTATAGGGGAGATTTCTTTATACCAGGGATGCCCAACCTGCGGCCCTCCAGCTGTCCCACAACTACAACTCCCAGCATGCCTGGACAGCCTACAGCTATTAGGGCATGCTGGGAGTTGAAGTTTTGCTACAGCTGGAGTGCCACAGGTTGAGCATCCCCGCTTCATACCATACATGCGGTGCGGCATTCTTTTTCCCCGTGCAGTATACGTCACACTCGCTAACAGTGCTCATCCCTGTTGATACATCTTGGTTAGCCTCTGCAAAAACAAATCTGAGCCCTCCAACTTTTTACAGACCAATTTGTATAGTATAATCAATGAGAAATAAAATGGGGGGAGAAAAAAACAAAAAACATAAACTTAATAGAGGGACGCTCTATTACAGGGGATGGTGGGGTTTCTATTACAATATTTCAAAATATTTCATTTTTCCTATTCCTAGCTTAAAAGCAATAGTGAGGGTCGATTTGTTGCCTCGTGCCTTTCTTATAAAAATTACATTAGCAGCGTAATTCTTTTCTTACCCGTGCGATCAGTCGGCCATAGATCAAAAACTGCTTACGTCAATGTAACTGATGACTCGCTGCGGTTGTGGACTATAAAAGTGAAATGCCGAGGGAGTTTGACGCTGCCTAATGGATAGACCTCAGCAATCGCATAGGTATTCCACTCTCTAATTAAAGAGCAACAGTTACCCACTAATAGGTTGCATAAATTAACATGTAATTTAATTTTTCATTTATTGAACAGAGCTCGGAGATTGACAGGGTTATTTACTTTAATGCCTTGTATGTTAGAAGTGGTTTTCTGACAAATTTGATCTCATTCAGTTAACCACCATTCTGGTTTTCATTGTGATCAATGAGTGACATTTATTGTTCAGGTTCTAACAGTACTTGTGATATCAAGTACTGTGAAATTGCTTTAAAGGGTTTTCTCTCACTTCAGCAAATGACATTTATAATGTAGAGAAAGTGAATACGATGCACTTACTAATGTATTGTGATTGTCCATATTGCTTAGTGTGCTGGCTGGATTCATTTTTCCATCACATTATACACTGCTCATATCCAAGGCTTATCCAAGGCTTATGTAATCCAGCAGCGGTGGTCGTGCTTGCACATTATAGGAAAAAGCGTCTGCCTCTCCAGTGGCTGGGACTGTGAGAGCACAAGTAGGTACACATGCGCAGCAGGTCCTGTCCCGGTCACCTCGTATATGCGCTGCAGCGGTGGTCGTAACCCCTGGACAGAGTCGGACTGGCCCACCAGAATATCCTATATACATAGATGGTGGGCCCAAGGGACTTCAGTCAATCACTGCCCCTGGATACAAGCAGTGTATAATGTGATGGAAAAATTAATCCAGCCAGCAAAGGAGGCAATATGGACAATCACAATACATTAGTAAGTGCCTTGTATTACCTTTGCCTACATGATAAATGCCATTTGCTGAAGTGAGAAAATACCTTTAAGCTCGTGAAATCCTTCACACATTTATACTTCCCAGCATTTCCTCATTTTAATACATGAAAAGTTCCCATTCTATTTACATATGCAAACTTTCTACCAATTGTAGACATTTATGCTGAACTATTAATAATGTATGCTGATTCGTTATTAATAGAAAAATGCATTTATGTGTTCATTTATTTTTTTACTATTTACTGTATACATATGGCTGCATTAATGTGAATTGACATTTTAATAATGAGGCAGTGACGGCATTCATACATAATGCACGCATTTCCTTTATTCGGCACGTTTGAATCTCATTGTCACATAGAAGATCTCCTGCGCACGAGCATATCCATTATGCGATCTGCAGAATACCGATACCTGCCACAATTTTATCACTCCCTTTTACTAGAACTACCTATTCTTTTTTGCAAAACAGACAAGAATAGGACATGTTCAATAACTGGCGGAGCAGCCTTTACGGATGTGGACGGCACATGGATGAAAGGCCGCCGGACTAAAATTACTGCATGTCAGGCTTTTTAGTCCGGCGGCTTTCTCCGTGCACCGCCGTGCTGCGCCGGAGCTCCGCCCCCATCCCCATTATAGTCAATGGGGACGGAGCGGCGGTCCGCGGGCACGGCGAAATAGCCGCAGGACGGATCCGACATGGTGAACAGCCTGTCGGATCCGTCCTGCCGCAAGTGTGAAACTAGCCTTACTAATGGATCTGTGTGGGTTTCAGTTTGCATTCAGCATGCAGGTCTCCCACAGTTAAAGGGGATTGTCTCATCTCAGAAAATGGGGGCATATCGCTCGGATAGGTGAACACCTATATCGAGAACAGGAGCCCCGCAAAGTGTTGGAGGGTGCACTGAGCATGCACAGCCGCCCTGCATTCACTTTCTATGGGGCCACTGAAAATAGCAGAGTGCTGGCTCGGCTATTTCTGTCGGGCCCATAGAGGTGAATGGAATCAGTGGCCATTCATGCGCTGTGCGATCATTCACTTCTATAGGGAGAGCTCTTGGTGGTGGCTGGACCACAGTCCTCCAGCCACCACTTTGCGGGGCTCCATTCCCGATATAGGTGCTGGTCCCAGCGGTGGGGACCCGCTTGTATAAGACAATGGGGGCATATTCTAGCTATATGCACCCATTGTCTGAGATGAGATAACCCCTTTAACTTGGCTAGACATTGATATTGGAACGTACATAGACATGTATTGGTGCAAACGGTATTTGTAGTGCCTCACATGGATGAGAGGTCCCTAGGGGCTATAAGGGTATAGCAATGCAACTATAATGTGGCAGGGGAAGAACATGAGGGAGCAATATCAGTGTTGGTGGAGGATGGAGAAGAATAATTATGGTTGTTTTATCATTCTTAGTTTTATAATATAGAATAAAAAAACAACCATACTGGCGCCTACCTGGGCGGAGACATACTATGGGTAACTTATTATTTCTTTAATTCTTGTTATTTCATTAACATTATTATGGCCACTGTTTGCACTTGTATTGTTTCGTGGTATCTTTATATTTTTTTGATATATGTTACTACCTATTTGATCGCTCCAGTGATGCCGCCATTTTTCCTGCATTGTTGTTTTTAAACTTTTTAAATTGTCTTGATTAATTGTTCAATAAAGTATTTTCATAATTATTATGCGGACTGTGCTACGACTGTGTTGCCGGAGGAGGTATGTCATTTATGATGAACCTCAGGCCTCGTCATAAATTACATGACTCTAACGTCAGTCTGCGCACCGAACTGAAATCTACGGCAGCTGGGTTTTGCGACTTTTTTAAGCCAAAAATGGCATAGGGGGAATGATGAATTTCCCCCAAAGTACTTTATCAGTCCTTCATCAAACAACAAATTGTCGCCTCAGTCCTCATACACATCGGAGTTCTACCACTCCGCACATTGCATCAACTTCCTTTTGTGTTCAGGACAAACCAGCACAAATATTAATCTTTCTTTATTCCAAACAAATCCAAGATCATACAAAATCCAAAATAGATATAGCGTAATAATTTTTAAAAACCTGAATCCATACAATGTGTAACAAAAACTTGCTAGAGAATCCACCAGCGTTAACGTGCAATCGAATCCAGCATCTGGCCGGCATCTTTAACATATCCAATTGATCAGGGTTAGGACAACAAATCGCACATTTCACATTCAAATACCTGGTCACATGATCATATACCATCTCAGTCCAATCAATACAAAATATAAAAGCTAAAAACATATCATGACAATAGCAGTAAATACACATAGACTCCGATATTATAAAAATACTGTGAAATTGCAGATCTCATTGAGGCTCTTTTGGGGTCAGCAACTCAAGATGCTGAATCCAGAACACCTCCCTCTGTTGCAGTGTCTTGGAATTAACACCTTCTTTGCTTTCTACATATTCTAATATCTACCATCTTTCTTACTTACATTATGCGTTTGTTTGTTTTTATGCCTTGCTACACTAGTCTCACCATATTTTGGTTTATTAATATTTTCTTTCCTAGTAGCCTTATTCATTTTCTCTTTATACAATTTAATGAAAGATTTATGTTCATTTAGCCACAATTTCATTGCTCTCTATTTCTGTCCAACATACAGGAACGGACTGGCCATAGACCATACAGGGTAATTTCCTGGTGGACCGATGACCAGAGGGCTGCCTAACCCCTCCTCTCTGCCACTGGCCGGGTACATAATGAGCTCTCGGCAGTAATTAACTCTGTGAGAATCAGGTCCTCATGCAATCGGCCAGCGACCGCAAATGCCCTCCCGAATTCAACTGCTGTGTCCTGCATCTCTCCTCCTACAGTAGGTCCCCGTTCCATATCTTAAGCAGAGGGAACTGGAGGAGGAGGACAGTAAAGGGAAGCTATTGATGGCCACCACAGAGGGACAGGTTTTGGGGGAGTATATTGTGTTGCCTTGTGGTATTTGGTTCTGCTGGGATGGTATTTTGCACTGTGGTATTGCTGACCTGTCTACTTGTGTTGTCCTGTCTTCTGTCAATTTAGACCTGCCTAGAACATGGGGTCACTTTTATATTTTTTTCCAAGGCCATTTTAAAGGGGTTCTCCGTGCTTTTAATATTAATGACCTATCCTCAGGATAGGTCATCAATATCAGATCAGCGGGGGTCCGACACCTGGCACCCACGCCCGATAAGCTGTATGAAGGGAAGGCGTGCGCAGTGTGTATGTGCCATCTCCCTTCTCTCTTCCTGCTCGCTGCTGCTATGTCTATGGTAAAGCAGCAGCGAGCAGGAAGAGAGAAAAGAGATGGCATGTGTGCACTGTGCGCGTCGTCTCCCCATACAGCTGATTGGTGGGGGTGCTGGGTGTCGGACTCCCGCTGATCTGATATTGATGACCAATCCTGAGGATGGGTCATCAATTTTAAAAGCCTGGAGAACCCCTTTAAGTTACCAGTCTGCCCCTGCCGACATATCCCATGGCGCAAGGACATTTTAACAGATAGACAACTGATCTAGTATCACATGTACAAAAATGTTTTAACTGTATCTTTCTGCCACTCATCAGATGATACACAAACTCCTCTTTAAGAACTGAATTAGGCTTCTTTCACACTAGCGTTTTTTGCGGATCCGTCATGGATCTGCAAAAACGCTTCCGTTACAATAATACTGTCACGGATGAGAGTGGGGGAAACCCTCAACCGTGCGATGTCAATAGGATAAGGGTAGCTGCTAGGCCAGGACGACAGGATCAGGGAGCAGGTCACCTCCTAACGCGTCCCTAATTCTGACTCTGACTCCTAACCGTATGAGCCAACCCAGATGGTAGGAGGGCTCATACTCCGGAACCTAGGGTCCATACTAGCCCTCAGGAAATCCCTGGACTAGGAGCAGGGTAAGATGACCTGTTCCTCCTAAACCCGGACGAACAGGAGTCTCACTGGCCAAGGAGCAAGGAGAGGGGAAACATACAGCATATGGATATGGCAGGTGAGTTAAACCAGTACCACACCTACCTGCCACAGACACGCTGACGACTGGAACCCATGTACAAGTACTTATGTCCACACAAACATTAAGGACATAGCACACACACAACTCACACAGGTATCCAGGACACCCATAGCTGCAAACAACATAGAGAGCATAAAAACATCTTCTTAACATCATAACATATATTTTATGACCACAAGGGTGTCCCTCACTGGATAGATGGCATATAAAGACCAGGAGGATGACTCCAGCATACAGCATGGCTGGAGTACCCCTCAGCTACAGGCATCCAGCAGGAGCTTAATAGCCCCAAGCAGCCGCACCCACACACACATACTAGGAAAGGAGTTAACCCTTCCAACACCAGACAAGGTAAGTGTCACTTAAAGGGGAAATGCACACACAACTAAATCCCGTGCACACCAAACATGGAAAGTGAACACATACAAACACACGTTGCTAGATGCAACCGCATGCCTTGACAGCGAGTCGCCTAGCAACCAGCTCAGGCTGCTACACTGCCAACAACATCATGTTGCCAGCGGCAACCACACGTGAGACAACATACTAACTGCCCTCACCTGCGGTAGACAACAAGCAGACCGCTGACAACTGCATGCGACACAAAGAGTCACGACCAAACCATAGTCGTGACAAATACAACCGCATGTAGCCGTCATGAACGAATCCGGTTGTATTATGTCTCCTATAGCCATGACGGATCCGTCTTGAACACTATTGAAAGTCATTGGGGGACGGATCCGTTTTCTATTGTGCCAGATTGTGTCAGCGATAACGGATCCGTCCCCAGTGACTTATTGTGTGCCAGGACAGATCCGTTTGGCTCCGCTTCGTCAGGCGGACACCAAAATGCTGCAGGCAGCGTTTTGGTGTCCGCCTCCAGAGAGCAAACTGATGCATTCTGAGCGGATCCTTTTCCATTCAGAATGCATTAGGGCAAAACGGATCAATTTTGAACCGCTTTTGAGAGCCCTGAATGGATCTCACAAACGGAAAGCCAAAACGCCAGTGTGAAAGTAGCCTTACAATGCTGGCAGCTCAGACAAGGATACATCCATTTTTCACAGTCTTCAACCTTATTTGCCTATCTTTTTTCTTTTACATTGTTAATGTCAGCTCTAACTAAATAGCTATTGATCGTTTTGCCTTTTTTTTAAATCAATTCTTGTTTAGTTCTTCGAGAACTAGACAAACAGCCATATCTCGGATCATTCTGCAGTATTCCCCACTACCATCTAAGATTCTCTTGATCTTCCCTGTATGTCTATCGTACAGTATGTATTCTATAATAAAAACTGATTCTTCTTCTCTTCCTTTTTTTTGTACTCCTCTGTGGAGTACTACAAATCCATCCTCCTTTAGCTAGCAGGCTTTTTGGAAGGCTATTAAGCACATGTGGTGCATGATGACTTGTAAAATGAAGCAAATTATTTTTGTCATTACTTTTCATAAACAATTTGGTCTCAAACTTACTCTCTTTTTTCATAAATATAACATAAAAAAATGATATTGAATCCTTATTAAATTCTGGGGTAAATTTAATATGTTCATGGCATTGATTTAAACATTCTACAAATTGCCTCAATTGCTCTTCTGTCCCACTCTATGATAGGAAAATATAATCCACAAGTCTAAGCCATTTTACTACATGGCTGATATATGTGTGTTATGGATTTTGTGGAACCACTGTGACATCACCACAAGGGTGGAATCCAGACAGAAGGCAGCTGACCTACAGGGCAGGATAAGCAGACACATGGACTTGGAACTTGTTCAGACATGGATCATAAATTCTGGAACCCAGATAAACAGAGACATGTACTTAGAACTTGTTCAGACTTGGATCATGACTATAGAAGACCAGTCCAAACAGTAAAAACTGCAAGGACCAGGGCAGTAACTTCTGGAAGCCAAACATACAAGAAATAGAAAGCAGACATGGCAATAACTTCTGGAACCCAGACATACTTGGCAGAAACCGGCAGATACAAGGATCAGGCTTCAGGAACAGGCTATGGGCTTCAGAAGCAAACATTGTTGCACAGCCAGGGCCTTTTAACAGTGACCTCCACAGCACCCGCCCTATTAACAGTGACCTCCACAGCACCCGCCCTATTAACAGTGACCTCCACAGTGCCCTCCCCTTTAACAGTGACCTCCACAGTGCCCTGGTCCTTTAATGCTAGGGCTATACGACGACATGTGTCGCACGACATTTTGTTTCAACAATTTTTATAATGATAGGCTATGGTGTCGCACTGTGACATATGACATGTTGCGACTTCGACACAACAGTTGCAAAAAATCCATCTAAGACTATCATTATAAAAATTGTCGCGCGACACATGTAGAAGTGTAGTTGTGTCCAATGTGTCGTGAGACTTATTGTCGTGTAGCCCTATCCTAAAGATGACCTACAGCAGTGAAGAAAAATGGCTGGGTTGTTATGGAAACCTGGAGTAAAACTGTGTGTATGTGGAGACTAAGGGCCTGCAAGCTTCTATTGGCTGATAAGAGACATGTGACCGTGTGTATGGCAGTTGAGATATGAAGAGAAAGACTTGCAGGCTTGTATTGGCTAATGCAGGTCATTTTTGGGAAATATCTAAGGAACGGTACATCCTAGAGAGCTGTGACCCCCACATGATTTCTTTCCAGGTAGCAAGGGATCTGTATACCAAGTTTAGTTTATATATAGATTCATTGTTAGAAGGGGAAATTAACTATCCAACCCATGTGCTAGGTATATTTGTGCATTCCACCGTTTGCAAATAATAGAGAGGATTCAGAGAGACAGTAGGAGGAATGTACTGTATACTTGACTGCCAAGAGCCATTTAGGGACTCAAGGCTTCACATAAAAGGACATGTGTGTCCTTGAACTTTATGAACGGTCCAAGCCCAGTGTCAACTTTCGTGGATACCATTCACTTATTACTGGACCTGGCACTCCTCATGGACTTTTTATATATCACAGTCACTCAGTTACACTGCCCAGAAGTTTTTATTGTTGATCAGTTTACATTGTCATGCCACATTTAAACATAAATATAATCTTAGCAAATGACACACTGGTATTTATCAGACAAACAAGGAAAAATACATTATTCTTGACCAATAAATATACTATTAATATTACTATTATTTTCTTCTGTTATGTAAGTATTGAATAGTCATTTGTGTTTTCAGAATATACATTTAGGCCCCATTCAGACAGGCCTATTATCCCCATTTAAAGGGAACCTGTCACCGGGATTTTGCGTATAGAGCTGAGGACATGGGTTGCTAGATGGCCGCTAGCACATCCGCAATACCCAGTCCCCATAGCTCTGTGTGCTTTTATTGTGTAAAAAAAACCTATTTGATACATATGCAAATTAACCTGAGATGATTCCTGTCCCTGACTCATCTCAACCCATGTCCTCAGCTCTATACACAAAATCCCGGTGACAGGTTCCCTTTAAGCAGTTATTCCCATATTTATGGGAATAAATTTGAATAACTGCTTAAAGTTATTCCAATATTTATGGATATCTACAGGACGGTAAGTCTTGCCACTAATTCACATTACTATATTACACTTTATACTGTTAAAAAACGCTCTTTTAAAGGGAACCTATCATACATCGTGTCTAGAGCAGGAGATGTTGAGCAGACTGATATATAGTTTTATAGGAAAAGATTCTGCATAACCCGTATTTCGTTATATAAATTTCTGTTCATTCTGGGCTTTAAAATCAAGGAAATTG
Source organism: Bufo gargarizans (assembly GCF_014858855.1). Lineage (NCBI taxonomy): Eukaryota > Metazoa > Chordata > Amphibia > Anura > Bufonidae > Bufo > Bufo gargarizans. Next base: position 136,576,698 of record NC_058087.1, on the reverse strand, counting down.
TCCTATCAGTAATTGATAACTATCTCTGTTTACACGGTCATAGAGGGAAGGCTGTCAATCACTGATAGGATCACCTCCTCATAGAGGGAAGGCTGTCAATCACTGATAGGACCTCCTCCTCATAGAGGGAAGGCTTTCAATCACTGATAGTACCTCCTCCTCATAGAGAAGGTTGTCAATCACTGATAGGACCGCCTCCTCATAGAGGGAAGGCTGTCAGTCACTGATAGGACCTCCTCATAGAGGGAAGACTGTAAATCACTGATAGGACCGTCTCCTCATAGAGGGAAGGCTTTCAATCACTGATAGGACCGCATCCTCATAGAGGGAAGGCTGTCAATCACTGATAGGACTGCCTCCTCATAGAAGGAAGGCAGTCAATTACTGATGGGACCACCTCCTTATAGAAGGCAGGCTATTAATCACTGATAGGACCTCCTCATCGTAGAGGGCAGGCTGTCAATCACTGATAGGACCGCCTCCTCATAGAGGGAAGGCTGTCAATTATTGATAGGACTGCCTTCTCATAGAGGGAAGGCTGTCAGTCACTGATAGGACAGCCTCCTCATAGAAGTAAGTCTGTCAATCACTGATTGGACCTCCACCTCATAGAGGGAAGGCTGTCAGTCACTGATAGGACCTCCTCATCATAGAGGGAAGGCTGTCAATCACTGATAGGGCCACCTCTTAATAGAGAGAAGGCTGTCAATCACTGATAGGACCACCTACTCATAGAGGCAAGGCTGTCAGTCACAGATAGGACTGCCTCCTCATAGAGGGAAGGCTGTCAGTCACAGATAGGACCACCTTCTCATAGAGGGAAGGCTGTTAGTCACTGATAGGACCGCCCCCTCATAGAGGGACGGCTGTCAATCACTGATAGGATCGCCTTCTCATAGAGGAAAGGTTGTCAATCACTGATATGACTGCCTCATTGACTTCAAAGCCCAGAATGAGCAGGAATTTAAATAAATGAAATACAGATTGTGCTGAGTCTTTTCTGACTAAAGTATATATAAATCTGTTCAGCTCCTCCTGCTCTATAACATGCTGCCTGCAGCTCAGACACTATGTTTAATGTGACAGGCTCTCTTTAGGAGGACTGCTCCCCATAAACACCAGATTAAAGTTCTCTAGCCCACCTCACATTCTGATTTGGTGATAACCCGTTTTAAACTCTCTTCTTTATTTTTTGCTGGAAATTTATTTGTACAGACGACTGGATGTGTCACTTAATTGACCTTTCCCCACATTAACACAGCAAGGCTTAAAGGGAACCTGTCACCAGCTTTATGGTGTCCTAACTAAGAGCAACATAAATAAGTGACTGATTCTCTTAGCAAAATGCTGGGTCACTTTCTTTAATTGACCCAGTCAATCTGCCAACATCTTGTATTGAAAAGCTCCAGCTGATAATGATGAGTCCTGAATATTCATGAGCTCCTGACTCTCCCCGCCCACCTGCTGCTGAATGACAGTTTTTTTTCATATGAATCAGCAGCAGGTGGGCAGGGGAGTGGCTATAGCTGTTAATTAAATATACGCTGGACTCAATGACATCACGCTGGACTCGAATCAGCTCATTAGCATGCGGCATGCGGCATCTTTGTGTGTATATTATGAGGTGACCATCTGTCACACCAGTAAGTGAATACATCTAAGGCACTTTTTAGTAGTTAATGATTGTATATAATTAGTTAGATTATAATCAAATATCCACATGACAGGTTCCCTAACAGAGAACATGAAGGAGGTAGTGGAGGGGAGGGAGATGCCAAACTTTGAATATCTTTCCTTGATTTCTCATTTACAGCAGGGTCGGACTGACCCCATAGTGGGCCCCAAAGGTCCAGGAGAAAAAAAAATCTATATGGCTGCATTTAGAGCCAGTCAGTTGCAACTAGGGTCTATTTCTTTAATTGAAAATCTGTTAGACTTTATTAATAATAAATAATATAAGAATAATTTCCTATGGTGGGCCCAAGGAACCCAAGTCCAACACTGATTGAGTACAGAGCAGGGTAGCATTGTGTCGCTTACTGGAGGATTTAAAATAGCCAAAGGGGAAAAAATTGGCAAACTCTCAGCAATACTGGGAAGAATGAAAGTAGAGGCAATGCTAGGGACTGAGAGGGGAGGACTAAGGCATCATTCACATGACTGTAAGTATTTTCTGGTCTGCAAATCATGAATCCACAAAACACGAATCCCGGCCATGTGCATGCTGCCATTTTCTTTTCACTTCAAAATAAATGTCCTAGGAAAGGACATGTTCTCTCTTTTTTGGGGGGCCGTGGAACATACATTTGGATGCGGACAGCACACTGTGCTGAGGAGAGAGGATCCATGCTGGAGACTGAAAAGAGGGGAGCCATGCTGGTGACTGAAGGGACGGGAACCATGCTGGGTACCGACAAGATGATAGAGCCACCTTGAGAAATGACAAAAAGAAAGGTAAATCAAGGGAACTTAGGATAGTTGAGCCACGCAGAGGACTTTACAGAGAGGTTTGAGAAGGATACAATACAATACTGTATTATTATTTAACCTGTGGCTCTCCAACTTTTTATAAAATCAAAAATACCATCATGTACTACAAATCTTTGGTAGGGTACAATGAAAAGTTATAGGTAGACTACTGTGAAATAATTAATGAAGTGATTTGTTTTTTTTTCATGATTTTGTGTGTTTGTTCATGAGCTGGTGTCATTAAACATTCAACCAGCATTTTGTATACTTTCTTTTAGAGGATTACCCTCATAAAAGACCATTTTATAATGCAATTTTGGGAGGTTGTCCTAAAGAGGTTTTACAGTATATACGTTGGTGCATTCATATCGTCTTCAAAATTAGGAGTTCACCTACAGAAATCTGTTTATAGCTTTGTGTCTGTGATCTCTCCTGGCTTGTACAGAACATTTTTTCTTTTGTCTACTGCATTAAGAAGTTTCTTTCTTGGTCCAAGTTGGATGTTAATGCTCTGCAGATCTTCATTAGAACACATGAGAAGAGAATCTAAATCAATTTTCTCTCTCAAAAGAGTGGCATGCAATTCAAGTAAGCCTTGAGATGCCAAGAAGACCTGAAGAGAAGAACTTTCTTCTTCTATATCTAGTTCTATGTCATCTACGTTCCAGGCCCCATTTTCATCTGTGTTGCTATCATTCTCATTTCCATCATTGTCCTCTGGTATAAACAATTCACTGTTGACTTTAAAACCCATGTCATCTTCACGTGTGGAAATTTCATCAAAATCAGTGTTAGTACCCATCGCCTGGTTTCTTCGGAAAACCATGTTCCCAAGACCAGGGCGGTTAAAAATAGATTGCTTTTCTTTTTCCTCTGAGGTCATACCTTCCTCTTCATATTCACTGAAGACATCTGTGATCTTAGTACGTTGGGCGTTCTCATCTTTGGCAAACATTACATTACTCATGGTGTCTCTATCCATTGTGTTTTTATCTTTCTTTCTTACTTTGAGTTGCAATGTGTCCTTAAGACTCCTGGATAAACTGCTGATGGTCGATGGTGTTGAAAACCGGGCACCTACAGAGCCTGACAAGGTTCCTTTCGATGAATTTATTGTACCAGTCTTGTTAAAGTTTCTGCTCATCTGGCTCTGGTGTTTCTCTTGGAGCTTTTCACATTCTTTGATCTTACGTTCTGCGTCTTTCGTAGCTTGTTCCTTTAACCTAGCAACTTTCTTAGGATTCAAGGATGTTTGCTTACTGGCAGCTCCATCCAAGATATTGACACATTCTTTACGGTCTTTCATGATGGCCACATCTAGTGGTGAACGGAACTGGTTATCCAATGCAAAAATATTTGCTCCAAAATTAATTAGGAAAGCTATGCAGTTAGTGTGTCCTTTCTCTGCTGCATGATGCAAGGGTGTGTTTCCCCATATGTCACTTTTGTTTGGATCTCCACTGGAAGACAGATAAGCAAAGAAGGATTAGAATTTACCCTTAAAGAGCATGTGTCATCAGACAATAACCTATTGTTTAAATCAAATTTTTATTTTAAACATAATTTTAAGAATTTATGGCGATGTTATTTTTAATTTTCCATGCTACTATCTACATTTTTTAAACAAATCCTAAAATCCTTAAATTTTCACACTAAGCTGAACCTTAGTACACTTCCTCGTCTGTAGAGCTTCCCTTTCAGAAGTCATCTCATTATCATCTCAGGCAGGATTCAAATAGAACCTCTGTATAGATAACACATGATTCATCATTTACTATAAGTAATGGATACAGCTCACCTCCTCCCCCTCCCTGCACAATGACCTCTGCACAGGTCACACAGCATGGTCACACAGGTCTGCACAGGTCACACAAAACTCTTCTACAGAAGACAATGAAGATCTCCTGTCCATTGTGCTACTGTAAAGCATATCTCAAAATGATGTTTACAGCAACTCAGACAAGATATCTGCCCCCTTGTGCAAAAAAGAAAATAATAAAAAATCTACAGTCAAAATAAAAAAAATAAAAAAGGAATATGTCTTAACATCTTGTCTTAAATAGTAAAACAAATATAGGTCCTACATTCCCTTTAAAGGGGAGCAAACAGATTTTGATGTTAGGGGCTTTACACTAAAGTGAAGGGTAGAATACCAGTAGCTAAAACTAAAAGACTACATCAAAACCGCCTGTTCATGGACAAGAACAGGCATTTTCTATATAGAGCCAACCCTGTGCGTTGTGCAAAATGCAGCAAACACATGGCTGGTATCCTTGTTTTGCGGATCCAAAATTTGACGACCACAAAATACGGCATGGTCGTGTGAATGCACCCTTAGTGATATACTGAGTTCATAGAGGAGGTCATGATCCTCTAATTATGAAGAGCAACTACATCTTTAGCATCTCTAGAGTATCTCTAGCTTTGGAGAACCTAACATGTCTGTGAATAACATGGACAGTCCACTAATTTGAATGGGCACAATGTAAGGGTTTTCCAGGAATAGAATATTGATGACCTATCCTCAGGATAAGGCTGTAAAGGAGGGACCGGCACTCGCGCTTAATTTTTGATGCAGAATTAAATTTTAGTCACATATTAATTCATAGTGACGTGTTTCAGCACTCAAACGTGCTTTCATCAGACGTTTGAGTGTAGAAACGCGTCATTATGAATTAATAATTGACTAAAATCAAGCTCGGGTGCCGGTCCCTCCTTTACAGCTGTATCACTGGGATGCCCGCCCTCTGACACGTGCACCGCCGTACTACAAGGAGCAGTGCCGGCCATCTAATCTTGTATACTATCCTCAGGATAAGTCATCAATATCTGATTGGTGGGGTTCCAACCCCATCACTGATCAGCTTTGTGACGAGGCTGCAGTGCTGCAGTACAGCTACATACCTTGGTATGCAGCCCAGGGACTGAACTTTGCTTAAGTCAAGTGACTGAAGAACTTGACGTCACCGGTAGAGATGAGTGAATCGAAGTTGACGAAGTGGAATTCCATCCGAATTTCAGGAAAAATTTGATTCGCACCGAATCCGAATTTCCTCATGCTTTGTGGTAACGAATCACATTTTTTACTAGAATTGCTGCTGCACATGTTAGGACATGGAGCAAAAAACTCTGGGAACGATGCCATCCATGCAGCCAATCAGCAGCCAGCCCTGTGATGTCACAGCCCTATAAATAGCCTCAGCCATCTTGGATTCTGACATTTTCCAGTGTAACTAATGCAGGGAGAGACGTCAGCAGGCCATAGGGACAGTGGTAGAAAAGACTTGAAAACTTTTATTTTGCTGAATAGAAGTTTAGGTAAAGAGCATTAGAAGTGTAGGGAAAGGATAGAGAGGAATTATTCCACAGTATTGAAGCAGAACAGGGTCCAATAGGGGAGTGCACAGCCTGGGTATAAGAAACAATCCTATTACACCTTGCTGCACTGACTGCGGATCTAAATTGCCATTATACTGCTGATCATTTCAGGTTCGCGATACCTTTGTAATTCCACCAAACCGTTTTCTTTATTGGGGTGCAAGTGCTGTGTGATACAGCCATTAACAGGGTGTATTAGTAGCAAATATTGCAATGTCTTATTAGCCCTTGTGCAGTGCAGTTATATGTTCTAAAGCCTTTTTTGGCATGTATTAGTGGCAAAAAAATGCCTTATTTGCCATTCAGCGGTGCAGTTATATGTTCTAAAGCTTTTTTTTGGCATGTATAGGTGGGAAAAAAAGGGCTTATTAGCCGTTGTGTGGTGAAGTTAGAAAATTACAGCCCTTCTTGGAGTGCATTAGTGGCAAAAAAAAAAGTATTATTTGCCGTTCAGTGGTGCAGTTATATGTTCTTAAGCCTTTTGTGGCGTGTATAAGTGGAAGAAAGTGAGGGCCCCTTTGCCGTTCAGCGCTGCAGTTATATATTCTAAAGCTTTTTTTGGCATATACAGTATAAGTGGAAAAAAAGTGTGGTGAAGCGAGAAAATGACAGCCCTTTTTGGCGTGTATTAGTGGCAAACAAAATGCATTATTATTGCCAGTCTGTAGCCTCCTCATGCTGCCTCAAGCTCAAACGTCACTTTGCCAGTCTGTGGCCTCCTCATGCTGCTGCTGCTCCACACTATGTCACCTTTCCAGTCTGTAGCTTCCTCATGCTGCTGCCACCTCTACACTATGTCACTGGTCCACTCTGTGGCCTCCTCATGCTGCTGCCACCTCCACACTATGTCACCTTGACACTCTGGGGTCTCCTTATGCTGCTGCTAACTCAACACTATGTCACTGGGCCACTCTGTGGCCTCCTCATGCTGCTTATAACTCAACACTATGTCACTGGGCCACTCTGTGGCTTCCTCATGCTGCTGCCACATCAACACTATGTAAATGGGCCACTCTGTGGTCTCCTCATGCTGCTGCTGCCACCTCCCCACTATGTCACTGGGCCACTCTGTGGACTTCTCAAGCTGTTCTCCCACCCTCCCCACTCCATGACTGGGCCACTGTATTGCCTTTTTGACCTGGTTGACATCATCATTTATTTGACCCTTCTTCTGATCTGTCAGAAGAAAGAAAAATGGGACGCACAACGGATCCTGTCTGTGTAGCAGCTGTAAGGCCTGTATGGTCCAATCAGAATTGGCTTATGATTTGGTAGCCAAAAGCAGGAGTGGGTACAAAACACAGAAGACATGCAAATATTCCATTCGCGTGTCATCTCTGTTTTGGATCCACAGTTTTTTTGGGCTTCAGCAATACTGATGGTTTACTGGCCAAAAACAATAATAAATTACTAATAGGAGTTTGATATAAACCACCTAATATACCAGAGTCCTCAGAAAATCTACTACTAAACGAGATAGACGAGGCGGCAGATCATAATGAGGTCATTATTATGGGGAACTACAACTACCCAGATATAGACTGGGAAACTGAAAATGGTGTATCTCATAAAGGAAACTGGTTCTTGGCAATAACCAAAGACAATTACTTTTCCCAACTGGTTCAGGACCCGACTAGAGTGACAGCCATACTGGACTTAGTATTAACCAATGCACCTGACAGAACAACAGATGTGCAGGTCGGGGGACACCTGGGAAATAGTGACCATAAAGTAATAACCTTCCAATTATCATTCGAAAGAGTGTTTCTTCAGGGAGGAACAAAAATACCAAACTTCAAAAAAGCTAAGTTTAGCCAACTAAGAGAGGCCATAGGCCTAACTAACTGGGTCAAAGTCTTCAAAAATAAAAATACAGCCACAAAATGGGATATTTCTAAAAGCATCTTAAAATCTAATTGTGAGAGGTACATACCTTATGGAAATAAAAGGTTAAGAAACAAGAAAAAAACAATGTGGATAAATAGAACTGTAAAGAAAAGGAAAAAAAAAATAGAATATGTAAAAAAACAAATAAAAGCAGCCAAACTAGAGACCGAGAGATTAATTGCGAAAGAGAGCAAAACTAACCCTAAAATGTTCTTCAATTATATAAATGGTAAAAAGTATAAATCTGAAGGTGTCGGCCCTATACAGAGTAATGGGGGGGGGGGGGTTGTAGAGAGCGATGAGGAGAAAGCAAAGCTATTAAATATTTTCTCTCTCTACTGTATTCACTGAGTAAAATAAACTGTCAGATGAAATGCAGAATGTAAAAGTAAATTCCTTATTAAAAGTGTCGTGTCTGACCTAGGAAACAGTATAGCGGTGTCTTTAAAAAATTAAAATAGACAAATCGCCAGGACCAGGTGGCATACACTTAATTCTCTTAGCATCCCCGTATGCTAAGAGAATTAATGTCACAACCAGACAGCTGAGAAGCTCTGACAGAGGCCTTTCAGAACCTCCTCCTTGAGTTCTGTGTTGTGGTATTCAGCTCCTCCTCTCATTAGCCTCTCTCAGCTGTTATGTGTTGGACTAATTGTTTCCCTTTAAATTCTTCCCCAGAATGCTTTTCTGGGCGGCTTATATTTCTTCCTGGAGTATGTGTGCATGCCCATCTGGTTCTCCTCTCCTCTACAAAGTTAAGTGTTATACTGTTATCTGTTATTTTCTGTTTGCTGGATCCCAGGTGACCCTGACTCCCTCCGTGTCTGGTGTAGGGAGCCGGTGGTCGTGTCCCCTCACTATTGCAGGGTGCTCAGGGATTATATAGTCAAGGTACGTGGATATGCATACCTCCACCATTCGGATCTATGCATAGGCTGAGCAGCCAGGGAAAGTCCCAGGTCTTCTACAGGGGTCCCCTTTATGTTCCTTAGTTTTTGGATTCAGCGAGTCGTTTATACATGTTGCTTTGCCTTGTTTCCTGTACACCGTCCGTGACATTATAAGCCGCCAAAACCGTCTTAAGCATGGATCCGGTTTCACTTTTGGCTGAACGCCTTCAGGGTCTTTCATTGGAGGTAGCTGATCTCCGCAGGACTTTTTCTCAGCTTCAAGTGACCGGTTCAGCTGGCGTTCATGGAGTTTGTTCTGAGCCTAAGATCTCGCTCCCGGATACGTTCTCCGGGGGTAGTGAGAATTTTGTGCGTTTTAGAGAGGCTTGCAAACTCCATTTTCACCTTCTTCCCCATTCTTCTGGTGATGAGGAACGGAGGGTGGGGATCATTATATCGCTGCTCAGGGGTAACGCTCAGTCCTGGGCCTTTTCGCTGCCGGAGGGGGCACGGCCCCTCCGTTCAGTGGATGAATTCTTTTTAGCCCTGGGTCAGATATATGATGATCCGGATCGTATTGCTCTGGCGGAGTCTAGACTACGTCTCCTATGCCAGGGTAAACAATCCGCAGAAATATACTGCTCAGAATTTCGGAGTTGGGCAGCTGATACTGGTTGGAATGATGCTGCACTCCGAAGTCAATTTTGCCATGGTCTTTCAGAGGGATTGAAAGATGCATTTGCCTTTCATGAAAGGCCTATTTCTTTGGACTCTGCTATGTCTCAGGCCGTTCGTATTGACAGGCGTCTTAGAGAGAGAGGAGAGATCTCTCCTTCCTGCCATACTCGGTCCCAGGACTGTGCAGCGGTCCCATGGGAGGGTTTGTTTTTGTTGTGGAGGTATAAATCATTTGGCAAATATTTGTCCCTCTAGGAGATTCAGGCAGTTCTCTGGGTATAATAAAGAAACAAAGAGGAAAAAAATCTTTGAAAAATGTTCCATCTGTTACTATTGGCAGGATTGAGGCGGAGATTGAAGATTTTCCGTTTGCTTGTAGTTCCCGTTTTGTCCTGCCGGCTAGGGTGGCGCTAGAGAGCAAGAACATTTTTTGTGAGATTTTTGTGGATAGTGGAGCAGCGGTCAATCTCATTGATAATCACTTTGCGATAACTCATGGTTTCCAGGTGTGCGCTTTGAGAAAGGATATTCCTGTATTTGCTATCGATTCCGCTCCACTTTCTCAGAAATCATTAAAGGGCATAGTTCACAATATCCGTTTAATTGTGAGTGATGCTCATGTTGAGGATGTGTCATGTTTCGTCCTTAGCGGTTTGCCCACCCCGCTGGTGTTGGGGCTGCCCTGGCTCACTAAGCATAACCCCACCATTGATTGGCAAGCGAAGCAAATAAATGGTTGGAGTGACTTTTGCAGAGAGAATTGCCTCATGACATCTGTTTCTGAGATTGCTACTAAGATTGTACCATCTTTTCTCTCTGAATTTTCGGATGTCTTCTCTGAGAGTGGAGTTCAGGATTTGCCCCCGCACAGGGAGTACGATTGCCCTATTAATCTCATCCCAGACGCCAAGCTGCCTAAATCTCGTTTATACAATCTTTCCCAACCTGAGAGGATCGCTATGCGTGCTTATATCTCTGAGAGTCTGAGAAAAGGACACATACGACCCTCGAAGTCACCTGTTGCCGCTGGTTTTTTCTTTGTTAAGAAAAAAGATGGTTCTTTAAGACCTTGTCTGGATTTCAGGGAGCTGAACAATATCACAATTCGTGACCCTTATCCGCTTCCTCTGATCCCGGACCTATTTAACCAGGTTGTTGGGGCTAAAGTCTTTTCCAAATTAGATTTAAGAGGGGCATACAACCTGGTCAGGGTCAGAGAAGGGGACGAATGGAAGACGGCCTTCAATACCCCTGAGGGCCATTTTGAGAATTTGGTTATGCCTTTTGGTTTGATGAATGCCCCAGCCGTTTTCCAGCATTTCGTGAACAGCATTTTTTATCATTTGATGGGAAAATTTGTATTGGTGTATTTGGATGACATTTTGATTTTTTCTCCCGATTTCAAAACTCATAAGGAACATTTACGTCAGGTCTTGCTCATCCTGCGGGAGAATAAATTATATGCGAAACTGGAAAAATGTGTGTTTGCGGTTCCAGAAATTCAATTTCTGGGGTTTCTTCTCTCCGCTTCTGGTTTTCGCATGGACCCCGAGAAGGTCCGCGCTGTGCTTGAGTGGGAGCTTCCTGAGAATCAAAAGGCCCTGATGCGTTTTTTGGGCTTTGCCAATTATTACAGGAAGTTCATCTTGAATTATTCTTCTATTGTTAAACCACTCACTGATATGACCAGAAAGGGGGTAGATTTTTCTTCTTGGTCAGTAGAGGCGCGTAAGGCTTTTTCTGATATCAAGGAGAGTTTTGCTTCCGCTCCCATCTTGGTGCAACCTGATGTTTCGTTACCCTTCATAGTTGAGGTTGATGCTTCTGAGGTGGGTGTGGGGGCGGTCTTGTCTCAGGGTTCCTCTCCTGCCAATTGGCGACCGTGTGCCTTTTTCTCAAGAAAACTCTCCTCCGCAGAGAGAAATTACGATGTGGGAGATAGGGAATTGTTGGCCATCAAGTTGGCTTTTGAGGAATGGCGCCATTGGCTAGAGGGAGCCAGACACCCTATTACCGTATTTACTGACCATAAAAATCTGGCCTACTTGGAGTCAGCCAAGCGTCTGAACCCGAGACAGGCCAGATGGTCGTTGTTCTTTTCTAGGTTTAATTTTGTTGTCACGTTCCGCCCTGGAGTTAAGAATGTGAAGGCAGATGCCCTGTCACGTTGTTTTCCGGGAGGCGGGAATTTTGAAGACCCGGGTCCCATTTTGGCTGAAGGTGTGGTGGTCTCTGCTCTTTTTCCTGAATTGGAGGCAGAGGTGCAGGCAGCCCAGTCAGAGGCTCCTGATCTTTGTCCTCCTGGGAGGTTGTTTGTGCCTCTCGCTTTCAGACACAAGATTTTTAAAGAACACCACGATACGGTCCTTGCTGGGCACCCGGGGGTAAGAGCCACACTGGATCTCATCGCTCGGAGATTCTGGTGGCCTGCGCTTCGTAAGTCGGTTGAGGGTTTTGTGGCAGCCTGCGAGACTTGCGCTCGTGCCAAAGTCCCTCATTCACGGCCATCAGGTCCTCTCCTTCCCTTACCCATTCCTTCCCGTCCTTGGACACATCTGTCCATGGACTTTATCACGGACCTGCCTCGTTCCTCGGGGAAGACTGTGATTCTGGTGGTGGTGGACCGTTTTAGCAAAATGGTGCATTTCATCCCTTTTCCTGGTTTGCCCAATGCTAAGACGCTGGCGCAGGCATTTGTTGATCACATTGTCAAATTGCACGGTATTCCTTCAGACATAGTCTCTGATAGGGGCACGCAGTTTGTTTCCAGATTCTGGAAGGCTTTCTGTTCTCGCTTGGGGGTTCGGTTGTCATTCTCTTCTGCTTTCCACCCGCAGTCGAATGGCCAGACGGAGCGCGTCAATCAGAATCTGGAGACATATCTGCACTGTTTTGTGGCGGAGAATCAAGAGGATTGGTGTTCTTTTTTGTCCCTTGCTGAGTTTGCTTTAAATAACCGTCGTCAGGAGTCCTCTGATAAGTCACCATTTTTTGGTGCATATGGGTTTCATCCACAGTTTGGGACTTTCTCGGGAGAGGGGTCTTCTGGTTTACCTGATGAGGACAGATTCTCCTCGTCTTTGTCATCTATTTGGCAAAAGATTCAAGATAATCTAAAGAGCATGAGTGAGAGATATAAGCGTGTGGCTGATAAGAGACGTGTGCTTGGTCCGGACCTGAATATTGGTGATCTGGTGTGGTTGTCTACCAAGAATATCAAATTGAAGGTTCCCTCCTGGAAGTTGGGTCCTAGGTTTATTGGGCCTTACAAAATCCTGTCTGTCATCAATCCTGTTGCATACCGTCTTGATCTTCCTCAGACTTGGAAGATCCATAATGTTTTTCATAAGTCCTTATTGAAACCTTATGTTCAACCCATTGTACCCTCGCCTTTGCCTCCTCCTCCGATTATGGTTGATGGGAATCTTGAATTTCAGGTCTCTAGGATTGTGGATTCTCGTCTTGTCCGCGGTTCTCTTCAGTACCTTGTTCACTGGGAGGGGTATGGTCCTGAGGAGAGGATGTGGGTCTCAGTGACGGACATTAAAGCCTCTCGTCTCATCAAGGCTTTCCATAGGTCCCATCCTGAGAAGGTGGGTTCTGAGTGTCCGGAGTCCACTCGTAGAGGGAGGGGTACTGTCACAACCAGACAGCTGAGAAGCTCTGACAGAGGCCTTTCAGAACCTCCTCCTTGAGTTCTGTGTTGTGGTATTCAGCTCCTCCTCTCATTAGCCTCTCTCAGCTGTTATGTGTTGGACTAATTGTTTCCCTTTAAATTCTTCCCCAGAATGCTTTTCTGGGCGGCTTATATTTCTTCCTGGAGTATGTGTGCATGCCCATCTGGTTCTCCTCTCCTCTACAAAGTTAAGTGTTATACTGTTATCTGTTATTTTCTGTTTGCTGGATCCCAGGTGACCCTGACTCCCTCCGTGTCTGGTGTAGGGAGCCGGTGGTCGTGTCCCCTCACTATTGCAGGGTGCTCAGGGATTATATAGTCAAGGTACGTGGATATGCATACCTCCACCATTCGGATCTATGCATAGGCTGAGCAGCCAGGGAAAGTCCCAGGTCTTCTACAGGGGTCCCCTTTATGTTCCTTAGTTTTTGGATTCAGCGAGTCGTTTATACATGTTGCTTTGCCTTGTTTCCTGTACACCGTCCGTGACAATTAAGTAATGTCATAGCCAGACCCATATTTCTGATATTTAAGGACTCTATATTGACAGGGAGTGTTCCAAAGGATTGGCGCATAGCAAATGTGGTGTCAATATTCAAAAAGGGTCCAAAAACAGAGCCCAGAAACTATAGGTAAGTTTAACATCTGTCAAGGGTAAATTGTTTGAAGGTTTTCTAAGAGATGCTATCTTGGAGTACCTCAATGAAAATATGCAAATAACACCATATCAGCATGGCTTCATGAGGGATTGGTCATGTCAAACTAATTTAATCAGTTTCTATAAGGGGGTAAATCTTAGACTTGACAGCGGCGAATCAATGGATGTCGTATATCTGGACTTCTCCAAAGCATTTGACACTGTACCGGATAAAAAGTTAGTATATAAAATGAGAATGCTCGGACTGGGAGAAAACGTCTGTATGTGGGTAAGTAACTGGCTCAGTGATAGAAAACAGATGGTGGTTATTAACGGTACACACTCAGATTGGGTCACTGTCACTAGTGGAGTACCTCAGGGGTCAGTATTGGGCCCTATTCTCTTCAATATATTTATTAATGATCTTGTAGAAGGATTACACAGTAAAATATCAATTTAAGCAGTTGACACAAACTGTGTAAACTAATTGACACGGAAGAGGACAGTATACGGCTGCAGATAGATCTGGATAGACTGGAGGCTTGGGCAGAGAAGTGGCAGATGAGGTTTAACACTGACAAATGTAAGGTTATGCACATGGGAAGGAATAATGCAAGTCACCAGTACATACTAAATGGTAAAACACTGGGTAACACTGACATGGAAAAGGACCTAAGAATTTTAGTGAACAGCAAGATAAGCTGTAGAAACCAGTGTCAGGCAGCTGCTGCCAAGGCTAATAAGATAATGGGTTGCATCAAAAGGGTGTGGGGTTTCACTTTGGTAGACAGGATTAGCGGACGCAGTATAGAGGCAACAACAAGTTCTTTGGATCAAACAGTTCAGTGTTGTATTCACACTTCAGGCAAGTGACAAAAACAAGCAGTCATAAACAAGCAAAAAGTCACCTTGCGGTGTTGGTGGTAAATCACACCATGCGGCAATTTTGCCTCAAAGAGTCCTTGAGCATAGCAGCACCAACCTGTTTTCATGCCAAGGACAATTGTGTCCCCAGTCTAGTACAGAACGCTCTCCAGAATTCCTGGGTCAGGGCATCTGCTTTTTTCTGTAACTGGCCTGCCCTGTGTTCCACCGAAAACTTAAATTTTTGTGTCGATTGACAGGTAGACAGATTTAAAAGTTTAATAGTATGTAAACTACTGTACGACATGAAGTTTTGACCAAAATGTGAACAATTTCCGGTATAACAGTATGTATCGTCCAATCACTTCTTGCAAGCATAATCGTTTTTCAAATAGGTTCATTATCATTAAGACATCATCACTTAACATAGCCAGCAGTGCCACTATTGTGCAAGCCAGCCATTAAGAATCAGTGCACTCAAAGTGCCTTCTTCTCACCAGTACTGGACACATTAGGTGGAAGTTTTAAAAAGGAAGAAAAGTACACCATGGGGTGCCATGACAAGCATGTAACAGTAATATCTAGATGAATGGGTATGTTTAAAATTATTCCTATTAAAAATCATTATGTTTTGCGTGCTCTAAGGCTGAGTTCACATCAGCGTTCAGCCTTTCCGTTCTCCTGCTCCGTTATAGGAGCAGAAGAACGGAAAGGACGGATTGGGCACATAACTGAGGCGGGCGGAGCCTACGGACCCCATAGACTATAATGGGGTCCGTTAGGTTTACGCTCAGAAGATGATTTTGGAGCGGAGACGAACGTACTGCATGCAGGACTTTTGTCTCCGCTCCAAATTATCTTCTGAGCGTAAACCTAATGGACCCCATTATAGTCTATGGGGTCCGTAGGCTCCGCTCGGCTCAGTTATGTGCCCAATCCATCCTTTCCGTTCTCCTGCTCCTATGACGGAGCAGGAGAACGGAAAGGCTGAACGCTGGTGTGAACGAAGCCTAAGTGAGAAATGTCATGTTTAAAGGGGGCTGTCAGCAGTTTTGATCATGCTGACAGCACTAGGTAACATCTGGGGAAAACAGAAGAAACATACCTTTTGTGTAGAATTTATTATCAGGAGTAGTCTGAATATGAACTTCTACTCTATCAGATTCTGCTTTTGCAAGTGTCCAGGAAGCGGAGCTTTACTATAAAGTGCTCTCGGCACCGAGCTGCTTCACAGCTCCTCCCAACTGCTTTGAATGACAGCTGTAGCGTCCAACCAGGAGACCACTACATTTGTCAAACAGAACAAAGGGGAGGAACTGCCTAAATACATAGGGCACTTCATAGTGAAGCCCCGCCCTAGGCACTTGCCAGAGCAGAACCTAGCAGAATAAATCTTCAGATTCACGCTTCTCCTGGTAATAAATGCTTTACAAAAGATATGTTTGTACTGCACTCTTCAGGCCCAACCTAGCACTGTCAGTAGTTTAGCATAGTCAAAACTGCTGACAGACTCCCTTTAAAGTAGTTTTCATATTGATGGCCTATCTTAAGGTAGGCCATTAATGTGAAAATCCCAGAATACCCCTTTAATTGTTGGACAACCCTTTTACTACTGCATGCTAAGGAGCAGATACACTGTATGCGGTATCTTTGGAAGATCTCTATGTCCTTAGGGGCTATAAAGCATATATCAATGTGTACATATTAGCCCGTGTTTTATCATTTACCACATGTCATATAAATTCTTGCATGTTGTAACAGCAATGTACTTGCTAACCCAAGCAGGAAACCAACAGTGTAATCGTTTTTGTCGAAATGCATATACTAGCATGACAACACCGAAACAAATATAGCAGTGAATGAGGGAATATAATTAATCTTTATTAAAAGTGTTTTCTGGGTTGGAAGGAGTTATCCAGGAATTTGATATTGATGGCCTATCATCAAGATTGGTAATCAATATCAGATCGGTGGGGGTCCGACTCCCGGCACCCCTGCCGATCAGCTGTTTGAAGAGAACGGGTGCTCAGTTTGAATGAAGGAGGCGGGCGCTACTGCTCAAATATTAGTCGCCACAATTCCACAAGCACATGGAAGTTTAAATCTCACTTCAGCAAATAGCATTTAAGATGTAGAGGAAGTTACTTACTAATGCATTATTATCCATATTGCTTCCTTTGCTGGCTGGATTCATGTTTCCATCACTTTATACACTGCTCGTTTCCATGGTTACTGCCACCTTGCAATCCAGCAGCAGCGGTCGTGCTTGCACACTATATGAAAAAGCACTAGCGTATGTGTGGTCCCACGATCCCGGCCACCAGAGAGGCTGGTGCTTTTTTCTATAGAGTGCAAACACAACCACTGCTGATGGATTGCAGGGCGGTCGTAACCATGGAAATGAGCAGTACATTATGTGATGGAAAAATGAATCTGTAATACCCCAGAGTGGCATTACCACCTTTTTGTAGCCTCCATTATCTACTATGGTGCATCCTGTGTTATCATGTGTATTTATTTCCATGTCCTGCAAAATGTGTATTAATATTTCCTTGCAAACTACTGTTTAAGTGTAATGTGCCTGGTTCACCAGCAGATGGCAGCAACATTGGCATAGTTTGTTTCCCTGGAGAGGAACCTTCTAGTTTTAGTAAGTGAAGTCAGTCTAGCCTTCCCCTCCTTGGGGAGAGGTCGTGTGTCTAGCTTACCCCCTCCTTGGAGCGGTAGCAGGCCTCATCCCTGCTGGACAGGCCTTGCCTGTGAGTTCTAAATAGTTGCATGTCCCCTCTTGGGCTTGCATTGCCTAAAGCCAAGCTAAGTAAGCTTGAAGTTAAGCCTAAATCTGCTGATGACCAAGATAAAGTTGGAAGATTGTTTCTTGTTGAAAGTTTATGCAAAGTAAAGCTGCATTGGAACTATATACAATTAAAGTCTGGACTCAATTATTCCTTCATCATCCAAGTTCAACACACCTTTTATCACTGCTTCGGACAACCATGTCTGGGATCCAAGGATATCCAGGTAGGAGCACTGTGACAAGTGCTAAAGCCACACCCAAGGGACACTGTGGGCAACCCTTACACCACTCTGACAAGCCTACATCTGGGTACCAACACCACTATACTTAACCCCTTCCCGACCTTTGACGTACTGTTACGTCATGGGAACCACTAAGTTCCCACAATTTGACGTAATAGTACGTCATAGTGATCGCGCGGTCACCGGAGCAGTGCGCGCGCGATCACTGCAGGGGCCCGGCAGTCCGTGGTAGCCGGGCCCCTGCTGTAAAAGCTGATGCCGGCCGATTAACCCCTTGTATGCCGCGGTCCGCGAGGACCCGATGCGCCACAAGGCAGCCCGATGCTGTGCAGAGGCTGCCCAATTCCCTGCACGGCATCGGGAACTGCCTTCTACGGGAGCCGAGGAGATCTAGCCTCAGGCCCGGTCTCCTAGGCAACCTGTTAGTGTATGACTCAGTGTCATACACTAACAGGCAATGCATTACAATACAGATGTATTGTAATGCATTGCAGAGGGGATCAGATCCCCAAAAGTGAATGTCATAAATAAAGTACAGTAAAAAAAAGTTAAAAAAAAGTGTTTTTAATAAAATTAAAAAATTAATAAAGTAATAAAATTAATAAAAGAAAAAAGAAAAAAAACGCCCCTTTCCCCTTATTTTTTTTTATAAAAAACTGAAAAACCCCCCCACACATATTAGGTATTGCCACACCTGTAATGACCGGCTCTATAAATATATCACATGATCCACCCTGTCTGATAAACACCATAAAAAAAATAAAAATAAAAACAGTTGGAAAAAAAGCCATTTTTGTCACCTTACATCACAAAAAGTGCAGCACCAAGCGATCAAAAAGGCGTATGCCCCCCAAAATGGTATCAATAAAACCGTCACCTCATCCTGCAAAAAATGAGCCCCTACCTAAGACAATCACTTAAAAAAACAAAAAACTTTAGCTCTCAGAGCATGGAGACACTAAAACATAATTTTTTTGTGTCAAAACTGCTATTATTGTGCTAAAGTGAAAAAATTAACAAAAGTATACATATTAGGTATTGCCACGTCCGTAACAAACAGCCCTATAAAAATCACAGGACCTAACCACTCAGGTGAACACCGTAAAAATAAATAAAAAAAGTGTAAAAAAAAGCAACTTTTGTCACATTACATCACAAAAATTGCAACAGCAAATGATCAAAAAGGAGTATGCCCCCCAAAATAGTACCAATCAGACCGTCACCTCATCCCGCAAAAATTGAGACCCTACCTGAGAGAATCGGTCAAAAAATAAAAAAGCTATGGCTCTCAGACTATGAGACACTAAAATATGATTATTTTTTGCTTCAAAACTGCTATTATTGTGCTAAAGTGAAAAAAAATAAAAAAGTATACATATTAGGTATTGCCACGTGCATAACGATCTGCTCTATAAAAAAAGTCACATGACCTAATCCCTCGGTTAAACACTGTAAAAAAAAAAAAAAAACGGTGCCAAAAAAAGTCTATTTTTTTGTTACCTTGCCTCACAAAAAACGTAATATAGAGCAATAAAAAATCATATGTACCCCAAAATAGTACCAATAAAACTGGCACCTTATCCCGTAGTTTCCAAAATGTGGTCACTTTTTTGAGTTTCTACCTTAGGGGTGCATCAGGGGGGCTTCAAATGGGACATGGCATCTAAAACCCAGTTCAGCTAAATTTGCCTTCCAAAAACCATATGGCGTTCCTTTCCTTCTGCGCCCTGCCGTGTGCCCGTACAGCAGTTTACGACCACGTGTGGGATGTTTCTGTAAACCGCAGAATCAGGGTAATAAATATTGAGTTTTATTTGGCTGTTAACACTTGCGACTGGAAAAAATTGATTAAAATGTAAAATCTGCCAAAAAAGTGAATTCTGAAATTTCATCTCCATTTTCCATCAATACTTGTGGAACACCTAAAGGGTTAAGAAAGTTTGCGAAATCATTTTTGTATACCTTGAGGGGTGTAGTTTCTAAAATGGGATCATTTTTGGGTGGTTTCTATCATGTAAGCCTCACAAAGTGACTTCAGACCTGAACTGGTCCTTAAAAAGTGGGTTTTGGAAATTTTCCGAAAAATTCAAGATTTGCTTCCATACTTCTAAGCCTTGTGACGTCCCCAAAAAATAAAATGTATTTTTTAAAATGATCCAAACATGAAGTAGACATATGGGGAATGTAAAGTAATTACTATTTTTGAAAGTATTACTATCTATTATAAAAGTAGAGAAATTGAAATTTGGAAATTTGCTAATTTTTTAATTTTTTTTGTACATTTGGTATAAAAATGTTTGTTTTTTTTAACTTATTTTTACCACTGTCATAAAGTACAATATGTGACGAGAAAACATTTTTAGAATGGCCTGTATAAGTAAAAGCATTTTAAAGTTATCACCACATAAAGTGACACATGTCAGATTTGCAAAAAATGGCCTGGGCAGGAAGGTGAAAACAGGCCTTGGGTTGATGGGTTAAAGGGGACTCCATGACCTCGTTGCTTCGATGCAACTGGCGTCACGACAACTTGCTCTATCAGAGGGACATATATTGTGAAAACCTCCTAAAGGGTACGCCAAGATGCTGGCCCTAGTCCGCTGCAAATCCAGCCAGCAAAGGAGGCAATATGGACAATCATAATACATTAGTAAGTGCTTTGTATGAACTTTCTCTACATGATAAATGCTATTTGCTATAAGTGAGAAAACCCCTTTAAGGTCACAGTGGTGCTCTATGTCAAAGTCCAATACATATCCTCCAAAAGAATAAAAGAGGAACATGGCATTCACCATCCAACCGTTTCATCTACTTTATTAAAGCATAATAAACAGCCTGGTGTGGACAGGGTTAGAGCGTCTGGAGCAAGACGAAGTGCAGACAGGACGAAACGCCGATAAATGGGTCAGATGTTGAGTGCCATGTCTTTCTTTCATTCCTCTGGAAGATAAGTCTGAAGACAACACTGTGCTCACCAGTGTGCACTGCGGTCTCTTCACATCTTACCAAGCACAGCACTGTACATTGTGTAGCCGCTGTGCTTGGTACTGCAGCTCAGCGCCATTCACTTGAATGGGACTGAACTGTGCCTAGGCCATGTGACTAATATACAGTGACATCACATGGCCTAGGAAGAGGCCTAAGCATTCACGGAGCGCTGTGGCCTCTTCCAACAGCCAATCAGTATGGGTCCCAGGAGTCGGACCCCCAGTCAACATTATCAAATTCCCGGATGACCCCTTTAAATATTTATCTTGTTTCTTCAGGATAGGTTATCAATATGAGATTGATGGGGGTCTGACTCCCAGCAACCCGACGATCAGCTGTTGGAAGGAACTGCGCCACTTCAGCCTTTTCCTTGGCTTGTGACCTCATGTCCGTCCGTCACATGACCTTTATGCAGCACAGTGCCATTCACTTAAATGGGTAAGCTTCGATATCAAACTTAAATCAGCTGATCACCGGTGGTGGCAGTCAGACCCTACCGATCTGACTTCAATGACCTATTCTGAGTTAGGAACAGTAAAGAATAAAAGGGGCATAGAAACACAAAAAAGGCATGGGTGAAAATAGACAATGTTAATTCATAGATATACTGTACACATGGACAAAATTGTTGATAGCCTTCATTTCAAGAAAGAAAAACCTTGAGACTGACAAAAGTAATACTAAATAAAAGTTTACTGAAAATCAACTAATGAAGATCAAACATTGCTTTTGAATTGTGGTTTGACAGAATAATTTATAAAACAAACTAATGAAACTGGCCTGGACAAAAATAATGGTACCTTTAACTTAATATTTTGTTGCTTATCTTTTGAGACAATTGCTGCAATCAAGCGATTTCTGCAACTCTCAATGAGACTTCTGCACCTGTCCACAGGTATTTTGGCCACTCCTCCTCGTGAGCAGACTGCTCCAGCTGCCTCAAGTTTAAAGGGTGCCTTCTCCAAACTGCATGTTTTAGCTCCTTTCCCAGATGTTCAGTAGGACTTAGATCAGGGCTCATAAAAGGCCACTTCAGAATAGTCTAATGCTTTGCTCTTAGCCATTCTTGGATGTTTTTTAGTGGTTTGTTTTAGATCATTATCCTGTTGGAGGACCCATGACCTGCAACTGAGACTAAGATTTCTGACACTGGACAGGACATTTCGCTCCAGAATGCCTTGCTAGTCTTGGGATTTCACTGGACCCTGCACAGACTCAAGAAACCCTGTGCCAGATGCAGCAAAGCAGCCCTAAAATGTAACTGAGCCTTCTCCATGTTTCACAGCAGGTACAAAGTTATTTTCTTTGTATGCGTCATTTTTGCATCTGTGAACATAGAGCTAATGTGATTTGCCAAAAAACTCCAGTTTTGTCTCCTCAGCCCAAAGGACACTCTCCCAGAAGCTTTGTGGCTTGTCATTATGTATTTTGACAAATTCCAGTCTTGCTTTTTTATGATTGGCTTTGTTTCCTACTCGGTCCTCTTCAATTAAGTCCACTTGGCTAAGACAGATGGTGCGATCTGACACTGAAGTACCTTGATAATGGAGTTCATCTCTAATCTCTTTGGAAGTTGGTCTGGGATGTTTGGCTACCATTCATATTATACATCTCTTCGATTTGTCATCAATTTTCCTCTTGCAGCCACGTCCAGGGAGGTTGGCCCGTAGACCTTAAACTTCAGAATAATATGTGCAACTGTAGTAACAGAAACATCAAGCTGTTTGGAGATGGTCATATAGCCTTTACCTTTAACATGTTTGTCTATAATTCTCTTTCTAATTTCCTGAGAGAACTCTGTAGCTTTCTTTGGTCCATGTTCAGTGTGGTACACACCATGATACCAAACAGCCATAGTGAGTACTTTTGATCGATTAACCACCTCCCGACCGCCTAACGCACCGATGGGTCCGGGAGGTGGTTGATTTACTCCTCCTGGACGCATCGGCGCGTCATCTCGCGATACCCGAGATTTCCTGTGAACGCGCGCACGCAGGCGCGCGCGCTCACAGGAACTGAAGGTAAGCGAGTGGATCTCCAGCCTGCCAGCGGCGATCGTTCGCTGGCAGGCTGGAGATGTGATTTTTTTTTAACCCCTAACAGGTATATTAGACGCTGTTTTGATAACAGCGTCTAATATACCTGCTACCTGGTCCTCTGGTGGTCCCATTTGTTTGGATCGACCACCAAACACCACACTACACTACACCCCCCCGTCACTTATTAACCCCTTATGAACCCCTGATCACCCATGATCACCCCATATAAACTCCCTGATCACCCCCCTGTCATTGATCACCCCCCTGTCATTGATCACCCCCCTGTCAGGCTCCGTCCAGACGTCCGTATGATTTTTACGGATCCACGGATACATGGATCGGATCCGCAAAACACATGCGGACGTCTGAATGGAGCCTTACAGGGGGGTGATCAATGACAGGCGGGTGATCACCCATATAGATTCCCTGATCACCCCCTGTCATTGATCACCCCCCTGTCATTGATCACCCCCCTGTAAGGCTCCATTCAGACGTCCGTATGATTTTTACGGATCCATGGATACATGGATCGGATCCGCAAAACACATGCGGACGTCTGAATGGAGCCTTACAGGGGGGTGATCAATGACAGGCGGGTGATCACCCATATAGATTCCCTGATCACCCCCTGTCATTGATCACCCCCCTGTCATTGATCAACCCCCTGTAAGGCTCCATTCAGACGTCCGTAAAGATCATACGGACGTCTGAATGGAGCCTTACCAGGGGGGTGATCAATGACAGGGGGGTGATCAGGGAGTCTATATGGGTGATCACCCCCCTGTCATTGATCACCCCCCCCTGTAAGGCTCCATTCAGACATTTCTTTGGCCCAAGTTAGCGGAAATATATATTTTTTTGTTTGTTTTTTCTTACTAAGTCTCATATTCCACTAACTTGTGTCAAAAAATAAAATCTCACATGAACTCACCATACCCCTCACGGAATCCAAATGCGTAAACATTTTTAGACATTTATATTCCAGACTTCTTCTCACGCTTTAGGGCCCCTAAAAAGCCAGGGCAGTATAAATACCCCACATATGACCCCATTTCGGAAAGAAGACACCCCAAGCTATTCGCTGAGGGGCATATTGAGTCCATGAAAGATTGAAATTTTTGTCCTAAGTTAGCGGAAAGTGAGACTTTGTGAGAAAAAAACAAAAAAAAAAAATCAATTTCCGCTAACTTATGCAAAAAAAAAAAAATTCTATGAACTCGCCAGGCCACTCATTAAATACCTTGGGGTGTCTTCTTTCCAAAGTGGGGTCACATGTGGGGTATTTATACTGCCCTGGCTTTTTAGGGGCCCGAAAGTGTGAGAAGAAGTCTGGGATCCAAATGTCTAAAAATGCCCTCCTAAAAGGAATTTGGGCACCTTTGCCCATCTTGGCTGCAAAAAAGTGTCACACATCTGGTATCGCCGTACTCAGGAGAAGTTGGGGAATGTGTTTTGGGGTGTCATTTTACATATACCCATGCTGGGTGAGAGAAATATCTTGGCAAAAGACAACTTTTCCAATTTTTTTATACAAAGTTGGCATTTGACCAAGATATTTTTCTCACCCAGCATGCGTATATGTAAAATGACACCCCAAAACACATTCCCCAACTTCTCCTGAGTACAGTGATACCAGATGTGTGACACTTTTTTGCAGCCAAGGTGGGCAAAGGGGCACATATTCCAAAGTGCACCTTTCGGATTTCACCGGTCATTTTTTACACATTTTGATTGCAAAGTTCTTCTCACACATTTGGGCCCCTAAATTGCCAGGGCAGTATAACTACCCCACAAGTGACCCCATTTTGGAAAGAAGACACCCCAAGGTATTCCGTGAGGGGCATGGCGAGTTCCTAGAATTTTTTATTTTTTGTCGCAAGTTAGTGGAATATGAGACTTTGTAAGAAAAAAAAAAATTAAATAAAAATCATCATTTTCCGCTAACTTGTGACAAAAAATAAAAAGTTCTATGAACTCACTATGCCCATCAGCGAATACCTTAGGGTGTCTACTTTCCGAAATGGGGTCATTTGTGGGGTGTTTGTATTGTCTGGGCATTGTAGAACCTCAGGAAACATGACAGGTGCTCAGAAAGTCAGAGCTGCTTCAAAAAGCGGAAATTCACATTTTTGTACCATAGTTTGTAAACGCTATAACTTTTACCCAAACCATTTTTTTTTTTTTGCCCAAACATTTTTTTTTATCAAAGACATGTAATAGCGAAAAATTTAGCGAAAAATTTATATATGGATGTAGTTTTTTTTGCAAAATTTTACAGCTGAAAGTGAAAAATGTCATTTTTTTGCAAAAAAATCGTTAAATTTCGATTAATAACAAAAAAAGTAAAAATGTCAGCAGCAATGAAATACCACCAAATGAAAGCTCTATTAGTGAGAAGAAAAGGAGGTAAAATTCATTTGGGTGGTTAGTTGCATGACCGAGCAATAAACGGTGAAAGTAGTGTAGTGCAGAAGTGTAAAAAGTGGCCTGGTCATGAAGGGGGTTTTAGCTAGCGGGGTTGAAGTGGTTAAATAGGCAGACTGACTGATTACAAGTTTGAAGACACCTGTGATGCTAATTACAGGACACCCCTTAGTTTAACATGTCCCCATGGTCAAATGATTTTCAATCTTTTCTAGGGGTACCATCATTTTTGTCCAGGCCAGTTTCATTAGTTTTTTATTATTCTTATTATTATTCTGTTGAACCACAATGCAAAAGCAATGTTCGATTTCCATTATTACTTTTGTAAGTTGTTTAAATGACAATTTTGTTTTTTTCTCTCTTTAAGGCTACTTTTACACTAGCGTTCGGGGCTCCGCTTGCGAGTTCCGTTTGAAGGCTCTCACAAGCGGCCCCGAACGTAGCCGTACTGCCCCAATGCATTCTGAGTGGATGCGGATCTGCTCAGAATGCATCAGTCTGGCTCCGTTTGGCCTCCGTTCCGCTCAGCAGGCGGACCCCCGAACGATGCTTGCAGCGTTCGGATGTCCGCCTGGCCGTGCGGAGCCAAACGGATCCGTCCAGACTTACAATGTAAGTCAATGGGGACGGATCCGTTTGACGTTGACACAATATGGTGCAATTGCAAACTGATCCGTCCCCCATTGACTTTCAATGTAAAGTCTGGATGGATCCGTCTGACTAACAATTAGACTTAGACTTTTTTCTGAAATATAATGCAGACGGATCCGTTCTGAACGGATACCATCGTTTGCATTATAGGAGCGGATCCGTCTGTGCAGACACCAGACGGATCCGCTCCGAACGCAAGTGTGAAAGTAGCCTAACAGAAGGGTACCAACAATTGTGTCCATGTGTATAGATAGGGCACACACATTACTTCTGAAATAGTACAAGACCTAAAGCGCAAGTACAAAATAACAATACCAGTGTGGATAAATGCCATCCAAATCCCCATCAAAGGATACATGTTCCCCGAAGAAATTCCTTTCTAAAGTAGAAGCCAGACAGAAAGCACAGCAACAAATGAATCAAACAATAAGTAATGTCCACTGTTCTCCTACCACAGCTGACTTGTGGTGGCTTTGTCTGGGGTGGTCTTTAGGGGTACATGCGTTTTTGGACGGTCTCTTTTGTGCTTTAGGTCTAGCGCTATTACAGATAATGGAGGAGATTTATCAAAACTGGCCTAAAGGAAAACTGAAGTAGGTGTTCACTACTATGGTGACGGACCCCTGCTGACCAGCTAGTGATAGTCTATCTTGAGGGTAGGTTGTCTTTTGGAGAAGGCTGAACAACCCCTTTAAATGCCCCTAATTTGTCAACAAGAATGTTGGCTACAGGGATAGCTTGTGATAATAGTAAGATAGATGGATATTAGATAGATATAATATACATACATAGATAAAGATAGTATATATAGATAGATAGGAGATAGATTAGATACAATATATATATATAGATGAGGACTCCAATGTGGAAATAATAATAGTAATCTAGATGTGAATAGTATTTCATTGTATTCATTTCTTGCTCTTTGTATAATGGATAGAGGGAAGTGAGACTCCGCACTGCACTGGGTTTTCTTACTGTGACAAATGTCATAAACAATTCATTTCTTTGTCTTACTGCTCATTATGGAATATTACATCACACAATCTAGTGATTTATGAGGCTCAATTACTGGCACAGAGCTTTTCTTCTATGCGTTATCACAGAATGCCGCAGGCGAAAATGACATTATCCTTGTCACACATTTGCAGGTGGAGAACCTGGTATTTCTAGGATTGCTGCTCCCTCAGAGTTCACTGCTCCCACCATTCATATTTGTAACGTGGTACCCTGACATCTTAATCACATGCACTGAATACACGTTTCTAGGAAAGAAAATAATTACACTTTGGGAATACTGATTAGTGAAACTATAGGAAAAGCTCTATGGCAGCTCCAGCACACCATATTAGGAAATTATATATACAGTTATATACACTGTGTGTGTGTATACAGTATATATATATATCTTGCTACACACAGTGGCCCACATATGAATGTGTGATTCTGCATAGAAAATCTGCAACATGATACATACATGTATCATGCAACTAAATAGGGTTTTACACATAGGTGCCAACATCTGGAAGGCTCCTAATAAAAAGGGAAATCTTTCTGGCAAGTCTCCCGAGTTCCAAGGAATTGTCCTAGGACCTCCCATAGATTACCCCTTTCACACATCCGTGATGACATCTGTGACAAGATGCTCAGTGGCTCATGCGCGAAGATGTCCATTAAAGTCCGTGTTTTTCGTCCTTTTCTGCCCTCATATTCCATGTAAAACTGGTTTCCTGAGCACCTCCTAGCAACAATCCTTGAAAACTTCTAACCAAACACGAATGGCATCCTTGTTGTGCCCAAGGTTTTCACAGACCCATAGACTATAATGTGCATGAATGATCCATATTCACAGACACAAATAGGGCATGTTTCTCTGGTATCACCAGGGACCCATGGTCCATGGAAAACCACACATTAAAGTCAATGGATACATGAGAGGTCCGTAGAGAACACAGACAGCACACATCCGTGATTCACTGACATGTCGAAGAGGCCTATGGGGGTGGTGCCATGCGTGATTCAGTGACATGTCGAAGAGGTCTATGGGGGTAGTGCCATGCGTGATTCACTGACATGTCGAAGAGGCCTATGGGGGTGGTGCCATGCGTGATTCACTGACATGTCGAAGAGGCCTATGGGGGTGGTGCCATGCGTGATTCACTGACATGTCGAAGAGGCCTATGGGGGTAGTGCCATGGCACATAAAGGAGCGTGGCGCAAAAAAAAAGGGGACCTTTTCCCTGAAAAATTTCCAGTTGATATCCCCCGGGAGCATCAGCAAAACATTTGGCAAGTATGGTTCTACAAAACCTCATTCACACATGGCAGAACAAACTGATGCTGTTTATAGGGCATGTTGCGGGTTTTTAAATCTGCAGTGCGCCCTATATTTTGTGGATTTCTTCCATAATTTTTGCTTCAGACTTCACACTTTGCAATGTACTCTGGGAGTCTTAAAGAGTTGAAACAGCAAATGGAAAAATACAGACAACCATAAAAATGACTCATGTTAACATAAAGCGGAAATCAGCAGCGCACCAGGAGCTTGGCACACATCGTTCTTTAACTAGGTCACAAACGATGAAGTGACTAGCCGCAGAGGTGGAAACGTTGCAAGTTTTTTTTTAAGTCAATGGAGAGAGTCCTGTGATTGCTGTGAGTCCCTGCGTGTATATCTAAGATCCTTCCTGCTGCCTCTGCTCATCTTTACGAGACAACCATAAGTCATAACATTAAAACCCCTGACAAGTAAAGTGAATGATTGATTCTGCCACCTGTCGCAGGGTAGGATATATTAGGTAGCAGGGGAACAGTCAGTTATTAAAGTTAATATGTTGGAAGCAGGAAAAAAGGATAAGGATCTGAGTGACCTTGACAAGGACCAAATTTTAATGGCTAGAAAACATAAGACATTCGGCAAAAGATATCAGCAAAGAGCATAACTCTGCTTTATATAGTATGATATGCTGATCATCTCGGAGACCTAAAAAAATGCTGATAATTCTGTTCTTTGCCAATATCTTTGGTTAAACATCTGGTTGGCTCTGGAGCACATTTGTTTTAGAGCCCTCTAGGGCCGCAGGCTAGCATTGCTCTCCTAATAGAAACCACCGTTTACTTACCCTCTGTTACACACCAGCTCCAGCACATCCAGGTGTCCATGGTAGGCTGCCAGTATGGTGGGAGTCATCCCATCACCATCTGCTGTGTTGACATCCTTTTTAGTAGCTTCTTTCAAGATATCTAAGTAGCCATCTATGGCAGATTGGTGATACCTGGTGGACATGCTTATTGCTCCTCTGGACTCAGCGGGGTTCTGGGAACAATCTGTAGGGCTTTGCAGGAAGGCGTTTCTGAACCATGGCTGATTAATTATTACATGCTGGAATGGCTCATTGACTAGGATTGGGTTCAAAGTCCCTCGTAATTACTGCAGCATGGGGAGGAAACCTTAGGAACTAACCACGCCATATGTGAAGATACTACTTGAGGCTGCAATTGAATAATCAACTTCATGATAATAATGGCTCAAAGTCCCTTCTCTGGTGTCCGGAGCTAGACAAGCAAGAGATTCAATAATCACATGAATCTATCGGCAGAAATTTACCTATTCTGTAAAGGTATTGTGATAGCTTTATGTTTTTTTCACTACATGTTTGGTGATGGTTTCTTCTAATTGTCCATGTTATTTCTATGTTTTAAATTAATTCTGAAATCTTGCCATTTTTCACACTGGTCACTGAGTCTTAGGGCTGTATTTAATCTGCCCTTACATTTGCCGATCTGTAGAGATCACGTCTCAGATCTCATTATCAACACAGACAGGACTATAAAAAAAGGTAACACCACTGTTATAAAGCTGGAGGTAGATAACACAGCATCCATCATTCACAATAGGTGATGGACGCAGCTTACTTCCTCCCCCTCGCTGCACAGTGACCTTTGCACAACTCACAGAGTATGCCCACAACACTCTCCCATAGAAGTCAACAAGCCATCTTCAGACTTCAGGTTCCTATGGTCCATGTGGCTACTATATAGCAAATCTCTGAATGCTGCTCAGGTAAAATGGCTGTTCTATAATAATGTACAGATATTAGAATTAAAAAAAATCTACAATCATAAAATGAAAACAGAAACATACAAACAGCAGGCTAGACAATGATTGTAAATGACTAAGTAGTAATTGTAATTTTGGTTAAAGAGGATCAGTCACCGCTCCCAACATGTTTGTTTTAGTGTTCCTCATAAAATAACAGATTTTATTAGAACTATACATTGTGCTTTTCCTCTGTGATTCCTCCTTAAATTGAGAACTTGGAGTTAACACCCTCCGCAGGGCGTACTCAGATCTCATAGGACCCCATAACAAGTAGTACAAATTGCTATTTTTTTAAATTAAGGCCTCTTTCACACGAGCGAGATTTCCGCGCGGGTGCAATGCGCGTGGTGAACGCATTTCACCCGCACTGAATCCGGACCCATTTATTTCTATGGGGCTGTGCACATGAGCGGTGATTTTTACGCATCACTTGTGCGTTGCGTGAAAATTGCAGCCTGCTCTATATTGTGCGTTTTTCACACAACGCAGGCCCCATAGAAGTGAATGGGGCTGCATGAAAATCACAGGCATCCGCAAGCAAGTGCGGATGCGGTGCGATTTTCACGCATGGTTGCTAAGGAGACGATCGGGATAGGGACCGGATCTTTATTATTTTCTTTTATACCATGGTTATAAGGGAAAATAATAGCACTCTTAATACAGAATGCTTAGTAAATTAGGGATGGAGGGGTTACATTTTTTTTAATTAAATTAAACTCACCTCATCCACATGTTTGCGCAGCCTGGCTTGTCTTCTTTTTTCTTCTTTGAGGACCTGGGAGGAAAATGACCTTTGGTGACGTCACTGCGCTCATCTTATGGCCCATCACCATGGTGATGTACCACGTGATGGACCATGTGTCGGACCATGTGATGAGCGCAGTGACGTCACCAAAGGTCCTTTTCCTCCCAGGTCATCAAAGAAGAAGAAAGAAGACAAGTCGGGCTGTGCGAACAAGTGGATAAGGTAAGTTTAAATTTTTACATTTTATTTTTAACCCTTCCATCCCTATTTTACTAAGCTTTCTGTATTAAGAATGCTATTATTTTCCCTTATAACCATGTTATAAGGGAAAATAATAAAATCTACACAACACCTAACCCAAACCCGAACTTCTGTGAAGAAGTCCGGGTTCAGGGCGTGTGTACCAAACATGCCGATTTTTCTCACGCGCGTGCAAAACGCATTAAAACACTTTGCACTCGCCTGTAAAAATCGCGCATTTTCCCGCGACGCACCCACATCCTATCTGGCCCTCACACACAACGCCAGTGTGAAAGAGGCCTAAGGCATAAATACACTGATGAATCTTCCCCATACATCTTAAACTCATCTAATTCCCTTCTTATGGTACATGGTAAAATTGTGCGGATTTTGGTACATAGGAATTTATACAGTTACCATTGAACTAAGTAGAAGCTGTAACAATTTCTATGTACTGGGCTCCCCCTAGTGGCGGCTGCTGGAAATTGCCATGGATTTATGAAACCTTGCCTCTTTTCCACTAATTCAATCCTCTTTGTCATGCTAGGAGTACAGGCATACAATTTTTTCCCCCCAAAACTAAATGAGCCACATAGGCATCAAATTTTGGCACATGTCAAGACAAGATCTGGGCACAGTCACATCAATAAATGTGGCCCATTTCCGTTACTCATAGAGGCTCGGCTCTCTATACAACTGCCTCTCCCTCTGCACTTTGATTGACAGGGCCAGGCAGTGTAAATGTGATTATGACCGGGTCTGTCAATCAAAGTGCAGAGGACGCGGCAGTTGCAGAGAGAGCAGAGTCTCTAGGTGTAACGGCAAAGCCCCCGTTGGTCCTAGAGGCTCATTTCCATATATTAAAACATCATTTTTCTCAGCAATGCGGGCACATATGAACACGGGACCAACACAGATGTCTTCAGCTGCCAAGTGCACATGTAACAGGACAGCCAGTGTCATAGGGACAAATCTGCTGACGGATACCCTTTAAAGGGGTTATCCCATCATAAACAATGGGGGCATATCGCTAGCACCAAGCGCTAATCCCCGCCTCTCCCATACAAGTGAATGGGAGCGTACCGCGCATGCGCGGCCCATGCTCCCATTCATTTCTATGAGGCCGAACGGTTACGGAAGACATATGGATGCATTTCTGTATGCATTCCATTTCCGTATTTCCGTTTTTCCGTTCCGTTGAAAGATAGAACATGTCCTATTATTGCCCGCAAATCACGTTCTGTGGCTGCATTCAAGTCAATAGGTCCGTAAAAAAGAACTGAACACATACGGAAATGCATCCATATGTCTTCCATAATCGTTCCGTTTTTGCGGAACCATCTATTGAAAATGTTATGCCCAGCCCAATTTTTCTATGTAATTACTGTATACTGTATATGCTATACGGAAAAACGCAACGGAAAAACGCAACGGAAACAAAAACACAACGGAAACAAAAAAAACGGAACAACAGATCAGTGAAAAACTGACCGCAAAACACTGAAATAGCCATACGGTAGTGTAAAAGAGGCCTTAGGCCTCTCATGCACACAACAGTTATTTTTCTCAGCCTCCGTTCCGTTTTTTTTGCGGATAGGATGGAGACCCATTCATTTTAATGTGTCAGCAAAAAAAGGCTGATAGTTCATCCGTTTGTGTTCCGCGTCCGTTGTCCGTGTTTCCCTTCAGTAAAAAAAATTGTGCATGTCCTACTTTTTTCACATTTGCGGACAAGGATAGGCATTTATTACAAGGGATCTGTGGAACAAAAAGGATCCTCCAAACAAAAACTAATGCCGCATCCGCTTTTTTGGACACACAATTTGCGGACACAAAAAACAACTGTCGTGTGCATAAGACCTCAGGGTACTTTCACACTAACGTTTACTTTTCCGGCATTGAGTTCCGTCACAGGGGCTCTATACCGGAAAAGAACTGATCAGGCATATCCCCATGCATTCTGAATGGAGAGTAATCCGTTCAGTTTGCATCAGGATGTCTTCAGTTCAGTCGTTTTGACTGGCTACGGTTTTATCTCCGGCCAAAAAAACTGAAGACTTGCCTGAATGCCGGATCCGTCATTTTTCCCCGTAGGAATGTATTAGTGCCGGTACCGGCATTCAAAATACTGGAATGCCGGATCCGTCCCGCAGACTGGTAGAAATGTGAAAAAAGATTCAAGACGGATCCGTCTGTCCGCATGACAAGCGGAGAGACGGATCCGTTCTTGCAATGTATTTTCAGTTCAGTTTTTTTTGCAGACCGTATGCGGAACCATGCATTTCAATGGGTCCGCAAGAAAAACGTAAGTTACTCCATGTGCATTCTGTTTCTGTATGTCCGTATTTACGTTCCGTAAAAATTTGTCCGCATTATGGACAAAGATAGGACTGGTCTATTAGGGGCCAGCTGTTCCGTTCCACAAAATACGGAATGCACACGGACGTCATTCATATTTTTTGTGGATCCATTTTTTGTGGACTGCAAAATACAAACGGTTCTGTGCATGATCCCTTAGGCCTCATGCACACGACAGTATTTTTTCACGGTCCGCAAAAATGGGGTCCGTAGGTCCGTGATCCGTAACCGTTTTTTCGTCCGTGGGTCTTCCTTGATTTTTGGAGGATCCACGGACATGAAAAAAAAGTCGTTTTGGTGTCCGCCTGGCCGTGCGGAGCCAAACGGATCCGTCCTGAATTACAATGCAAGTCAATGGGGACGGATCCGTTTGATGTTGACACAATATGGTGCCATTTCAAACGGATCCGTCCCCATTGACTTTCAGTGTAAAGTCTGGAGTCCCTTTTATACCATCGGATCGGAGTTTTCTCCAATCCGATGGTATATTTTAACTTGAAGCGTCCCCATCACCATGGGAACGCCTCTATGTTAGAATATACTGTCGGATATGAGTTACATCGTGAAAACTCATTTCCGACAGTATATTCTAACACAGAGGCGTTCCCATGGTGATGGGGACGCTTCTAGTTAGAATATACTACAAACTGTGTACATGACTGCCCCCTGCTGCCTGACAGCACCCGATCTCTTACAGGGGGCCGTGATCAGCACAATTAACTCCTCAGGTGCCGCACCTGAAGGGGTTAATTGTACTATCATATCCCCCTGTAAGAGATCAGGGCTGCCAGGCAGCAGGGGGCAGACCTCCCCCCCTCCCCAGTTTGAATATCATTGGTGGCCAGTGCGGCCCCCCCCCTCCCTCCCTCTATTGTAATAAATCGTTGGTGGCACAGTGTGCACCCCCCATCGGCCCCCCCTCCCTCCCTCTATTGTAATAAATCGTTGGTGGCACAGTGTGCGCCCCCCATCGGCCCCCCTCCCTCTATAGCAGTAACAACATTGGTGGACAGTGTGCGGCCTCCCATCTCCCCCCCCCCCCCCCGATCATTGGTGGCAGCGTATTTCCGATCGGAGTCCCAGTTTAATCGCTGGGGCTCCGATCGGTAACCATGGCAACCAGGAAGCTACTGCAGCCCTGGTTGCCATGGTTACTAAGCAATAGTACAATAGTAGAAGATTCATAGTTACCTGCTGGCTGCTGCGATGTCTGTGACCGGCCGGGAGCGCCTCCTACTGGTGACAGTTCATTTAGCAATGCGCCGCACAGACCTGTCACTTACCAGTAGGTGGAGCTCTCGGCCGGACACGAACATCGCAGCAGCCAGCAGGTAACTATGAATCTTCTACTATTGTACTATTGCTAAGTAACCATGGCAACCAGGACTGCAGTAGCGTCCTGGTTGCCATGGTTACCGATCGGAGCCCCAGCGATTAAACTGGGACTCCGATCGGAACTCCGCTGCCACCAATGATCGGGGGGGGGGGGGGGGAGATGGGAGGCCGCACACTGGCCACCAATGTTGGTAATGCTATATAGGGAGGGGGGGTCGATGGGGGGCGCACACTGTGCCACCAACGATTTATTACAATAGAGGGAGGAAGGGGGGGGCCGATGGGGGGCGCACACTGTGCCACCAACGATTTATTACAGTAGAGGGAGGAAGGGGGAGGGGCCGGGGGGCCGCACACTGGCCACCAAGCTATTATTACAATAGAGGGAAGGAGGGGGGGGCCGCACTGGTCACCAATGATATTCAAACTGGGGGGGGGGGTCTGCCCCCTGCTGCCTGGCAGCCCTGATCTCTTACAGGGGGATATGATAGTACAATTTACCCCTTCAGGTGCCGCACCTGAAGGGGTTAATTGTGCTGATCACGGCCCCCTGTAAGAGATCGGGTGCTGCCAGGCAGCAGGGGGCAGTCTTGTACACAGTTTGTAGTGTATTCTAACTAGAAGCGTCCCCATCACCATGGGAACGCCTCTGTGAAAACTTAGATCTGAAAAAGCTTTTATGCGGACGGATCTTCGGATCCGTCTGTATGAAAGCAACCTACGGCCACGGATCACGGACACGGACGCCAATCTTGTGTGCATCCGTGTTCTTTCACGGACCCATTGACTTGAATGGGTCAGTGAACCGTTGTCCGTCAAAAAAATAGGACAGGTCCTATTTTTTTGACGGACAGGATACACGGATCATGGCCTCGGCTGCAAAACGGTGCATTTTCCGATTTTTCCACGGACCCATTGAAAGTCAATGGGTCCGCGAAAAAAAACGGAAAACGGCACAACGGCCACGGATGCACACAACGGTCGTGTGCATGAGGCCTAAGGCTGAATTAACATCAGCGTTCAGCCTTTCCGTTTTCATGCTCCGTTATAGGAAAGGACGGATTCGGCACATGACTGACCCGAACGGAGCCTACGGACCCCACATCCTATAATGGGGTTTGTTAGGTTTCCGCACAGAGGAAGATTTTTGAAGCAGAGACAAAAGTTGTCCACGTCAAAAATCTTCAACGGAGCAGGAGAACGGAAAGGCTGAACGCGGTATGTGTCCAGCCATGTATTGCGGAAACGCAATTTGCGGACTGTAAAATGAATACAGTTATGTGTCTAAAGGCTCATGCCACACGACCGTTGAAAATTTTGCGCTCGGCAAATAGCATCTCCGCAAAACACGAACACCGGCTGTGTGCATTCCGCATTTTGCGGAACGGAATGTCCGTCCCATAATAGAACAGTCC
This sequence comes from Bufo gargarizans, assembly GCF_014858855.1. Lineage (NCBI taxonomy): Eukaryota > Metazoa > Chordata > Amphibia > Anura > Bufonidae > Bufo > Bufo gargarizans. Next base: position 136,540,883 of record NC_058087.1, on the reverse strand, counting down.
TATCCTTGTCCGTAATGCGGACAATAATGGGACATGTTCTATTTTTTTGCGGAACGGCCACGTGGACATACGAACATGGAATGCACGCGGAGTCATTTCAGGTTTTTTACTGCCCTATTGAACTAAATGGTTCAGGCAGCAAAAGAAAACAGAGCAGACACGGAAGAAAAATACGTTTGTGTGCATGAGCCCTAAATGGATGAATTTTTTTTAGCCGATTTGAAAAATTCTTCAGAAGTGACATGCTATTTCTTGGATCTCATTGTGGATTTCATAGAAGTCAATGGGGAAGCAGAGGAACCTCAACCAAATACTCTTATTAGGCCTCATGCACACGACCGTTCAGTTTTTTGCGGTCCGCAAACCGCGGATCCGCAAAAGACGGAACCTGCCCGTGTGCCTTCCACAATTTGCGGAACGGAACAGGCGGCTCATTGTAGAAATGCCTATTCTTGTCCGCAAAACGGCCAAGAATAGGACATGCTATATTTTTTTTTTGTGGGGCCTCGGAACGGAGCAAAGGATGCGGACAGTACACGGAGTGCTGTCTGCATATTTTGCGGCCCCATTGAAGTTAATGGGTCCGCACCCGAGCCGCAAAAACTGTGGCTCGGATGCGTACCCGAAAAACGGTCGTGTGCATGAGGCTTTATGCTTCGTTCACATCACCATTCAGCCTTTCCGTTCTTCTACTCCGTTTAGGAGCAGGAGAACGGAAAGGACGGAGAAGGCACATAACTGAGCTGAACGGAGCCTAAGGACGCCATAGACTATAATGGGGTCCGTTATGTTTCCGCTCAGAAGATGATTTTGGAGCGGAGACAAAAGTTGTGCGTGCATATTTTCGGTCTGCATCCGATCCGCATTTTTTGCAGATCTTTTGTGAACCATTGAATTTCAACGGGGCAGCAAAAGATGTGGAGAGCACATTGTGGGGGTCATTTCTGAACATTTTTAAGCCAGTTCTTGGTGTAAAAATGATGCAAGAACCCCTTTTTGTACCGCATTCAACAAATAGAAGTGTCAAGGGTGCGACAGGGGCCGGGACTTCGACCCACACAAATTTACTAAGGCCGCCTGCACACGACCATATGGCTTTTTCAGTGTTTTGCGGCCCGTTTTTGTGTTTCCGTTCCGTTTTTCCGTATGGCATATACAGTAATTACATAGAAAAAATTGGTCTGGGCATAACATTTTCAATAGATGGTTCTGCAAAAAACTGAACGGATACGGAAGACATACGGAGTACATTCCGTATGTGTTTTGTTTTTTTGCGGACTCATTGGGACAGATTTATCATTAGCTCAAGTCAGAATAATGGAGTGAAAAAGTCGCAAATTTTTGCGCAATCGCTAAAACTGCGCAAAAATTTGCGACTTTTTACTGCTCTGCACTATGCTCGCCAGTTTTCTGAAAGTGGGCGTGTTTTCTTATGTAAATGAATCTCTAGACAGATTTACTATTGCGACTATTTAAAAAGTCGCAAAAAAGGTATAGGACCCCAGTGCGATTACACAAATTTTATCCTCAGGTCCCTGATACGTGCTGGAGGTGTCTTAATGCGCGGGGCTCCATGACACATATTTGGTGGGACTGTCCAGGTGTGGCTCCCCTGTGGCAAGAGATCTTTGACTTATATAATTTCTTATACAAAGCTACTATTACACCCTCTCCTGCGTTTGCTCTTTTATCCATGTTCTCAGGGCGGATTTCGCAGATCAAAAAGGGTGCCCTTCGCTTCTTTATATTAGCTATGAGACAGATAATTCCCCGTCAATGGAGGTCCTCAGAGAGTCTTTTGAGAGTGACCTGGTCCAGCGCTCTGGACTCACTAGTCCGTATGGATGAGTTAGGCGCTGTGGATTCGGGATCTGCTTCGGCCTTCTGGGGGACTTGGGACCCATGGAACCAGTTTCGCTCCTCCACATCGTTTCATGACTGGCTGACGACGGGTGTTATCCCAGGTAACGGCTCCTAAATACTATACTAAGCAGAACCTTTCTATTCTACGCACCTCCTTCCCTTCTTCCTTCTGTTTATGTCTTGTCTCAGTCTGTCGTGTCTTGTGATGTCTCTCCTTGTCCTATGTGGTTACGGGTCTGGAATTTGGAGAACATATGCTGTATGTGCTCTTGGATTCATGTCCAGAAGCCCTCACGGGCTTGTTATTTGAAATAAGGGCTCTGTAATGCTAACTATAGAATATACTACTGCCTCAGACCTATTTGTGTGAACAGTTTACGACCTTTGTAGTTTTCATGTATACATATTGGATATATATGTACATTTTTCATTTGTACGCTTTAATAAAATAATGATTGAACCATAAAAAGTCGCAAAAAAGTCGCAAAAAAATGCGCAATTTCACTCCAGTCAGGACCATGCTTATCTTATGAGACTTTTTAATAGAACATGCGACTTTTTCAAAAAAACGTGCGACTTTTTCATAAAAACGTGCGACTTTTGTAAAGCTGCTTACTGACGGATAAACTGCTACCGTCAAACCACATTTATTACAGTCTTAAAGGGCCGATCATAAATCTGACTTGGCTAAAACTGACTTTAGCCATATGTGAAAGTGGAGTGAGCTGTCAGAGTCATGATAAATCTGGCCCATTGACTTTAATGTAGTCACGGAACATTATTTGCAGGCAGTAATAGGACATGTTCTATCTTTCAACGGAACGGAAATATACGGAAACAGAATGCATACGGAGTACATTCAGGTTTTTTTTGCGGAACCATTGAAATGAATGGTTTCGTATACGGAACTAAAAAAAACGACCGGTAAACGGAAAAAAACCAAAACGCTCGTGTGCAGGAGGCCTATTATTTACACCTGGAAACAGGTATGAATGTTGGAGAATAACTACTCCAGACAGGGACTGGTCTATTTTGTACCGCTAGTCTATGGTGTCGCACTGTTGCACAAATACCCAACCTGAATGGATTTTTTTTGCGGTCGCAGTGCGACACTTTAGACTAGCATTACATAATATGTCGTGCGACACATGTTTTTGTGTAACCCTAGCTTAAAAGGCAGGGTCATAAAAAGACCCCCATTGTGCAAAGGATGCACACAAATGTGGTGATAATCAATTAATTGGGATAAATGGGGTGTGAGCTAATTATCTGCAGCCAGCTGAAGTATATATAGATGCCTGAGGAGGGCGCCACCATGTGTCCAGTGGGAGGCTGGAGTTTTAGTTTGTGATGATGGGGCTCTGTGGTACAGGCACTGCTGTGCCCATGTTTTGGAGAAAACCTTTTGTGATGAGGTAGCAATATGTTGTCATAACCACCGTGTTGAGGGATAGTTGTAGTAACTGTATTTTATAGGATTTAGTTCAGTCTCATGATTTTTATTTTTTTTCCTTTCCTTCTCCAGGTTTTTACTTGTGTGTCTTTGGGTTGTCTTGTCTGATGCTGTGCAGGTGAAGGATTTCCCAGGTTAGTAATGTCTTTTTAGATTGTTGCATTTGCTGTAGGGGGATGTGGTTTGTACAAGCTAACCCTTAGGGCACATGCACACAACAGTGTAGTTTAGACCTCATGCACATGACTGTTCTGTGTGTTTTTTTTTTTTTTTTTTTTTTGTGGATCTGCAAAAAAACAAAAGCCGCTTGTGTGTCTTCTGCAATTTTATGGAATGGGTGGCCCATTGTAGAAATGCCTATTGTCTGCAAAATGGACAAGAATAGGACATGCACCAAAACAACGATTGTGTGCATGAGGCCTTTTGTATTTTCCCTCGTATTCTTACATTGCTGTTTCTGCACTGATATTTCATGTGTTGCTTGCACACTGCAGATTTTAGAAACTCTGAAAGTTTCATCTACTCAGTTGGTTCTGTACTAGAGCTCCTTCAGATGGCCGTATGCTGTCAACAAAAATTTTTTTTTAGACAGTTCAGCTGCATTTTGATGACTCATAGACTTCAATGGGACCATGTCCTGATTTTCACTTAAAACTATAGGACATGTCTTATTTCTTTTGAAGAGCCATAGAACAGAAAAAGGGCCCCATAGAAGTGAATAGGTCTGCAGTTAATCTGCAAAAAAAAAAATAGATCTGCTTTTTTGCGGACCGCATGCGGCTGTCAAAATGAGTTTTCTGTAAAAAAGTGGCAATGCCCTGAAATGGGTTGTCTGGGTTCAGTGTTGAACCTGGACATAACACAGCCTTAGGGGAAGGGGGTTATCAAATGTTTTGTCTTGCAATGTGGACCGCACACTGTGCTATCTGTAAGTTCCATAGCCCTGCAAAAAATATAGAGTATGTCCTATTGTCCATTTTGCAATGGATCTACATTCTGTCTTGGGCAGAGTAGACATAGGGGGTGAGGCCTTCCATGCTCTCTAGGCCTCATAGCAATGGTGTGGCCTGCCTATATTGGCGGTATGCCACTGCCACTGGGCCTGGGGCAGCTGCCCCTTTTGCCTTATGTTAAAGATGGCCCTGGGCAGGACATTGTTGCATGTGGCTGAGTTACATGAGGATTTGTTGCAGCTTTTTCTGTAGATTTCACCTTGTGCATTCTAAAGGGTAAAATCTGCAGTGTGAGGAAATGCGCTGTGGGTTTAAAATAACGGTTTAGGTCCTTGTTTGTGTAACATCCATGGGGATTCCGTCTGTTATTGCCCTCTACATTCCATGGACACTGCTCAGCTCTGAGCACACTTCCCTCTAAAACCACTGACAGAACACAGATGCTTGTCTGTCAGGGTTTATTTTATTTATTTTTTTAAGACCCACAAACACAATAGGGGTTTGGTCCACATCATGCTCCCATTGTGAACAATGCATTAAATTGAAGGGGCACATTTATTCACCCTTTTTTTAGATTCAAAATTAGACTAGCTTATTTGATTCAGCTGTTAAATTGGACTTGGTGTATTAGTCTGACCTCCTGGTGGTTTGTTAGACAGGTTTATATTCACTTAGACTGGTCTAATTTATTTGCACATTAAAAAGTTGTATGTCTGCAGGAAAGTGCTACACTTCATCACTAAAGAAAACTGCCAGCCAGGGAGTAGAAATTAGACTGTTTTTGTAACAAATACAGGTGCAAAAAAGCGTACCTACATAAATCGCATAAGTCTTAAGTTAAACTTAACAATTGGTTTTTAAAAAATCCAAATGGGCTATTTTGCTGGATTGTCATGGATCAGCAGAAACTCCTGTTCTGATAATACAACCACATGCATCCGTTATTGTATTATCTCTAAAATTGCTATGACGTATCGCTCTAAAACCATTGTAAGTCAATGGGGGAAGGCGATACCACAGAATGGAATGTTTTGTTTTGTCCCCATTGACAATGAATGGGGACCAAACGGAAGCTTTTCCCCCGTTGAGATCCTGTGATGGATCTCAGTAGCGGAAAGCATAGATGTGACAGTAGCCGAAGGCCTATCTCCTGCTGTGGATTTGGTAAAATCTCACTTACTTTACTGGTACTGTAAGGGTATGGCCATGCGGCGTGGTCATGTTGCAGTGCTATGTGGCCGTACAGGTCACAGTGGACACTAATTAAACCACCTGGGACTTTACTGTTTAGTCTGGTCTGCATTATTAATGGTGTGTGACCATTAGTGATGCAGACCAACTAAACCGCATCATCCTTATTAAAACAGTAGCCAGCTGTAGCTTGTACTGCCATACAGTACTTGACTGCAGTGCAACCGCAACGTGACCACACCGTGTGGTCGTCGCCTAATATGCTGCAGATTTTTCCGCTCATAATTCCTCAGTGCATCTCTCCCCTGTGAGTCCTGAATATGCTGCCCACAGTGTAATTGACAGCACCCCCTGTAACAGTATTTCTGTGGGCAGTGTGATCAGGACTCTCTCCTTAGAATCCTGTTGGGATTTAACTCTTACTTTAAATCCTGAACCAAATCATATAAATCTATGCCTCAGAGCTCACAGTAAGTTTCTGTGCTTTATGAATATGGCTTATTACCAGGGGTGGCCTGAACCCTACAGGGAAGCTTCCTGGTGGACTGATGCCCAGGGGGCCATCTGAGCCCTTATCACAGCCCCCGTCCAAGTACATAATCTGATGCTGTCAACATTAATGTAGGAGTATCAGACGCTGCTTCACCTGGCCTGCGGCCACAGGTGCCCTCCTGAATTCAACTGCATTGTTGTCATCAGGACAGTGATGCACTTGAATACTGCAGCCAGGGTGGTGGTATTTTGTGCTGCACTTTGGTATTTGGTTCTGCAGGGGAGGGGTTTTGTGCTGCACTACAGTATTGCTGGCCCTGCCTAGTTGTGTTGCCCCCACCTTCTGTCAATTTGGACTCCTACAACATGGGGCCACTTTTAGGTTTCCATGGCCGCTTTAAGTTCCCAGTCCGCCCCTGCTTTAATACAGTTGAACAGATACAAGCCTTGTGATTGGCTTAACCAGTTGCATGTGCGCTTCAAAACTATCTAAAGTTACACTGCAAGTAAGCTATTTTTTATTGCACCCTTTTAAGCCACTTTAAGCAAAAACCTGATGGTTCACCACTTGGGTTGAGTAAACCCTGCCCACACTTCTCATCTAGGGCTGGTAAAATTTACTAGGGTTCTTTCTAGATTTTGCATGATACACATTTGTATAAATGGTTGTCCGTGGATTGAAGATGCATATGTTGGGTAATAGAAGATTGATACCATATTGATATATTATCAGTTAATAGATGGAAGAAGGTCTCAGGAGGACCTTGGTCCAGAGTTCAACACTTGTGCTGTTTCTGCTTTGGCCAATTGGTGGGACAGCTTATGATCCACTTATCTCAGACCTTTTGTCATAAAACTACAAAACTAGACAAATTGGATAATTGTTACTTTCCATGTGAGCAGCTGGAAGTGCTTATATAAAAAAAAATACTTTCCAAACTTTTGTTCTAGGATCTACTTTTTGTCTGGACAGTGAGATCCAAATAAAGAAACCTAAAGATGTTCCTTGGCGTACATGGCGGGGTCTTCATGTTGTAGGTAGGTAGCTGTGCATTATAGGTGATAACCAGTTGAAGGAAAGATTCTTGCATCATCATACTGTGCTATGGTAGGAGTTGGATTTTGTAGACACTAACCTATCCTTAACCTATTTTGCCGGACAGATTCATCTGGATTTGAAGTGGATGCCTGTCAGATCCTTCCTGAAGGCAGTTTGCTGACTATACCTGAGAAATGTATCAATCATGAGGTACTACTGTCATTATACTGGCGCGTACGTCTTTGCTGTTGCCACGTAAAGCTCCATTAGGGGCCTCTGTTGCAGATTTGTTGAAAGCAGGACAGAATAATGAAGCGTGCTGCACCATAATGTCTCAATCCTGTGCTCTGATGGAAATCAACAGACCCTTTATCAGTGGTTGATCATGGCACTGAGGGGCTGTTTGGTGGGATTGCTATTCCCTGTCATTGAGACCAGGTGCCGGCTGTGTGATGCACCTGCTGCCTACATTTGTATTTACGGGTTAATTATGCCAACAGAGCCCACACCCCTCAGTATTTTATTCATTGGTGGCAGCTTCACAGCCCTCCCCTTAATCTTTTCATTGGTGGCAGTGATGGCCACATCAGTGGGGAGTGACTCTCTCTCTCTCTCCACTGTTGGCTAATGAGAACATGGTGTGGGCTGAGGACAGCGCGCACCATGTTCTCTAAAATATACTAGACTATGCACTAGCACAGCCTAGTATCGGAAAACGGCAAATCCCGGTATCAAGCTTTTGATACCCAGTGCAATCCTAAGTGGGACATACACCACAACAGAGCATTCAAAGTGAAGGAGTAGTCTGCACATGCACAGCCACTCTCTATTTATTTAATTCTATGGGAGACCTGAGAATAGGTGAGTGGCGCACTTGGCTATTTTCTGCTGTCCTGTAGAAATAAATGGAGGGGCATAGTCTGCTCTCCTTCACATTAGACTCCATTCTAGAGAGGTGCAAGTCCCAGAGTGGGACCCATACCAATCAGACATTGGAACATAACCTAGTGATATACCTCAATGTATTAGATGGGTGGGCCCTCTAAGTGCCCAGGGAGCTGAGCGTCCCTAAGTACCCTTAGGGGAGGGGTTGTAAAGCAATTCATTGCAGACAGCTTGTCAATGAAACTCTGCCTCCTGGGCATGTAAGGAGCAGAAACTAGAGTAAAAGTTCATAATTGCAGTACTCAAAGTAGGCCTGTTCCGCTCCTCTGGTTAACAAGTCATTGTCCTTTCAGTTGAGTGCTGTGCCTTCAAAAGGAAGCTTTATTAATCTGTTTTCTTTCAGACTGGAAGACGGGTTGCACATCTTTCCTTGAGGGATTCACTGGAGAATAATGTGGTCTTCCAAATATCTTGCAAAGATGAACAAGCTGACTCTGACTCTGAATACATGGAACCAGTTATACGGTGTACTCCGGAATACATGGAAGTAAACTGATCTATTTGATTATAGCACAAAGTCCATATATTGAGTGGCACTTTTGGAGATCTTTGAAAACTGGTGCAAAAGAAAAAATGGAGTAGTTGCTCAAGTAAAGAAGCTCTGATGCCTTCACCCCCCCCTTCCCAATTAAGATCTAATTTTCTTTAGAAGTGGAGGTCCTGGCTGGTCATGCTTTATTTGACCAGAACTTGGATATCCCAACTCCTGAGCCCCATGGAAAGAAATAAAATGATGTTGGCAGTTGCATTAACCGCTTGCCGTCACGTTAACACCAATAGGCGTCCGGACGGCAGTGGTCTCAGTGACGCCTATGGGCATAATCTCGTGAGACCTGATATTTCCTGTGAACGTGCGCTCACAGGATTGTGCAGTATTAAAGTTTTACAGCCTGCCAGTGCTGGTCATTGGCTGGCAGGCTGTAGATATTTAAAAGGGCCAATCAAATGGGTATATCAGATGCTATTTTGTAAGTAGCACCACACACTCTACACCCCCCCCCCCCCCCTGTAAGGGTCCCTTATCACCACCAGTTACTTAGCTACTTGTTAGTTAGCGCCCACCGCAGTCACTGATTAGCATCGCTGTCGTTAATCAGCACTAGTACTATATAGTATCTGTAAGTGATCAAGACTAATCGCAATCAGATCTATATCAGTACATTAGGGCACCTTAGGCTCTACAAAAAACATTGTTCGCCTGATCTTGTGCCCACACTTGCGTTCAGTCCGCCCCACCGCAGTGGGCACAAGTTAGCAGAAATCTTTGTTTTTTTTTTTCTTACAAAGTCTCATTCCACTAACTTGTGACAAAAAATCTTACATTGAACTCGCCATACCCCTCACGGAATACCTTGGGGTGTCTTCTTTCCAAAATGGGGTCACTTGTGGGGAATTTATACTGCCCTGGCATTTTAGGGGCCCTAAAGCATGAAGTAGTTTGGAATCCAAATGTGTAAAAATGCCCTGTGAAATCGTAAAGGTACTCATTGTAATTTGGGCCCCTTTGCCCACCTAGGCTGCAAAAGTCACACATGTGGTATCGCTGTATTCAGGAGAAGTAGGGCAATGTGTTTTGGCGTGTATTTTTACATATACCCATGCTGGGTGAGAAATCTGTAAATTGACAACCTTGTATAAAAAAAGGAAAGTTGTCAATTTACAGATTTCTCACCCAGCATGGGTATATGTAAAAATACACCCCAAAACACATTTCCCTACTTCTCCTGAGTACGGCGACAACACATTTGGCCCCTTTACGCACCTAGGCTGCAAAAAAGTGTCAAGTCCAACGATAACCTTTAGGCTTTACAGGGTTGCTCACAATTTAACCCCGCCCAAAATGCCAGAACAGTAAACACACCCCACAAATGACCACACTTCGGAAAGTAGACACCCAAGGTATTCACTGAGGGGCATAGTGAGTCCATGGAAGATTTTTTTATATTTTTTTGCCAGAAGTTAGCAGAAATGGAAACTTTTTTTTTTTTTTCTTCAAAGTGGCATTTTCTGCTAACTTGTGAAAAAAAAAGTTAAATCGTACATGAACTCACCATGCCCCTCCAAATACTTTGGGGTGTATTCTTTCTAAAATGGGGTCATTTGGGGGGTATTTATACTATCCTGGCATTCTAGCACCTCAAACATGACAGGTGCTCAGAAAGTCAGAGCGGCTTCAAAATGCAGAAATTCATTTTTGTACCATAGTTTGTAAACACTAAGTTTTGCGCAAACCAATAAATATACACTTATTTTTTTTTTTATCAAAGACGTGTAGCACAATAAATTCTGACACAAACTTGTATAGAAATGTAGTAATATTTGAACAATTTTACCAGAAAAAGTTAAATACACTATTTTTGAGAAAATTGCATTTTTTTTTATCAGAAAAACTATCTACAGCAATCAAATACCACCAAAATAAAGTTGTATTTGTGAGAAGAAAAGGAGGTAAAATTCATTTGGGTGCCAAGTTGCATGACCAAGCAATAAACCGTGAAAGTTGTGGAGTGCCCATTTGTAAAAAAGGGCCTGGTCACTAGGGGTATAAACCTGTGTTTAAACTGGTAGAAAGATGATTGTCAAATCTTATTTTGTTCTAGGCTACAATATCAAGGAAGCTGTCTGGCTTTGACGAGGAGGTAGGATTTGTGACTTTCAGTGGGTAAATATGGACAAGTAAAACACAGTTGTAACTTGTCTAATGCTGTACTCACTCTTGATGTACATCTACATACTATTGAACTGCATGTAGAAAATATACAGTGGCAGCAATGTGGTAAGATTTTCAGAAGCCATCCACATGCTTCAGAAACGGCATGATGGACCCTACCAGGCAGTATGCTTGGTTCAATTGGGTTGATCCTGGTGACGGCCTCTTTAATGTCAACTTGTGTTGCAGAATTCGCCCTTGATCACAGATTCATATTGTAATGGCTACAGATTTTGCCCTCAACAAAAAATTCTCCAGTTGGTGTAACTTCTGCCACTGCAGAGCTCTAGCACAAAATCAGACCCTCCCATGTGGATGTAGCCTTAGGGTATGGCCACAACATTGGGTTTCCTGACAGTTGCCAAAATCAGTAGTGAATCGTAAAAGAATTTGGGACAGGTCTGAATTTTTCTTCTTGCTCCTGTAGATAGTCAGACCACCACCTGCCTGCATCCACATGGACCATTGGAATTGATGATGGCACGCTTGTCAAACTCAATTTGCCAACTGCCAAGAGACTTGGATATGACCTAACTAGTAATGACACTTCCCTGACTATCCGTGTCAATGTAAAGGCCTTTGGAATTAAAGAACTCACTGTAAGTCTAATCCTACCAGGGACCTTGATGGGAACAGAAGTACAAAATTCTTTCTGACTGTTCTTAATCCTTAGTCACAAGGACAGAAGTTTTACAGTGGGAACATTGCACTGATCCAGGAAAGGCAAAACCCAAAGATTAGAGTTGATGTGAAACTGATCTGTGCTACAGGTAAGGGCTGCCTACACTTTAGGCCTTGAATCCCTCAAAAGGGTATGAGCTTTTGGATTTCTGTAGGGCTAAACAAAAATTTGTTTGACCTAGGACCTCCTGCATGCAATAAAACCCACATGACTCTATCAATACCTAATTTTGGTGGCATTCTCCAGAATATTAAAATTGGCAATAAACTGGTGGAATTGACTACATATGCACTTCAAGAAGAAGGGATAACACTAGACATGGGAAGTGGTGTCCAGCTGAGCTTTGAACTAGCTAAACTGCAGGTATGGGACAACAATGCAAGACTGGTGCTGATAGTGACACTTACTTGACTATTATACATGCTATGTGATGCTGCTTCCACACAGGTTGTTACTGCTCCTAACCAGCAGTCTTACTATCTGCAATCTCTCACACTGGTGTTCCTTATTGATGAACTGACTGTACCAATGAACTTAAATCTTCAGTGTGGCCTTCAAAGTCCTACCAGTAAGTGATGTGTTTCTTTTATTTTCTTCCCAAGCTGTTCTGGACTATTATCTAAACCTTTAAACTAACAATGTTTCTTGACCAGTTAACTTCAAGTGCACGCCAGATGGGTTTATGATGTTTGAAGTCCTAGCGACGCTCACCAAACCTAACTTGGATTTAAATACCGTCACTGTAAGAGATCGCAGTTGCCAGCCACAAGAAAAGACTAGTAACAGAATTTATTTTAAATTTGCTCTAAATACATGTGGCACTACTGGAAAAAGTAAGCTCCTGTTTTATTACTTCTGTGTAATGTGTCTTGAATTGGAGACTTAAAATTGTCCCACTGCCTAAGAAAACACTTAGTAGTTGTCTGTCATCCCATACTGGGTTCTGTACAAAGCGAAATGCACTTGGAACCCTAGCCCTTCCTGTACTGACACTTGGGAGGGTAGTTCTAGATTTGTATGGAACTCATTGTGCATGACCACTGCTCAGACTGCCGCACTTCATTTAGGAAAACCAGGAGGCTTGCAAATGGGACCTGAATTAAATAGTACCTGGCCATGCCATATCTTCAGTATGAATCTCCTAATGGCCAATCTCTGTCCAGGAAATTGACTGTTGTATTTCCAGGATTGAACATTTGCTCCTATACCCTGAAATCACCACTTCAGAACTGTGGCTGTGGGTCTACTGATCAGTAATTGCATAATACCAGGAGTACAGCTCAGCAGACCCATGGTCAGACAGGAACACAGCATGATGCTGTGAGTTCAGGGCAGAGGAAGTGTTCAGTCCAGGAAATGCAGATGTCTCATGAAGTTTCCTGGACTTGAAGGTGGGTCATTTATGGCTCCCTATTCCAGGTTTTGGTGTAGTCACGCCGTTTTGTGACTTAAACTTCTGTGCACCTAAATTGAGATGCATGCAACTTTTATGCCACCCTCAGGGGCTGGAGTAGACTAAGCTAGTTGCATGGACTGGCAGAGGATGCAGCTTATTTATGACTAGGGTAGCACAGGGGATGGCATAAAATGCCAGTACTTGGTAAATGACCCCCAATAAGTGAGCTTTTCTTAAAGAGAACCTGCTGCTTACCAGCTACACATCCTAGAGCAGAAGGAGTTGAGCAAATTGTGCATCTTTGTGGGAAGATTCAGCAAAACTGAGTTCAGTTGTACCCAGCTTTCAGTCCCTAAGACAAACCATATCTGTACACTGACTTCTATCTGATGCCTAATGGGCCATCTTGAGCCAAAAAGCAGACTTGATTGCATAAAATTACAACTTGTTGCATATTTTCCCACAACCTTATTGGTTTGCTCAGCTCCTTCTGCTCTAGAACATGCCGCTTGCAGATTGCTCTGCATTTTATGGTGACAGTTCCTCTTTAAAATGCAGTACAGCAGATGACTTCATTCATTTCACTGCTCCCCATACCATGTTTTAGACTAAGACCTATTGTCTGTGGTCTAATTGTATAGCATGTGTGCTTTGATATCCTGTGTAGTTAGAATAACACTATACTTCAGAATGTAGGTGGAAAATTACTTTATGAAAATGAAGTCAGTGCCCTCTGGAAGGAATCTACCACGAAGGGATATCTCAAGAGATAGTGAACTAAGGTATTGTACACGTAAATTAAGGTTCTTACTGACCTTTTTGGGGTATTTTAGTTAAGTTGTCCTCTATCCATAAGATGGGGATAACCATTAGCAGTTGGACCTCCACTGATCTGTTACCCACCAGTGATCACAACAAGCCCCCTGAAGATAATGGAGTGGCTGGTCACACATGCATGTGGCTGCCCTATTATATACCAGTGTTCCAGAGTATAGTGCTCAACTATCTCTGGAACTCCCATAGAAATGAATAGAGCACTACAGGCCCCTGTTATCATGATCTGTGGGGGTCCCAGAGGTCAGACCCTCACCAATCCAATAGTTATCCCCTAAACTGTAGGGGGATTGCTGTATGTAAATACAGTGGTCTCATTCACTGACAAGCAGGCAATTTTTTTTGGGGGGGGGGGGGGGGGGGGTGAATCTTCCTTGATCGTCTGCTGAACTGAGCAGTGTAAAGGGGCCTTGAGGAATCGGTAACTTGTGTTGAAGCTGGCACTACTGCCTTTTGTATACATACAGTATTACTGTTTCTCTGTTCTTTACAGAGAGACAATCCGGTGTTTCTATAATGGCTCGGACTCTAAACCAATTAATGCAAGTGTGGTCACACCACCACCACCAGTGTCTTCCAGAAATGATGGCCCTCTCTTAATTGTGATGAGTGTCTACCCAGGTATGGTATTAAAAAGGTGCGTATCTTCATTCCTTTACATGCCCTTCATGCTAACACTTCTTTCAGATATCTCTTACCAGACACCCTACCGTGATGATCAGTATCCAATTCTGAAGACCTTGCGTGATCCGATCTACTTAGAAGTGCAGGTTTTAAATCGCAACGATCCAAACATTGAACTGGTTTTAGATGACTGCTGGGCAACAATGTCACGAGACCCAGAAGCTTTACCCCAGTGGAATGTTGTAGTTGACGGGTATGTACTTGGACATTCTACAATTCGGGTTTGTAGACTGGAGAAGGGTAGGTTCACAGCACCACTAAAGTGGCTATTTTCTGGCAGAAAGCAGGCATTTTCATTTGGGCATCTGGATATGGTGACTTCAGTAGCTTGTTCCTCTGCTGGAACTGAATACCGGAACCTACCCTGAAGCAAAGATTTTATTTACTTTTAATAATTTGGTTAGTGTTTTGTATTAGTAACTGTAGGTCAAAATTGGGAGTAGAACCTGCTAAGGAATAACTAGGATAGGAAGACGTGGACCCATTTCTAGTTTTGGCTTGAAAATACAGCTATGTGAAAGTGGCCAAAGATGTAGGCAATAAGCTCTGGTTTTCTTCTAAGAACTACACTAGTTGACAAAGCAGTGTTCTGCCACCGTTGATTATGAAACCACCACAACTAAAGTGGCTTTCTATTACTGAGCTTGGCTTGGCTAAATGGATTGGGGTGGGGGGCTAAGGAAAGGTGCATGAATCTCCAACTACCCTGGATAATGCTGTTTTTATTTTCTCATAGCTGCCAAGAGAGTCATGATAGCTATCTTACAGTGTTTCATCCTGTTAATAATGTGCCACTAGCTACATATCGCAAACGTTTTGAAGTGAAAGCCTTTGCTTTTATGCAGGGTGGTCAACTATCAACCAACTTTGTGAGTATTGCTTGCTGATGACTACCTTGTATGTTCAAAAATGCCACTTGGCTTTGGTCCTAATATAAAGTATTAGGCCTCATGCACATGACCATTGTGTGCATCCGTGGCCGTTGTGCCGTTTTTTTTTCGCGGACCCATTGACTTTCAATGGGTCCATGGAAAAATTGGAAAATGCAGTTTTGCATCCGGACAACGGTTCACAGACCCATTCAAGTCAATGGGTCCGTGAAAGAACACTGATGCACACAAGATTGGCGTCCATGATCCGTGGCCGTAGGTTACTATTATACAGACGGATCCGAAGATCCGTCTGCATAAAAGCTTTTTCAGAGCTGAGTTTTCACATCATGAAAACTCAGAATATTCTGTCGGATCTAACAGAGGCATTCCCATAGTGATGGGGACGCTTCAGGTTAGACTATACTAAAAGAACTGTGTACATGACTGCCCCTGCTGCCTGGCAGCTGCTGCCAGGCAGCAGGGGGCAGACCCCCCCCCCCCCTGTAGTTAACTCATTGGTAGCCAGTGGGCCCCCCTCCCTTCCCTGTAGCTAACTCGTTGGTGGCCAGCCCCCCTCCCTCCCCTCTAGTTAACTCATTGGTGGCCAGTGGGCCCTCTCCCCCTCCCTCCCCTTCCTAATTAAAATCTATCATTGGTGGCAGTGGAGCGTACCTATCGGAGCCCCAGTTTAATCGCTGGGGCTCCGATCGGTAACCATGGCAACCAGGACGCTACTTAGCAATTTGTAGAAGCATCATACTTGGCTGCGATGTCTGTCCGGCCGGGAGCTCCTCCTACTGGTAAGTGACATCATTAGGCCATGCACCGCACAGACCTGTCACTTACCAGTAGGAGGAGCTCCCGGACAGACATCGCAGCTCGCAGGTAAGTATCATGCTTCTACAAATTGCTAAGTAACCATGGCAACTGGGACTGCAGTAGCGTCCCGGTTGCCATGGTTACCGATCAGAGCCCCATCGATTTAAACGGACTCCGATCGGTACACTCCACTGCCACCAATAATGGGGGGGGGGGGGGGGGGCGGGCTAGATTTTAATTAGGAAAGGGAGGGGAGAGGGCCCACTGGCCACCAACGAGTTAACTACAGGGGGGGGGGGGCAGCAGGGGCAGTCATGTACAGGTTTTTTTGTATATTCTAACCTGAAGCAACCCCATCACCATGGGAACTCCTGTGTTAGAATATACTGTCGGATCTGAGTTTCACGATGTAACTCATATCCGACAGTATATTCTAACATAGAGGCGTTCCCATGGTGATGGGGACACTTCAAGTTAAAATATACCATTGGATTGGAGAAAACCCCAATCCGATGGTATAAAAGGGACTCCTGACTTTACATTAAGTCAATGGGGGACAGATCCGTTTGCAATTGCACCATATTGTGTCAACATCAAACGGATCCGTCCCCATTGACTTGCATTGTAATTCAGGATGGATCCGCTTGGCTCCGCATGGCCAGGCCCAGGCGGACACCGAAACAACACACTGTCGTGTGCATGAGGCCTTAATGTGATTGTATCTAGTGCAGGTGGAAGAAACCTGAGTCTCAAACATTCATGCAACTGACTGTGCTCTAACCTTGAACCACGTCTTTCAGGTTCCAATAGCTGAGTAAAATGTGAAGGGCTAGGTTTGAATCTGAAACTCACTGGCTTAATGTTAGATGTTGTAACCTGTCTGGTGCAACTGTTTGAGGACATCCTGTGCCTGTCACTAGGTGGGTGTGGGTTGCTAGGAAATACCTGATTTGGCAGGGAAGGTGCATGGCCTAAGATGTGCCACAATCTTGGCATAACTGTCAGACTAGCTCAGCCAACAGTTGGTATAAAGTTGGTCAGTGTCTAGCCATGCACCATATTCATCCAGCCTGAGTCACTGAACTCTGTAGGTCTAAACAGCTGGTGTACATGTCTACAGGATTAGTGAATCTGTCATTTGTCACAAACTTTTTTTTTTTTTTTTTTGGTCTTCTAGAGTACAGGTCCTTCTCAAAAAATTAGCATATTGTGATAAAGTTCATTATTTTCTGTAATGTACTGATAAACATTAGACTTTCATATATTTTAGATTCATTACACACCAACTGAAGTAGTTCAAGCTTTTTATTGTTTTAATATTGATCATTTTGGCATACAGCTCATGAAAACCCAAATTTCCTATCTCAAAAAATTAGCATATTTCATCCGACCAATAAAAGGTGTTTTTAATACAAAAAAGTCAACCTTCAAATAATGATGTTCAGTTATGCACTCAATACTTGGTCGGGAATCCTTTTGCAGAAATGACTGCTTCAATGCGGCGTGGCATGGAGGCAATCAGCCTGTGGCACTGCTGAGGTGTTATGGAGGCCCAGGATGCTTCGATAGCGGCCTTAAGCTCATCCAGAGTGTTGGGTCTTGCGTCTCTCAACTTTCTCTTCCCAATATCCCACAGATTCTCTATGGGGTTCAGGTCAGGAGAGTTGGCAGGCCAATTGAGCACAGTAATACCATGGTCAGTAAACCATTTACCAGTGGTTTTGGCACTGAGCAGGTGCCAGGTCGTGCTGAAAAATGAAATCTTCATCTCCATAAAGCTTTTCATCAGATGGAAGCATGAAGTGCTCAAATCTCCTGATGGCTAGCTGCATTGACCCTGCCCTTGATAAAACACAGTGGACCAACACCAGCAGCTGACATGGCACCCCAGACCATCACTGACTGTGGGTACTTGACACTGGACTTCAGGCATTTTGGCATTTCCCTCTCCCCAGTCTTCCTCCAGACTCTGGCACCTTGATTTCCGAATGACATGCAACAGTCCAGTGCTGCTTCTCTGTAGCCCAGGTCAGGCGCTTCTGCTGCTGTTTCTGGTTCAAAAGTGGCTTGACCTGGGGAATGCGGCACCTGTAGCCCATTTCCTGTACACGGTGGCTCTGGATGTTTCTACTCCAGACTCAGTCCACTGCTTCCGCAGGTCCCCCAAGGTCTGGAATCGGTCCTTCTCCACAATCTTCCTCAGGGTCCGGTCACCTCTTCTCGTTGTGCAGGGTTTTCTGCCACACTTTTTCCTTCCCACTGAGGTGCCTTGATACAGCACTCTGGGAACAGCCTATTCGTTCAGAAATTTCTTTCTGTGTCTTACCCTCTTGCTTGAGGGTGTCAATGATGGCCTTCTGGACAGCAGTCAGGTCGGCAGTCTTACCCATGATAGCGGTTTTGAGTAATGAACCAGGCTGGGAGTTTTTAAAAGCCTCAGGAATCTTTTGCAGGTGTTTAGAGTTAATTAGTTGATTCAGATGATTAGGTTAATAGCTCGTTTAGAGAACCTTTTCATGATATGCAAATTTTTTTAGATAGGAATTTTGGGTTTTCATGAGCTGTATGCCAAAATCATCAATATTAAAACAATAAAAGGCTTGAACTACTTCAGTTGGTGTGTAATGAATCTAAAATATATGAAAGTCTAATGTTTATCAGTGCATTACAGAAAATGAACTTTATCACAATATGCTAATTTTTTTAGAAGGACCTGTATATCCACACAAACTAAGTTTTGCAGCCTGCAATTTGCAGGTACCAGTTGTGTGCGTTCTGCATTTTAAGGACCATAATACCATGTCATATTGTCTGCAATTGCAGACAATAGGCATTTCTATTTTTGTGGGACCACAACTACGGGCGCTGATGGCAGTGTGCTGTCCGCAGCTCTTGCAGCCCTATTAAAATGAATGGGTCCTCACCTGGTCCAGAAAACTGTGGACCTAGAAATATGGTTGAGAAGGGACCCTGAAGGATTTCCTAGTTTGTGTCCACATTAAAAAGTTACTGACCTTTAGAAATTTTTAATGTGTTTCTTGTATTTAACATTCTGGGCTGTGGTCACATAACCATGCAGCTTATTTCCCCTGTCCATGGGAGTGTCATACCAGCAGCAGTAATAGGGGACTGTCTGTAACCAGCTGGATGGGAGGAGCAATAAACTAGCTGGGTGTTGGAAGAGGAGCTTGAAGTGAGTCGTGGGTTTGGTTGGATACAGGAACAAAGTGCTAAATAGAGTGATTTGGATTACACGGGGAGAATGTAATTAGGTAAGCAACTACAAGAGCATATGTTAAATCATAGTAATCCTGGAAGACACTTTAAGAATCATTAGGGCAGTGTCAAAAAATCAGGTCTTCTTGAAAATCAGAAGAGTCTGTGCTCATAGGGGGCAGACTGTCTAAACATGTACTAAATGGATCAGTGGCTCAGGCTGTAGGATGGCACATGGCTAGTCACTTTGTCTAACTTTCTACCAACTATTGGCTGGCTTAGTTTGCAATAGTCTTGAGCCAGGATTGTGGTGCACAATGTTAGCTTAGCCCACACGCTTTAAGCCACCCCTGAACTAGGTACTTTTTTTTTTTTTTTTTTTTTTTCTCCCCCCCCCCCCCCTTTAGTGTGCCAACCTGCACAATTGTAGCTTGTAACATGTAGGTGCACTTGTACTAGATGTAGGCCTTTGTGTTTAACCTTCCCTGGTGAGTGCACTGGCATGAGTTCTTTATTTCATACTGATTTCCTGACTAGTCTTTTTTGCTTTTAAGGTCTACTTCCACTGCCATGCCATTATATGTGACATCACTTCCCCAGACTCGTCACTCTGTTCAAAGAGTTGTCCCCCATCCAGAAAAAGAAGGGGTAAGTGCTTATATATTTGGCCTATCTAGGACTGGTAAAGATTTGTTTTCCATTTCATCCTCAGACAGCATACATTCAGGGCGATGACTCTTCTCCAACTAGGTAGAGACAGGAAGAAAAAAATTAGACCCTCAGTTCTCTTGTGTCTTCCTGTTCCTTCCAGGTGGGGAGAGGTAGTCTCATGGCAATGCTGCAAGACCACTCAGGGGTAGGCAGACCTAAGTGGGAAGCCTGTTCCACATGGATGCAGCCCTAGCCTCTATAGAGTACCTGTGGAGTTCCTGCCCTGGTCCATGGCAGGATCAAGGTCTGATTGGCGCACACACCTTGAGTGAGACAGCAGAGAGCCCACAGCCCCTCCAGTTAAGGTACATTACCCCCCCCCCCTGCTAACACATGGGTCCAGATCTGGCAGGGATATGTCTGAAGGTGCCTTGGAGCCTAGACATATGGTTGCCTGCTGTGGCTTCCTCCTGTGGCCACGCTCTGCGCCCCAGAGCTATTTAAGGAGCACTGATTAAGGCTATTTTTCCCCCTCTCCCTGTATGTGTGGTGATAGAAGGCTCACACAAAACAAAGGCGACTTCTAACTTTAGAAAGTGTGCTAAATTACCTAAATCCTCTTAAGAAAGTTATTCCTAAAATTTACTGGGAATATTAAGGATATTGCTCCTTCCCTGAAGAAAGAATTGAGGGAGGTTATGAAGCAGATACATTCAGCACTTTCCAGTTGTACTTTGAATCCACTCCTTCTTATTCTAGTGAGTAAAGAATTGCTAGCTCTGACTTCTCTTCCTCAGATTTCGATTCTGAGGCTGATACTGCTCATTCAGATGAATTGTCGATCTGATTCTGAATTTAAAAGCATTTTTTAAAATTCTCCTTTGGAAGGTACTAAGTAGCTAATTAAGGGAATTGGAACCACTATGAGATGAGAATTCATAGATCAGTTCAAGATGAAATGTTTAGTGGATTGTAACAGAAATTGTTCCCTGTCTACAAATGTACATGCTTTAATTAAAAGAATGGAAAGTACTTGACAGGAAACATTTAATTCCCAGAACCATTAAACGTAGACTTCAGTTTAGTGAGGAAGATGAAATGTTACTAACTCTGTGCCCTAAGATGGATCTTTGACCAAGTTGGTAAAAAAAAAAATAGTAAAGCTCTACCCTTTGAAGACGTGGGGTCCTTAAAGGATCCCATGAATGAAAGGTGGATGCCTGCCTTAAAAGATCTTGGTATTTGGCAGCTGCATTATTTAATCCTAATCTTGCTGCAACCTCTAAGATCTTTGAAAAATGATTGTCGGCAGTTCCGTGCATTGGGGACCACAATGGGTCTGCATCCATGATGTGGGCTGGGCAATGGTGTGCATGAGCCTTTGTTCCTTAAGGCTACTTGCACATGACCGTGATAAACAGACATTTAACGGCCATCCCACATCCATTTTAAGACCCAATAGTAGTCTATGGGGTTATTCACATGGCTTTTTTATTTTTTTGCTTTTTTTTTATCATTAGCAGAAAAACAGACCAATAGAACATGTTCTAGCTTGTCTTTTTCACTTACAGGTTGCTCCATACAATTGAATAGGTCTGTTTACAGTTTCTCACATCAGTGAGAAGCATCCGTTAAATGTGTGCATGTAGCATAAGGCAGTAGATTTTCTGACGCGACTGCAGAATCCGTAAGTGACCATCATCAACTGCTCACTGTTTCAGTTAACATCTTGGGCCAGTGACTAAAATTTTTAATGCTCCCTTTCACAGTGTGATATTTGGCCAGGATCTAGAGAAAATCCTTGAAAGCTTCTGATACAAGGAAATGCTTCCCATTAGAGGAAATGGAAATTTCCTTTTTGTAAATGCAGGAAAGGAAACTTCCTTTTTTTTTTTTTTATTTAAAAGTCCAGAAACAAACAATAGAGGCTTATTGTTGAACCCCAAAAATGCAGAACCCTCTAAACAATGATGCCAAAAGCAAGGTTGGAAAAGGTTGTTTTTTTTCAGGGAAATTGGGAAAAACATTACATCAAATCCGTGGATGTTGAAGATCCTAAAAGTAGGCTATGGCATTTCTTTTAATCACTGCCTCCTTTAAATATTTTTTAAATCGCATCAATTAAAGTTTGAAAGACCTTTCAGAACTCTTACATCTAAATGCAATTGTTTGTATACCACAACACCAAATAGAAACGGGGTACTATTCCAGTGTTCTTGGTCGATCACTTGAGGAGGCTGTCATCAAAGTCCATATAGACAACCTGCTAATGGGGAGCTTGGCATCTTTAGAAGGCAATGTATGTCAGAGTTGTCGCCCCTGAGGAAGCTAGTGAGCGAAACCCGGGTCGGGCAGGAACGTGACGGTTCTTTTGTGTTTTATGCCTGTTTTCTGTGAACTCTTGTGAGTATAATAAAACCTTTTAAAACCAACATAACGGAGGGTACTTCATTATTTTGCGAAATCTTCTTGACCTTGTAGAGGAGGCGGTCTGTGAAGGATTGGATCCCCTTTAGGTGAAGAGGAGAGACGCGGGTGCCCTGCTATATCTACTGGCGAAACGGACCACATAGCCCCGAGCAGCGCGGTTCCAAACACCCTTATACTGTATCAGCTAGGATAGTTGATAAACTGGGAGAAGTCTAGTCCATGCCCTACCCAACAGGTAAAAGGTTAGTGTCCAAGGTATCTTTCCTGCTTGGTCAGGGAAGCCATGTTTCTACTAGGATCCCGGACTGCCTGTATTCCTGTGATCAAATGGGCCCAGTTCCATTCTCAGGTGACTCACAAGTTGTTACTGGAGAGCTGGGACAAGGACCAGAACACCTTGGGAAAACAATTTTTATATATATATATATATATATATATATATATATATATATATATATATATATATATATATATATATATTACTCCAGCTGGTAAGAATCAACAGCCTGGTGGCTCAAGCTAATCTGCATAAAGGGGTTCCCTGGAGCTTCAAGGACTTGGTAACTAACTACAGACACAAGTCATTGGGGCTGGGGTGTGCCTTGCCTGCAACTCTGTACAGGGACAGTGTTCAGTTCTGCGTGATGGATTTGTCCAAACACCCCCACAGCGGCACGACAGGAGGATACCCCGCCTCCCCAGGGACAGGAAACAACGTGGAGATCTTTAAATACTCCCCTCCCCTTACCTGCTCCAGTTGTTTCCTGTCCCTCTGGGAGCAAGACGTGGAGTTCTCTTCGCTGGTGGGATTTCTTTCACCCATCAGCAGGATCGCCGGCAGGTCGTTAGGGGAGCAGGATCGCGGGACTGCGGTGCGGTTCTCCCTGTCTCCCAGGCACAAGTCCTCCGGTGGAGGCAGCCCCGGGCAGCGCTTCCTCACTGATATCGCGAGAAGGAAGCCACAGGATTGCGGGTCACGTGAGCAGGAGCTCACAAGCGCGGGAGTTAGACGTCACTTCCCTGCGCAGATTTCAAAAAACATCGAATCGGCGGTGTCCTAAGAACAGCCTGCAGCATGTCGGCATCAGGAGAGGACGCAATGCGCAGACCCTCGGATCCTTCCAAGACCGGCAGCCCGGTAAGCTACCCTCCTCTGGAGGGAAATGAGGAATGTATATTGCCTGTGATTCACTGTGGGGTTTAGGTTTTCTGACCTTCTGCACTGGATAAGGGACTGTACCTCTCCCTTTCTACAGACTAGGCAGCCCCCCTTTTTTTATTAAACAAATTTTCTGACTTATATCTAATATAGGTCAGGGAAATTCAGAAATCTGAGGCCCAGCGTGTCAAAAAGTGTTCCATTTGCAAAAAGGCCCTACTGTCAGGGTATAAAAAAAAAAACCTTTGTACCAAGTGTTTGGAAAAGATTGTGGCAGAAGAGTCTCTGTCCTTATTGGATAATATTAGAAATATTATTAAGGATGAAGTAAGCAGCGCTGTGGATCAAAGACTAGCTGCTACGTCCCAGAAGCCTTCTACTTCTATGGCTGAGATGCCTGCGACTTTAGAGGCGGAATATCAGGAAGTGGATCTTGATGAAGGGGAACTCTCAGAGTCTGAACCTCTTTCCTCTCAAGATGAGTCCTGGAAGCCTCTTTGTTCCATTGAGGAGACCGAAGTATTATTAAAGACCATTAGGGCAACTCTAAACCTAGAGGAGTCTAAACAGTCCAAAACTATACAAGATTTAATGTTTAAGGGCTTAGGAGAAAAAAGGAAGAGGGTGTTCCCCCTCCACTCTAATATTACAAAGTTAATTAATAAGGAGTGGACTAATGTGGAAAAGAGACCAAGCGTATCTAGGGTCCTAAAAAGAAAATATCCCTTTGCTGAGGAAGATACGTCCTCTTGGGACAAATGTCCTAAGGTGGATGCCCCTGTAGCAAAGATTACAAAAAGGTCAGCCTTACCCTTTGAGGATTTAGGTCTCTTAAAAGACCCAATGGATAAGAGAAGCGAGGCCCTACTAAAAAAAAATCTTGGGAGGCTTCCATGTCCATCCTTAGACCTAGCGTAGCCGCTACATATACAGCCAGGTCCATGTCTATCTGGTTAAACCAGCTGGAGGAGCACCTAGTATCAGGAACCCCTAGAGAGGATATTTTAGCTTCTCTTCCAGTTCTTAAACAGGCGGCAAAATTTTTGGCCGATGCTTCGGTTGACTCTATGTTAGCAGCCAGGTCAGCGGCCCTCTCAAACTCTACCAGAAGGGCAGTATGGCTTACGTCCTGGTCAGGTGATGCGGCATCCAAAAACAAACTCTGCGGCATCCCCTGCAAAGGTGATAGGGTGTTTGGATCAGTACTGGACGACATCCTTGATAAAGCCAGACAGAAAGAAGGGGTTTCCTTCGGAACAAAAGAATTTTCGTCAGACGTTTTTTTCCCACATCTAGGGGCAGACAGGACCAAAAGAGAAGGGATTTTTCCCCCCGGTGGCGTTCGGGAAGAGGTCGAGGGTTTTTATTCAACCCCTCTGACTCCTCCCAAAGGTCATCAAAGCAATGACGCCAGATGCAGGGTAGGAGGAAGGCTGAAGTACTTCCTTCCAGCCTGGGAGAATATCTCCAATTCCCCATGGGTTTTGGACGTAGTCTCATCAGGCCTAAAGTTGGAGTTTTCCACTCTTCCCCAGGAGGTGTTCCACATCACCAAAAAAGCCGGTCCAGTCCAAGCTCTAATACTAGATCAGGTAAAAATCCTTTTACAAAAAGCCATAGCGTCAGTTCCCCTAGCAGAACAGGGAACAGGTTATTCCCCCTTATTTTTAGTCAAAAAACCGAACGGCTCATGCAGAGCCATTATAAACCTAAAGGGACTGAACCAACATCTACTCTACAAACGGTTCAAGATGGAGAGCATAAAATCCACTAAGTCTGTTACAGAGAAACACCTTTATGGCAACCCTAGACCTTACCGATGCGTACTACCACATTCCAATCTGCAGAGAGCATCAGAAATTCCTAAGATTTTCAGTACAGCGGGGTTCGGTGGTACTCCATTATCAATTCCAGGTCCTCCCCTTCGGCATTACGTCAGCACCAAGAGTCTTCTCCAAAGTGATGGCAGAGGTGATAGCAGATCTTCATCTAAGGGGCATATTAGTTGTGCCGTACTTAGACGACTATAGCCGCTGCATCAAAAAGTCTCCTATTAGAACAGATAGAAATAGTGAAGCAGAGCCTAACAGACCTGGGGTGGCTAATAAACATAGAAAAGTCAGACCTCCAGCCCGAAAAAAGGAAGATCTTTTTAGGAATGCTGCTGGATTCAGGCCTCATGAGGACCTTCCTCCCACAGGAAAAAGTCCAGACTATCAAGCAGGAATTTACGCTGTTCCGCAGCAGATCAGGAGTGACAATCAGGTCAATAATGAAAATCTTGGGTCTAATGTCCTCAGCTATCCCAGCAGTAAAGTGGGCTCAGGCTCACTCAAGAACCCTCCAGGCTTTCATGCTCAGGGAATGGGACAAGAGCAAAGCTTCTCTAGAACGGAGAGTAAGAGTCCCTCAATATGTAAGACTCCGTAAATTGGTGGTTGATCAACCAAAACCTAAACACAGGTGTCCCGTGGCAGCAAACAGATGTAGTCACTATCACTACAGACGCCAGCAAGAACGGTTGGGGGGCCTTTTCAGACAGGTCCGTAATACAAGGGGGCTGGCAAGAAAATCAGATCCTAGCCTCTTCCAACCTGAAGGAGTTAAGGGCAGTATGGGAGGCCTTGAAGGCCCTTCACTCAGAAGTCCATGGGAAAGAAGTGAGAATACTCTCAGACACCACAGCGGTGGCCTATCTGAACAGACAAGGGGGCACAAGAAGCCCATCCTTGGCGAGGGTCTCAAGAGAGATTTTTCCAGTGGGCGGAAAGAAACATACTATCAATATCGGCAGTTCACATAAGGGGAGAAGACAATACAGTGGTGGATTTTCTCAGCAGAGATGTCTTGAAAGAAGGGGAATGGTCCTTAAACCCAAGGATATTCCATCGGATAGCACAAACATGGTTCCTTCCAGAAATAGATCTGTTTGCCACGCGTCAAAACAGACAAGTAGAGAAGTTCGGCTCTCTGGCTTATTCAGATCACCCTCTTATAGTGGACTCTCTCTCCCACCCATGGCCAAGAGTAAACCTGTATGCCTTCCCTCCCTTTGCGTTAATCCCCAAGGTGCTGCAAAAGGTACTTCAGGAGAACCACAATCTGATCCTGATTGCTCCTTACTGGCCCAAGAGGTCATGGTTCCTCTCTCCTAGTGAGGATGTCAGCAGGAGACGTGTGGCATCTACCAAACATCCTGGATCTCCTTCACCAGGGCCCAGTGTGGCATCCCAAGACAACACAACTTCAGTTGACAGCATGGAGACTGAGCGGGAAATATTAAAAGGAAAGGGCCTCTCGGATGCGGTAATTTCCACAATTCTTTTTAGTCGCAAAAAGGTGACTTCGAGGATCTATGACAGGATCTGGCAGTCTTTCAGAAGATTTACAAGGGGGGATACCAGAGGTCCCCTTATAGTCACTAAGGTCCTAGAATTCCTCCAGTCAGGTCTTCAGAAGGGGCTAAGAGTAAGCACTATAAAGGTCCATATATCAGCCTTCGAGTGCCTTACTTGATATAAAATTAGCAGACATAGACCTTGTTAAGAGATTTGTGAAAGGAGCTCGGAGAAAACAGCCAATAGTGAGGTCCACTGTCCCTCCTTGGGACTTAAATCTAGTCCTAGCAGCCTTATCAGACAACCCTTTTGAGCCCTTATCTGAAATATCTCTAAAGATGCTTACCTTTAAAACAGTTTTCTTAATAGCCATCACCTCGGCTAGGAGGGTGGGGGAGATACAGGCTTTCTCGTGCAGGCCCCCGTACCTGTCCAAGGATGATAGGATAGTACTGAGACATTCTCCCTCTTTTTTTTTTTTTTTTTTTTTTTTTTACCCAAGGTGGTCTCTAAGTTCCACTGTCTTCAGGAAGTGTCCCTCCCTTCCTTTGGATCCCCATCAGGCAGTCAGGAACAAAGACGCTTCCATAACCTGGATGTAAGAAGAGCCGTTCTTACCTACCTAAAGGCTACAGAAGATCTCAGGAAGACGGACAGACTATTTGTTCAGTTTGCAGGCCCAAATAAGGGAAACGCGGCAAGCAAAGCATCCGTTAGTCGATGGATTAGATCGACAATCTTGGCTTATGACTTAAGGGAGGTTCCTCCCCCGGCAGGCTTAAAAGCCCATTCAACCCGATCTGTAGCAGCCTCTTGGGCTGAATCAGCGGAGGTTCCGTTAGAACAAATTTGCCAGGCAGCCACCTGGTCGTCACCTTCTACTTTCTTTAGACATTATCAGTTAGATGTGTTGAAGAACAGGGAATTATCATTTGCTCACAGAGTGTTATCTGCTGTTGTCCCCCCCCCCCCCCCATATGGGATTCCTATGTTATTCCTCCTGTCGTGCCGCTGTGGAGGTGTTTGGAAAGATTTCGATTA
The DNA here is from genome assembly GCF_014858855.1 of Bufo gargarizans. Lineage (NCBI taxonomy): Eukaryota > Metazoa > Chordata > Amphibia > Anura > Bufonidae > Bufo > Bufo gargarizans. The sequence continues at coordinate 136,513,115 of NC_058087.1, read as the reverse complement.
CTTACCGGTAATTGGTTTTTCCTCTAGCCCCCACAGCGGCACGGGGAATTTCCCTCCCAATGATTATTCTAACTTTTATTTAAAAAAAAAAAAGATGAAGGAAGGAAAATTTTGTCTTTCTTGGAGAGTATCCTTGTCTAATTCTCAATAATACATAAAGATTAATTTTGTTGCATCCATTCCAGAGTTTTCTCGGTTATTTACTGGAGCAGGTAAGGGGAGGGGAGTATTTAAAGATCTCCACGTTGTTTCCTGTCCCTGGGGAGGCGGGGTATCCTCCTGTCGTGCCGCTGTGGGGGCTAGAGGAAAAACCAATTACCGGTAAGTAATTGAAATCTTCCTCAGACCAAAGAACTTCTGCCAGTTTGGAAAGAGCTAAAAGGGTGATCGGAGCTACCAGGGAAAGATGTACAAATGCAATCAGACAACACTCTAGTAGGATACCATAATCTACAGGGAGGAACAAAGTGTGATCCTGGGCTAAATGACATCAAATTATTTTCCTGGGTAGAGAATTACCTGAGATCTTTGTCAGCAGTTCACTTGAAGGACCATTTAAACATCTAAATGTAACGGCTGACTATCTGAGCAGAGTTTAACTCCAGTCAGGGGAGTAGTCTGCACAGGGATCTGTCACTCCCAGATAGCAGTTTTTTGAGGAAGCAAACAGATCTAAGGTGTGGTGTCGTCCCCCCCCTTCCTCCTGAATCCTAACAAGGGAATGCTGGTGTGGATGCACTTAACCAGAAGTGGAATTCTCCCCTCATATGCATTCCCTCTTCCACTAGTTCAAGAGTGCAAAAAAATTTGGCAAGAGGGCTAATGTCTAATAGCCCCCTAATCACCAAAGAAATTGTGGTATCTTTAAAATCTTTATCAATTCTCAGTCCTTGGGTCCTTCCTTGGTGGACAGAGCTCCTAAGCCAGGGACCAGTCTTATATCCCTATGCAAAAACTCTACACCTTAGTGGCATGGAATCTGAAAGGGTAACATTAAGATCTAAAAGTCTTTCAGATACTATAACATTATGGTGGCTAGTAGGAAGGAAGCTACTTCCCCAAAAATCTAAAGTTTGGAGGTTCTGCTCCTGGTGAATCTAAATTGTCCCAAGATTTTTTTTGGTGGTATTGGGGTTTCTAAAATCAGGACTTAAAGTCTTTGATCTTAGTGCTGAAATGTGACCTTTTGGCATATTGGTCCAGTTATTGATATAAAGATTGCAGACCACCCATGGGTAGTTGGGTTCCTTAAAGGAGCAGATAAGTTGCACTCCACTCTTGGACCCTTTGTACCTCCCTGGGACATCAACCTGGTGTTGGGACTCGGTCTCCATTTGAACCACTCTGTAATTTCTTAGTTTCTTACTCTTAAAACTACTAGTTGCTATTACAAGTAGAGTGATATTCAGGCTCTAAAGATGGTCTGGGAAACACTGAAAAAAATGTTCCACAAGATTTGTTTTGGTTTCAATACTACTTTGGTAGACTATGAGTTTTCAGACCGGAGGAAATCTGTCCCTTTTCTGCAAACATCCAAAATCTTTAGGGGAAGCAAAATTTAATTCTCCTGTTGTGAAACATGTGGTCCTCAAATACCTGGCGACCACTTTGATTTCCTTAAGGAAATCAATTTGTTTCAAGAGACAAACAAGGGGCAAAAGGTTCAATTGCCAGACTTGTTAAACACCAATTTGAGGCCTACAAGTTTTGAATAAAGAACCTAATTTTTAAGGCACATTCTACCAGATCAGTTGCAACTTTTTGGGCTGAGAAGGTGGATGCATCTATTGAACAAATCTGTAGCGCACTACAGAGTAGATATCAGTGCAGGTTAGGACTTGGCATTTGGCAGAAAAGTACTGCAGGCTATTGTCCCACACTAAAAGAAGTTTGTTTATATCTCATGGTATGCCGTTGTGGAGGATGAAATTGAAAAACTGGATAACGCTTACTGGTTAATTACAATTTGCCTATGAATTCTAAGTTGTATAGACTTTGAAAATGTATTAGTTTGAGTAATTGGTGATAAGACTCTCGGCTCAGAAAGACACTAAGGAACTGGAGGAGTGTCTAATTTTACTCTTCCTGTCCCTACCTGGCTGGAGGGTCATTTCTCATGGAATGTTGTCATGGGGATTCATGAAAAGGAAAATGTAACTTGTCCCCACACCTCTGGAATGCCACAGTTGTCCATGTACTCTAGGTGGTATTGCAGCTAATAACATTTAAGTCTATGGACAGTGGTATACCTACAATAGAGGCAGACCATGTGACTGCTATGGGGCCCACACTTGCTCTGCTCTTCCCTGTGTGAAGACTGAATTTTCATACAGCTGCCACTAGGAGCTCAATGCAAAGATTACAGCTTCCATGGTAGCAGTATTTAATTCCTTTTCGCTGAGCTCCCTCTAGTGGTGGCTTCAGGCAGCTAGCTTTGTAACAGAAGAGAAACAGAACATGATCTGTATTTTGCTAGTTTTCAGGTGTAAATACACTGACAATTATGGGGGTCAGAATGTGCAGCATATATTTGAAGCACCTGTTCCACTATTTTCAACACAAGTCAGATAGTGAGGCTAAATGCAACTTTTTGAAATTGGTTTTATATTCAAAATTTCTTCTGCTTTAAACAAAATTGTCAAATGTGGGACATTGCATATGTTCTGCATGGACGGAGTGATTGACACATGTACAGTGGGCCCATACTAGGTTTTGGCATGTGGGCCTGAACTGCAATACCAGACAAATGCAACAAGATGTAGTGCAGTTGCCTTTTATCTAAAGACATGAGGTAGTGGGTATAACTATGCTGACTAGTATTTCTTCTTTAGATGAGCTCTTCCTGCACAGACACTCAACCTTGGCTAGTCCTCCTGGTCCCGTCTTGCTGTTGGCCTCTGAGGCCTCCCTGACTTCTGAAGGTAAGATCTTGCTCTGTACTCTGTCCCAACCTTCTAAATAAGAACAAGTGGTAACTTTTTTTTTTTTTCCTTTCGTCTAGATGAGCAAGATGTTATAACGCAAGTGACCATTGGAGTCCTACCTGCCTTCGCCCTGGTTGCTGTGATTGCCTTAGTTGCTGTGTTCATAAACCTCAAATGCAAACCAGAATCTTGAGTTCAAAGCACCTTTTGTAATAAATATTAAACAAACTTGTGTCCTCTGCAAATGTGTATGTAAGATCGTGCCCCTCTAATGTTTACCCACGCCCCCTAATGTTTAAGGAATGGCTGAGAAGGAGATGCTTCATATCTACACAACCCTGCTACTGTGTAAGTTGTACATTGTCACGGCCTTCATTTGATTTGTATTTTGGAAAAGTCTTGGTGGTATTTGACTTGGCCCACTGTGTAAGCGAACTTTAAGATACAGGCCAATAGAGTACTGTAAAAAGTGTACCTGCTATAAATCTTTGTAGATTGAAGGCTATAAGGACACATGTCCTCCATTTCAATGCACAGTAGGCAGCAGTCTTGAATTTGCTGGGATTGTCACTAAATTTCACAGGCAGCCCAGGTGTAGGGACCACCCATAAATAGGTGGTCCATGTAGGTTTAGGAGCATTCCCACCCAGTCCAAGGCTTTCAGGTCCCATGGTTGGCAACTACAATTTTAGCATAGCAGTGGAACACTGTATATGCTCCATGTGTACATCTGAGTTTCACTGCATACAATAAGTGGAGGCCATAACTGAGTAGACCATGAGTTAATGGACTGCAGCTTTTTCACAGTAACTTCTTTTAAAGAGGGTTCCATCCATTTCTTAGCAAGTGCCCAGCCTGTACCTTGAAATGGAAAATTCATATTTGCCTGCTCTAGTCCTTTATACTGTAGCCATCGACTGGTCCCAAAACTTGTGGCCACAGGCAGCATATCACCACTGATGCCAGTCATTAGCTATGGTAGAACCCCCCCCCCCCCACCACCAGACACCACCAGAAACCCCCCCCCCCGCCTCAATTGGTAGAACAAAGAATTGATGCCCTTGTGTGCCACTAGCTGCCTGTCCTGGCCTGGTCCTTCTCGCAAGGATTTGGAGAGAAACCATGGTCATGAACCACCTCCAAAGGCCCATTTACATGGGCTGACCTTGCAGGCATTTATTCAGAAATGAACCTTTTAGTTTTTATAACTGCCTGCTAATAAGAGTATGTGAGCTGTCATCTCCCTTTGTGGGGGACTACTTATTGCTCTCCCCTATACAGATTCATTATTTCTGGGCATCTAATTCTGGCCTACACAGCATCCTCTACTGATCAGAATCAATGATTTAGATGACATGATTTAGAAATGCCTTCATGTTATGAGCAAATGTTTTTGTTCACCGGCATTCCCATTAACGTTCCTTCCAATAAATACCCTGATCATTGGCCTCTGTTAACAGGCCTTAAGATCTTGCAATATGTATAAATGTTTGTACGGAGTGCTTAAGTTGCCTATAATGGTGCCACAAGTAAGACCTCTTCAGTGTTGACATTGCTATCCTTACAGGGGTCATTTCAACTAACACATCACCTATCCTAGTGTTTTGGGGGATTGAGGTCTGATTGGAGATGTAGTGCTCATGTAAGCCACTTCTGTGATACTGATTGTGCCTTGTTAGGAGTGGACACTAACAAGGTTTCACTTGTGGGTTTATCAAAACACATGTGAATGAGGCCTAGTGAAGCTAAAAAAACTTAAAAAAATTAATTAACTATTTGCCTCACAGATTCCCCCTATCTGCTGCAGTTCTGGCTGTTGGGTCCCTGCTGCCCTTCACGTTCAGCTATCTTGAAACGGCTAAGACCACTGTTCAATCACTGACTGCAGCAAAGACCTGTTTCAGCCAGTGATTGCTTATTTTGTAAAATTAAGCTACAAGTGTCCCTCTTCAACATCCAAAAAGTTGGGTGGTGTGCCATGTCATACAGTCTTGGGGTACTTGGCATTGTTGTGGACATGGATCCTGTAACTTTGACCATGGAGTCTCCATGAGCTAGGTCTTCCCATAGTTTACCATGCATCAAAAAATGTGATCACTAGTGTTGAGCGAGCTTCTGGTTTAAGTTCAGCATCTAAAGTTCTGGTCCGTGGTAGCAGAATCCATAATGCGATTCTTCAATAACCCGAACTTTAGATGCTGAACTTAAAACACAAGTTAACTCAACACTAATTGCCACTTTACAAAGCATTGGTGTGGCATCTGGAATATGCTGTTCAGTTCTGGGCACCAGTCCATAGAAAGGATGCCCCGGAGCTGGAGAGTTCATAGGATGCCCCTTATCAGTTTAGTCACTCCCCTTTCTTTGAGGAAAGATTGCAAAGCGGTATCTAAGGGAGGACATAATTAACCTCTACAAATATATATTGGATGTACAAAAAATATAGGGAAAAGCTCTTCCATGTAAAATTCTCTCCAAAAAAAAAGGCAGTCTGGAGAAGAAAGTTCAGTCTCAAAAGGCATTAAGGCTTTACCACAAGGGCTCATGTACACTAACAATTTTTTTTTTGTCCATTCCATTTTATTTTTTGCAGCCCTTATGCAGAACCATTTACTTCAATTGGGCTGCCAAAATTGGAAATGACAATGTGTATTCTGTTTCCATATGGCTGTTCCAACTGTAACATCTGTGGGCAAATGTGCTGCAGGATACCATACAGCAGTGTTTCCCAACCAGTGTGCCTCCAGCTGTTGCAAAACTACAACTCCCAGCATGCCCACACAGCCAAAGGCTGTCCAGGCATGCTGGGAGTTGTAGTTTTGCAACAGCTGGAGGCACACTGGTTGGGAAACACTGCCATACAGAACCTGTTTCCCTCCATGCCCAACTATCTTATCTTGTATCCAGGCTAAAGGAGACACAACTGGGTCCTAGAGCCCCCTTTTTCAATTGTTTTAACAGTTTTCCCCAATAAACTTATTTTGCACTAATATTGTAATCACTTGCATATCATTACATTCATGCATAGAAATTTTAATTTGATTCCCAAAATTGTCTTGATGCGTTTTTTATTTATATTTTTGTCAATGAGGGTACACTATGAATGGACAGCATAATGACTCTGTGATTTAGCACTGGTACCTTGATGTGCTCAAGTCATGGGTTCAAACACAACTGAGGGCAATATCTGCATGGAGTTTGTATGTGTGTGTGTTTTTACCACACCAGAGACATACTGGTAGGCAATCTACATGGTCAATCCTAGTGGAGACAGCAAGTGATGTCTGTAGTGCTGTGAAATGTCAGTACTATGTAAAAGAAATAATGTACATTATGTATATACAGTATTTTTCTGACTATAAGACCTCATGCTCACAACAGTATTTTTTTTGTGGTCTGCAAAACGGGGTTCTGTTTGTTTCCATGTGTCTTCCTTGATTTTTGGAGGATCTCCAGACAAGAAGGAAAGTGAAAAGTCAGTCAAGTTTGCCTTGCAAATCATAGGAAAAAATGGACGTGGACGACCATCTTGTGTGCCTCCGTATTTTTTTTTCACGGACCCATTGACTTGAATGGGTCTGCAAACCGTTGTCCGTGAAAAAAATAGGACAGGTCATTTATTTTTTTTTGACGGACTGGAAACACGCATCACAGACGTGGATGACAAACGGTGCATTATCCGAGTTTTCAATGGGTCTGCAGAAAATCACGGACAACAGATGTGGAACACAACAACGGTCGTGTGCATGAGGCCGAAGACACACACTTTTTTTTTGGCCCAAAAGTGAGGGGAAAGTGGCAGATCGTTTTATAGTCGGAATTCTTATGACTGCTGGAAGCAGTTATCAGACTGCAGAAAGCACGGGGAGCGGTGAGGGAAGCCCTGCTTTGACTCTACTCGCCCTCTCTGATCTTTTCCAGGCCCCACTCTGAACTGTGTGATGACTGTACAGTGTCAGGAAGTAGTATACATAGGCGCACACAATGAATGACCCAGTGCAATATCTGGTCACAGTGCAGAGCGGGATCTTCAGAACGTCCAGACTCGAATCCAAGAGAATTTATGAACTGGGCACCCTACTTCCCAATGGACTTAATGCTGACCTCTAAATTTTCAGCTTCCTATCAACTCGCCATTGATGCAGTACGCTCTTTGTAGATGCGAAATAGCAGTCAGGCTGTTACCAGCACTGCTATCTCCCCTCTACAACTAGCGTCCACATCCATACTTCTAAGTTATGTTTATTGGTCACCTATCAACAATTTTCCAGTAATGCCAACCGGTTACTGTTCTCAACAATTATTTGTAACTGCAATATGCGGCATTTATATATTAGTACACACATCACTACCTAATTAGATCCTTTTATACAATTGTATATAATCTATATGTTTATAATGATCACATAGCTTAACTAAATCAGTCATATGTTCAAACTGGTTACCCTACTATTTTCTTTTTCATATTTATAATTATTATTCTGTATTTTAAATTAATAGTATATCTAAAAACCGCAATGTATTTTGTTAAACCGCATCTACTTCAGATATAGCTATACTATTTCCAGTGGAAGAATGAGTCCATATCAGGTTTTCCAGCCAATCTAAGATACTGACCTAATAACACTATAAAAGGTCTACTATATCTGGGGGTCCCCTAACCACTGAGGAAGGAGACTGAAATCTCTGAAACGCGTATGGTGAGAGAGGACCCCCAGCCAAACATCATCTATCAGCATCGGACCCCTATGTCCTCAAGAGCGCGCTAAATATTTCCCTGATGCGGTACCTGATACCAACCGCAGCCACGCAAAACTAACCAGCATTTTGGACCCTGTGATTACCCCACACCGTGAGGAGACTCCGGAAGGTGTAAGCACTGCGATCTCTGTAGGCACGCGGGACGCCGCGGCCAGAGATACCAACAATACCAGCGTGTTACCCTAAGCAGTGTGATACAGTCCTGATCAAAAGTTTAAGACCACTTGAAAAATGGCAAAATAATATTTAGCATGGTTGGATCTTAACAAGGTTCCAAGTAGAGCTTCAACATGCAACAAGAAGAAATGGGAGTGAGACAAAACATTTTTGGAGCATTCAATTAATTGAAAATAACGAATAAACTGAAACAGGCTGTTTTTCAGCTGATGCAAATTTTAGGACCACATGCCTTTAAAAGGCTAAATCTGTGCAAATATGTGGATTCATTGTCATTTTCTGTCAGGTAGTCACACGTTGTGATGGCAAAGGCAAAAAAAACTCCCTTTTTGAACATGGTTGGGTTGTTGAACTGCATAAGCAGGGTCTCTCACAGCGCGCCATCGCTGCTGAGGTGGGACGCAGTAAGACAGTCATTTGGAATTTCTTAAATGATCCTGAGGGTTATGGAACAAAAAAGTCAAGTGGAAGACCTAAAAAAAATTAATCGGCACTGAGCCGGAGGAGCCAATTGGCTGTCCGTCAAGACACTGGACGATACTCGACCCAAATTAAGGCCCTTACTGGTGCTGACTGCAGCCCCATAACCATCAGACGGCATATGAGACTGAAGGGCTTCAAAAACAAAAAACGTCTTCAAAGACCTCGTCTCCTTGAACTGCCACAGAACTGCTCGTTTGGACTTTGCAAGAGAGCACCAAACATGGGACATTCAAAGGTGGAAGAAAGTTTTATTCTCTGATGAGAAAAAATTTAACCCTGATGGTTTCCAACATTACTGGCATGACAAGCAGATACCACCTGAGATGTTTTCTACGCGCCACAGTGGTCTGGGGTGCTTTTTTTTCTTCAGTGAAACAATGGAGCTTCAGGAAGTGCAGGGGCGTCAAACGGCCGCTGGCTATGTCCAGATGTTGCAGAGAGCATTCCTCATGACTGAGGGCCCTCATCTGTGTGGTAACGACTGGGTTTTTCAACAGGACAACGCTACAGTACACAATGCCCGCAGGACAAGGGACTTCTTCAGGAGCAGGGCCGGTGCAAGGATTTTTGTCAACACAAGCAAATCTACTGTAGATAACTTTGATACCTAGTGTATAACCATACACATGACAGTTGCCCCAACACTCCCAGCTCTGCTACATGCATACAGTGTGCTGGGGCAGCTGTCATATGTATGTACACTAGGTATCAAAGTTATCTACAGTAGAAGTCTTATTATTATTTTTTTAAGTAACTGGCTATACAGCTCGCATAGCTGTGTGGGTAAACGCCTTGCCTCTGATGTGAAAGGTCACTATTTCGAATCCCAGGAGAAACTTTTCTGAAAGACATGCTAAATGAGATTTAAATACACCAGGGTCTCGTAGCTCAGAGTGTGTTGCTGTGGCTGCTGTGCCTCAGCCTGTCAGCTGCGTGCCAGAGAGAGAGAGCGGCGGCCGGGCTGCTCGGCATGCAGGCTCAGCGAGGTAAATGTAAGTTAGCAAGTTAATTGTTTTTCCGGCGCCGCCCCCCCCCTACTCTGCGCCCTCAAGCAGCCGCTTGGGCTGCCTTATGATAGAGCCGGCCCTGTTCAGGAGAATAACATCACTCTTTTGGCCCACCCTGCGTGTTCCCCTGATCTAAATCCAATTGAGAACCTTTGGGGATGGATGGCAAGGGAAGTTTACAAAAATGGACAACCGTTCCAGACAGTAGATGGCCTTCGTGCGGCCGTCTTCACCACTTGGAGAAATGTTCCCACTCACCTCATGGAAACGCTTGCATCAAGCATGCCGAAACAAATTTTTGAAGTGATAAACAATAAGGCCTCTTTCACATGGGCGTTGCGGGAAAAGGTGCAGGTGCGTTGCGGGAACATGCACAATTTTTTAGCGCGAGTGCAAAACATTGTAAATAATTAACTCGCCTTAATCCACTTGATCGTGCAGCCGGCATCTCTTCTGTCTTCTTCTTTGCTGTGTGCAGGAAAAGGACCTGTGGTGACGTCACTCCGGTCATCACATGGTCCATCACATGATCTTTTGCCATGGTAATGAATCATGTGATGACCGGAGTGACGTCACCACAGGTCCTTTTCCTGCACACAGCAAAGAAGAAGACAGAAGAGATGCCGGGCTGCGCGAGCAAGTGGATTAAGGTGAGTTAAATTATTTATATTTTTTTTAACCCCTCCAGCGCTATTGTACTATGCATTCTGTATTCAGAATGCAATTATTTTCCCTTATAACCATGTTATAAGGGAAAATAATAATGATCGGGTCCCCATCCCGATCGTCACCTAGCAACCGTGCGTGAAAATCGCACCGCATCCGCACTTGCTTGCGGATGCTTGCGATTTTCACACAACCCTATTCATTTCTATGGGGCCTGCATTACATGAAAAACGCACAAAGAGGAGCATGCTGCGATTTTCAATCAAACGCACAAGTGATGCGTGAAAATCACCGCTCATGTGCACAGCCCCATAGAAATGAATGGGTCAGGATTCAGTGCGGGTACAATGCGTTCAACTCGTGCATTGCACCCGCGCGGAATACTCGCCCGTGTGAAAGGGGCCTAACGGCGGAGCTACTCATTACTGAGTTCATGTTTGGAAGTTGGATTTCTGTTTTGGGGGGGAATTAGTGTTTTTTTTGGAGGTGTGGTCCTAAACTTTTGATCAGCTGAAAAACAGCCTGTTTCAGTTTATTCGTTGTTTTCATTAAATTGAATGTTCAAAAAATGTTTTGTCTCACTCCCACTTCTTGTTGCATGTTGAAGCTCTACTTGGAACCTTGTTAAGATCCAGCCATGCTAAATATTTTTTGCCATTTTTCAAGTGGTCTTAAACTTTTGATCAGGACTGTATTATAAGCTCCCCTTATATATAATTTATTTACAGTTCTGAAGACTCAGGGGTGCTGGCTGGCTTGGCCTCGGGGGTGCTGACAGGCTTGGCCTCGGGGGTGCTGACAGGCTTGGCCGGGCAGAAGGAGTGTGGGAGACTGATTTTCTCCAAGCTGCACCGAAAAAAAAATATTTTTCATTACACCTCAGGTCAGACCACCAATCAGACCCCCAATGTTAATCAGACCTCAGCTAACAGCCCCAATAAGACCTCAGATCACACCTCAGCTCAGACTCCTATATGAATGACCCCCAATCAGACCTCAGATAAGAGCCCCATGCCTTATAGCAGCCCCCAGTAGCCTCATAGAACCCCCCCAGTAGCCTCTCCACCAGCCCCCAATGCCTCTCACCAGTACCCAGTGCCTCTCCATCAGCCCCCAGTGCCTCTCCATCAGCTTCCAGTGCCTCTCCCCAATAGCCCCCAGTGAGGGTGCACTGCCCACCAATGATGCAGCATCCCCATCACCATGGGAACGCCTAGTATTTAGAATATACCATCTTTAATACTGGGGGGGGGGGGCGCACTGCCCACCAATGATTTTAATACTGGGAAGGGCAGGGGAAGGGTGCACTGCCCACCAATTATTTTAATACCGGGGGGGCGCACTGCCCACCAATGATGCAGCGTCCCCATCACCATGGGAACTCCTCGGATTTAGAATAGTTTTTTCCAATCCGATGGTATATTTTAACTTCAAGCGTTACCTACAGAGGACCAGGAAGTGGTGAGTACAAAGCCTTCACCGCTTCCTGGTCCTTTTGCCCAGCATTAAAGATGGGTGGCCCTGAAAGGGAACGGCGTTCCTGCTATGAAAAAAGTGCAGGAACGCCGTTCCCACACGTTCCTGCAGGACTCGAGCCCTGCCACATTCTAACTTGTGCTGATTACTGGGTGGCCACTGTCAAAGCGGCTTTTAATTAAAGCCTTTAAGATACACTCTGGTGCTCCGAATCAAAGTACCCCCCAGGGGTTAATATCCACACGGGGCTGAGAGACTAGACGCTGACACATAGATGGTCAATGCAATCTCTAATTTATTACAGAAATTAAGCGGTATATACAGCTTCAGAAAAGGGCAGTACTTTCTGAGGCCCAGGTATTATTTCATTGGCTCAAAAGAAAGAAGAGATAAGAGAGAGGAGATAACACTCTAGCATCTGCGCACTGTGCACTACTTTGAAATGTGAACTAATGTAAACATCTGGTTATCGTCGCCATGGCGTCTATCCTAACAATAATACTGCACACATAATATATGACACTTCAAAGAGCTTTTCTTCTATAGGTAGTAAGTAATATGTGTGTATCATATTCATCCAGCCAAGGTATTGGATTTGGCATCTTTCACACTGCCCACAGCACAGTTCTCTGCCCCCCCCCCCCCTCTCCTTCTCCCTATAGCATTGCATAGACAGAGCTCGACTAACAGCAGAAAGGGGAGGGGGGAGGCTCCTGAAATACAAACTTCTTCTTAACAACTTAAGATTAACCAGTTACAGTCCTAGAGATACAAAAAATATAGACTAAAATTCACACATCTCTAACACCACGCTGCTGGATCCCCGTTAAAAGGACAACGTACCGTCCATAATTCCGTCACTGGAGCTTGATCATAAGATGCGCTAGTACAAGAGCACGCTGGTAGACGCGCTGCTGGTGATATTCCTACCTGACAGCGGGGGCACAGTGGAAGCACAAGGCGAAGGAAGAGGAGGAGAAAGAGGTCGCCAATGCAGCTGGGGCACCACCAGCACCTCAGAAGGCAGGGTTAGCATGGCCGAAATTTGGAAAAGCTTTGTCAGCACCCCACAACAACCAGTACCACCAGCTGATATGGAACTACCAGCTGCCTCGCAGGAGGCAGAACTTTAGCAACATGGTGGAGCAGTATGTGTGCACACGCCTACATGTACTAAATTACGGGTCTGCCCCCTTTAACTTCTGGGTCTCCAAATTGGGCACTTGGCCTGAGCTTGCCCTTTATGCCTTGGAGGTGCTGGCCTGCCCTGCAGCCAGTGTATTGTCTGAATGTATGTTTAGCACGGCAGGGGGCGTTATCACAGACAAGCGCAGCCGCCTGTCCACAGCTAATGTGGACAAGCTCACGTTCATTAAAATGAACCAGGCATGGATCCCACAGGACTTGTCCATACCTTGTGCAGCATAGACATGTATACCGGCCTTACCCAGCCATTGTTATACTACAGTAATTGCTTATTGTTGTATTTTTGATATTTCCCTTTTGGGGTGTACCCTAATTTTAAAATTAAAATAAAACCAAAAAACAGTGTTGGCTACCTCGTCCTCCTCCACCGCCGCTTCCACCTACACCGCTACGTCCACCGCCTCCTCAACCTCCTACTCCATATGGACCTCCACCTCATACATCAAGATTATTTTTTTATTTGTACGTATTTTATTTTATTCTATTTCAATAATTTATCTCTTACATTTTCAGGTGACATTCACCAATTTTTGGCTGTGATATACCCCTGCTCTACCTAGTGGACAGGTTAATAAATTTTACAAATTTTTCTGTTACATTGTCGGGTGACATTCACCAATTTTTGGCTGTGATATACCCCTGCTCTACCTAGTGGACAAGGAAATACATTTCACTAATTTCTTTGTTACATTCTTGGGTGATATTTTACCATTTTTGCTGTGAATAAACCCCTGCTCTGCATAGGTGACACGAACTGAAATTTAAAAAAATCGTCTGTTCTATTGGTGGGTGATAGTAATGTCCCGAACTATTCGCTGGTGAATAGTTCCCGGCGAACATAGCTTGTACCTCACAGTCAGCAGACACATTCCAGCCAATCAGCAGCAGACCCTCCCTCCCAGACACTCCCACCTCCTGGACAGCATCCATTTTAGATTCATTCGGAAGCTGCATTCACAGTGAGAGGAGGGACAGTGTAGCTGCTGCTGATTAAATAGGGAAAGCGTTAGCTAGGGCAGTGTTCTGTGTCCACAGACTCATCTTCTGTAAGGACAGCGTCCTGACAGCACCCCAAAAAGCCCTTTTCAGGGCTGGTACATCAGTGTGCTTTTTTTTTTAAATATATATATTGCAGTTGCCTGGCTGCCCGTCTGTGAGAGGCTGCAGGCTCAGTCACAGACAGCACTGTGTGCACACCATTCATACAGGGTGTGACTGAAAATACCTCGCAGATAAAAAAAAATTCTATTTAATATTTTTCTGTGACATAATCACATTTGCAAGCCCGTGTGTGTCAGGCCCACACAGACTGTATTGTGGCCACTGGCTAGTGGCTAGGCCTCCACTCATACCGTTACAGGGTGTCATTCACTCAAATACCTTGCAGATAAAAAAAATATATATTTAAAATTTTTCTGTGATATAATCACATTTGCAAGCCCATGTGTGTCAGAAAGGACACCCAATCTTCAACAGCTTCCGCTAAGAACCACTCTCTAAGAACCACTCTTGCTAAGTTACCACTCTCCCGCCCACCACCACTACCACCACAGCCGCTTCGCTTGATCCCTCAGAGGAGTTATTTACACATCAGTTGGATGAAATTAGTGATGCGCAACCATTATTGCCAGAGGATGTAGATAACAGGGATATGTCTCAGTCAGGCAGCATTACACACATGGACGTACAGTGTGATGATGATGATGATGATGTTGTACCCGCTGCTGCTTCCTTTGCTGAGGTGTCAGACACAAGTGAAGTGGTTGATGATGACGATGTGTCGGTGGATGCCACGTGGGTGCCTGCTCGAAGAGAAGAAGAAGAGGGGGAAAGTTCAGAAGGGGAGACAGAGAGAAGGAGGAGACAAGTTGGAAGCAGGGGGAGGTCGTCACAAGGAGCTAGTGGCACAGTCAGACAGCATGTATCGGCACCCAGGGTCAGCCAGACAGCACGCCAATCAACGCATACTGTTGCCACCACCAGAATGCCGTCATTGCAAAGCTCAGCAGTGTGGCATTTTTTTTGTGTGTCTGCCTCTGATAACAGCGATGCCATTCGCAACCTGTGCCAAAAGAAACTGAGTCGTGGGAAGTCCAACACCCACCTCGGTACAACTGCTTTGCGAAGGCACATAATCTCACATCACAAACGCCAATGTAATGACCGGCGTCACGCAAAGGGAGGGAAAAGGGAAGGCCCTGCCCAAAGGAGGGAAAGGTGGTGTCCCCTGACTCACCTTGCGGCTGGCACCTGACTGCCCTGACGTCCCTAGACGGGTTCCTCACCCATACGCCGATCACGTGCCTAAACCCTGGCTTTCCCTAAGATCAGCCCTAGGTAGTGAACGGGGCGGTGGGATCACTAGTCCGCACCACTGACACTAAGAGGAAAACACCAAGGAGAGGACAGACAATACAGACAAACATATAATCCCAGGTGGGCGACAACAGCAGACCAGAAAGGCCCAACAGGGATCCGGAGGGTAACGTTCTGGAACAACAACCAGGGAACGCAGCAACACAGCTCCAGTGGGTCAGTATAGAAGTCCAGGCAGGAAGCTCTATATCTGGCAACCAGAGAAGTGGGAGAGGGGAATATAAGGAGGTTGGGAGTGCTGGACAAGGAACAGCTGAGGAGAAGGAGCTACGGGTCCCTGAGTGAGCCAAAAAGGGTTGCAAAGCAAACCCAGAAAGCTACTATAAAGAAACAGCCCTATCTTTCTACATAGAGCGCGCAGCCAACCGCTGCGATTTCCTGACCCCGGGTATAACGGAGTCAGGCGTGGTTCTTGAGACCCTCGTGACAGCCAATGGGATGAATACAAGCAGCACACAAACTCAAAGCCACCATCCTCCTCCTGGTCCAGCATCTTCAGCCACGTCAACCACTGCTGTCCTCCTTGCCCCCTCTCAACCACCCGCCACTCCGCCTCTCACCTTCAGCAGTTCCATCTCATCTGCCCACAGTCAGGTGTCTGTAAAGGAAATGTTTGAGCGTAAGAAGCCAATGTCACAGAGTCACCCCCTTGCCCGGCGTCTGACAGCTGGCTTGATGGAACTCTTAGCCCGCCAGCTTTTACAATACCAGCTGGTGGAGTCTGAGGCCTTCAAAAAATTTGTCGCTATTGGGACACCACAGTGGAAGATACCCGCACAATTTATTTTTTTCAAAAAAGGCAATCCCAAACCTCTACTCAGTGATTGAAAAGGAAGTCATGGCATCTCTGGCATACAGTGTTGGGGCAAGGGTCCATCTGACCACTGATACCTGGTCTGCAAAGCACGGTCAGGGCAGGTATATCACCTACACTGCGCATTGGGTCAACCTGCTGACGGCTGCCAAGCATGGAATCCGTGGCTCTGCAGCGGAGTTGGTGACACCGCCACAACTTGCTGGCAGGCCTACTGCCACCTCCTCTACTCCTCCTACTCCATCCTCTTCTATAACCTCCTCGGTTGAAAGCCAGGAAGGTGTGTGGCCATTTCAGGCGTTCCTACATGGCCATGGCGCACTTTTCAGACATTCAGTGCCGAAACAACATGCCAGTGAGGCGCTTAATTTGCGACAGCCCGACACGTTGGAATTCAACACTCCTGCTCCAACAAGAAAAAGCCGTCAACGAGTATTTGTATGACCGGGGTGCTAGGACAGCCTCTGCGGAGCTGGGAATTTTTTTTGCCACGTTACTGGACGCTCATGCGCAATGCCTGTAGGCTCATGCGTCCTTTTGAGGAGGTGACAAACCTAGTCAGTCGCACCGAAGGCACCATCAGAGACCTCATCCTATTTGTTTTCTTCCTGGAGCATGTCCTGCGAAGTGTGCTGGATCAGGCTGTAGATGAGCGTGAAGAGGAAGAGGAAGAGTTGTGGTCACCATCACCACCAGAAACAGCATGACAAGCGGAGAGATGGATTCGTTCTTGCAATGCATTTGTGAGACAGATCCGGATCCGTCTCACAAATGCTTTCAGTCACATCCAGATCGGCGTATCCGGCAGGCAGTTCCGACTGTCGCAAGTGTGAAAATAGCCATATGCACACGACTGTTGTTGTGTTCCGTTCCGCAAAATGGGGTTCCGTTGTTCCGTGATCCGTTTTTGTTTCCGTGTGTCTTCCTTTATTTTTGGAGGATCACCAGACATGAAGGAAAGTAAAAAAAAGGTCAAGTTTGCCATGCAAATGATAGGAAAAAAACATGCAGACGCGGATGGCAATCTTGTGTGCCTCCGTGTTTTTTCACGGACCCATTGACTTGAATGGGTCCGCAAACCGTTTTCCGTGAAAAAAATAGGATAGGTTATATTTTTTTGACGGACTGGAACCACGGATCATGGACGTGGATGACAAACGGTGCATTAGCCGAGTTTTCAACGGACCCATTGAAAGTCAATGGGTCCGCAGAAAATCACGAAAAACGGAACAATGGACACGGAATAAAACAACGGTCGTGTGCATGAGGCCTGAGGCCATAGTCTGTGAAAAACCATGGATGACACGGATGTGTGGTAAAAAAATAAAAACGGATCTCAGACAGAAATGGCTCAAACTGATGACAACTGATGCAACAGGATCCGTTTTGTTACAGGATCCTGTTTTTCTCTCTCTCTCTCTTCTTCTGACGGTTTAGAAAAGCAAAAAGCTAAACGGTGATGTGAATGCACCCTATGGGCTCATGCACATGAACGTATTTACTTTCAGTGTCAGTTCCGGTTTTTTTTGCAGACCGTATGCGGAACCATACATTTCAATGGGTCCGCAAGAAAAACGGAAGTTACTCCATGTGCATTCTGTTTCTGTATGTCCGTATTTCTGTTCCGTAAAAATTTGTCCGCATTATGGACAAGGATAGGACTGGTCGATTAGGGGCGAGCTGTTCCGTTCTGCAAAATACGGAATGCACACGGACGTCATTCGTATTTTTTGTGGATCCATTTTTTGTGGACCGCAAAATACAAACGGTTCTGTGCATGATCCCTAAGGCTGAGTTCACATCAGCGTTCAGCGTTCAGACGGATTCGGCAGCAAAAGAAAACAGAACAGACACGGAGGAAAAATATGTTTGTGTGCATGAGCCCTAAACGGATAGATTTTTTTAGCCGATTTAAAAAATTCTTCAGAAGTGACATGTTATTTCTTGGATCTCATTGTGGATTTCATAGAAGTCAATGGAGAGGCAGAGGAACCTCAACCAAATACTCTTCTTAGGCTTCGTTCACATCACCATTCAGCCTTTCCGTTTTCCTACTCCGTTTAGGAGCAGGAGAACGGAAAGTACGGAGAAGGCACATAACTGAGCCTAAGGACCCCATAGACTATAATGGGGTCCGTTATGTTTCCGCTCAGAAGATGATTTTGGAGCGGAGACAAAAGTTGTGCGTGCATATTTTCGGTCTGCATCCGATCCGCATTTTTTGCAGATCTTTTGTGAACCCATTGAATTTTAACGGGGCTGCAAAAGATGTGGAGAGCACATTGTGGGGGTCATTTCTGAACATTTTTAAGCCAGTTCTTAGTGTAAAAATGATGCAAGAACCCCTTTTTGTACCGCATTCAACACATAAAAGTGTCAAGGGTGCGACAGGGGCCGGGACTTCGGCCCACACAAATTTACTAAGGCTTCCTGCACACGACCATATGGCTTTTTCAGTGTTTTGCGGCCCGTTTTTGTGTTTCCGTTCAGTTTTTCTGTTCCGTTTTTCCGTATGGGCATATATAGTATACAGTAATTACATAGAAAAAATTGGTCTGGGCATAACATTTTCTATAGATGGTTCCGCAAAAAACTGAACGGATACGGAAGACATACGGAGTACATTCCGTATGTGTTGTTTTTTCTTGCGGACTCATTGACTTGAATGGAGCCACGGAATGTGATTTGCGGGCAGTAATAGGACATGTTCTATCTTCCAACGGAATGGAAAAACGGAAACAGAATGCATACGGACTACATTCCGTTTTTTTTTTGGTTTTTTTGCGGAACCATTGAAATGAATGGTTCCGTATATGGAACGCCAAAAAAGACCCGTAAACGGAAAAAAACAAAAGCGCTCCTGTGCAGGAGGCCTAATATTTACACCTGGAAACAGATGTGAATGTTGGAGAATAATACTCCAGCCAGGGACTGGTCTAGTTTTTCCACCAGGCGCACGGACTGCTGAAGATGCACCTAATTTATGAGGAGACGCACAGAAATTAGTTGCATCTTCCATCTGGAAAGCCAGAGCAAACGAGAAGTAAGGCGAGGGCTACACGGTAACATATAGGGTACAACTACACTGCACCATATTTTGTACCGCTAGTCTATGGTGTCGCACTGTTGCACAAATATCCAACCTGAATGGATTTTTTGTGCGGTCGCAGTGCGACACTATAGACTAGCATTACATAATATCTCGTGCGACACATGTTTTTGTGTAACCCTAGCTTCAAAGGCAGGGTCATAAAAAGACCCCCATTGTGCAAAGGACGCACACAAATGAGGTGATAATCAATTAATTGGGATAAATGGGGTGTGAGCTAATTATCTGCAGCCAGGCTGAAGTATATATAGATGCCTGAGGAGGGCGCCACCATGTGTCCAGTGGGAGGCTGGAGTTTTAGTTTGTGATGATGGGGCTCTGTGGTACAGGCACTGATGTACCTTCTGCGATGAGGTAGCAATATGTTGTCATAACCACTGTGTTGAGGGGTAGTTGTAGTAACTGTATTTTATAGGATTTAGTTCAGTCTCATGATTTTTATTTTTTCCCCTTCCTTCTCCAGGTTTTTACTTGTGTGTCTTTGGGTTGTCTTGTCTGATGCTGTGCAGGTGAAGGATTTCCCAGGTTAGTAATGTCTTTTTAGATTGTTGCATTTGCTGTAAGTGGATGTGGTTTGTACAAGCTAACCCTTAGGGCACATGCACACCGCAGTGTAGTTTAGGCCTCATGCACATGACCGTTCTGTGTGTGTGTGTGTGTGTGTGTGTGTGTGTGTGTGTGTGTGTGTGTGTTTTTTTTTTTTTTTTTTGTCTGGATCCGCAAAAAAATGGAAGCTGCCTGTGTGCCTTCTGCAATTTTGTGGAATGGTTGGCCCACTGTAGAAATGCCTATTCTTGTCTGCAAAATGGACAAGAATAGGACATGCACCAAAACAACGGTTGTGTGCATGAGGCCTTTTGTATTTTCCCTCGTATTCTTACATTGCTGTTTCTGCACTGATATTTCATGTGTTGCTTGCACACTGCAGATTTTAGAAACTCTGAAAGTTTCATCTACTCAGTTGGTTCTGTACTAGAGCTCCTTCAGATGGCTGTATGCTGTCCACACAAAAATGTCCTGATTTTCACTTAAAACTTTAGGACGTCTTATTTCTTTTGAAGAGCCATAGAACAGAAAAAGAGCCCCATAGAAGTGAATAGGTCTGCAATTAAAAATGGATCTGCTTTTTTTTGCGGACCGCATACAGCTGTTGGAATGAGCCATTATGCTATGTGTTTTTTGGCTTTTTTTTTTCCCCGGCTTGGATGAGGACCCATTTATTAAAATGTGGCCTGAACACTGTGCTAGGGTTGTCTTTAATATTGATTGGACCCTGGGCAAGAATTTACTTGGGCCCCCTGGATCCCACCTTACCACACCCTTGCATGCAATCACGCCCTCCATCACAACACACACAAAAAATCCACACACCTCGTAGAGTAGTAAACTTAAATGATGAGTGGCCAGTAATGTAAATACTGCCTTTTTCTGAAAAGACAGTGTTTACAATAAAAAGTTTGTGGAGGAAAGGGATACAAATAAGCTCTTAACAAGCTCTGCCTCTAATGCCACCAGATGTAAGGCAGCTATACTACAAGTCAATGTTCAGCTCTAAGGCCTCATGCACACGCCTGTTGTGTGCATCCGTGGCCGTTGTGCCGTTTTCCTTTTTTTTTTTTTCGCGGACCCATTGACTTTCAATGGGTCCGTGGAAAAATCGGAAAATGCAGTTTTGCAGCCGAGACCATGATCCGTGTTTCCTGTCCGTCAAAAAAATAGGACCTGTCCTATTTTTTTGACTGACAACGGTTCACGGACCCATTCAAGTCAATGGGTCCGTGAAAGAACACGGATGCACACAAGATTGGCATCCGTGGCCGTAGGTTACTTTCATACAGACGGATCCGAAGATCCGTCTGCATAAAAGCTTTTTCTGATCTAAGTTTTCACTTCGTGAAAACTCATATCCGACAGTATATTCTAACACAGAAGCGTTGCCATGGTGATGGGGACGCTTCTAGTTAGAATACACTGCAAACTTTGTACAAGACTGCCCCCTGCTGCCTGGCAGCACCCGATCTCTTACAGGGGGATATGATAGCACAATTAACCCCTTCAGGTGCGGCACCTAAAGGGGTTAATTGTACTATCATATTCCCCTGTAAGAGATCAGGGCTGCCAGGCAGCAGGGGGCAGACCCCCCCCCTCCCCAGTTTGAATATCGTTGGTGGCACAGTGTGCGCCCCCCATCGGGCCCCCCCTTCCCTCTATTGTAATAAATCGTTGGTGGCAGTGTGCCAACCACCATCGGCCCCCCCTCCCTCTATAGCAGTAACAACATTGGTGGCAGTGTGCGGCCTCCCATTCTCTCCCCCCCCCCCCCCCCATCATTGGTGGCAGCGGAGTTCCGATCGGAGTCCCAGTTTAATCGCTGGGGCTCCGATCGGTAACCATGGCAACCAGGAAGCTACTGCAGCCCTGGTTGCCATGGTTACTTAGCAATAGTACAAGCCTGCTTGCTGCTGCGATGTCTGTGAACGGCCGGGAGCTCCTCCTACTGGTAAGTGACAGTTCTTTAGCAATGCGCCGCACAGACCTTTCACTTACCAGTAGGAGGAGCTCCCGGCCGTACAGACATCGCAGCAGCAAGCAGGTAAGTATGAATCTTCTACTGTTGTACTATTGCTAAGTAACCATGGCAACCAGGACTGCAGTAGCGTCCTGGTTGCCATGGTTACCGATCGGAGCCCTAGCGATTAAACTGGGACTCCGATCGGAACTCCGCTGCCACCAATGATGGGGGGGATGGGGGGGAATGGGAGGCCGCACACTGCCACCAATGTTACTGCTCTAGAGGGAGGGGGGGGCCAATGGTGGGCGCACACTGTGCCACTAACGATTTCTAACATTAGAGGGAGGAAGGGGGGGCCCGATGGGGGCGCACACTGTGCCACCAACGATATTCAAACTGGGGAGGGGGGGGGGTCTGCCCCCTGCTAACTGGCAGCCCTGATCTCTTACAGGGGAATATGATAGTACAATTAACCCCTTTAGGTGCCGCACCTGAAGGGGTTAATTGTGCTATCATATCCCCCTGTAAGAGATCGGGTGCTGCCAGGCAGCAGGGGGCAGTCTTGTACAAAGTTTGTAGTGTATTCTAACCTGAAGCGTCCCCATCACCATGGGAACGCCTCTGTTAGAATATACTGTCGGATCTGAGGTTCACGAAGTAGCTCATATCCGACAGTATATTCTAACATAGAGGCGTTCCCATGGTGATGGGGACGCTTCAAGTTAAAATATACCATCGGATTGTAGAAAACTCCAATCCGATGGTATAAAAGAACTCCAGACTTTACATTGAAAGTCAATGGGGACGGATCCGTTTGAAATGGCACCATATTGTGTCAACATCAAACGGATCCGTCCCCATTGACTTGCATTGTAATTCAGGACGGATCCGTTTGGCTCCGCACGGCCAGGCGGACACCAAAACGACTTTTTTTTATTTTTGTCCGTGGATCCTCCAAAAATCAAGGAAGACCCACGGACGAAAAAACTGTCACGAACCTACGGACCCCGTTTTTGCGGACCGTGAAAAAAAACTGTCGTGTGCATGAGGCCTTAAGATAATCCTTGAGACATGACTTGGATATGAAATAAGCCAGCACCCCATCTGCAGAAAGCTGTTTTGGGGGGGATTGCCCCTCATCAGTGCAGAGAGTACTGGGTTAGAGGCCTGTCAGGGTTGGGGGGGGGGGGGGGGTTACTTGCTCTCCTTAGGGAGAGCGCCTTAATCAGCATGAGGAGACTTGTAGGCCATATATGCTCCTAGTCAAGCCAGTACACTCTGCTTTGCACTGAGGGGCAATCACCCCGAAACAGCTTGTAACAGATCTCCTAGCACCCCGACCGGGTACCTCCGTCGATAGATGCTCCTAGTGCTTTCCGAGGACTCCAAGCACTCCACTTGACACCGTACGCACTGCAGACCCCACGAACCGCCGAAGCTTGGTTGAGGTCTCACCGTCTCCTACCCACCCTGGTCCTACGACAAGGCTCCAGGCTCCAGTGGGTGAACCTCTCCTAAAACCCGAGAGCAGGAACAGCTCTTACAAGAGCTAGTAGCTATACCAGGGGAGTATAGCAAATCTTCAGCGTGTAGCAATCCCCCAGTTTTGATCAGTTATCCAAACACCAGTCTCAACATGATAGGATAAAATAGGAACTCTTTATTGAGGGCTACTCGCCCATATTTATGCAGGTCCCCATCTGGTGGCCATGCCCCTAGGGGACCAGAAGGGAGACTGTGACACAGGACAGATATGCAGCAATTCAGGATACAGACACAACACATCCCCACAATGCATCATGGTTTCCTCCTCTCTACCCTGGCGACACCCGAGGAGCAATCCAATTATCTCTCAGGACAAAGGGAAATCGCCAATACACATGTGGAGACAACAGGACAGGAATCACCACCCAAACACACAATGTCACACCCCCACAGCAAACAGACATTTAACATATCCCCAGATAGCTCAAGTCTGAGTGCATATCATTAGGTGAATGGCACTCAGAATACACGAATACAATAATATTAGCTATCTGGGTACCCTCACATAACATACAATTTAACCGAACGCATAATAACATAAAATACAATTCCAAAGACAGATTTAAGCTAGTGCGGCCGGTCTGTCTCCTTTAAAGTTAGTATGGGCCATAATCCTGAGGCAAGAGGCTGGCAAACAGCCCCCTCCAAAACACCTGTGGCGAGGTTGGTTACATCACACAGCTGTCTACAGATGAGGCGCTGGCTTATTTAATATCCAAGTCATGTCTCAAGGCTTAGTTAAAGAGCTGAACATTGACTTGTAGTATAGCAGCCTTACATCTGGTGGCATTAGAGGCAGAGCTTTAAGAGCTCATTTGCATCCCTTTCCTCACAGAATTCAAGGGGAGCATGTATGGCCTATAAGTCTCTCACGCTGATTAAGGCAGTCGGGTTGACTTGTTACTCTGAGCCATAGGGAGAAGTGGGTGGGCCGCCTCAATGCATTAACCATGAATAAACTGTCTACAGTCTGTCTTGGGCAGAGTAGCCATATGGCTGTGAAGCCTTCCATGCTCTCTAGGCCCCATAGCAACGGCGTGGCCTGCCTATATTGGCGGTATGCCACTGCAACTGGGCCCGGGGCAGCTGCCACTTTTGCCCTATGTTAAAGATGGCCCTGGGAAGGACATTGTTGCATGAGGATTTGTTGCAGCTTTTTCTGTAGATTTCACCTTGTGCATTCTAAAGGGTAAAATCTGCAGCATGAGGAAACACGCTGTGGGTTTAAAATAACGGTTTAGGTCCTCATTCGTGTAACATCCATGGGGATTATGTCTGTTATTGCCCTCTAGATTCCATGGACACTGCTCAGCTTTGAGCACACTTCCCTCTAAAACCACTGACAGAACACAGATGCTTGTCTGTCAGGGTTTATTTTATTTATTTTTTTAAGACCCACAAACACAATAGGGGTTTGGTCCACATCATGCTCCCATTGTGAACAATGCATTAAATTGAAGGGGCACATTTATTCACCCTTTTCTTAGATTCAAAATTAGACTAGCTTATTTGATTCAGCTGTTAAATTGGACTTGGTGTATTAGTCAGACCTCCTGGTGGTTTGTTAGACAGGTTCATATTCACTTAGACTGGTCTAATTTATTTGCACATTAAAAAGTTGTATGTCTGTAGGAAGGTGCCACACTTCATCACTGAACAGGTGAAGAAAACTGCCAGCCAGGGAGTAGAAATTAGACTGTTTTTGTAACAAATGCAGGTGCAAAAAAGTGTACCTGCATAAATCGCGTAAGTCTTAAAAGTTAAACTTCAGAATTGGTCTATAAAAAATCCAAATAGGCATTTTTGCTGGATTCGTCATGGATCGGCAAAACGCTTCCGTTCTGATAATACAACCACATGCTTCCGTTATGGATGGATCCAATTGTATATCTCTAAAATGGCCATGACGGATCGCTCTAAAACCAGTGTAAGTCAATGGGGGATGGAGATGCCACAGAATGGAATATGTTCTGTTTTGTCCCCATTGACAATGAATGGGGACCAAACAGGAGTGTTCCCCTGTTGAGATCCTGTGACTGATCTCAATAGCGGAAAGGGAAAGCATAGATGTGACAGTAGCCGAAGGCCTATCTCCTGCTGTGGATTTGGTAAAATCTCTCTTACTTTACTGGTACTGTAAGGGTATGGCCATGCGGCGTGGTCATGTTGCAGTGCTATGTGGCCATACAGGCCACAGTGGACCCTAACTAAACCACCTGGGACTTTACTGTTTAGTCTGGTCTGCATTATTAATGGCTGTGTACCATTAATGATGCAGACCAACTAAACTGCATCATCCTTATTAGAATAGTAGCTTGTACTGCCATACAGTACTTGACTGCAGTGCAACCGCCACGTGACCACACCAGTGTGGTCGTCACCTAATATGCTGCAGATTTTTCTGCCCATAATTCCTCAGTGCATCTCTCCCCTGTGAGTCCTGTATATGCTGCCCACAGTGTAATTGACAGCCTTCTGTTATACTATTACAGGGGGTGCTGTCAGTCATTCTGTGGGCGGCGTGATCAGGACTGTCTCTCCTTAGAATCCTGTTGGGATTTAAAGGATAACTGTCACACTTAGACCCTAATTTCAATTTTCATATATGTAGTTACTAATGACATGATATTCCAGAATCAGTTACTATTAGACTGACTTACCCCATATTTAATAAGATTCAGCCCTTGGCAACCAGTCTGCATAAAACTGCAACTTCACTATTCAGTTAAGATGGCCGCCACTGCCCTCACCCTGAGGCTAATCCTGCCTGCCCTCATTAGCCAGTAACAATAGCCCCCCAAAAGTGTCAGTAACCAGAGCCCTCCCCCCCTAAAGGGTTAATCTCCAGCACGAAGGGGTCCTCTTACCACATGTTGCTGTCATTTATACACTGAGCAGACGGCAGATCTCCCTTCCCTGCTCTGCGCTGCTTCCACTCTGCATTCTCCAGCTCTGCTGAGTGAGGGAGCGTCTGCCAAGCGCAGGGACAGGGAAAAGTGCACACAGCCCAGGCACTGTTAGCAGCTGCTGGGGAGGACCTGGCTTTAATCATTTACTTACAGTCCCTGGCTGTCAGTAATCTGACCTTGCACGCTGCGTGCTTCTGCGTCCTCCGTCCTTCAACACATAGACGGACCCTGCATAACAACCTGATTTTAAGCACAGGTAAAAGGAAAGCAGGCAGTACAGGGAACAAAACTGTGGAATTAAGGGGTAATTGAGTACACAGTGAAAAGTTGAAATAGGGCCACCAAGGAGATATTAATCACCACAATCCAATACTACAAAAAAAAAAAATACGACAGTTATACTTTAAATCCTGAACCAAATCATATAAATCTGTCCCAGAGCTCACAGTAAGTTTCTGTGCTTTATGAATATGGCTTAATACCAGGGGTGGCCTTAACCCTACAGGGAAACTTCCTGGTGGGCTGATGCCCAGGGGGCTATCTGAGCCCTTATTACAGCCCCCGTCCAGGTACATAATCTGATGCTGTCAACATTAATGTAGGAGTATCAGACGCTGCTTCACCTGGCCTGCGGCCACAGGTGCCCTCCTGGATTCAACTGCATTGTTTGCCTCAGGACAGTGATGCACTTAAATACTGCAGCCAGGGTGGTGGTATTTTGTGCTGCACTGTGGTATTTGGTTCTGCAGGGGAGGTATCTTGTGCTGCACTACAGTATTGCTGGCCCTGCCTAGTTGTGTTGCCCCCACCTTCTGTCAATTTGGACTCCTACAACATGGGGCCACTTTTAGGATTTCCATGGCTGCTTTAAGTTTCCAGTCCGCCCCTGCTTTAATACAGTTGAACAGATACAAGCTTTGATTGGCTTAACCAGTTGCATGTGCGCTTCAAAACTATCTAAAGTGACACTGTATATGTGTGTGTGTGTATATATAATATATATATATATATATATATATATATATATATATATATATATATAAATAATATTTTTTTTTTTTTTTTTTTTTTGAATTGCGGCCTTTTAATCCACTTTAGGCAAAAACCTGATGGTTTACCACTTGAGTTGAGTAAACCCCTGCATGATGGTACACTTGTGTAAATGGTGGTCTGTGGATTGAAGATACATATGTTGGGTAATAGAATGATAATATCATATTGGTATAGTTAATGAAGGGAAGAAGGTCTCAGGAGGACCTTGGTCCAGAGTTCAACACTCTTGTGCTGTTTCTGCTTTGGCCAATTGGTGGGACAGCCTATGATCCACTTATTTCAGACCTTCAGTCATAAAACTACAACACTAGACAAATTGGATAACTGTTACTTTCCATGTGAGCAGCTGGAAGTGCTTATATAAAAAAAATACTTTCCAAACTTTTGTTCTAGGATCTACTTTTTGTCTGGACAGTGAGATCCAAATAAAGAAACCTAAAGATGTTCCTTGGCGTACATGGCGGGGTCTTCATGTTGTAGGTAGGTAGCTGTGCATTATAGGTGATAACCAGTTAAAGGAAAGATTCTTGCATACATCATACTGTGCTATGGTAGGAGTTGGATTTTGTAGACTAACTTATCCTTAACCTATTTTGCCGGACAGATTCATCTGGATTTGAAGTGGATGCCTGTCAGATCCTTCCTGAAGGCAGTTTGCTGACTATACCTGAGAAATGTATCAATCATGAGGTACTACTGTCATTATACTGGCGCGTACGTCTTTGCTGTTGCCACATAAAGCTCCATTAGGGTCCTCTGTTGCAGATTTGTTGAAAGCAGGACAGATTAATGAAGCATGCTGCACCATACTGTCTCAATCCTGTGCTCTGATGGAAATCAACAGACCCTTTACCAGTGGGTTCTGATGGGTGCCATTGGTTTGTGATGGATCCATCACTTCTGTGTTTATTTTTTATGGCAATACAACCAGTATTAAGACTAGTAAGAATGAGAAATGCAGGTAAAAACTTCTGATTATGCCAGTTTCTAGCAAGACTATATATAGTTTGGCAATGTGTGTTCAGTTCTTGCGTGTTTTTTTTTTGTTTTTTTTTTTGGGGGGGTGCAGTTGAGACTCGACTCTCATCTGTCAACAATAGCTTCACGTATGGTCTGCTTTAACAAAGTTGATGGACTGATCCACTTAAACAAGAATATAATTAAGTGTATGAACTTGGGTTTCTAGCCTCTAGATGTAAACCAGGATCTTGTAAGGTGGTCAAGGGGTCTGTCAGCAGTTCTAACCATGCTGATCTGACAGCACTAGGTAAGGGATGAGGAGAATAGGGAAACATTGTTTTTGGGCAGATTTTCTCTTTGGGTATAGTGAAAATTAGTGCAGTTTTATTCTGTTCCTTAAAGGGGTTGGCCCATCTCATTCATTGCGGGCAATTGGGGCATATCCTGATGAATGTGTGATAAGTGCAGGTCCCCATAAGCAGCACTAGGGTTGTCATGATGCCAAAATTTTGATTCAAC
Source organism: Bufo gargarizans (assembly GCF_014858855.1). Taxonomy (NCBI): domain Eukaryota; kingdom Metazoa; phylum Chordata; class Amphibia; order Anura; family Bufonidae; genus Bufo; species Bufo gargarizans. The sequence continues at coordinate 136,484,618 of NC_058087.1, read as the reverse complement.
CAAAAAGTATTGCAATATTCAATACCATGCAAAAGAAAAAATACAACTCCAGAAAAGCCATTCTGCATTTTAGGGAACATCTGGCCCATAATGGAACAGTTCTATTATATAATTTTACTTACTTTTTTCGGCTGTGGCGATGCCTAATATTTTTCATTTATATGTAAAATTGGGGTTAGCCACTTTTCACCCCAACAGAGCCCTATTAAGGTGAATAGGATTGTACTGTCTCTGCTGCCCTTGGCTTTGTGCACACAGCAGCAGGTAGCTTACCATGGCAGCCATGGATGGCTTCAGTAGCGTCCTGGCTGACATGGTAAGCGATCAGAGCCCCACAATTTCACTGCTGAGGCTCTGATTGGAAGCTGCTACTGCCACCAATGAAAATACCTGTGGCCAGTACACCACTGACTAACACCTGAATACAAATATAGGTGGTGTGATACAGCAGGCACCCAGCCTCAATGACGGGGATCTCACCGAACCTTGTCACTCATGTGCCACAATCTGTGTTGATAATGGCACCTGAGGGGCTGTTTGGTGGGATTGCCATTCCCTGTCATTGAGACCAGGTGCCGGCTGTGTGATACACCTGCTGCCTACATTTGTATTCACGGGTTAATTATGCCAACAGCCCCCCCCCCCCCCTCAGTATTATATTATTGGTGTCCAGCAGCAGCTTCACAGCCTCTCCCTTTCATATTTTCATTGGTGGCAGTGATGGCCACATCAGTGGGGAGGTACTCTTTCTCTCCACTGTTGGCTAATGAGAACATGGTGTGGGCTGAAATATACTAGACTATGCAGTAGCACAGCCTAGTATCGGAAAAACAGCCAATCCCGGTATCAAGTTTGATACCAGTGCAATCCTAAGTGGGACATACACCACAACAGAGCATGCACCCTCTATTTAATTCTATGGGAGACCTGTAAATAGCTGAGTGGCGCACTTGGCTATTTTTTGCTGTCCCGTAGAAATAAATGGAGGGGCATAGTCTGCTCTCCTTCCAGAGTGGGACCTGTACCAATTGGATATTGGAACATATCCTAGTGATGTGCCTCAATGTATGAGATGGGTGGCCCCTTAAGTGCCCAGGGAGCTGAGCGTCACTGAAGTACCCTTAGGGGAGGGTTTGTAAAGCAATTCATTGCAGACAGCTTGTTAATGAAACTCTGCCTCCTGGGCATGTAAGGAGCAGAAACTAAAGTAAAAGTTCATAATTGCAGTACTCAAAGTAGGCCTGTTCCGCTCCTCTGGTTAACAAGTCATTGTCCTTTCAGTTGAGTGCTGTGCCTTCCAAAAGGAAGCTTTATTAATCTGTTTTCTTCCAGACTGGAAGACGGGTTGCACATCTTTCCTTGAGGGATTCAGTGGGGAATAACGTGGTCTTCCAAATATCTTGCAAAGATGAACAAGCAGACTCTGAATACATGGAACCAGTTATACGGTGTACTCCGGAATACATGGAAGTAAACGGATCTATTTGATTATAGCACAAAGTCCATATATTGAGTGGCACTTTTGGAGATCTTTGAAAAATGTAGTAGTTGCCCAAGTGAAGTTCTGATTCCCCCCCCCCCCAATTAAGATATAATTTTCTTTAGGAGTGGAGGTCCTGGCTGGTCATGCTTTATTTGACCAGAACTTGGATATCCCAACTCCTGAACGCCATGGAAATAAAATTATGTTGGCAGTTGCATTAAACTGGTAAAGATGATTGTCAAACCTTATTTTGTTCTAGGCTACAATATCGAGGCAGCTGTCTGGCTTTGACGATGAGGTAAGACTTGTGACTTTCAGTGGGTAAATACGGACAAGTTACAGACAGTTGTAACTTGGCTAATGCTTCACTCACTCTTGATGTACATCTACATACTGTTGAACTGCATGTAGAAAATATACAGTGGCAGCAATGTGGTAAGATTTTCAGAAGCCATCCACATGCTTCAGAAACAGCATGATGGACCCTACCAGGCAGTATGCTTGGTTCAATAGGGTTGATCCTGGTGACTGCCCTCTTTAATGTCAACTTGTGTTGCAGAATTCACCCTTGGTCACAGATTCATATTGTAATGGCTGCAGATTTCACCCTCAACCAAAAAATGCTCCAGTTGGTGTAACTTTTGCCACTGCAGAGTTCTAGCACAAAATCAGACCTTCCCATGTGGATGTAGCCTTAGGGTATGGCCACACCATTGGGTTTCCTGACAGTTGCCAAAATCAGTAGTGTATCGTAAAAGAATTTGGGACAGGTCTGAATTTTTCTTCTTGCTCCTGTAGATAGTCAGACCACCACCGCCTGCATCCACATGGACCATTGGAATTGACGATGGCACACTTGTCAAATACAATTTGCCAACTGCCAAGAGACTTGGATATGACCTAACTAGTAATGCAACTTCCCTGACTATCCGGGTCAACGTAAAGGCCTTTGGAATAAAAGAACTCACTGTAAGTCTAATCCTACCAGGGACCTTAGTGGGAACAGAAGTACAAAATGCTTTGACTGTTCTTAATCCTTAGTCACAAGGACAGAAGTTTTACAGTGGGAACATTGCGCTGATCCAGGAAAGGCAAAACCCAAAGATTAGAGTTGATGTGAAACTGATCTGCGCTACAGGTAAGAGCTGTCTACACTTTAGACTATTTTAGGACATGAATCCCTCAAAGGGTATGAGATTTTGGATTTCTGTAGGGCTAAACTAAATATTTTTGACCTAGGACCTCCTGCATGCAATAAAACCCACATGACTCTATCAATGCCTAATTTTGGTGGCATTCTCCAGTATATTCAAATTGGCAATAAACTGGTGGAATTGACTACATATGCACTTCAAGAAGAAGGGATAACACTAGACACGGGAAGTGGTGTCCAGCTGAGCTTTGAACTAGCTAAACTGCAGGTATGGGACAACAATGCAAGACTGGTTGTTATAGTGACACTTACTTGCCTATTATACATGCTATGTGATGCTGCTTCCACACAGGTTGTTACTGCTCCTAACCAGCAGTCTTACTATCTGCAATCTCTCACACTGGTGTTCCTTATTGATGAACTGACTGTACCAATGAACTTAAATCTTCAGTGCGGCCTTGAAAGTCCTCCCAGTAAGTTTTAGATTTTTTATTTTTCTCACAAGCTGTTCTGGACTATTATCTGAACCTATAAACTAACAAGGTTTCTTAACCAGTTAACGGCGAGTGCACGCCAGATGGGTTTATGATGTTTGAAGTCCTAGCGACGCTCACCAAACCTAACTTGGATTTAAATACCGTCACTGTAAGAGATCGCAGTTGCCAGCCGCAAGAAAAGACTAGTAACAGAATTTATTTTAAATTTGCTCTAAACACATGTGGAACTACAGAAAAAGTAAGCCACATTTTATTACTTCTGTGTAATGTGTCTTGAGTTGGAGACTTAAAATTGTCCCCCTTCCTAACCTGAGAAAACGCTTGTCTGTCATCCCATACTGGGTTCTGTACAAGGCAAAATGCACTTGGAACCCTAGCCCTTCCTGTACTGACACTTGGGAGGGTAGTTCTAGATTTGTATGGAACTCATTGTGCTTGGCCACTGCTCAGACTGCCGCACTTCATTTAGGAGAACCAGGAGACTTGCAAATGTGACCTGAATTAAATGGCATCTGGCCCTACCATATCTTCATTATGAATCTCCTAATGGCCAATCTCTGTCCAGGAAATTGACTGTTGTATTTCCAGGATTGAACATTTGCTCCTATACCCTGAAATCACCACTTCAGAACTGTGGCTGTGGGTCTACTGATCAGTAATTGCATAATACCAGGAGTACAGCTCAGCAGACCCATGGTCAGACAGGAACACAGAGCATGATGCTGTGAGTTCGGGCAGAGGAACAGTGTTCAGTCCAGGAAATGCAGATGTCACATGAAGTTTCCTGGACTTGAAGGTGGGTCATTTATGGCTCCCTATTCCAGGTTTTGGTGTAGTCACGCCGTTTTGTGACTTAAACTTCTGTGCACCTACATTGAGATGCATGCAACTTTTATGCCACCCTCAGGGCCTGGAGTAGACTAAGCTAGTTGCATGGACTGGCAGAGGATGCAGCTTATTTATGACTAGGGTGGCACAGGGGGTGTGGGATGGCATAAAATGCCAGTACTTGGTAAATGACCCCCCAATAAGTCTGATCTTTTCTTAAAGAGAACCTGCTGCTTACCAGCTACACATCCTAGAGCAGAAGGAGTTGAGCAAATTGCATCTTTGTGGGAAGATTCAGCAAAACTGAGTTCAGTTGTACCCAGCTTTCAGTCCCTAAGACAAACCATATCTGTACACTGACTTCTATCTGATGCCTAATGGGCCATCTTGAGCCAAAAAGCAGACTTGATTGCATAAAATTACAACTTGTTGCATATTTTCCCACAACCTTATTGGTTTGCTCAGCTCCTTCTGCTCTAGAACATGCCGCTTGCAGATTGCTCTGCATTTTATGGTGACAGTTCCTCTTTAAAATGCAGTACAGCAGATGACTTCATTCATTTCACTGCTCCCCCATACCATGTTTTAGACTAAGACCTATTGTCTGTGGTCTAATTGTATAGCATGTGTGCTTTGATATCCTGTGTAGTTAGACTAACACTATACTTCAGAATGTAGGTGGAAAATTACTTTATGAAAATGAAGTCAGTGCCCTCTGGAAGGATCTACCACGAAGGGATATCTCAAGAGATAGTGAACTAAGGTACAGTATTGTGCAAGTAAATTAGGAGGTTCTTACTGACCTTTTTGGGGTATTCTAGTTAAGTTTGTCCTCTATCCATAATATAAGGGATAACCATTAGCAGTAGGACCCCCCCCCTCTCCACAGATCGTTTAACTACCAGTGATCACAACAAGCCCCCCTGAAGATAATAGAGTGGCTGGTCACACATGCATGTGGCTGCCCTATTATATACCAGTGTTCCAGAGTACAGCGCTCAACTATCTCAAACTCCAATAGAAATTAATAGAGCAGCCACTCTGTTCTTTTCAGGGGGCTACAGACCCCTGTTCTCATGATCTGTGGGGTCCCAGAGGTCAGACCCTCAACAATTCAATAGTTATTCCCTAAACTGTGAAGGAGATCGCTGTATGTAAATGCAGTGGTCTCATTCACTCACAAGCAGGCAACTTAACTTTTTTTTGGGGGGGGGGGGGGAGGAGAATCTCTTTTGATGGTCTGCTGAACTGAGCAGTGTAAAGGGGCCTTGCGGAATCTGTAACTTGTGCTGAAGCTGGCACTTCTGCCTCTTTGTGTACAATACAGTATTTACTGTTTTATTTTCTTTACAGAAAGACAATCTGGTGTTTCTATAATGGCTCAGACTCTAAACAGATTAATGTAAGTGTGGTCACACCACCACCACCAGTGTCTTCCAGAAATGATGGCCCTCTCTTAATTGTGATGAGTGTCTACCCAGGTATGGTATTAAAAAGGTGCATATCTTCGTTCCTTTACATTCCCTACATGCTAACAACATTTCTTTCAGATATCTCTTACCAGACACCCTACCGTGATGATCAGTATCCAATTCTGAAGACCTTGCGTGATCCAATCTTCTTAGAAGTGCAGGTTTTAAATCGCAACGATCCAAACATTGAACTGGTTTTAGATGACTGCTGGGCAACAATGTCACAAGACCCCAAAGCTTTACCCCAGTGGAATGTTGTAGTTGACGGGTATGTACTTGGACATTCTGCAATTCAGGTTTGCAGACTGGAGAAGGGTAGGTTCAAAGCTCCACTAAAGTGGCTATTTTCTGGCAGAAATCAGGCATTTAGCCTCTGTGCCATTATGTTTGGGCATCTGGATATGGTGACTTCAGTAGCTTGTTCCTCTGCTGGAACTGAATACCAGATAACTTTAGCAGAGATGTGAACCTACCCTGAAGCAAAGGTTTTATTTTAACTTTAATAATTTGGTTAGTATTTTGTATTGGTAACTGTAGGTCAAAATTAAGTCAAACCTGCTAAGGAAAAACTAGGATAGGAAGACAGCTTGAAAATACAGCTATGTGAAAGTGGCCAAAGATGTAGGCAATAAGCTCTGGTTTTCTTCTAAGAACTACACTAGTTGACAAAGCAGTGTTCTGCCACCGTTGATTATGAAACCACCACAACTAAAGTGGCTTTCTATTACTGAGCTTGGCTTGGGTGGGGGTAAGGAACTGCATGAATCTCCAACTACCCTGGATAATGCTGTTTTTATTTTCTCATAGCTGCCAAGAGAGTCATGATAGCTATCTTACGGTGTTTCATCCTGTTAATAATGTGCCACTAGCTACATACCGCAAACGTTTTGAAGTGAAAGCCTTTGCTTTTATGCAGGGTGGTCAACTATCAACCAACTTTGTGAGTATTGCTTGCTGATAACTACCTTGTATGTTCAAAAATGCCACTTGGCTTTGATCCTAATATAAAGTATTAATGTGACTTGTATCTAGTGTAGTTGGAAGAAACCCGAATCTCAAACATTCATGCAACTGACTTTGTGCTCTAACCTTGAACCAGGTCTTTCAGGTTCCAATAGTTGAGTAAAATGTGACAGGCTAGGTTTGGATCTGAAACTCGCTGGCTTAATAATGTTAGATGTTGTAACCTGTCTGGTGCAACTGTTTGAGGACATCCTGTGCCTGTCACTAGGTGGGTGTGGGTTGCTAGGAAAGACCTGATTTGGCAGGGAAGGTGCGTGGCCTAAGATGTGCCACAATCTTGGCATAACTGTCAGACTAGCTCAGCCAACAGTTGGTATAAAGTTGATCAGTGTCTAGCCATGCACCATATTCATCCAGCCTGAGTCACTAAACTCTGTAGGTCTAAACAGCTCGTGTACATGAGACCGATTTACTAATCCTGTAGACATTTGTCACTGGAACTTTTTTTTTTTTTTTTTGTCTTCTAGAGTATATTCACACAAACATAAGTTTTGCAGGTACCAGTTGTGTGCATTCCGCATTTTACGGACCATTATACCATGTCGTATTGTCCACAATTGCAGACAACAGGCATTTCTATTTTTGTGGGGCCGCAGAACTACAGGTGCTGACAGCACAGTGTGCTGTCTGCATCTTTTGCAGCCCCATTAAAATGAATGGGTCCTCACCTGTTCCAGAAATATGGCTGAGAATGGACCCTGAAGGATTTCCTAGTTTGTGTCAACATAAAAAAAAAAATGTATGAAGGTCATTAACTTTGATGTATTTAATGTTCTGGGCTGTGGTCACATAACCATGCAGCTCTTATTTCCTCTGTCCATGGGAGTGTCTACGTAACCAGCTGGATGGAAGGAGCAATAAACTAGCTGGGTGTTGGAAGAGGTGCTTGAAGTGGGTTTGGTTGGATACAGGAACAAAGTGCTAAATAGAGTGATTTGGCTTACACGGGGAGAATGTAATTGGGTAAGCAACTACAACAGCATATGTTAAAAACCATAGTAATCCTGGAAGACCCTTTAAGAATCCCTACGGCAGTGTGGAAAAAAAAAAATCAGGTCTTCCTTTTGCACCATTGATGTTCTGAGGTTGGCCTTAACAGCAATATCAAAGGATCCATGGCAGCAGCACCACCACATAGACTTCTTGAAAATCAGTCTATGCTCATAGGGGCAGACTGTCTAAACATGTACCAAATGTATCAGTGGCTCAGGCTGTAGGATGGCACATGGCTAGTCACTTCCTCTAACTTTCTACCAACTATTGGCTGGTTAAGTTTGCAATAGTCTTGTGCCAGGATTGTGGTGCACAATGTTAGCTTAGCCCACACTGTTAAGCCAACCCTCTTCTCATAAACCCCACCCCTGAATGAACTAGGTACAGAGGTTTTTTTCCCTTAAGTGTGCCAACCTGCACAATTGTAGCTTGTAACATGTAGGTGCACTTGTATTAGATGTAGGCCTTTTCTGTGAAGACCTTCCATGGTGAGTGCACTGGCATGAGTTCTTTATTTCATACTGATTTCCTGACTAGTCTTTTTTGCTTTGAAGGTCTACTTCCACTGCCGTGCCATTATATGTGACATCACTTCCCCAGACTCGTCACTCTGTTCAAAGAGTTGTCCCCCATCCAGAAAAAGAAGGGGTAAGTGCTTATATATTTGGCCTATCTAGGACTGGTAAAGATTTGTTTTCCATTTCATCCTCAGACAGCATACATTCAGGGCGATGACTATTCTCCAACCAGGTAGGGACAGGAAGAAAAAAATTAGACCCTACTCAGTTTTCTTCAGTTTTTTTTTTTTTTTTTTTTTCCTGTTCCTTCCAGGTGGGGAGAGGTAGTCTCTCATGGCAATGCTGCAAGACCACTCAGGGATAGGCAGACCTAAGTGGGAAGCCTGTCCCACATGGATGCAGCCCTAGCTTCTATAGAGTACCTGTGGAGTTCCTGGCCTGGTCCATGGCAGGATCAAGGTCTGTCTCACTGGAGGTGTGCCAGCAGGGAGAGCCCATGTGATACCTGAACAGTCTCTCCAGCTAACACATGGGTCCAGATCTGGCAGGGATATGTCTGAAGGTGCCTTGGAGCCTAGGCATATGGTTGCATGCTGTGGCTTTCTCCTGTGGCCATGCTCTGCACCCCAGAGCTATTTAAGGAGCACTGATTAAGGCAATTGTTTCCCCCTCTCCCCGCATGTGTTGTGATAGAAGCTGCCTTTGTTTTGTGTGAGCCTTCTAAGATTAGAAAGTGTTCCAAATTGCCTAAATCTGCTTTAAAGCGAACCTTTCACCAGGATTTAACATAATAAACTATTACCAGTACCTTTATAGATATTCTCATTGTGTTTCAATGCATTATTGTGCCGCTTTCCTGGGATGGATATTCATGAAAAAACGAGTTATAAAGTCCTGTCTCCAGCTCCTGAAGTCACGGGGGTAGCCCTTCCCTCACTGCGGGCTGTACCTCCCCTGCCCTAACCCCGCCTCTATGTAGTGTAACTGACACCCGGCTCAGTCGCCGGGACCGCGCTTGTACAGGTGGCGCATGCGCCGTCAGACTCGAACACGATCCTGTAACTGAATCGCACGTGAGGTCATGCGTTATTCAGTTACAGGATCGCACTCGAGTCCGACGGCTCATGCGCCGCCTATACAAGCGCAGTCCCGGCGACTGAGCCGGGTGTCAGTTACACTACATAGAGGCGAGGTTAGGGCAGGGGAGGTACAGCCTGCAGTGAGGGAAGGGCTACCCCCGTGACTTCAGGAGCGTGACTTCAGGAGCGTGACTTCAGGAGCGTGACTTCAGGAGCGTGACTTCAGGAGCGTGACTTCAGGAGCGTGACTTCAGGAGCGTGACTTCAGGAGCGTGACTTCAGGAGCGTGACTTCAGGAGCGTGACTTCAGGAGCGTGACTTCAGGAGCGTGACTTCAGGAGCGTGACTTCAGGAGCGTGACTTCAGGAGCGTGACTTCAGGAGCGTGACTTCAGGAGCGTGACTTCAGGAGCGTGACTTCAGGAGCGTGACTTCAGGAGCGTGACTTCAGGAGCGTGACTTCAGGAGCGTGACTTCAGGAGCGTGACTTCAGGAGCGTGACTTCAGGAGCGTGACTTCAGGAGCGAATAACTCGTTTTTTTCGTGAATATCCATCCCAGGAAAGCGGCACAATAATGCATTGAAACCAAACTATTACCAGTACCTTATAGATATCCTCATTATGTTAAATCCTGGTGAAAGGTTCGCTTTAAGCAAGTTATGCCTAAAATTTACTGGGAATATTAAGGATATTGCCCCTTCCCTGAAGAAAGAATTGAGAGGTTATGAAGCAGATACATTCGGCACTTTCCAGTTGTACTTTGAACCCGCTCCTTCTTATTCTGAGTAAAGAATTGCTAGCTCTGACTTCTCCTCAGACTTCAATTCTGAGGCTGATCCAGACAATTCATCTGAATGAGCAGTATCTGATTCTGAATTTGAATTTTATTCTCCTTGGAAGGTACTAAGGAGCTAATTAAGGGAATTGGAACCACTATGAGATGAAAGAATTCATAGATAAGTTCAAGATGAAATGTTTAGTGGATTGTAAGTGTTCCCTGTCCACAAAAAAATGTACATGCTTTAATTGAAAGAGACTGGAAAGTACTTTACAGGAAACTTTTCATTCCCAGAACCATTAAACATAGACTTCCGTTTAGTGAGGAAGATGAAATGTTACTAACTCTGTGCCCTAAGATGGATGTATCTTTGACCAAGTTGGTAATAAAAATGGTAAAGCTCTACCCTTTTGAAGACGTGGGGTCCTTAAAGGATCCCATAAATTAAAAAGGTGGCTACCTGCCTTAAAAGATCTTTGTATTTGGCAGCTGCATTATTTAAACCTAATTTTGCTGCAACCTCTAAGATCTTTGAAAAATGATTGTCAGCAGTTCCGTGCATTGGGGACCACAATGGGTCTGCATCCATGTGGGCTGGGTAACGGCAGTGTGCATAAGCCTTTGATCCTTGAGGCTTGCACATGACAGTGAAAAACAGACATTTAACGGCCATCCCACGTCCATTTTAAGACCAATGGTAGTCCATGTGGTTATTCACATGAGTTTTATTTTTTTTTGTGTGGGGAAAAACGGACATCAACAAATAACTTACAGGTTTCTCCATACAATTGAATGGGTCTGTTTTTAACAGTTTCTCAGACATCAGTGAGAAATGTCAGTTAAAAATGTGTTAACAGACTTTAACAGACTTCGTGTGCATGTAGCATAATGCAGATTTTCTGACTCTACTGCAGAATCTGTAAGTGACCGCCAGATCAACTGCTCACTGTTTCAGTTAACATCTTGGGCCAGTGACTTAACTAAAATTGTTTAATGTTCCCTTTCACAGTGAGATATTTGGCCAGGATCTAGAAAAAAAATCCTTAAGCTTCTGATGCAATCAAATGCTTCCCACTGGAGGAGGAAATGGAAATTTCATTTTTGTAAATGCAGGAAAGGAAACTTCCCCCCCCCCCCCCCTGAAAAGTCCAGAAACAAGAATAGAGGTTTATTGTTCACCCCCCCCCCCCCCAAAAAAAATGCAAAACCCTCTAAACAATGGTGCCAAAAGCGAGGTTGGGGAAGGTTAAGGTTTTTTTTTTTTGGGGGGAAATTAGGACAACATTACATCAAATCCGTGGATATTGGAGATTATAAAAATGGGCTATGGCATTTCTTTTAATCGCCCCCTCCTTTAAAGATTTTTGAAATCGCACCAATTAAAGTTGGAAAGACCTTTCAGAACTTGCATCTAAATGCAATTGTTCGTATACCACAAAACCAAATAGAAACAGGGTACTATTCCAGTGTTCTTGGTGGATCACTTGAGGAGGCTGAACATCATCGTCCATTTAGACAACCTGCTAATGGGGAGCTCTGCATCTTTAGAAAGCAATGTATTTCAGACCTTCCAGTTACTGTATCAGCTAGGATAGTTAATAAACTGGGAAGTCTAGTCCATGCCCTACCCAACAGGTAAAAGGTTAGTGTCCAAGGTATCTGTTTTCTTAGAACAGTCCTGCTTGGCCAGGGAAGCCATGTCTCTACTAGTATCCCTAACTGCCTGTATTCCAATCCCCAGCCAGGTGGCTCAAGCTAGATAATCTGCATAAAGGGGTTCCCTGGAGCTTCAAGGACTTAGTAATTGTAACTACAGACACAAGTCATTGGGGCTGGGGTGTGCCTTGCCTGTACAGGGACAGTGTTCAGTTCTGCGTGATGGATTTTCCTCAGACCAAAGAACTTCTGCCAGTTTGGGAAGAGCTAAAATGGTGGTCGGAGCTACCAGGGAAAGATGTACAAATGCAATCGGCCAACACTCTAGTAGGATACCAGAATCAACAGGGAGGAACTAAGTGTGATCCTGGGCTAAATAACAAATTTTCCTGGGTAGAGAATCACCTGACATCTATGTCAGCGGTTCACTTGAAGGACCATCTAAATGTAACGGTTGACTATCAGAGCAGAGTTTAACTCCTGTTAAGAGTAGTCTACACAGGGAGGTTTTCACTCAGATCTGTTACTCCCAGATGGAAGTTTAGTGAGGAAGCAAACCGATCTAAGGTGTGGTGTTCCCCCCCCCCCCCCCCCTCCCCTTTTCTGAAGCCTAACAAGGGGAATGCTGGGGTGGATGCACTTAACCAGAGGTGGAATTTTCCCCTCATATGCATTCCCTCTTCCACTAGTTCAAGTGCTAAAAAAACTTGGCAAGAGGGCTTATGTCTAATGGCCCCCTTATCACCAAAGAAATCGTGGTATTCTCTCCTAAATTATCTTTATTTTTTTTATCCATTCTAAGTCCTTGGTGGACAGACCTCCTAAGCCAGGGACCAGTCTTCCATCCCTATGCAAAAACTACGCCTTAGCGGCATGGAATCTGAAAGATTAACATTTAAGATCTAAAGGTCTTTCAGATTCTATAACATTATGGTGGCTAGTAGGAAGGAATCTACTTCCAAAAATTCTAAAGTTTGGAGGAGGTTCTGCTCCTGGTGAATCTAAATTGTCCCAATATTTTTCTATTGGGGTTTCTAAAATCAGGATTTAAAGTCTTTGATCATAGTGCTGAAATGTGACCTTTTGGCATATTGGTCCAGTTATTGATATAAAGATTGCAGACCACCCATGGGTAGTTGGGTTCCTTAAAGGAGCAGATGAGTTGCACTCCAGTCTTGGACCCCTGGGACCTCAACCTGGTGTTGGGACTCGGTCTCCATTTAAACCACTCTGTAATTTCTTAGTTTCTTACTCTAAAAACTGCTAGTTACTATTGCATGTACAGTGAGATTCAGGCTCTGAAGATGGTCTGGGGGAAAAACGCTGAGCAATGTTCCACAAGGTTGTTTTTGTTTCGATACCTATTTTCTACCAAAAGTATGTTTTCAGACAGGAGGAAATCTGTCCCCTTTCTGCAAACATCCAAAATCTTTAGGGGAAGAGAAATGTAATTCTCTTGAGAAATGTGTGGTCCTCAAATACCTGCTACCACTTTGATTTCCTTAAGGAAATCTAATTATTTCTTTCAGTTTCAAGGGGCAAAAGGTTCAATTGCCAGACTTGTTAAACAGCAATTTGAGGCCTACAGAGTTTTAAAAACTAGGTTCTTTATTCAAGGCTCATTCTACCAGATCAGTTGCAACTTCTTGGGCTGAGAAGGTGGATGCATCTATTGAACAAATCTGTAGCGCACTACAGAGTAGATATCAGTGCAGGTTAGGACTTGGCCTGCAGTACTTTTCTACCAAATGCCATTGTCCAACACTAAAAGTTGTTTAAATCTCATGGTATGCCATGGTGGAGGATGAAACAGAAAACTAAACATTTACTGGTTAATTACAATTTGCCTATGAATTCTAAGTTGTATAGATTTAGAAAATGTATTAGTTTGAGTAATTGGTGATAAGACTCTAGGCTCAGTCCAGAAAGACAGAGGGGAACTGGAGGAGGGTCTAATTTTACTGAGGGGGCCCACACTTGCTCTGCTCTTCCCTGTGTGAAGACTGAATTTTCATACAGCTGCCACTAGGGGAGCTCAATGCAAAGATTACAGCTTCCATGGTAGCAGTATTTAATTCATGTTCACTGAGCTCCCTCTAGTGGTGGCTTCAGGCAGCTAGCTTTGTAACAAACAGAACATTATCTGTTTTGCTAGTTTTCAGGTGTAAATACATTGACAAATATGGGGGTCAGAATGAGCAGCATATTTGAAGCACCTGTTCCACTATTTTCAACACAAGTCAGATAGTGAGGCTAAATTCAACTTTTAGAAGTTTGTTTTATATTTATTTCTTCCACTTAAAAAAAAAAAGTTGTCAAATCTGGGACATTGCATATGTTCTGCATGGACTGAGTGATTGACACATGTACAGTGGGCCCATACTAGGTTTTGCCATGTGGGCCTGAACTGCAATACCAGACAAATGTAACAACATGTAGTGCAGTTGCCTTTTATCTAAAGACATGAGGTAGTGGGTATAACTATGCTGACTAGTATTTCTTCTTTAGATGAGCTCTTCCTGCACAGACACTCAACCTTGGCTAGTCCTCCTGGTCCCATCTTGCTGTTGGCCTCTGAGGCCTCCCTGACTTCTGAAGGTAAGATCTTGCTCTGTGCTCTGTCCCAACCTTCTAAATAAGGACAAGTGGTAACTTTTTTTTTTTTTTTTTTTTCCTTTCGTCTAGATGAGCAAGATGTTATAACGCAAGTGACCATTGGAGTCCTACCTGCCTTCGCCCTGGTTGCTGTGATTGCCCTAGTTGCTGTGTTCATAAACCTCAAATGCAAACCAAAATCTTGAGTTCAAAGCACTTTTTGGAATAAATATTTAAAAAAACAACTTGTGTCCTCTGCAAATGTGTATGTAAGATCGTGCCCCCTAATGTTTGCCCAAACGCAAAAAACGGACCGCAAAACAGAAAAAAAAACACTGTAGTGAAATGGGCCTAAAGCTGCCTCTCCTGGCCTGGTCCTTCTCGCAAGGATTTGGAGAGAAACCATGGTCATGAACCACCTCCAAAGGCCCATTTACATGGGCTGACCTTGCAGGTATTTATTCAGAAATGAACCTTTTAGTTTTTATAACTGCCTGCTAATAAGAGTATGTGAGCTGTCATCTCCTTTGTGGGGACTACTTATTGCTCTCCCCTATACAGATTCATTATTTCTGGGCATCTAATTCTGGCCTACACAGCATCCTCTACTGATCAGAATCAATGATCTTAGATTTTTTTTATTTTTTTTTAAGAAATGCCTTCATGTTAGGAGCAAATGTTTGCTTGTTCACCAGATCGGTGGCACCTTAACAGAGCACTATTGAGCATTCCCATTAACGTTCCTTGCAATAAATACCCTGAGCATTGCCCTTAATATCTTGCAATATGTATAAATGTGCTTCCTTAAGTTGCATACAATAGTGCCATCATACCCACAAGTAAGACCTCTTCAGTGTTGACATTGCTTTTTCAACCAACACATAACCTATCCTAGCGTTTTGGGAATTGGGTCTGATTGGAGATGTAGTGCTCATGTATTCCACTTCTATGTGACTGATACTGATTGTGCCTTGTTAGGAGTGGACATGAACAAGGTTGCACTTGTGGGTTTATCAAAACACATGTGAATAAGGCCTAGTGAAGCGCAAAAAACTCCCAGGGCTGTACATGCTGTGTAAAAATAAAATTCCCTACTTGCCTCAGATTCCTCCGCTGCTGATGTGAAGGTCTGTTTTTTTGTTTTTTATCTCCCCAGCCTAAGGGCTCATATACACTAACAAATTTTTGTGTCCATTAAATTTTTTTTTTTTTTTAATGCGGAACCTTCAATTGGGCTGCCAAAATTGGAAATGACTCAATGTGCATTCTGTTTCCGTATGGCCATTCCAACGGCAACATCTGTGCTGCAGGATACCATACAGAACCTGTATCCCTCCATGCCCAACTATCTTATCTTGTATCCAGGCTAAAGGAGACACAACAGGGTCCTAGAGCCCCCTTTTTTCGATTGTTTTAACTGTTTTCCCCAATAAACTTTCAAAACACAACTGAGGGCAATATGTGTATGGAGTATGTGTTTTTACCACACCAAAGACATACTGGTAGGCAATCTACATAGTCAATCCTAGTGGAGACAGCAAGTGATGTCTGTAGTGCTGTGAAATGTCAGTACTATATGAGCAAAAGAAAAAAAATGTACATTATGTATACAGTATTTCTGACTAGAAGACACACTTTTTTTTTTTTTTTTGCCCAAAAGTGAGGGTAAAGTGGCAGATGGTTTTATAGTCTGAATTCTTATGATTGCAGAAAGCATGGGGAGCGGTGAGGGAAGCCCTGCTTTGACTCTACTCGCCCTCTGGTCTTCTTCCAGGCCCCACTCTGAACTGTGTGACTGTACAGTGTCAGGAAGTAGTATACGTAGGCGCACACCATGATTGGCCCAGTGCAATATCTGGTCACAGTGCAGAGCAGAATGTCCAGACTCTAATCCAAGAGAATTTACTAACTGGGCACCCTACTCCCCAATGGACTTAATGCTGACCTCCAAATTTTCGGCTTCCTATGAACTCGCCATTGATGCGGTATGCTCTCTGTCCATGCGAAATAGCAGTCAGGCTGTTACCAGCATTGCTATCTCCCCTCTACAACTAGCGTCCACATCCATACTTCTAAGTTATGTTTATTGGTCTCCTATCAACTATTTTCCAGTAATGCCAATCGGTCACTGTTCTCAACAATTATTTGTAACTGCAATATGCTCCATTTATAGATTAGTACACACCACTACCTAATTAGATCGTTTTATACAATTGTATATAATCTATATGTTTAGAATTATCACAACTTCACTAAATCAATCACATGTTCAAACTGGTTACCCTACTATTTTCTTTTTCATATTTATAATTAATCTGCATTTTAATTTAATTGTATATCTACAAACTGCAATGTGTTTTGTTAAACCGCATCTACTTCAGATATAGCTTAACTATTTCCAGTGGAAGAATGAGTCCATATCAGATTTTCCAGCCGATCTAAGATACTGACCTAGTAACACTATAGAAGGTCTACTATATCTGGGGGTCTCCTAACCACTGAGGAAGGTGACAGATCTCTGAAACGTGTATGGTGAGAGAGGACCCCCAGCCAAACATCACCTATCAGCATCGGACCCCTATGTCCTCAAGAGCGCGCTAAATATTTCCCAGATGTGGCACCTGATACCAACTGCAGCCGCGCAAAACTAACCAGCATTTTGGACCCTGTAATTGCCCCCCACACCGTGAGGAGACTCCGGAAGGTGTAAGCACTGCGATCTCTGTAGGCATGTGGGATGCCGCGGCCACAGATACCAACAATACCAGCGTGTTACCCCAAGCAGTGTGATGTTACCAGGCTGTTTATACCGGGATCCATAACCTGAGACAACTACAGTAACTGAGTAATGGATATAATAATCAGCCACTTTGTGTTAACCAATACACATAATAAGCTGGTCTATGGATTGAAATCGTAAGAATGCATGACGGAACCCGCGTTCTCATATATATCTATATGATATTCCATCTGGAGAAACTCGACACATTTATATATTGTTACATGTTATTCCATCTGGAGAAACGATACATTGTAACACATTTGGGAGTACTCACACTCCTTTCCAAACTTCAATAGACATTGTGATCTTACTAAAGACTAACAGTTTGCTGGATAAAGTACAACTCTTGCATACTATTGTGCAGTTTTACTATTGCTGTTTTGTTGGATGAACTATAACTCTTGCATTGCGGCTTTACTACATTGTGGTTATACTGTATATTGCGGGTTTTTTGTGCATCAACTGAAAGTTTTTAACCCTAATAATCCTTTTTTTTTACCCTGCACTTAAAAACCAGGAGGTCCCATCGTGGATGTTTTCTCTACCCGTCTTCTTTAGAGGCATATACAATCTTGCACCTGTTATAGTGTGGCTTTATTCTGGATCAACTGTGATAGAATAACTGCACTATAGGTGGATCAATGTTTGCACTGAAACTGTGATATATTAGTTCGTTTTTTTTGGCACAGATAATTATTATTTTCGATCAAGTTAAATTATTGCTATTTTATTTGAGATATTCACTACAGGGACCGAACCACATCAAGGTCTCCATCACACCACGGTCACCATGAACAATAGGGGTCTTAGTATAACATCTTGGATATTTGTGATTTTACACAATACATTTTTAATTATTATTTTTATTACACTATATTGTTTTTTACCTCCATATATTTATATGTACAAATAAAACATATGTTATTATACTAAAGGAAGCTTCTGTATATACTCCATATGAGGTGTGCATAACCATTCTGTATACGTTAAACGGATGCCTTGGACTGATTAGTGGTATACGAGTCCCTATCAGATTGTAACAGTTTCATTGGAGACCAGGAGAAATGGGACCACTTAAAAGTGGCACTATGGAAGGCAACAGAAAATTGCATTAGGCTTGTCAGTAAAAGCAAAAAAAGGAAGAGACCACTGTGGTACTCAGCAGAAGTGGCCAAAACCATTTAAAACAAAAAGATAGCATTTAGGAAATTATAAATAAAAAAACGAGGATGACAGGCAAATTTATAAGATTAGGCAGAGAGAGGCCAAACAAGTTTATAAGAGCTTCTAAAGCACAGGCAGAAGAGAAATGAGCTCAGTCAGTGAAAAAGGTGTTAAGACATTCTTCAGATACATAAATGAAAAAAGGAAACTAAAACAAGGAATTACAAAATTAAAAACAAAAGAAGGAAGGTATATGGAAGAAGATAAAGAACTAGCTGACTGCCTCAATGAATACTTCTGTAAAAGGAAAATGAAGGAAAAGGACCTCAATTACGAAAGAAGACTAATGAATCTTTTGATGCATGTGTCTTTACAGAAGAAGAGGTTCTAAGTCAGCTTTCTAAAATTAATACAAATAAGTCACAGGGGCCTGATGGGATACACCCAAAGCTATTAAAAGAACTCGGCGGTGAACTAGCAAAACCATTAACAGATTTATTTTAACCAGTCACTGGCAACAGGAGTCGTCCCAGAAGATTGGAAATTAGCAAATGTTGTGCCCATTCACAAGAAAGGTAGTAGGGAGGAATCGGGCAACTATAAGCCAGTAAGCCTGACCTCAATAGTGGGGAAATTAATGGAAACCATACTTATGGAGAGGATTGTGGAACATCTAATATCCCATGGATTGAAAGATGAAAAACAGCATGGGTTTACTTCAGGGAGATCATGTCAAACTAATCTTATTGATTTTTTTGATTTGGTGACTAAAATAATAGATGGCGGATGTGCAGTATACATCGCTTATCTGGACTTTAGTAAGGCTTTTGATACTGTCCCACATAGAAGGCTTATCAATAAATTGCAGTCTTTGGGCTTGGACTCCCATTTTGTTGAATGGATTAGGCAGTGGCTGAGAGACAGACAACAGCGGGTTGTAGTCAATGGAGTATATTCAGACCATGGTCTTGTTACCAGTGGGGTACCTCAGGGATCTGTTCCGGGACCCATATTGTTTAATATCTTTATCAGCGAAATTGCAGAAGGCCTCGATGGTAAGGTGTGTCTTTTTGCTGATGACACAAAAATTTGTAACAGGGTTGATGTTCCTGGAGGGATACAGCAAATGGAAAAGGATTTAGGAAAACTAGAGGAATGGTAAAAAATCTGGCAACTAAAATTTAATGTTGATAAGAGCAAGATAATGCACCTGGGGCGTAAAAACCCAAGAGCAGAATATAAAACCAGTGATACAGTCCTAACCTCAGTATCTAAGGAAAGGGATTTGGGGGTCATTATTTCAGAAGACTTAAAGGTAGGCAGACAATGTCATGGAGCAGCAGGAAATGCTAGCAGAATGCTTGGGTGTATAGGGAGAGGCATTACCAGTAGAAAGAGGGAGGTGCTCATGCCGCTCTACAGAGCACTAGTAAGACCTCATTTGGACCATATCTCCAGAAGGATATTGATACTTTGGAGAGAGTTCAGAGAAGAGCTACTAAACTGGTACATGGATTGCAGGATAAACCAGGAAAGATTAAAGGACCTTAACATGTATAGCTTGGAAGAAAGACGAGACAGAGGGGATATAATAGAAACTTTTAAATACATAAAGGGAATCAACAAGGTAAAAGAGGAGAGAATATTTAAAAGAAAAACTGCTACAAGAGGACATAGTTTTTAAACCTTTGCCCCTCTAATTTAAAACTAATATCAGAAAGTATTACTTTACTGAGAGAGTAGTGGATGCATGGAATAGCCTTCCTGCAGAAGTGGCAGCTGCAAATACAGTGGAGGAGTTTAAGCATGCATGGGATAGGTATAAGGCCATCCTTCATATGAGATAGGGCAAGGGGCTATCCATAGTATTCAGTATATTGGGCAGACTAGATGGGCCAAATAGTTCTTATCTGCCGACACATTCCATGTTAATATGATGCCATACAGTGGCATTGTTTAAAAAAATATATTATTTTTTTATATATACTAGACTTTACAAGAACATGGTGTGCTGCGTTTTTGTATCCTTTTTTTCCCTAACGTATAGGTTAAACGGAGGCATAAAATGTGATGTGAACTACTACTAAGGCCTCCTGCACACGACCGTATGGCTTTTTCAGTGTTTTGTAGTCTGTTTTTTTACGGATCTGTTCTGTTTTTTTGTTTCCGTTGTGTTTCTGTTCCGTTTTTCCATATGGCATATACAGTATACATTAATTACTCAATTACGGAGTACATTCCGTATGTGTTCCTTTTTTTTTTTTTTTGCAGACCTATTGACTTGAATGTATCCATGGAACGTAATTTCCGGGCAATAATAGGACATGTTCTATCTTTCAATGGAACGGAAATACGGAAATGGAATGCATACAGAGTACATTTAGTTTTTATTGCAGAACCATTGAAATGAATGGTTCCGTATACGGACCGTATACGGAACGCAAAAAAACGGCCCATAAACGAAAAAAAAAAAAACGTGTGCAGGAGGCCTAAGTGTGATTTCCCCTCCTTATCTTCTCCGGAGCTGAAAACAAACATAGTGAGAAGTAAGAGAAAGGACATCACAGCAGTACAGTGCTGGCAGACTTCCATAGAAGGGAAAGGCCCCCTGCTTCTGAGTGAAATGCATCTAGCTATGCAGCTGAAACAGGGAATAATATACCTAAATAAAAAAAATAAAAAATTGGGAAGCCCAAACATAATTGTTCCTTCACAGTTATGATTGTACAAAGAAGCATATCCATCATGCAATTTTTTTTTTTACTGCAGCCAGAATACATATTATACAGCTCAGATTTGCTGTGTATATTGATGTTTATAGATTTCTTAATCCTTCCCTAAGGCTACATTCACACAAACATATTTTTTCTTTGCGGATAGGATGCAGACCCATTAATTTCAATGGGTCCGCAAAAAATGTGGACAGCACACTGTGTGCTATCCGCATCCATATGTCTGTTCCGTAGCCCTGCAAAAAAAAATAGAACATGTCCTATTCTTGTCCATTTTGCGGACTAGGATAGGCATTGTTACAATGGATCCACAAAAAAAACGGATACCATACAGATATCGTCCTTTTTTTAATTTATTTGCGGACCGCAAAACACATATGGTTGTGTGAATGTAGCCTAATCCTGGGTGGGTATGTCCAGGACTAGAAAAAAGGGGTCATGGCACTGCATGCACGAAAAAGACCCGTTGTAAACCTGGAAGGTTTGTCTTTATGCATGCAATAAAATGCGTTTAGAATTTTGTCATTGTAAGGCCTCATGCACACGAACGTTGTGTGCATCCGTGGCCGTTGTGCCGTTTTCCGTTTTTTTTCGCGGACCCATTGACTTTCAATGGGTCCGTGGAAAAATCAGAAAATGCACCGTTTTGCAGCCGAGGCCGTGATCCGTGTATCCTGTCCGTCAAAAAAATATGACCTGTCCTATTTTTTTGACGGACAACGGTTCACGGACCCATTCAAGTCAATGGGTCCGTGAAAGAACACGGATGCACACAAGATTGGCATCCGTGTCCGTGATCCGTGGCCGTAGGTTGCTTTCATACAGACGGATCCGAAGATCCGTCTGCATAAAAGCTTTTTCTGATCTAAGTTTTCACTTCGTGAAAACTCATTTCCGACAGTATATTCTAACACAGAAGCGTTCCCATGGTGATGGGGACGCTTCTAGTTAGAATACACTGCAAACTTTGTACAAGACTGCCCCCTGCTGCCTGGCAGCACCCGATCTCTTACAGGGGGATATGATAGCACAATTAACCCCTTCAGGTGCGGCACCTAAAGGGGTTAATTGTACTATCATATTCCCCTGTAAGAGATCAGGGCTGCCCGGCAGCAGGGGGCAGACCCCCCCCCTCCCCAGTTTGAATATCGTTGGTGGCACAGTGTGCACCCCCCACCCCCCCTTCCTCCCTCTATAGTTAAAAATTGTTGGTGGCACAGTGTGCGCCCACCATCGCCCCCCCTTTCCTCCCTCTATAGTTATAAATCGTTGGTGGCACAGTGTGCGCCCACCATCGCCCCCCCCTTCCTCCCTCTATAGTTAAAAATCGTTGGTGGCACAGTGTGCGCCCACCATCGCCCCCCCCTTTCTCCCTCTATAGTTAAAAATCGTTGGTGGCACAGTGTGCGCCCACCATCGGCCCCCCTCTCTCTATAGTAGTAACAACCATTGGTGGCAGTGTGCGGCCTCCCATTCCCCCCCCTTCCCCCACCACAGTAGAAGATTCATACTTACCTGCTTGCTGCTGTGATGTCTGTGACCGGCCAGGAGCTCCTCCTACTGGTAAGTGACAGTTCTTTAGCAATGCGCCGCACAGACCTTTCACTTACCAGTAGGTGGAGCTCCCGGCCGGTCACAGACATCGCAGCAGCAAGCAGGTAAGTATGAATCTTCTACAATTGTACTATTGCTAAGTAACCATGGCAACCAGGGATGCAGTAGCTTCCTGGTTGCCATGGTTACCGATCGGAGCCCCAGCAATTAAACTGGGACTCCGATCGGAACTCCGCTGCCACCAATGATGGGGGGGGGGGAGAATGAGAGGCCGCACACTGCCACCAATGGTTGTTACTACTATAGGGAGAGGGGGGGCCGATGGTGGGCGCACACTGTGCCACCAACGATTTTTAACTATAGAGGGAGGAAGGGGGGGCCCGATGGTGGGCGCACACTGTGCCACCAACGATATTCAAACTGGGGAGGGGGGGGGCTGCCCCCTGCTGCCTGGCAGCCCTGATCTCTTACAGTGCGGCACCTGAGGAGTTAATTGTGCTGATCACAGCCCCCTGTAAGAGATCGGGTGCTGCCAGGCAGCAGGGGGCAGTCATGTACACAGTTTTTCAGTGTATTCTAACCTGAAGCGTCCCCATCACCATGGGAACGCCTCTGTGTTAGAATATACTGTCGGAAATGAGTTTCACGATGTAGCTCATATCCGACAGTATATTCTAACATAGAGGAGTTCCCATGGTGATGGGGACGCTTCAAGTTATGTTCGGGTGTCCGCCTGGCCGTGCGGAGGCAAGCGGATCCGTCCAGACTTATAATGTAAGTCAATGGGGACGGATCCGTTTGAAGATGACACACTGTGCCTCAATTTTCAAACGGATCCGTCCCCCATTGACTTTCAATGTAAAGTCTGGACGGATCCGTCTGAGGCTATTTTCACACTTTAGAAATGTTTTAACAATATAATGCAGACGTATCCGCTCTGAACGGAGCCACCGTCTGCATTATGAACACAAGTGTGAAAGTAAAGGGACTCCTGACTTTACATTGAAAGTCAATGAGGACGGATCCGTTTGCAATTGCACCATATTGTGTCAACGTCAAACGGATCCGTCCCCATTGACTTGCATTGTAATTCAGGAAGGATCCGTTTGGCTCCGCACGGCCAGGCGGACGCCAAAATGACTTTTTTTTCATGTCCGTGGATCCTCCAAAAATCAAGGAAGACCCACGGACGAAAAAACGGTCACGGATGACGGACCCACGGACCCCGTTTTTGCGGGCCGTGAAAAAAAACTGTCGTGTGCATGAGGCCTAATACCGTTAAAGCTGCTATTTGTTGCAAAATCATTGATGTCCTATCCTAAGATAGCCCACAGAAATTTTTATGAGTGGGGGTCCAAACCTCAGCAATCACCCTATCATTGCTGCGTTTAAACGTGTCCCCAAAAAATTAGCCATTGCCCATTTGTGACCGGTTCTTTTATGTGGGCACAAAAATGCTCATTTGTCAGCAAGATGATCAGCCAACAATAATTTAAAATGCCCGACCACATAAATGATCATCAGTAGTGATTGTTCATGTACCCATTCCTTTAGGCCAGAAATCCGCAACCTCCAGCATTCCAGCTGCTGTGAAACTACAATTCCCAGCATGCACACTTATGTGGCTGTTCTTGTAATTTTCATAGAAGCGAAAGAAGGATTCTGGGAGTTGTAGTTTCAGAACAGCTGGAGCGCTGGAGGTTGCTGATCCCTGGTTTAGGCAATTATCTGCCTGTGTAAAGGTCCTTAAAGGGTTTTACCGGGATTAGAATGGATTTAAAAGATATGCTCATGTATTTGCTCACCCCATGTACATCTTCCTCATGTTTTTTTTTTTCTCAATTTAGACTCTCCTGACCCGTTTTCACCATGTAAACCAATCCCCTTGGTTTGTTCCCTTCCTGTATGTAGCACTTCCTCTTGCTGTATCCAACCAAACCCATGATGCACTTCTCCTTCCTCTGCCACAGCTCCAGCACCGCCCCTAACACCCAGCTAGTTTATAGCTCCTCCCACCCAGCTACTTACATAGACCCTACTTAAAAACTCTGCTGATTTACTTTAAGTACCCACCCAACCACTATATTACTCATAGTAAGTTTGGTTTGTATATTAAATGTATGGTTTGATGATGGAGAAAGAAGTCACTGGAAATGTCCCTATTTAGACCATATCTGTACTGATACATACAATAGTCCTGAAGATAATTAATACTGGTGACGGTCACCCACAATAAATAT
Source organism: Bufo gargarizans (assembly GCF_014858855.1). NCBI lineage: Eukaryota > Metazoa > Chordata > Amphibia > Anura > Bufonidae > Bufo > Bufo gargarizans. Next base: position 136,460,071 of record NC_058087.1, on the reverse strand, counting down.
CATCCACAACCATAACTGTCATATATATATAAAAAAAGGTACTTTTATTGATTCATGACTAGAGTTGAGTGAACCCGAACTTTAGGATTTTTGGACCCCGAACCCGAACTTTTCAGTAAAGGTTCGGGTTTGGTGTTGGGCGATTTAATGGCGCTTTTTGAAAGGCTGCAGAGCAGCCAATCAACAAGCGTTTAACTTGTGTGCCCTTAGAAGCCATCACAGCCATGCCTACTAATGGCATGGCTGTGATTGGCCAGCGCAGCATGTGCCTCTATATAAGCTGGAGTCACGTAGCGCTGCACGTCACTCTGCTCTGATTAGTGTAGGGATAGGATGCTGCTGCTGTGAGGGAGAGAATAGGAAAGAATCTTTAATCAGAAGTGCTTGTTAACTCAGCGATCTACATAGATTTTGTTTTGTGGGTGCAGTACACAATGTTTTTACTCTGCCCTGAGCCCAGTGACACAGAAAAATAACTTTTATCCGTCTGTTAGGTGGGCGTAACACCTTCACCACCAACTTCAGCACAGCCAGGGGCAGGCAGTTTTAAAACGTATCTGTTTGGGGGACAAACCCCACACCACGCAGGAGCTGTGGACGGGCATGGAACAACAGACCGATGAGTGGTTGGTGCCAGTGAGCCTCAAGCCCGGCCTGGTGGTGTGCGATAATGGGTGAAATCTCGTAGCAGCTCTGGGACTAGCCGGTTTGGCGCACAACTTTTGCCAATCGCATGTGCTGAATTAGGTGGTGCAGAGGTTCCTTAAAAATTGCCCCGATATGTCAGAGCTGCTGCAGAAAGTGCGGGCCGTCTGTGCGTGCTTTCGGCGTTCTCACCCTGCTGCTACTCGTCTGTCAGCGCTGCAGCGTAACTTCGGCTTTCCCGCTCACCGCCTCATATGCGACGTGCCCACAAGGTGTAACTCCACCTTGCACATGCTGGCCAGACTGTGTGAGCAGCATCAGGCGATAGTGGAGTTTCAGCTGCAGCACGTACAGGTGAGTCGTTCTGTGGAACAGCACCACTTCACCACCAATGACTGGGCCTCCATGCGAGACCTGTGTTCCTTGTTGCGCTGTTTCGAGTACTCCACCAACATGGCCAGTGCCGATAACGCCGTTCTCAGCGTTACTATCCCACTTCTATGCCTCGTTGAAAAAATGCTTCTGGTGATGATGTAAGAGGATGTGGCACAGGAGGAGGAGGAGGAGGAGGAGGAGGAGGAGGAGGAGGAAGAGGGATAATTTCATAGGGTTTCCGGCCAGTCATTCACAAGTGGCTCCGAGGGTGGGTTCCTGCACCCACAAATGCCAGGTACACAATTGTCCAGCCAGGGCACAGTTCTGGAGGAGGAGGATATGGAGGAGGAGGAACCGTGTTCACAGCAGGGTGGCACCCAAACCAGCTCATGGCCATCACTGGTGCGTGGCTGGGGGGATACAGAGGACACAGATTATACACCTTCCACAGAGGACAGTTTGTCGTTGCCTCTGGGCAGCCTGGCACACACGAGCGATTACATGCTGCAGTGTCTCTGCAACGACCGCCAGGTTGCCCACATTTCAGGGGTCAAGTCCTGGGAGAAAAAGTGTAGGAACTCACCCATATATCTGTTCAGACATAATTTGTCTCTTTCAAACAGTCCTGATCAAAAGTTTAAGACCACTTGAAAAATGGCAAAAAAAATCTTATTTTTCATTGTTGGATCTTAACAAGGTTCCAAGTAGAGCTTCAACATGCAACAAGAAGAAATGAGAGTGAGACAAAACATTTTTTGAGCGTTCAATTAATTAAAAATAACGATTAAACTGACAAAAGGCAGTTTTTCACCTGATCCAAATTTTAGGACCACATGTCTTTTTAAAAGGCCAAATCTGTGCAAAGATGTGGATTCATTGTCATTTTCTGTCAGGTAGTCACACGTTGTGATGGCAAAGGCAAAAAAAAACTCTCCCTTTTTGAACGTGGTCGGGTTGTTGAACTGCATAAGCAGGGTCTCTCACAGCGCGCCATCGCTGCTGAGGTGGGACGCAGTAAGACAGTCATTTGGAACTTCTTAAATGATCCTGAGGGTTATGGAACAAAAAAGTCAAGTGGAAGACCCAACAAAAATTTCATCAGCACTGAGCCAGAGGATCCGAATGGCTGTCCGTCAAGGCACTGGACAATCCTCAACCCAAATTAAGGCCCTTACTGGTGCTGACTGCAGCCCCATAACCATCAGACGGCATCTGAGACTGAAGGGCTTCAAAAACAAAAAACGTCTTCAAAGACCTCGTCTCTTTGAACGCCACAGAACTGCTCGTTTGGACTTTGCAAGAGAGCACCAAACATTGGACATTCAAAGGTGGAAGAAAGTTTTATTCTCGAATGAGAAAAAATTTAACCTTTGATGGTCCTGATGGTTTCTAACGTTACTGGCATGACAAGCCGATCCCACCTGAGATGTTTTCTACGTGACACAGTGGAGGGGGCGCCATAATGGTCTGGGGTGCTTTTTCCTTCAGTGGAACAATGGAGCTTAAGGAAGTGCAGGTGTGTCAAACGGCCGCTGGCTATGTCCAGATGTTGCAGAGAGCATTCCTCATGACTGAGGGCCCTCGTCTGTGTGGTAACGACTGGGTTATTTAACAGGACAATGCTACAGTACACAATGCCCGCAGGACAAGGGACTTCTTCCAGGAGAATAACATAACTCTTTTGGCCCATCGTGAGTGTTCCCCTGATCTAAATCCACTTGAGAATTTTTGGGGATGGATGGCAAGAGAAGTTTACAAAAATGGACAACAGTTCCAGACAGAAGATGGCCTTCGTGCGGCCGTCTTCACCACTTGGAGAAATGTTCCCACTCACCTCATGGAAACGCTTGCATCAAGCATGCCGAAACAAATTTTTGAAGTGATAAACAATAACGGCGGAGCTACTCATTACTGAGTTCATGTTTGGAAGTTGGATTTCTGTTTTTTTTGGGGGGAGGTTTAGTTTTTTTTTGGGAGGTGTGGTCCAAAACTTTTGATCAGCTGAAAAACAGCCTGTTTCAGTTTATTTGTTGTTTTAATTAAATTGAATGCTTAAAGGGATTTTGTCACCAGGTTTCACCCCCTCCAGATAAAAATATGGTTATGTTCAGGGAGCTTTAACCATTCCTAATGTGGTCTTATAAATGTAATCTGTAGGCTCATTTTGCTAAAAAATACGCTATTACTAACCTGTCATTCATAAAAATAAGGTGCCCAAGGGGATGTAAATGGCTCCAAGCTGCCGGCCGCACCCGCTGCCGTTCGTGCCCAGTGCCGCCTCATAATCTTCTGTGACGTCTCCTGCTCTCCCTCCCTCCCTCCCCCCTCCTCCTGCTGTAAGATTGCTGTGACGTCTCCTGCTCTCCCTCCCTCCCCCCTCCTCCTGCTGTGACGTCTCCTGCTCTCCCTCCCTCCCCCCTCCTCCTGCTGTAAGATTGCTGTGACGTCTCCTGCTCTCCCTCCCTCCCCCCTCCTCCGGCTGTGATGTCTCCTGCTCTCCCTCCCTCCCCCCTCCTCCTGCTGTGACTGCTCTCCCTCCCTCCCCCCTCCTCCTGCTGTAACATTGCGATGTTACAGCAGGAGGAGGGGGGAGGGAGGGAGAGCAGGAGGCGTCACAGCAATCTTACAGCAGGAGGAGGGGGGAGGGAGGAAGAGCAGGAGGCATCACAGCAATCTTACAGCAGGAGGAGGGGGGAGGGAGGGAGAGCAGGAGACGTCACAGCAGGAGGAGGGGGGAGGGAGGGAGAGCAGGAGACGTCACAGCAGGAGGAGGGGGGAGGGAGGGAGAGCAGGAGGCGTCACAGCAGGAGGAGGGGGGAGGGAGGGAGAGCAGGAGGCGTCACAGAAGATTATGAGGCGGCGCTGGGCACGAACGGCAGCAGGTGCGGGCGGCAGCTTGGAGCCATTTACATCCCTTTGGGCACCTTATTTTTATGAATGACAGGTTAGTAATAGCGTATTTTTAGCAAAATGAGCTTACAGATTACATTTATAAGACCACATTAGGAATGGTTAAAGCTCCCTGAACATAACCATATTTTTATCTGGAGGGGGTGACAGAATCCCTTTAAAAAATGTTTTGTCTCACTCCCATTTCTTCTTGTTGCATGTTGAAGCTCTACTTGGAACCTTGTTAAATCCAGCCATGCTAAATATGATTTCTTTTTTCCATTTTTCAAGTGGTCTTAAACTTTTGACCAGGACTGTATTATAAGCTCCCCTTATATATAATTTACTTACAGTTCTGAAGACTCAGGGGTGCTGGCTGGCTTGGCCTCAGGGGTGCTGACAGGCTTGGCCTCAGTGGTGCTGGCTGGCTTGGCCTCAGGGGTGCTGGCTGGCTTGGCCTCAGTGGTGCTGGCTGGCTTGGCCTCAGGGGTGCTGACAGCCTTGGCCTCAGAGGTGCTGGCTCGCTTGGCCGGGCAGAAGGAGTGTGGGAGACTGAGGCCTTTTTTCTCCAAGCTGCACCAGAAAAATAATATTTTTCATTACACCTCAGGTCAGACCACCAATCAGACCCCCAATGTTAATCAGACCTCAGCTAACAGCCCCAATAAGATCCCCAATGTTGATAAGACCTCAGATCACACCTCAGCTCAGACCCCAATATGAATGACCCCCAATCAGACCTCAGATAAGAGCCCCATGCCTTATAGCAGAGCCCCCAGTAGCCTCATAGCAGCCCCCAGTAGCCTCTCCATCAGACCCCAGTGCCTCTCACCAGCCCCCAGTAGCCTCTCCATCAGACCCCAGTGCCTCTCACCAGCCCCAAGTGCCTCTCCATCAGCCCCCAGTGCGCCCTCCCCGGTATTAAAATCATTGGTGGGCACTGTGCCCTCCCCCCTCCCCGGTATTAAAATCATTGGTGGGCACTGCGCCCTCCACCCTCCCCAGTATTAAAATCATTGGTGGGCAGTGCGCCCTCCCCCCCATCATTGGTGGCAGCGGCAGTTCCGATCAGAGTCCCAGCAGTGTAATGCTGGGGCTGCGATCGGTTACCATGGCAGCCAAGACGCTACTGAAGTCCTGTCTGGCTGCCATGGTCAGTTAGTCAGCAGCATACTTACATGCGCTTTGACCGCCCGATGCTCCTTCTTTTTGTAACTTACAGGTCTGTGCGGCGCATTGCTTATGCTTATAGCAGTGCGCCGCACAGATCTGTGAGTTACAAGAAGAATGAGCAACCGGGCAGCCATGGCAGACAGGACTTTAGTAGCGTCCTGGCTGCCATGATAACCAATCGGAGCCCTAGCATTACACTGCTGGGACTCCGATCTGAACTGCCACTGCCACCAATGATGGGGGGGCCGGGCGCACTGCCCACCAATGATTTTAATACTGGGGGGAGGGCGCACTGCCCACCAATAATTTTAATACTGGGAAGGACAGGGGGAGGGCACACTGCCCACCAATGATTTTAATACTGGGAAGGGAAATGATGGTCAATGCAGCGTCCCCATCACCATGGGAACGCCTCGGATTTAGAATATACCATCGGATTGGAGTGTTCTCAATCCGATGGTATATTTTAACTTCAAGCGTTACCTACAGAGGACCAGGAAGTGGTGAGTACAAAGCCTTCATCGCTTCCTGGTCCTTTTGCCCAGTGTTAAAGATGGGCGGCCCTGAAAGGGAACGGCGTTGCTGCTATGAAAAAAGTGCAGGAACGCCGTTCCCACACGTTCCCGCAGGACTCTAGCGCTGCCACATTCTAACTTGTGCTGATTACTGGGTGGCCACGCTGCTGGATCCCCGTTAATAGGACAACTTACCGTCCTTAATTCCGTCACTGGAGCGTGATCGTAAGATGCGTAACACACGGAGTGCTGTCCGCATCTTTTGCGGCCCCATTGAAGTGAATGGGTCCGCACACAAGCCGCAAATAATGCGGCTCGGATGCGGACCAAAACCTCAGTGGAGAGTACCCCCTGCTTGGGGAAGGGAGCAGGTCCACTTCCCTGCTGAACATGTCCTGCCTAAGCCAGCTAGAGCACCTTCATTCAGCTCTGCTGGACACAGAGGCCAAAGCCTGAAGGCTCTAAAGCCAGGAGGTATAGATTCCCTGGTATTAATCTAGAGACAAACTACAGCGAGAAGTTGCAGCATAAAGAAAGAAGCAAAGTTATACAGTAAGCTTGTCAGCACAGCAGAGCCCGAGAGCAACAGATGTAGCAGGGTTGAATTTGTTTGCCTGTCAGAGTTAATGCTAACGCCTGCTGGGAACTAAGACAAAGCCTGAAACTGTTGGAGAAACGTTTATTCAAGTAAAGCTGTTATTGAACTTCATCACAAGGTCTAGACTCAATTTATTTTTTCAAATCCTTCGATTCTCCGTATTTGCTCTGCTTCGGACGACAACGCCTAGGTTCCAGTGTATCCAGGTAGGAGCCCCGTGACATGTGCACCAACATTAAGGGACATTTAGGCCACCCTACACCACTCTCGCATTCCTACACCTGGGTACCATCTACTATATCACTAAAAGGGGCCCTGTGCCCTTGTTGCTTCACTGTAACTGGCGTCACGAAAAACATTTGCTTTAAGGGACCCATGGCTGCTGCCGTGCGTCGCACAATGCGTTTTTCACTGAAATCCCATTCACTTTTATGGGACATGGGCTGCTTGAAAAACGCTGAATATAGAAGATGCTGCAAATCTCATGTAACACAAAAATGATGCGTGAAAGAAATGCGCACAGACCCATTGAAATGAATAGGTCAGGTTTTAGTGTGGGTTCTTTCTGTTCACTTCACGCATCGCACCCACACGGCCTTAGGGCCTCTCCAGGATTATTTACTGTACTTATAGTAAATTAGTGTTATTTGCCATTGGAAAAAATGGGGAATAATTCATGTTTCAGTGTACAATATGGCAGCACTTTCTGTGTGAGCTGTATAGTGAGTGACATTATAGGGGAGACTTATCAAACTGGTGTAAAGTAGAACTGGCTTAGTTGCCCATAGCAACCAATCAGATTCCACCTTTCATTTTTCACAGCTCCTTTGGAAAATGAAAGGTGGAATCTGGTTGCTATGGGCAACAAGGCCAGTTCTACTTTACACCAATTTGATAACTCCCCCCTTATGTACTTTATAACAAGGGCACTAGAGATGAGCGAACTTCTGTTTTAAGTTCGGCGTCTAAAGTTCGGGGGCGGGTTAGCGGAGAATCCCGATCTGGAACCGGATATGGATTCCGACTTCCGTTGTGGTCCGTGGTAGCGGAATCAATAATGGCCGATTATTGATTCCGCTACCACGGACCACAACGGAAGTCGGAATCCATATCCGGTTCCAGATCGGGATTCTCCGCTAACCCGCCCCCGAACTTTAGACGCCGAACTTAAAACAGAAGTTCGCTCATCTCTAAAGGGCACCCTTTTAAAAGTTTTATTTTTAAAAACCTTAAATCTATCTATCGATCTCTCTCTGTCTCTCTGTCTCTCTCTGTGTATATACACTCACCTAAAGAATTATTTGGAAAACCATACTAATATGGTGTTGGACCCCTTTTGCCTTCAGAACTGCCTTAATTCTACTTGGCATTGATTCAACAAGGTGCTGATAGCATTCTTTAGAAATGTTGGCCCATATTGATAGGATAGCATCTTGCAGTTGATGGAGATTTGAGGGATGCACATCCAGGGCACGAAGCTCCCGTTCCACCACATCCCAAAGATGCTCTATTGGGTTGAGATCTGGTGACTGTGGGGGCCATTTTAGTACAGTGAACTCATTGTCATGTTCAAGAAACCAATTTAAAATGATTCGAGCTTTGTGACATGGTGCATTATCCTGCTGGAAGTAGCCATCAGAGGATGGGTACATGGTGGTCATGAAGGGATGGACATGGTCAGAAACAATGCTCAGGTAGCCCGTGGCATTTAAACGATGGCCAATTGGCACTAAGGGGCCTAAAGTGTGCCCAGAAAACATCCCCCACACCATTACACCACCACCACCAGCCTGCACAGTGGTAACAAGGCATGATGGATACATGTTCTCATTCTGTTTACGTCAAATTTGGACTCTACCATTTGAATGTCTCAACAGAAATAGAGACTCATCAGACCCGGCAACATTTTTCCAGTCTTCAACAGTCCAATTTTGGTGAGCTCGTGCAAATTGTAGCCTCTTTTTCCTATTTGTAGTGGAGATGAGTGGTACCCGGTGGGTCTTCTGCTGTTGTAGCCCATCCGCCTCAAGGTTGTGCGTGTTGTGACTTCACAAATGCTTTGCTGCATACCTCGGTTGTAACGAGTGGTTATTTCAGTCAACGTTGCTCTTCTATCAGCTTCAATCAGTCGGCCCATTCTCCTCTGACCTCTAGCATTTTCGCCCACAGGACTGCCGCATACTGGATGTTTTTCCCTTTTCACACCATTATTTGTAAACCCTAGAAATGGTTGTGCGTGAAAATCCCAGTAACTGAGCAGATTGTGAAATACTCAGACCGGCCCGTCTGGCACCAACAACCATGCCACGCTCAAAATTGCTTAAATCACCTTTCTTTCCCATTCTGATATTCAGTTTGGAGTTCAGGGGATTGTCTTGACCAGGACCACAACCCTACATGCATTGAAGCAACTGCCATGTGATTGGTTGACTAGATAATCGCATTAATGAGAAATAGAACAGGTGTTCCTAATAATTCTTTAGGTGAGTGTATGTGTATATGTATATATATATATATATATATATATATATATAATTACACTACAGCACACATTGGAGAGATTAATAAAACTGTCTGAAAAAAAAATGTATTTTTTGACCATAGCAACCAATCACTACACAGCTTTCATTTCGTATTCTGCTTCTGAAAAATGAAAGCTGCGCTGTGATTGGTTGATATGGGCAACATTTTTCTTTCCGTTTCATAAATCTGCCACTGTGACTTTAGGAAAGAAATGGCTACTGGTAATGAGTGTCTCTGCCCTTGAAGACTTTTTCGCACGTAATGAAGCTGGAGATGCAATAATACAATCCCAATCCGTATTTGATTGGCAGATCCGCTTGGAAAATGTACGAAAACCTGCAATTGGAATAGCCGAGAGCCTGTGGCAAGTTGCTGATCGTAAAAATAGTACCGCTCTCAGTTGCTGAATTGGATTGACCTTAGAAATTCAGAACTTAATGTGAAAGCCATTTTTCCTAAGGATAATCACCTCTACCCGTTCTTTTTATCGCATGGGAAGTTGCTAAATCTGTTCTTTTGTTGATCCTCGAATAAAATAAAAGTTATATCTAAGGAGCCTCCTGTGGAATGCTGAAACGGCCTGTCATAGCTCAATACAAGGCTTTACGGTATTTTCAAGGATTGTGGCTTGGGCCATGTTCACATGTAGATGAAAATCTGCCAGTAAGTACAATTCAATTTGGATATGATGCAGAATTTCCAGTCAGTGGAACGCTACCGTATATATATATATATATATACAGTACAGACCAAAAGTTTGGACACACCTTCGCATTCAAAGAGTTTTCTTTATTTTCATGACTATGAAAATTGTAGATTCACACTGAAGGCATCAAAACTATGAATTAACACATGTGGAATTATATACATAACAAAAAAGTGTGAAACAACTGAAAATATGTCATATTCTAGGTTCTTCAAAGTAGCCACCTTTTGCTTTGATTACTGCTTTGCACACTCTTGGCATTCTCTTGTTGAGCTTCAAGAGGTAGTCACCTGAAATGGTTTTCACTTCACAGTTGTGCCCTGTCAGGTTTAATAAGTGGGATTTCTTGCCTTATAAATGGGGTTGGGACCATCAGTTGCCTTGTGGAGAAGTCAGGTGGATACACAGCTGATTGTCCTACTGAATAGACTGTTAGAAATTGTATTATGGCAAGAAAAAAAGCAGCTAAGTAAAGAAAAACAAGTGGCCATCATTACTTTAAGAAATAAAGGTCAGTCAGTCCGAAAAATTGGGAAAACTTTGAAAGTGTCCCCAAGTGCAGTCACAAAAACCATCAAGCGCTATAAAGAAACTGGCTCACATGCGGACCACCCCAGGAAAGGAAGACCAAGAGTCATCTCTGCCACGGAGGATAAGTTCATCCAAGTCACCAGCCTCAGAAATCGCAGGTTAACAGCAGCTCAGATTAGAGACCAGGTCAATGCCACACAGAGTTCTAGCAGCAGACACATCTCTAGAACAACTGTTAAGAGGAGACTGTGAATCAGGCCTTCATGGTAGAATATCTGCTAGGAAACCACTGCTAAGGACAGGCAACAAGCAGAAGAGACTTGTTTGGGCTAAAGAACACAAGGAATGGACATTAGACCAGTGAAAATCTGTGCTTTGGTCTGATGAGTCCAAATTTGAGATCTTTGGTTCCAACCACTGTGTCTTTGTGCGATGCAGAAAAGGTGAACGGATGGACTCTACATGCCTGGTTCCCACCGTGAAGCATGGAGGAGAAGGTGTGATGGTGTGGGGGTGCTTTGCTGGTGACACTGTTGGGGATTTATTAAAAATTGAAGGCATACTGAACCAGCATGGCTACCACAGCATCTTGCAGCGGCATGCTATTCCATCCGGTTTGCGTTTAGTTGGACCATCATTTATTTTTCAACAGGACAATGACTCCAAACAAACCTCCAGGCTGTGTAAGGGCTATTTGACCATGAAGGAGATTGATGGGGTTCTGCGCCAGATGACCTGGCCTCCACTGTCACCGGACCTGAACCCAATCGAGATGGTTTGGGGTGAGCTGGACCGCAGAGTGAAGGCAAAAGGGCCAACAAGTGCTAAGCATCTCTGGGAACGCCTTCAAGACTGTTGGAAGACCATTTCAGGTGACTACCTCTTGAAGCTCATCAAGAGAATGCCAAGAGTGTGCAAAGCAGTAATCAAAGCAAAATTTGGCTACTTTGAAGAACCTATAATATGACATATTTTCAGTTGTTTCACACTTTTTTGTTATGTATATAATTCCACATGTGTTAATTCATAGTTTTGATGCCTTCAGTATGAATCTACAATTTTCATAGTCATGAAAAAGAAGAAAACTCCTTGAATGAGAAGGTGTGTCCAAACTTTTGGTCTGTACTGTATATATATATAAAATTATTATTTTTTTTCCCCTTTTTTTGCAAGGGTGAAAAACGTCTCAATCCTCCGCACATAAGACATTTTATCATGGATTTAAGACCACAGCCACAGTAAAAATGTTCTGCCATGTGGGAAAATACCCTTTTACTGGTATGATTCTGTTAAAGATGTGGTTGGCCCATCTGAGATATTTATGGCATATCACTAGGAAATGCCATCAATGTCAGAATGGTGCGGGTCCCACCTCTGTGACCCACTCCTGTCTAGTGAATGGGGCCCCCGTAGCGATATTCCATCAATGTCTCACAGGGGACTACCCATTTAAGGTCCTGAAATCACCTAATGCATAGTTGCCAACAGTCCCGAATTGGCCACGGATTTCCTGAATTTTCAGAGACAATCAAAGGCAAATTTGGCTTGTCCCAGCCTGAAAATGGATGGAGCTTATATAAACCCCACCCAGAAGAGGGCATTCCAGGGCAGGGCTTAAATGCCTCAAATTTAGCAACACAAATAGTAAGTATGATAATGGTTGTAGTGATGCTAACAGCAGTACCATATTGAGGAAATGTCAGGCAGCTATTTTAGTTAATTATGCAGTCCTAGGGAAATATAGTTTTTGGGTACATATCATCAGTTTCAGGGCTCTCACAAGCGGTCCAAAACGGATCAGTTCAGCCCCAATGCATTCTGAATGGATAAGGATCCGTTCAGAATGCATCAGTTTGGCTCCGTTTTGCCTCCAGTCCGCTCTGGAGGCGGACACCAAAACGCTGCTTGCAGCGTTTTGGTGTCCGCCTGACGACGCAGAGCCAAACGGATCCGTCCTGACTTTCAATGTAAGTCAGGACGGATCCGTTTTGACTTTGACTTCTGAACGGATACAAGCGTTTGCATTATCGGTGCGGATCCGTCTGTGCAGAAACAAGACTGATCCGCACCAAACGCAGGTGTGAAAGTAGCCTTAGAAGGTTGGCAAGTTGTATTCGAGAAAAATGCCTTTTCTTTCACTTGCCTGAAGAATCAGATTACATCTGCCCATAATTCCAGCTCACTGCGGGATCAGATTACAGCTGTCCATAATGCCAGCTCACTGCGAGGTCAGATTACAGCTGTCCATAATGCCAGCTCACTGCGAGGTCAGATTACAGCTGTCCATAATGCCAGCTCACTGTGGGATCAGATTACAGCTGTCCATAATGCCAGCTCACTGTGGGATCAGATTACAGCTGTCCATAATGCCAGCTCACTGCGGGATCAGATTACAGCTGTCCATAATGCCAGCTCACTGCGAGGTCAGATTACAGCTGTCCATAATGCCAGCTCACTGCGAGGTCAGATTACAGCTGTCCATAATGCCAGCTCACTGTGGGATCAGATTACAGCTGTCCATAATGCCAGCTCACTGTGGGATCAGATTACAGCTGTCCATAATGCCAGCTCACTGCGGGATCAGATTACAGCTGTCCATAATGCCAGCTCACTGCGAGGTCAGATTACAGCTGTCCATAATGCCAGCTCACTGCGAGGTCAGATTACAGCTGTCCATAATGCCAGCTCACTGTGGGATCAGATTACAGCTGTCCATAATCCCAGCTCAATGAAGGATCACATTACAGCTGTCCATAATCCCAGCTCAATGAAGGATCACGTTACAGCTGTCCATAATCCCAGCTCAATGAAGGATCACATTACAGCTGTCCATAATCCCAGCTCAATGAAGGATCACATTACAGCTGTTCATTTTGCCAGTTTGCTGAAGGATCAGATTACAGCTGTCCATAATCCCAGCTCAATGAAGGATCACATTACAGCTGTTCATTTTGCCAGTTCGCTGGGTCTTACAGCAGTCCATACTGCCAGCCTGTAAGACCCACTGTTGTAAAAATACATTACCTTTAGCCCTTCTGAAAAGATACTTGTAAATGTTTTTTTTTTTTAAAGACCACCTTTACATTGTCAATGGACCCTATTTTTTAGCCCTGCAATGCTATTGGATAAAAAATATGTATGCGTAATGACCAGGCCGCATGGGAAACCACGTGAGGCTACGGTGGGCCGATGGGGGTAGTAGTTGTTTTGTTTGTACTCACGGTTAGCAGAGCCTCCCTGGACCGGCGTACAGTGATGGGGAAGACAGCACTAAATCCTCCAGGGCACTCTCTATTGCAGGGAACACCAGCCAGATGGAAGTTGAGGTGCCCTTGATGGTAGTGGGTAGGCTTAGGGTGCTTTGGTGGCTGGGCCCTGTGTTCGTAACGCCAGCATCGTAAGGTGCAAATGTAGAGTGTAGTAGTAGTAATGAAGAGTCAGTTGTTGTAAAACAATTGAACATTTACTTGAATCAATAGTCTCAAGGCAGATGTTACAGTCCATCAATAAAGTGCATTCATATGGCATAAGTGGTGACTCAGAAATAAGTTCTATTGCATTCCACTAATCAGGTTTAGGCAATTGTCAGTTGAGGAGTTCTCTTTAAGGCTGACACTTTACAGGCAAGACTTCTGTAATTATTTCTATAGCACTCTGGTACCAAACATGCTGTTTTCTACTTATCTTGAGCTATCCAATAAGGGGGGTTCTCCCCCTAATTATCCATTCGTGTCCCGGCACTTTGAACGTTATTCACAGTCGCTTGTGCTGATGAGGTCCATTAGCTAGAGTCAGCTGTAACCCTCACTAGGCTTGCTTCATATTTAGACATAGACTTATTGTCTGGTCTTGGCTGGAGTAACTACTCTTGATTTGTCCTCTCCAGGATTGATCAGGTCCCAGAGGAAAGAAATTGCAGCTACATCGTGAATAAGGCCTATTTCTCATTTCTCTCCTCCATACACTTGCTTTCCTCCTCTCACTAACTACTTCACTTCAACTAACTTTATTAGCACACCCCAAGCTATATATATTATGTGGTGCCAGCACCACCTAGGGGCGAATGGTTGAAATGACAATGCCAGACTGATAATGTGAAATACCATACATTAGATAAATACATAAATAAGCAGATGTTTGAAGTGTCCCTTTTACACAAATGTGGGAAGCTGCATATGTGCCTGGCCATCTGGTCAAGAACTCATTCTACCTGCAAATGCTCCTTGAAGCTCATCCCAATGTTTTATTGGACTGGATATAACAACATTCAAGTAAGTAAAATACCTGAAATTTTTTTTTTTATGTGTTTAGTAAAATGCATAGAGCACGTACAGTAGATACTAAGTCACTGTGGAATATTTTTATCAAATTTGATTTAGAGCTAATAATGTCCATTCTACAACATTGGGTTAGGTTGGTAGTCAAAATAGCATATGCATGCTTACATATTGCCTGAGGACTTTGCACATCATATGTTAGATGTCTGGGGGGTTGCATCAAATCCTTTTAGTATGGTAAGTAGTAGTGGGCATAATAGGCCATAATAGACCTCAGTGTATTGTATTAATAGGATTAGGATCATTTAAATTGAGATTATTTACCTTGTCTACTATACTTACTATTGATTCAATTTCAGAATGCTACCAGCAAAGAAAGGACCTGTGTACGCTGTGCAGGATGTTATTGCTGCCATCCAAAATGGAGAGAGTGACCTTGTGATGGAATCAGATGACACTGATGCAAGTGATGAAGAGGCAGATGAAGATGCCAGTGAAGTGGACAAAGAAAATCAACAGCCCACTGACTGTGCATGCAGTGTTGATATCAAGACAACTGAAGAAAGCCTACCACACACACAGACCATATCCCGTGACAGGTATCTCTGGCTGAAAAAGGACTTTGTCAGTCCCAATACTGATTTTCTGGACCAGACATCACGGATGCCGCTATTTGCCTCCAGACACCACTGGAGTACTTCCAGAGGTTTGTCTCAGAAGACATGGTTCAGGCTCTGACCAAAAACACTAATCAGTACAGCTTTCAAAAGACTGGGATATAGTTAAACACCATCACAAAGGAAATTGAGCAGATGATTGGCATGTACTTGAAGATGGGCCTAGTTCAAATGCCTAAATTTTGAATGTATTGGAAGGCAGACACACAGTGCACCCCTGTTTCTGATGTGATGTCACATCATTAGATTTTACAAACAACTTGACAGTGTCAGAGAGAGAAAAGAAAGATAAACTCTGGAAACTCAGACCATGGCTTGATTCATTCAGAGGGAAATGCTTGTAGGTGGTACCAGAAGAGCACAACTCTGTGGATTAGATGATGATTCCTTTCAAGGGAAAATTCAGCTCCATCAAGCAATATATGAGAGGTGCAACACGCCAGACCTGCAGGGTATGACGAAGTGAGGTCACAGTTATGGGCAATCGAGGGTACTCACTATATTTGTGGAACCCTGGGCAGGCGCGTGGCAGTGAAGGAGAGGTAGACACGGTTCCTCTGGGGCACGCTCTGTAGATAGGGACCAGGCCTGATGGTAGTTGAGGTGCCCTGGATGTTACAGGTATTTCGTGTGCCTGGGGCAAGGTCCCTGTGGTAATTCGTGACGCCAGTGCCTTTGGACGGTGGCACGCCGGTTGGTGGTTGGAAAGATGAAGGTACACAAGTATATAGTGAACCAAAACGTAACTTTACTGAACAATCCAACTTTGTACAGCAGGGAGTAGTATAGTCTTCAGTATTACAGTTCCACAAAAGGGGCTTATTCACAATACGGCAGGCAATAGACATGCAAGTTACACTGAGGGTAAATTCCACAAGCACGCAGCAGCAGGTTGCACTTTGACACTGTTCCTTCTAGAACTCCTACTCTGGCTTGATATCTCCCAAGGCCCGGATGCCTAAAAGGGTGGCTTATATCCTTGGTTATCTCCTTCCTCAGGTATTATACTACTTGCAATGGTTTCTAGGTTCCTCTGCCTATCAGGGGCACTTGGCTTACCCTGGGACGCCTCCTCCCATCAGGTGGATACTGTCGGTTTCCTCCCAGGAGGTTGAATCCTGCAACTGGGGTATCTCTTCAGAGCTAACTTAGGCTCTCTTGTTCTTCAGGCAAGCTGGAGCTTCTCAACAGCCTCCTGGACATCACTAGCAGCCTGGGCTATCCAGCTGCATGTCAGGAGCAGGCTTCTTAACCTGTGTCTTCTCAGACTCCTGGCTCTGCACTCCCTCTCCCTGTCTGGGCCTGGACATTTATACTAGGGGCTCCCTATCTCCCTCTAGTGTCTGGGATGTCTAACTACACCCAACTAGGCCTGCTGCTGCATTAGACAGGGGTACATTGCATATAACAATACATTAAAACATACATTAAATGCAGGATTAAATATGACATTTCTGTTCCTTGTGAGTAGGAGTAACGCGCACACCAATTGACCCTTGTGTAGTGCCCACCCATACCTAGTGGGACACTACATACCCCCACGCTATAACGTTGCCCGTCCTCGGCGCAACCTGGAGGGTCCCTGCACAGCTGGATACTGCACCTGTAATGAGGACAATAAAGCAAAGCAGGAAAACACATCTACATTTGCAAAATATACATTATATGTATACATATATTAGGCAGTTCCACTGGAATAGGAGCAAGTAATGGTGAAAAGGGGCGTCGTTCTCTTCTCTCAGGATAAAACAATGGGAACAGGGGCGCTGACCTGGCACAGCGTATCAATAAATACCAGGATAGTCCATATAATACTTTTTAAGTGCAAATTGTCCATGTTAGAACAGTTGTAGTCCATGGAAAATGTAAACATTAAATAACAGTACTTTGGAGGCTCAAAGCATTTAAAATGAGTCCGTACCCAGTTTCTTTTCTTTTCGTTCATTCCACAATTAAATAGAGATAGAAGATCTTAGGAATCATTGCAAGAATCACAGAGGCTCGCACGAGGTGAAGTCCATCTCTGGGCACAATACTTTAAAATAGTAGCAAAATCTCAGAGGCTCATGTGCATTTGAGTCTATCCCTGGGCCCATACTTTTTTAAATTCAAGTTGCATAATAAAATAGCAGCACATAAAATAGTCCACATTATTCAAATGGCATACACATAGAAATAAGTGCTGTAATACCCTTAATCAACCTGAAGAGGGGGTTAAAGGGTTAAGAGGTGCAACATGAAAACAGGCACAACTGGGTTTTCACTCTGAGAAAGCAGGCAGGAGGTCCTGTAAACAAGATGGCCTTGCTGCACGTGGTATTTTCAGTGGCTCACCGCCTCCACTGAGCCGTGTGTAACTGGCAGCAGCAACAGAGGGCCAAAACAACAAAGGACTCCTGTCCTGGAAGGGTTAAATCTTCTTTAGGATCCCTTGGCAAATAAAGCAAACATCAAGGGCCTAGCAGGCCAATTCACAGGGGCATATCATATTCACTTTGCATTTCAGTGGTGCTCCCTGGCTCCATTTGTATATTGGGCCTGTACTGAGGTTCAATCGATTGATGTGCCCACAACACAGTATTGGGGGGCAACTGCAACATAAACGGACCCCTAATAGGTATAGGCCCCATAGGCCTAGGGGTAATCACAGTCGCTGACCTCACCGGAGCAGGCATTATAATCGTGGGCTGCTGCACTGGCCTGGGTACCGCTGCTGCAAGCGGTCCGGTGGGTCCTTGGACGACTGGCTCTGTGCGCCGGTGCACAGCATATGAGGATCCCACCGCAGGTGCCGGTACTAAGGAAGGACGACTGGCAGGGACAGGTACTCTCACCTTTGGCCCGGAGACGTCTGGGTCCTTACGTTGTAGGCCAGGTGGAGTCCGGATCCTGGCGGTGGCAAGCTGGCGTAGCTCCCGCAGTTTCAGCTCCAGCCGCACGATCTGGTCGTCCAGGCTTTCGGAGTCGGGATCGCTGGTCTCCGCTGTCGTTGTCGGCACTTGGGCGGTGGGTGATTCGTCCTGCGCAGCCGCTGCAGGCTCAGGTGAGGCGTCCGCTTTCCTCCCTCTGCGGATATTCTCCAGGGCAGCTTTAAATCTCTCTGCATCCTGGAGCTCACGGACAGTTTTCTCCCTGCGAGGCAACTCAGGTGAGGGCCATGGGCTAACCCTCTTCTCTACCACTGTCGGCTGCCAGAACACATTTGGGCCAATGAAAGAGCCCCGTTCTTGGAAGGCGTGATGGGCCGGTCCTGGAGAGCATTCAGACTCACGCTCGCAGCCAGGGTTGTCCTCCGGAGAGCGCACAGACTCACGCTCGCAGCCAGAGTAGTCCTCATCAAAGTCCCAGTCCTCTGTCTTCTTCTTAGGACGGGACACGGCAGTGGCGTAGGGGCCTCGCAGGCCCTCAGCAGGGGTAAATTCAACCTCCTCTCCCTCGCGGAGGTTGTGTAGACGTTCTGGGAGGTAACTCCGCTTGACGGACCTCCTGTTGACATATAAGTCTCGTCCAGTCAGGTAGTCTTTAATGAAACCGAAGCCTCGGTCCTTGTCAAAGGCCACAACCAACCCCCTTCTCCTTTCCAGGCGGGGTTGTGTGTCGGTGTGGCACTCGTGAACGGTCTTTGCCAGTTCTTCGTAGTAAATCTTGGTTTTGGTTGTCTTCTTTATGGCGGCCTCCCGGATCTCTGCCATCAATGCGGACCACTTGAACGAGGGCTGGAAGAAGTCTCTCCAGGAGCCATAATAGGTCTCCGGTTGCGTCCTCTGTGGCGGGCAGGCGGGTCTCTCCGGTCCCGGAGAGTAGGCCGGTGGAGCGTCCTCTTGCTCAACACCAGTCACATTCATGGTTAATAAGTCAGGCGCGGACATATCAGCAGGAAAGTCCTCACTCCTCAACATGCTCGATCCTTCTCTGGAGAGCGACAGGGTGGCGCCAACAAGTTCAGACAGATCCTCCCATTGCACTGGGAGGCCGCCCCCCAGGTACTCCAGTATGGGGGAGGCGGAGTCCATCACAGCAGACATGCAAATGTCCAGACAGGGCGGTGGCGCCAGCATACAGCCTTCCCGCACTTTTAGCAGAAGGCGCCAATTTTTACCGCCAATTTAAGATGAAGATGACGCAGCAAACAATTTCAATCAAGCTCAGCGGCCATCTTTGAGCAAAATAGCTGTCTATTCACTGACAGCAAGCGGTGGCTTTAATAAGTAGAAAACAGTCCATACAATGCAATCTTCACACCGCAAATATTACAGTTCACTTTGGCCCAGCAATTTTCAATAAAACAATTGGGGCATGTCACTTTAAGACAATTTTTAGCACACAGTTCTTAAATCCGCAATGGCGCAGGAATATTCGGATCCTGTTCGTGACGCCAATTTATGCAACACGCCAGACCTGCAGGGTATGACGAAGTGAGGTCACAGTTATGGGCAATCATGGGGGTTCAAACTGTGGGTAAGAGCTGGAATAACTGGTATGCTCTGACTTTGATGTGTACCAAGGCAGTGTTGACGGCATACGAGCCAAATCTGAACTTGGACTGTCATGTGATGTTGTGATGAAGCTTGCCTCCACACTCCGAAAAGGTCAGAACTACAAGATTTTCGCAGACAACTACTTCCCCTCTGTCTCATTGGTAGCTAAGCTCCTTGATTGTAGAATTCATTATGTGCCAGGCAAGTACGCTTACCCAACTGTAACCTTAAAGATGAGAAGAATTTGAAGAAAAAGGGAAGAGAAAGCTTTGATATCAAAGTGGAAGGGAACCACAACATCTGTGCTGTCAAATGGTATGACAACAGGGTGGTCACGCTTGTGTCAACCTTTGCAGGCCCAGAGCCTGTGCAGAAGATTCAACGCTGGGACAAGCCACCAAAAACCTACATTGAAATTGACAGGCCTTACATTGGGGGTGCCTACAATAAATACATGGGAGGTGTGGATTTGTTGGACTCATTTGCAGCCAAATATAAGTTCCCTATGAAAGCATGCCGCTGGTACATATACATCTTCTGGCATACCATTTATCCTTGTCATGATCAATGCCTGGCTCCTCTACAAACGGGACTGCGAAAAATCTAAGCATTCCTAAAAAGGAGATTCTGAACAGGAGACATTTTTAGGCAGAACTAGCATCCTCTCTCATATTGATGAATGTAGCTCCCAACAAACCATCATTAAAGGGGTTATCCCACTTTGCGTTTTTATACTTACCTGCTGCCACCGCGCGTTCACTTCCTGGATTCTGGCCGGGGGCAAGCTTCATCTTGATTGAAGTGTTCTCCTGGCCGTGCCGCGCGCTGGACTGAACGCGCACGCCGCCACGCATGCCCAATGGTGACTTATTCCTGCCCAGTATAGTACAGAGACGGCGTGTGCGTTCGCAGCTCTGTACTACTCTAGCCGGGAAGAAGTCACCGTCGCGCATGCGCGGCAGCGTGTGCGTTCAGAACAGCGAGCGGCCCGGCCGGGGGAAAAGAAGGAGTCTTCTGGGCAAGCGCGACCATCGGGATTTCACAGGGTTAAGGATCCGATTACAGATTAAATAAATGCTGTAAAATATATATTATATTATGCCCACTACTACTTACCATAAAATCGGCTATCCTCTCCAAATGTAGTGTGCGTTATTTGGAACGAGGAATACCAAAATTTGTATAACAATAATAATGAGATCTACTTTCACTCTTCGTAAAAGCTGATTAATTGCATTAAAAAAAATAATAAAAAATCTTACAGTCATATGTGAATATGAATGTCCTGGAAATATCATGCTGGAGGGCAGAGACCACTTGTCTACCCCTGTCAGTCATATGTAGCATATGTTTTACACATGTATGTGCTTTTTCCTCTACATATATGCAAAAACTGCAAATATAGATAGGTCATCAGTAAAAAAAATCTTGGAAAGCCCCTTTAAGTGTGATGGGTGTCTTAACTGTAGTCCCCCACAAGCAGCAAATGCCGGAATAGCTAAAGATGCAGGTTACCTTGCTGACCTCTACACTTTAGCTATTGTGGGGTTTCGCTCTGGTAGATAGGGTAAGCAAGCACAGTACAGAGGCAAAAAACAAGTTCTTAACTCAAAACATCAGTGTTTATTCACACTTGAGGGAATTGCACAAAACCGCACGTAATTTTGCAGTCTTGGTGTTAATTCACACACAATGGAAAGTTAATATACCACAAGTCACCTTGCTGGCAGTTCTGCCTCCAGTAGTCCAAAGCAGGCTTTAGAGGGCCTGTTTCCCCAGCGTGCGGCTCTCAACCCTCCAGCACGGAACAAAGCCTTAGATCCCAAAAATAGAGACATCTCTGCTAGGCCCAGCTGCCTATTTAAGGAGAGCCAGGTGCTGCCAAAACCCGGACCCCCATTTAAACTCCGGTCCGGTATTTGACCTCACCTGGCTGGAAACCAGCCCAGCCGCACATGCTGGGAGAAAAATACCTGCCTTGCCAGACACAACCCCTCACTGTGTCACAGTATGTAGAATCTAAGTTCTTGTTCTTCCTTCTCTCTTTCTTTTCATACTAGAAGTAGTAACTCTTCCTCTAGACAGGAATTTTGACCAGTCGACTCCTGATAAAAGGGGAGGAACAGGCTGATTAACCCTGTTCCTTACCAACCGTACTATATCATGCTGGGTTTAAATTGCATCATACAACATTACACTACCATAAGAACAAACCATTTGCAGATACCCCCAGTACTGGGGTACTGTTTATGAGTTTGATGGTGGCATATATGGCCTCATTCTAAGCAGGAAGTTCCTCCCTGTTCCCATAGAGTACTAGAGAATGCACAAAATAAACCATGCAAATTAGCTCTCCTTCCAAAAAAAAAATGAAAAAAAAAAGGAAACTGAACCTCTAATGCCACCAGGTGTAAGGCAACTATCTAGAAGTCAATGTTCGACCAATAAACCAGTAACCTTAATAGCAAACTACTTCCAGCAATAACGCCAAGCATGCGCCTACTAAAATCAAGGCATGAAAAAGGAAACACTCGCCCTTATCACTGATCCTACAAGCTATTAGCCCTGCGTATAAATGGAATGGCCGCCCTGATAGGGGCAATCCCATGTCTGGAACCTCCTATGTATCCGTGGGATGCCCTGAAAAGGGATAGATACCACCACCAGACAGATCGAAACCCAATATGTCAATGGTGCTTATGACATACATATCGCTAAAGATGTCCAAAGGGATACTAAATATGCATAAGGGACATTCTAACATCATAGGCTAGCAATGGTGCGTAAGTGATGGCATTAATAATAAACTACCACAAATGGTAACATAATACTTGTGTGTCCACACTGTGCTGTTCCTCCGCCAAAGGATGAAATGGTCGGGGTGCACTCCCGTGCCTCAGATAATGGAGGGAGAGACGACGATCAAGTCTATCCACTTGGTATAGTATGATTGCTATTCTCCCCTACAACATGCATGGAAATAAGGTTCATGTTTCATGTTCACATCTAAAATTAAGAGCAAATTACAATAGAATGGCTACAAAGTCGACCGTATGGATCTGAATATATATATAACATAGACTTGACAGTGAGGTCATCTGAACCATAGGAAACAGTGCTTAGAAGAGGAGACTGCCAGACTACTTGAGTGACCAGAAGAAGGTGCTGATACGGGGATACGCTGCCACAGACCCTGAATCACCAGCCTTTGTCCAGGGTACCAGCCTTCTGAGAGATAGAGGGACAGCTAGCTCAGGCCTTTCCTCAGCATCAAACCCTTCTTCTGCCAGGGAGGAGACTGGACAAGCCAGCCATATGCCTCACCTGTATTATTTTGCACTGGAGTTCCTCCAGTAAAGAAGCACACTGGTTTACTGCAGACCCTGACTATCTGGACTAATTTCCTATTGGGGTGCACCATGCCTTACCATACCTTCCGGAGAGCAGCAGCACCTCAACGGTGTCCAGGGGACACAGCGTAGCTTTGTGACCATCCCAAACCCAACCACTGCACTATGACCTCCAAGATGCTCCACAATGTGTCTGAGAAAACATTCTATGAGGAAATGAGACAAAAGTGGAAGTTTTTAGTAGGAATGCACAATATTCTTCTTGGAGGAAAAAGAACATGGTCAGATAATAAGCCTTCAACATGACATTTTCTGTAAGAGATATTTTTCTAAATTGCATGACAAGTATACATATATGAAGGTATGGTGGATTGAATGCTACAGTACATGGGGCTTACAGTAGCTCATTTAACAAGGTGTGCTGCGCATACTGTAGGCTACTAATTGGCTTTGAGCTTGCTTGGCTGGTAATATAAATAGTATGATTGCTATTCTGCACTACTACATGCCTGGTTCAGAAATGGAAATAAGGTTAATTTTTATGTTCACATCTAAAAGTAACAGCAAATTACAATAGAATGAGGCTACAAGGTCGACCACATGGATCTGAATTCAGCGATATTATAGACTTGACCGTGAGGTCATCTCAACCATAGAGACTCATGTAGACTGACATGGCTATCCAGAGTAATTTAGTGGTATTCATAGGGGCACAGTCTTACCCACACCAATCACTTACCTGATTCCTTAGGCGTTTATTTGAACAGAATCGTTTTTTGAAGGTCTTGATGCTCCCACCAGATCCTATAAATGAAGGTTAATGGAGTGAGCTTCAGGCTTGGGATGACTTTGCTTGCAATGTTTCCTTATACCTAAAGGGGTTGTCATTCATTTCTGATCAAATAATAGAACATTATTTCTATTATATTTTTTTAATCCCCCATCATGTCCGGCTCTGTTGCCTCCATACTTACTGTGTTTCATTGCGTCCTCATTTCAGTTCTTTATATGGGGAAGAAAAAAAGTGACAGGTTACCTTTATGTACTTGCTCTGTTCACTGTGTTCTGCCTAATCCCTCGGTGCCCTGCTCCAGTGTCTCTTGACCAAAAGTTAGCGGCCTGGTGGTTCCCCTGATCCGAAGTCCAGATCCCTGTACAGGGCTTAAAGGGTAAAGACCGGACGGGCACTTAGATAATGCACTTAGGAGCAGTTCCAGGCCAGATCTGTTCCAATGACTCCGTTATAGCTAATCAGCATCTGTTGTGTTTCCTATAGTAAATGTTCTGACTCACGCAGTGGAGTCTAGAGACTGCAACTGCTGTGAGCTAAAATATATTCTTCACTACTTTAATCTACTGGGAAATTTAGTCTCGAAAAATGCAGCAAGCACAGCAGTTTCCACAGAAAAGTACATTATGCTTCCCCTGTATTTTCAATAGAGATGTCTTTTTGCATTTATAGCTTGTTTCATAAATGCCCTGCCGTATAAATGTCAATGCCCATGCACTGACCCCTATTGAAGGCTAACGGCTCTCAAAACAATGAGCATGGGCTCATGACTGCAAAAACACAGCCAAATGGTAGCATTTTCGCTTCCTGCAGCCACCACCAGGGGGAGCTTAGGAACTTACTGCATACTGTTCATGTGTTAAATGCTATGTACTGAATGCAGTCAGTTTCCTGCACAGACGGTCACGTGCACCCAAGCGGTGCTTGTGAGCCCATCTGCAGAGGAAGTTGGCAGATGGAGACTTGAAGTCAAGTGAAGACAGCCCAGGAGCTAGTGAGCAGGAACCAAGAGGTGGAGGCCAGGTGCGTAAAGATTTATATACATGTCCTGCTGGCTGGGGGTTGGATTAAAAAATAAAAGTTTAGATTTATGCAGTCTAACTTTATGACACTATTAAAGGGGTTGTTCCACAATGGACATTCATCACCTATCCAACAATAGGTGACAAATGTCCGATTGCTAGCAGAGCTACGGCGCAACACTGGGACCACCACTCCAGTTAAACTCTTGCAGTGAAAAGGAAAAAAATGCTCAGGATCCTTGTTTTTGTCATTAGTGGGAGTCCCGTGGCGGGGCCCCTAGCATTTATCATCTATTCTGAGGATAGCTAATAAATGACTTGCAGAAGCAGGAAAAACGACGTCAAATTCATATGCAAATGAGCCCTCGCAAGTGCCCAGGGGCGGTGTCCGGTTTTTAAAGATGGCGCCCGCTCCTGAGCGCTGTGGGCGCCATAGCCGCGGGTGGCCTCCTGCTTCTTATAGCAGACACCGACGGCTCATGTCCACAAACGGCAGTAATGCTGATCGCGGACATTTAACCCCTCAGATGCTGTGGTCAATCCTGACCACTGCATCTGAGCTCGCTGAAAACCGAAAGCGTGCACTTTCGGTTATGCTCCGGCTCCCCCATGTGCTCCCCCTTGTGTGCAGCAGCTTCTGTCTTTGTAAAAGACAGGAGGCTGCTGCATAGTACAGTATTTCCATTGGAGCCCTTGCCTGTAGGGCTCCATACAAAAGTAGTAAAATCATCATAGATTCCAATGCATGATAATAGCAATCAGATGATTTATTGTTAAAGTTCCCTATGGGAAGTGTAAAAAAGTGTAAAAAAAACTAAAGTAAAAAAAAATTACAAAATTCTAATCACCCCCCCTTTCCCCAAAATAAATAACAAAAGAACTAAAAAAAAAATACACATCATGGGTGTCGTGATGTGCGAAAACGCCCATAGTATAAAAATATAAAAATATATTCCCCATACGGCAAACAGCAAAACGGAAAAAAGCGTCCAAATGGCCAATTCTCAGTTTTTGATCGCTTCATTTTCTACAATTTTTTTTTTATAAAAAGTGATCAAAAAGTCATACACACCCCAGAATGGTTTCACTGAAAAGTTCCGATTGCCCAGCAAAAACTGAGCCCCCATATATCACCGTACACATAATTACTAAAAGCAGGGGCGTAGCGTGGGGGGGGCCGGGGGGGCCGTTGCCCCGGGCGCCAAATTGCAGGGGGCGCCAGGCAGCCGAAATTCCAATGAGGGCTACGGGAGCCTATGGCTCCCGTCCCCTCCGTTATGCCCCATAGGCTTCAGGCCTAGTGGCCTGAAGCCTATAAGGCAGTAGAGCGACGCAGGACTCGGTCACGATAACCTCACTGTGACCTCCTGCGTCGGGTCTCGCGAGATGACGCGGCGCAGGAAGGCACAGTGAGGCGTTCGTGACCGCCTGCAGCGGGAACAAGCGGGGATGGAGATAGGTAAGTATTTTTTTTTAATGTTACCTTACCTAATTGCAGAGGCTCTGGGGGCAGTATGGGGGGTGGGAGAGGACTGGAGCAGAAAGGCTATCCTATTCAATGGCATTGGCACAGTAATAAGAGGGGGCGATTATATTAACAAAGAGGGGGACATTACATTAGCAAAGAGGGGGCCAGTACATTATTAATAAAAAGGGGGCCATTATATTAATAATAAAGAGGGGGCCAGTACATTATTATTATTAATGTAATGGCCCCCTCTTTATTATTAATATAATGACCCCTCTTTATTATTAATATAATGACCCCTCTTTATTATTAATATAATGGCCCCTCTTTATTATTAATATAATGACCCCTCTTTATTATTAATGTAATGGCCCCCTCTTTATTATTAATGTAATGACCCCCTCTTTATTATTAATGTAATGACCCCCTCTTTATTATTAATGTAATGACCCCCTCTTTATTATTAATGTAATGGCCCCCTCTTTATTATTAATATAATGACCCCCTCTTTATTATTAATGTAATGACCCCCTCTTTATTATTAATGTAATGACCCCCTCTTTATTATTAATGTAATGACCCCCTCTTTATTATTAATATAATGGCCCCCTCTTTGTTATTAATATAATGACCCCCTCTTTATTATTAATATAATGGCCCCCTCTTTATTATTAATGTAATGGCCCCCTCTTTGCTAATATAATGGCCCCCTCTTTGTTATTAATATAATGGCCCCCTCTTTATTATTAATGTAATGGCCCCCTCTTTGCTAATATAATGGCCCCCTCTTTGTTATTAATATAATGGCCCCCTCTTTATTATTAATGTAATGGCCCCCTCTTTATTATTAATGTAATGGCCCCCTCTTTATTATTAATGTAATGGCCCCCTCTTTATTATTAATGTAATGACCCCCTCTTTATTATTAATGTAATGGCCCCCTCTTTGCTAATATAATGGCCCCCTCTTTATTATTAATGTAATGGCCCCCTCTTTATTATTAATGTAATGGCCCCCTCTTTGCTAATATAATGGCCCCCTCTTTGTTATTAATATAATGGCCCCCTCTTTATTATTAATGTAATGGCCCCCTCTTTATTATTAATGTAATAGCCCCCTCTTTGCTAATATAATGGCCCCCTCTTTGCTAATATAATGGCCCCCTCTTTGTTATTAATATAATGGCCCCCTCTTTATTATTAATGTAATGGCCCCCTCTTTGCTAATATAATGGCCCCCTCTTTGTTATTAATATAATGACCCCCTCTTTATTATTAATGTAATGGCCCCTCTTTATTATTAATGTACTGGCCCCCTCTTTGCTAATATAATGGCCCCCTCTTTGTTATTAAAGAGGGGGCCAGTACATTAATAATAAAGAGGGGCCATTACATTAATAATAAAGAGGGGGTCATTATATTAATAACAAAGTGGGGGCCATTATATTAGCAAAGAGGGGGCCATTATAATATACAGGGGGAATAATATTATGGGGAATGAAAGCTATCTGTCTGGCTCTAGCTCAGTATTGGGGGGCAGCATGATGACAGTGTTGAGATACCAGGAAGGAGAGCATGATAGTAAAGTGAGGAACCTAAATTTTTTTCGGTGAAACTCTGCAGAGACGAGAAGCGGCTGAAAGAAGTTATCATGTTGGTCTTATCTCTGAATGAAGACGTCGAGGAGAGTCTACATCACAGGAGACGTCACTGGAAGTAACAGGTATGTGGTGCGGTATTCTACTGTAATAATAATGTCCATCCACATATCTGTTTCATGGTAGGGTTGGGGGAGAAGATTGAGAATTTGGCCCATACTGCACAATTTTGGGCTTGCCCCGGGTGCTGGCAACCCACGCTACGCCACTGACTAAAAGGTTATATGGGTCAAAATATGGCGACAAAAAAATAAAACAGATTTATTTTTTCCACTTTAGACATTTTTTATCACTATCAAAATGCAAGAAAAACTATACATCTAAGGTATCGTCGGATTCGTACTGACCTGTAGAATAAAAGTAACTGGTCAGTTTTATCGTATATCGAACTTCGTAAATAAAAAACCTGTAAAACTGTGGTGGAATTGCTTTTTTTTGGGCTATTTCACCCCATTTGGAATTTTTTTCCCGCTTCCCACTACACTGGCAACACACCTCTGGGGGTGAAAGGGTTAATATTGGTGAACCCCCATGAAAATAAATGATGTACTCAGGTTAAATGCACAGATTCTGTTTAAGTGGAATTACCATCTGAATCACTCATTAGAATTGAGTGGCAGACTCCGATATACCATCAGAGGCAGAAGCTGGGAAGTAGTCCTACTCGGCATACAATTAGCAAGAGAGCGGACATAAATGCTGCATGCTAAATAATACTAAGCCTAGATTTTAAAGCTACAAATACAAATGGATTTCCGTACAACCTAATAGATATTTCCACCCACACCATCTGGGGGAATAATAAAACATTCTCTTCCCAATTCATGCAACTGAAAATCTAACCAGTCTGAATATTAAACAGGTGCAGCCTTTCCAAAAAGTTTGCCTTTATAACATATGGTAAATGAATTACATCTGCAGGTTCAATTAACTTATTTTTACTCTTTTTGTATGTAATTTATGCTTCATGCACACTATGTTTAAGCCTTCCATTGGGGGGTATATATTAATTTCCCAACATATACCTCCACCACAAGGTTCCAGTCAAGGGAGTACACAGATTTTATAGGGCCCCATAGCAAAAACGTAGTCACCAATTTATGTGCATGTGCAGCGCACCACGAGTGCGACGTCGGCCAGGGGGTCCCTTTAAGATGTTAATAAAGGTTAAAAGTTTGTTGTGACACTAGTTGCATTTCATCGAGGGACTGGGTCCCCCTAAGTACATGGTGTTGGTGGTATCCAGGTGTAGGATCGCCAGAGTGGTGTAAGGGCTGCCTATAATGTCCCTTGAGGTGTGGCTGTGCACATGTCACGGTGCTCCCACCTGGATATCCTGGAACCCCCAGGCGTAGTCGTCCGCAGCAGTGAAACTAAGATGGATAGGTGATGAAGGGGAGGATGAAATAAACTGAGTCCAGACTTGTATTAACATTGAAAACAGCTTTACTTGAATAAACTTGCATCAGAGAACAATCTTCCAACTTTATTTTGGTCACCAGCAAGCTTTGGCATAAGTTCTGGCAGGCCAACACATTTGGCTCTGCTACATCTGTCACTTTCTTTAGCTCTGCTGTGCTATCAGATCAAATAGAAACTTTTCCTTTCTGCTGTACTTAGCTTGGTAGTCTGACTCTGTCTTTATCTCTGCCTTGGTATCTTTAGCTTTATCGTTCTCTTTATCTCTGTATCCTTAGTTCTGTCTTTATTCAGGGAATCCTTACTCTTGATTCTGGAGGCATTCAGCTTAGGCCTCTGGACCCAGCAGGGACTGGGCCTGCTGCTTCCCCTTGGAGGGGGTGAGCTAGACTGACCTTCAATAACTATACTCCTCCCTCTCTAGAGAAGGCTAGAATGGATAGAAGGTTCCATTCTAGGTAAACATGCTCTGCCATTGTTGCCGCCATCTGCTGGTGAACCAGGCACACTGCATGAACACAACATTTACATAGGAAATCAATAGTAATTACGTATGGTGACATTACATTACCATAGGAATCAGTGATTAGGAAAAAAAATGGTAATGCCCCCCTAGCGGGGCGTAACATATGTATATGTGTGTCAAACAGTCCTAGGCAGTGTGGAATGCAAAGTACAATGTCCCAAATTTCTGATGTTTTTTTTTATTAAGCGGAAGAAACTGTTACAAAATATAATGTAATAAAAAAAGTCACCTGTAGGAAAAAGTGAAACAGGTGCATAAAAAATATGCAATGGGGCAGGGAATGGGGCGTAGTTACCGATTCTTGAAGCAACAAGGCCGCTGCCTCCTTGATTTCAAGCATGTGTGGAGAAGCGCACCGGGCAGGGGATAGAACAACATTTTCAGTACTTTTGCTGCATCTGCCTTCAGGAAGAAAGGCATCATCAGAAACACGCTGCTGGCTACTGTCAGGTACTGCTGGCGGCTTGGGATGGTTTTGGGAGGTGACAGGTTTCCTTTAACCACTTCAGCCCCGCTAGGTGAAACCCCCTTCATGACCAGGCCACTTTTTACACTTCGGCACTACACTCCTTTCACCGTTTATCGCTCGGTCATGCAACTTACCACCCAAATGAATTTTACCTCCTTTTCTTCTCACTAATGGAGCTTTCATTTGGTGGTATTTTATTGCTGCTGACATTTTTACTTTTTTTGTTATTAATCAAAATATAACGATTTTTTTGCAAAAAAATGACATTTTTCACTTTCAGCTGTGAAATTTTGCAAAAAAAACGACATCCATATATAAATTTTTCGCTAAATTTATAGTTCTACATGTCTTTGATAAAAAAAAAATGTTTGGGCAAAAAAAAAATGGTTTGGGTAAAAGTTATAGCATTTACAAACTATGGTACAAAAATGTGAATTTCCGCTTTTTGAAACGGCTCTGATTTTCTGAGCACCTGTCATGTTTCCTGAGGTTCTACAATGCCCAAACAGTAGAAAAACCCCACAAATGACCCCATTTCGGAAAGTAGACACCCTAAGGTATTCGCTGATGGGCATAGTGAGTTCATAGAACTTTTTATTTTTTGTCACAAGTTAGCGGAAAATGATGATGATTTATTTTTATTTTTTTTTTCTTACAAAGTCTCATATTCCACTAACTTGCGACAAAAAATAAAAAATTCTAGGAACTCGCCATGCCCCTCACAGAATACCTTGGGGTGTCTTCTTTCCAAAATGGGGTCACTTGTGGCGTAGTTATACTGCCCTGGCAATTTAGGGGCCCAAATGTGTGAGAAGAACTTTGCAATCAAAATCTGTAAAAAATGACCGGTGAAATACGAAAGGTGCACTTTGGAATATGCGCCCCTTTGCCCACCTTGGCATCAAAAAAGTGTCACACATCTGGTATCGCCGTACTCAGGAGAAGTTGGGGAATGTGTTTTGGGGTGTCATTTTACATATACCCATGCTGGGTGAGAGAAATATCTTGGCAAACGACAACTTTTCCCATTTTTTTATACAAAGTTGGCATTTGACCAAGATATTTTTCTCACCCAGCATGGGTATATGTAAAATGACACCCCAAAACACATTCCCCAACTTCTCCTGAGTACGGCGATACCAGATGTGTCACACTTTTTTGCTGCCAAGGTGGGCAAAGGGGCACATATTCCAAAGTGCACCTTTCGTATTTTGCAGGGCATTTTTTACACATTTTGATTGCAAGGTACTTCTCACACATTTGGGCCCCTAAATTGCCAGGGCAGTATAACTACGCCACAAGTGACCCCATTTTGGAAAGAAGACACCCCAAGGTATTCCGTGAAGGGCACGGCGAGTTCCTAGAATTTTTTATTTTTTGTCACAAGTTAGCGGAAAATGATGATTTTTTTTTTTTTCTCTTTTTTCCTTACAAAGTCTCATATTCCACTAACTTGCGACAAAAAATAAAAAATTCTAGGAACTCGCCATGCCCCTCACGGAATACCTTGGGGTGTCTTCTTTCCAAAATGGGGTCACTTGTGGGGTAGTTATACTGCCCTGGCAATTTAGGGGCCCAAATGTGTGAGAAGTACTTTGCAATCAAAATCTGTAAAAAATGACCGGTGAAATACGAAAGGTGCACTTTGGAATATGCGCCCCTTTGCCCACCTTGGCATCAAAAAAGTGTCACACATCTGGTATCGCCGTACTCAGGAGAAGTTGGGGAATGTGTTTTGGGGTGTCATTTTACATATACCCATGCTGGGTGAGAGAAATATCTTGGCAAACGACAACTTTTCCCATTTTTTTATACAAAGTTGGCATTTGACCAAGATATTTTTCTCACCCAGCATGGGTATATGTAAAATGACACCCCAAAACACATTCCCCAACTTCTCCTGAGTACGGCGATACCAGATGTGTCACACTTTTTTGCTGCCAAGGTGGGCAAAGGGGCACATATTCCAAAGTGCACCTTTCGTATTTTGCAGGGCATTTTTTACACATTTTGATTGCAAGGTACTTCTCACACATTTGGGCCCCTAAATTGCCAGGGCAGTATAACTACGCCACAAGTGACCCCATTTTGGAAAGAAGACACCCCAAGGTATTCCGTGAAGGGCACGGCGAGTTCCTAGAATTTTTTATTTTTTGTCGCAAGTTAGCAGAAAATGATGATTTTTTTTTTTTTCTCTTTTTTCCTTACAAAGTCTCATATTCCACTAACTTGCGACAAAAAATAAAAAATTCTAGGAACTCGCCATGCCCCTCACGGAATACCTTGGGGTGTCTTCTTTCCAAAATGGGGTCACTTGTGGCGTAGTTATACTGCCCTGGCAATTTAGGGGCCCATATGTGTGAGAAGTACTTTGCAATCAAAATCTGTAAAAAATGACCGGTGAAATACGAAAGGTGCACTTTGGAATATGCGCCCCTTTGCCCACCTTGGCATCAAAAAAGTGTCACACATCTGGTATCGCCGTACTCAGGAGAAGTTGGGGAATGTGTTTTGGGGTGTCATTTTACATATACCCATGCTGGGTGAGAGAAATATCTTGGCAAACGACAACTTTTCCCATTTTTTTATACAAAGTTGGCATTTGACCAAGATATTTTTCTCACCCAGCATGGGTATATGTAAAATGACACCCCAAAACACATTCCCCAACTTCTTCTGAGTACGGCGATACCAGATGTGTCACACTTTTTTGCAGCCTAGATGCGCAAAGGGGCCCAAATTCCTTTTAGGAGGGCATTTTTAGACATTTGGATCCCAGACTTCTTCTCACGCTTTAGGGCCCCTAAAAAGCCAGGGCAGTATAAATACCCCACATGTGACCCCACTTTGGAAAGAAGACACCCCAAGGTATCCAATGAGGGGCCTGGCAAGTTCATAGAATTATTTTTTTTTTTCGCATAAGTTAGCGGAAATTGATTTTTTTTTGTTTTTTCTCACAAGTCTCACTTTCCGCTAACTTAGGACAAAAATTTCAATCTTTCATGGACTCAATATGCCCCTCAGCAAATACCTTGGGGTGTCTTCTTTCCAAAATGGGGTCAGTTGTGGGGTGTTTGTACTGCCCTGGCATTTGAGGGTCTCCGCAATCATTACATGTATGGCCAGCATTAGGAGTTTCTGCTATTCTCCTTATATTGAGCATACAGGTAATGAGATTTTTTTTTCCGTTCAGCCTCTGGGCTGAAAGAAAAAAATGAACGGCACAGATTTCTTCATTCGCATCGATCAATGTGGATGAAAAAATCTCTGCCAAAAAAAAAAAATGGAGGGGAAAGGCGTCTGCCAGGACATAGGAGCTCCGCCCTACATCCATACCCACTTAGCTCGTATGCCCTGGCAAACCAGATTTCTCCATTCGCATCAATCGATGTGGATGAATAAATCATTGCCGGGATTTTTTTTTTTTATATATATATATACACAAAGTGTTTGCCAAAGCATAGGAACGCCGCCTCCTCCTCAGCTCGTATGCCTTGGCAAACGTATCTGTCACTGCAGAGGAGAAAATCCCGTCTTGCAGCGCCGCATACACCGACTTGCGTGTAATCTGACAGCAGCGCAATGCTTCTGTCAGAATGCACATCGGTGCTGCAGCTGGTCGATCGGTTGGTCCACCTGGAAGGTAAAAAGACAAAAAAAAAAAAAAAGAAAAAACCAGGCCACAACGCAATAATTTTATTAACTTTGGAACAGAACGTGTAACTTTAACTTTTGGAACTAAACATTAACCTGTTTGCTTACCTGTTTTTTTTTTTTTTTGTTTTTTGTTTTTTTACCTTTATAGAACAAACCTCTCCTTCCCCATGGGTCAATGTGCAAAGCGCAAATCGCCCAAAGATGTGGCGAAGTGCGTTATGCACTTTGTCCCATGTGAAAGGAGACGTTTGCAGCAGCAGTGAGTGAATGGGCCCTAATAGCCCTGTGTGCCTGTCCTGGTGAGATGATCCCTATGCTAATAGTGTACCTGTGAGTGGTACTTCCGGAAACACTCTCCAAAGCATAGGGCAGGGTGGTCCGGACAGTCAGGACAGAAATAGCGGGTGTCACGCCTTATTCCACTCCTGCTACAGACACGACATCTTTTTCGGGGTGACGGTTGGGTTGAGGTACCAGGAACGACATTGGGGAAATGTCGCTCGTGTAGACGGCTAACTACACTGGTGGTTGGGGCCACGGAACCTCCTGGATACAGGAGGTTCTCGATGATCTCTTCCTGAAATTTGAGGAAGGATCCAGTTCTCCCAGCCTTACTGTAGAGAACAAAACTATTGTACAGAGCCAATTGAATTAAATATACAGACACCTTCTTATACCAGCGTCTGGTGCGTCGGGAAACTAAATACGGAGACAACATCTGGTCATTGAAGTCGACCCCTCCCATGTGGAGGTTATAGTCGTGGACTGAGAGGGGCTTTTCAATGACACGGGTTGCTCGCTCAATTAGTATTGTCGTGTCTGCGTGAATGGAGGAGAGCATGTAAACGTCACGCTTGTCTCTCCATTTCACCGCGAGCAGTTCTTCGTTACACAGTGCGGCCCTCTGCCCCCTTGCAAGACGGGTGCTAACGAGCCGTTGGGGGAAGCCCGCGCGACTAGTTCGCGCGGTACCACAGGCGCCAATCCGTTCTAGAAACAAATGCCTAAAGAGGGCCACACTTGTGTAAAAATTGTCCACATAAAGATGGTACCCCTTGCCGAATAAGGGTGACACCAAGTCCCAAACTGTCTTCCCACTGCTCCCCAGGTAGTCAGGGCAACCGACCGGCTCCAGGGTCTGATCTTTTCCCTCATAGACCCGAAATTTGTGGGTATAGCCTGTGGCCCTTTCACAGAGCTTATACAATTTGACCCCATACCGGGCGCGCTTGCTTGGGATGTATTGTTTGAAGCCAAGGCGCCCGGTAAAATGTATCAGGGACTCGTCTATGCAGATGTTTTGCTCTGGGGTATAAATATCTGCAAATTTCTGGTTGAAATGGTCTATGAGGGGCCGAATTTTGTGGAGCCGGTCAAAAGCAGGGTGGCCCCTGGGACGGGAGGCGGTGTTGTCACTAAAGTGCAGGAACCGCAGGATGGCCTCAAAACGTGCCCTGGACATGGCAGCAGAGAACATGGGCATGTGATGAATCGGGTTCGTGGACCAATATGACCGCAATTCATGTTTTTTTGTCAGGCCCATGTTGAGGAGGAGGCCCAGAAAAGTTTTAAGTTCGGAAACTTGGACTGGTTTCCACCGGAAAGGCTGGGCATAAAAGCTTCCCGGGTTAGCGGTGATAAATTGTGTGGCATACCTGTTTGTTTCGGCCACAACTATGTCTAAAAGCTCCGCAGTCAAGAACAGCTCAAAAAATCCCAGGGCCGAACCGATCTGAGCCGTCTCAACCCGAACTCCAGACTGGGCAGTGAAAGGGAAAACTACAGGTGCGGCTGAAGTTGGGGACTGCCAATCAGGGTTTGCCAGCACCTCTGGGATTCTAGGGGCTCTACGGGCACGTCTTTGCGGTGGCTGCGACGGGGTCACTACTGCACGTGCCACCGTACCAGCTTCAACTGCCCTTCTGGTGCTCGCTACTTCACCAGGTTGTACGGCAGTGCTGGTACTAGGTCCAGGGAGGGCTGGGCTGCTGGTGTATGCCTCACCACGTAATCCGACAGCACCAGCCCCACTCTGCTGCTCTTGAAGCGGATCCTGCGCAACCTGCGGTCTAGCGACACGGGGCCGGGTACGCCTGGTGGTATCAGGGACCTCAGCCTCCTCGTCCGAACTTTGGGTCAGAGAGCCACTGCTTTCTACAGGTTCGTATTCTGACCCGCTGGATTCATCAGATGAGGGCTCCCACTCCTCATCCGACTGGGTCAGAAGCCTGTAGGCCTCTTCAGAGGAATACCCCCTGTTAGACATGTGGGCAACTAAATTTAGGGGTATTCCCTGAGACTACCCAAGAAAAAAAAAGCAAGCCTGTCTTACAAAGGGGAGCCTAGCGAAGTACCGGAGGCCGCTGCGGTTGATAAAAAATATCAAAACTGATTTTTTTATCGCCGCAGTGCGTGTAAAGTGAATGTGCAGTGATCAAAAAAAAATTTTTTTTTTGTCACTGCGGTGGGGCGGGTGTGGGCGAACGCACGTGTGGGCGACCGATCAGGCCTGATCGGGCAAACACTGCGTTTTGGGTGGAGGGCGAACTAAAGTGACACTAATACAATTATAGATCTGACCGTGATCAGTTTTGATCACTTCCAGATACTATAAAAGTACAAATGCTGATTAGCGATACGCTAATCAGCGAATAACGGACTGCGGTGCGGTGGGCTGGGCGCTAACTGATCGCTAACTACCTAACCAAGGGACCTAAACTATACCTAAAACCTAACGGTCAATAACAGTGAAAAAAAAAAGTGACAGTTTACACTGATCACTTTTTTCTTTTCACTTGTGATTGACAGGGGTGATCAAAGGGGTGATCAAAGGGTTAATTGGGGTTCAGGGGGGTGATCAGGGGCTATAGTGTAGTGTTTGGTGTACTCACTGTGAAGCCTGCTCCTCTGCTGGATCCAACCGACGAAAAGAACCAGCAGAGGAGCAGGCAGCCATATAACAGATCATATTTACAAATATGATCTGCTATCTGGCACTTTGATTGGATTTTTTAAAAATCAGCAACCTGCCAGCGACGATCATTGGCTGGCAGGTTGCTGACGAAATACCTCTCGATGAAATGCCGGCGCGAACTGCGCACGCGCGGGCGCATACTCGCGTCATCTCGCGTCTCGCGAGATGACGCGTATATGCGTGACTGTGCGCAGCGCTGCCACCTCCGGAACGCACATGTGCGTTAGGCGGTCCGGAGGTGGTTAAGGCTGCGCCACACCACTCTGCATTTCTATCAACCTGGGACACGATTGCCCCTGGGGGGAGTATCGTTGCACAAGCAGCATGTCACTGTGTCATGTGTTACTTGGAGGGACACATCACTGCTGTGTCCAGGCATTGGCTGCACTGCACACATAACCAACATTGCGGCATGTTCTATCAGACCTACAGGGATGTAGCTATAGGGGGTGCAGAGGTAATAGTCGCTACCGGGCCGAGGAGCCTGAGGGGGCCCAAAGACCCTTGTGCCACATAAGAAGATACTCGTATTATAGAAAGTACATACAGGTCAAGTTACACCTGTGACTGGAGGGAAGTCAAGAATTTGGCATGCGGGGGATACTGTTTTAATTTTTACCTTTAATTTTATTTTTATTTTTTATGGTAATGCAAACGGATCCGTTCTGAACGGATACAAGCGTTTGCATTATAGGTGCGGATCCGTCTGCGCAGATACCAGACGGATCAGCACCTAAACGCAGGTGTGAAAGTAGCCTAAGATTGTTTTTCCTGGATGTATTTTTATACCGCTTCAATAAAGTATCGATTTTGCTTTTCGTTTGGACTTCAAGTTACCCGCATCCAGGTGCGTTTTTTTTCCGTGATCACAGCATAGAAGGAGCAGGTGAGAGCAGCTTTTTCTTAATTGTTATGTGGCTTAATTAATTTGTCTTTTAAAAAATACATAAACAGTATAACAGTATTATACAGCCTGTATGCAAAGTCACGAGCAGCACTAAAGCCTATACCAAAAAGGCATGGTAGAGCTAAAAATCATAAAGCTTTACAATTTGCACGTAGGTACAATGAACCCCCCTTGGGGTTCTTGCTGCGCCACCACTCTGGTCTGTATTATGATTCATTCTACTTGCGTGCAAATTGTTTTGCATTATCATTTTTATCTCTACCATAACCTTATGGTTTAGGTGTTAGTGCTGTTCATGACTTTGCATACAGTCCATATAATACTGTTGTAAGTGTTGCATATATTTGGTGATTACATGTGATACTGCCATGGTCTATATTTGCCATTTTGTCTGTACTGTTGGGATTTTTATGTACTTTTTATGTATTTTTCAATGATTAAAGGGATTATCCTATGATTAAAGTAAAACATGAAAATCAGACATCATATAGTACACGCCAATCTCTTTCTAATAAAGCTAGAACCAGCCCTGTACCTCACATGGATCCAGAGATCTCCCCAGTCATTGCTGGAATTGCTAGATTTATTGCAAGCGGGCAGTTAAAGGATGGAACTGAGCATGTGCATCCACCTCAGTGAGCGGGACAGAGAAATTAGAAAAAGAACAAACAGCAGGTGGCGCTATACAGACAGATTTTAGTGAATAACTCAGTGGCTATGATACATTTTTAATTACATGCAATTACAAAAGTATTCAGATCCAGGTGCTGGTTTGAAAAATGGAGAATATTTTTCATGGGACAATCCCTTTCATTACTAAATATGTATTTATATAAGTGTCATCTTTTTTGTTAGTGTTATGGTAAATAATAGTGGCACCACACAGATTTATCAAAGTGCTTGTCGCAAGCATATTGGCTATCACTTTAGATGTCAGTCATCTCACATGGAGAGAGGGGAAAGAAGAGAGAAGGAGGGGAGAAGTTGGTGTAAGTTATATGCAGCTCTGTGACCAGAATTATCATCCCCGTAAGTCCACAATGGCTGCATTGGAGAATGGCTCCCCCTGTAGGCTACTAATGGTGATGGAACTTGACTACTGTAATATTTAATTGAAATGGAGCACTTACACAGGACTCTTTATGACAGTGAAAACATTAGAAGGGTGGAGTTTGGATCTTCCTTATACAATTCACTATGTGTGGCTGGCTTAGGGCTCATGCACACAACCGTATGTGTAGTGTCCCACTAGGTATGGGTGGGCACTACACAAGGGTCAATTGGTGTGCGCGTTACTCCTACTCACAAGGGACAGAAATGTCATATTTAATTGTGCATTTAATGTATTTTCTAATGTGTTTTCATATGCAATGTACACCGGTATGATGCAATAGCAGGCCTAGTTGGGTGTAGTTAGACATCCCAGACACTAGAGGGAGATAGGGAGCCCCTAGTATAAATGTCCAGGCCCAGACAGGGAGAGGGTGTGTGCAGAGTCAGGAGTCTGAGAAGACAGAGGTTAGAAAGCCTTCTCCTGACATGCAGCTTGATAGCCCTGGCTCCAGCTATGACCAGGAGGCTAGTGAGGAGACCTAGCCTGCCTGAAGCCAAGAGAGCCTTAGTTAGCTCTGAAGTCACCCCAGTTGCAGGACGGAACCTCCTGGGAGAAACCCACAGTCATCCACCAGACAAGTAAGGACATCCCAGGGAAAGCTAAGTAACCCTGATGGGCAGATGCATTAGAAAGTAAAGCAAGGATTTAATTAATACCAGAGGAAGAGATATTTACCAAGGATTTAAGCCACCATTTAGGCATCCGGGCCTTGGGATAGAAAGCCAGACAGGAGTTCTAGAAAGAACAGTGTACGCTATTTCTGAGGAAAGGTACAACCTGATTCTGAGTGCATTGTGGATTTACCCTCTGAGTATCTTGCATAATCAATACCTGCCATCTTGTGAAATAAGCCTGCTTGTAATCTGTGAACTAAGAGACTGTGTCACCATCTGCATGTACAAAGTTGGACTGTTTAGTAAAGCAACGTTTGGTTCACTATACCACCGGTGTACCTCACTTATTCCAACTATCAACCGGTGTGCCACCGTCAAAGGCACTGGCGTCACGAACCTTAAAGGGACCTTGCCCTAGGCACTCAAAATACCCGTAACATCCAGGGCACCTCATCCACCATCAGGCCTGGTCCCTACATACAGAGTGTGCCCCAGAGGAACCGTGTCTACCTCTCCTTCACTGCCACATGCCTGCCCAGGGTTCTCCAATACAGTGAGCAACCCTCGATTGCCCATAACCGTGACCTCACTTCGCTATACCCTGCAGGTCTGGCGTGTTGCATATGTATTTTACGGTCCAGAAAACACGGCTCTGCAACAAAAAATGGATGACATCCGCGTGCCGTCCGTTTTACATCTGTTTTCTTTGCGGATCCATTGTAACAATGCCTGTGCTTGTCTGAAAAACGGACAAGAATAGGACATGTTTTATTTTTGGGGGGAACGGACTTGCAGACATATGGACACGGAATGCATGCAGAGTCAATTTAGTTTTTTTTTTTTTATGAATTATTCCGCATACAGGCCACAAACAAAAATGGAATGGACACAGACAAAAAATACGTTCATGTGCATGAGCCCTTAGGCTGTGGTTCACAGTCACAGCACTGTGTCAGGTCTGTCACAAGATGCATACCAACATGATGACAGGTCTGGTGGTTTCTCTGGATCTTTTGGAATAAACTTTTTACTATATTTTGGCAATCTAGTCATCAATATAACAAAATAATAGCAAAGACAGGTGCACTCTGCGGTCTTACTAAACCCTCAAACTGATTTTAAAATTGAGAGATTAGCCAACATGTCCTACAGTGTAGGACATGTCTGAGCCCGAGCACCGCGCCAAGGTTTCTCAAGTAGCTCGGGACCTAACACTCACCTACCTGTGCCATGTGGGCAATACCAGGAGCCAGTGGGCAAATTACAGGAAATTGAGTGGGACTCGCAGACTCCTCACTCCTCCCATTGCTAGCATGGTTACATGCTGGAGGTAACTGGTGAGCTGTTTGTGAGTCGGCCTCATGCTCCTGTAATTTGCCCACTGGCTCCTGGTATTGCCCACATGGCACAGGTAGGTGAGTGTTAGTGTTAGCTACTTGAGAAACCTTGGCGCGGTGCTCGGGCTCAGACATGTCCTACACTGTAGGACATGTTGGCTAATCTCTCAATTTTAAAATCAGTTTGAGGGTTTAGTAAGACCGCAGAGTGCGCCTGTCTTTGCTATAATTTTTTTATATGGTTATATTGATTATCACATCCACATAATTGCTATCTTGTGTAGGATGTCTATTGTGGTACTAAGAAAATCCTAAAAACATGACCGGCAGGTGGGCCCTCAGGACTGCAGTTGAGGAACACTGGTCTAAGCTACTGTGTGGAACAGCTAATCGGGAGGAGTTTTGCGTGTCAGACCCTGACTGATCGGATATTCATAGGTCATCAGTAGAAAAATCCTAGACAACCCTTTAAGACATGCTAGCCTAATGCCCCTTGCAGACGAGCGTGTCCGGATTAGGTCCGGATGCGTTGCGTCTGCGACCAGGGAAAATCAGTGCGAGTAGGTACGCAATTGCAGAACAATTGTTAATTTTTTATCGCGCGGGTGCAATGCTTCTTGCACATGCGTGATAAAAAACTGACTGTGGTACCCAGACCCGAACCCGGACTTCTTCACTGGAGTTTGGGTTAGGTATTCTGTAGATTTTAATATTTTCCCCTTATAATATGGTTCTAAGGGAAAATAATAGCATTCTTAATACAGAGTGCTAAGTAAAATGTAGATTGAGGGGTTACAAAATAAAATAATTAACTTACCTGTTCCAACTGATCGCGCAGCCGGCATCATCTTCTTGCTTCTTCTTTCAGAACTTACAAAAGGACCTTTGGTGACGTAATGTCGTGCGCCCCGTGGTGAGCGCGGTGACGTCAGCACCGCGCCTGCTGAATGAAGATAGAAGATTCTATTTTCATTCAGCAGGACCTGCAGTGACGTCACCGCGCTCACCATGTGGTGAGCGTGATTACGTCACCAAAGGTCCTTTTGCAGGTCCTGAAAGAAGAAGCAAGAAGACGATGCCGGCTGCGCGAACAAGTGGAACAGGTAATTTTTTAAAAAATTTTAACCCCTCAATCTACATTTTACTAAGCATTCTGTATTAACAATGCTATTATTTTCCCTTGTAACCATGTTATAAGGGAAAATAATACAGGGAATACACTTTAATGGGGTCCGGGGTTGCTTTCATCCCTATCATCTCCTAGCAACCATGCGTGAAAATCGCACCACATCCGCACTTGCTTGCAGATGCTTGCGATTTTCACACATACCCATTAATTTCTATGGGCCTGCGTTGCGTGAAAAACACAGAATATAGAACCTCCTGCTATTTTAATGCAATGCACAAATGATGCGTGAAAATCACCGCTCATCTTAACCGCCCCATTGAAGTAAATGGGTCCGGATTCAGTGCGGGTGCAATGTGTTCACCTCACACAATGCACCTGCGCAGAATTCTCACCCATGTGAAAGCCTCCTCACCTTGACTTCATACAATTGGGTAAATTCAATGAGTAGTGCCTCGATAGCAGATATGAAGGATATCAGGTAGCTTCAGATTTGATGGCTCACTTGCCAGTTTAGATATTTAGGAATAACAGGCTGTGTCGGCCCACAATTTAGGCTTATCAGAGAAAGAAATGCTGCAGGCTTTTCCATTTTTGCAGTTCCCCTGAAGCACAGACATCCCCACCCAACTGCAAATCAGGTGCAGTATGGATGTCAGGATACAAACTATGACTCATGCTCGAGATTACACTTCGTGAATTCTGTCCCTTGCCTTAAGGACATTTAAAAATAGCCTCAGGTATCTTCTGCTTGTGACGTTTATAGAAGAAAAGCAATTGTTGGGAAGGGAATTCAGAAATCACCTTCATACTAAGCTTTTTTCGGTCCATTAAACAGCTGAATGCGACACCGTTCTGTAATGAAATCTCTGTGTGTGATAGACTAGTAATGATTTAGAGAGACTTTGAGAAGAAAAAGAACATTGCTGAGCTTTCATTGTCATTAATTGCTGCAAAGTACAAGGCATATCAGAGGGACCCCCAGTTTTTGCTTGTACCTTCTGCTATCATGTATGCCCAGACTGGTGGAAGTAATTCCGTATTGTATGACAAACTTTCTTTGTCCTCTTTAAAGAAAGAACAAAGCAGTTATCAACCTTGAGACGAGCCTGACAGATGGTGAATACAGCGGAGGCACAATTTTCCATGAATGGAACCTCTTATTCCCTTGAAGGGAGTCCGTCAGCAGTTTTGACCATGTAAAACTGCTGACAGTGCTAAGCAGGGGCTGGGGAGATCAATACAAACATGCCTTTTATGGAACCTTTTTTATCGGGAGTAGTGTGAATATGATGTTTTATTCTGCCAGATTTTGCTCCTGCAAGCATCCAGGAGGTGGGGCTTTCTGCTCTTTTCAATGGGTTCTATTATGTTACTATTTTTATATGCATTTTTAGTATTGCCCTATAGGAACATCATTGCTTAACATTTCTCTTTTAATGGGAACCTGTCAGCTGCACTGAGGGCAGCACAGTGTAGTCACAGAACCACTGATTTCAGTGGTCTGTCACTGCAGTGATGACTTTTTCTGTACTGACCTGCTGAATTCCACAGTGTGCCCTAGCGCTGCGAGAGAGAGGAGTCTGATGCTGCTTGTTATCCCCGCCCTTCTCCATCTGTTACAAATAGGAAAGAAACCTCTCAATCATTGCCCGGAGGCAGAAGGAGGGCTAAGGCAGCAAACAGCATTGGACTCGTCTCCCGGGCAGAGCTGGCGAGGGCTGCGGGCTTCAGCAGATCAGTGCT
Organism: Bufo gargarizans; assembly: GCF_014858855.1. NCBI lineage: Eukaryota > Metazoa > Chordata > Amphibia > Anura > Bufonidae > Bufo > Bufo gargarizans. Next base: position 136,416,508 of record NC_058087.1, on the reverse strand, counting down.
ATAAAAGTACTGACTTCAGTGAGGGCAGCATAGTGCAGTGGATAGGTTCCCTTTAAATAACATGGCATGCTTCTGTAAACTAGTATACAGGATTGTGCCTTAGTGTAGTATGCTCTCCTATCAGTGCAGCAGCCCCAGTGGAAGGTGAGTGAACGGGAGTGGTAGTAGAGGCCCACCGGTGGTAGTAGTCCTCATTGTGGCTATCGTCCACTGCACAGTGAAGTGAAGGGAGCACCCTGTGTTCCCCTTGAGGCACACCCCTGCCTGTTTGTGGTTGGGGTGCTGTATCTCTAAGGGCAATGCTGTCCCCAAAGTGCATTCCTACAGTGCCCTTGGTAGGGTGCACTCCTTTAACAGACTCTCACAATCTCTATTACAGTGCTTTGAAAAAGTATTCATACACCTTGAACTTTTCCAAAATTTTTCTCGTTACACCCACAAATTTACCAGTAAATATATTTTATTGGGATTTTATGTGATAGACCAACACAAAGTAGCAAGTATGTGTGAAGTGAAAAGAAAATGCAGAAGTGTGGCATGCATTTGTATTCAGCCCCTCTGTACTCTGATACCCCTAAATAAAATCCAGTGTGACCAATTGCCTTCAGAAGCCATCAAATCAGTAAATAGAGTCCACCTGGGTGTAATTTATTCTCAGTATAACTACAGCTGTTCTGTGAAGGGCTCAGAAGTTTGTTACAGAATTAGTGATCAAACAGCATCATAAAAACCAAGGCACACACCAGACAGGTCAGGGATAAAGTTGTGGGGAAATGTAAAGCAGAGTTAGGTTCTAAAAAAATATCCCAAGCTCTGAACATCTCATGGAGAACTGTTCAATATATCATCCGAAAATGGAAGGAATATGGCGCAACTGCAAACCTACCTAGACATGGCTGTCCACTTAAACGGACAGCCCAGGCAAACAGAGCACTAATTGGAGAAGCTGCCAAGAGACCCATGGTGACTCTGGAGGAGCTGCAGAGATTCACAGCCCAAGTGGGAGAATCTGTCCACAAGACAACTATTTGTCGTGTACTCAATCTGGCCTTTATGGAAGAGTGGCAAGAAGAAAGCCATTTTTGAAATCAAGCCATGAGAAGTCCCGTTTGCAGTTTGCCACAAGCCATGTAGGGGACACAACAAGCATGTCTAAGAAAGTGCTCTAGTCAGATGAAGTCAAAGTTGAACTTTTTGTTCTAAATGCGTTTTGCATTGCAAAGTTCAAGGGGTATGAATAAGTTTTTAAGGCACTGTATATGCAAATTGCTGTAGAGTCTAAAACTTCAAACGAATGATACCTGTACAGGCAGTCGTCCTTTGCTCTGACCAATATGGCTGCTGAACCTTCAAGATAGTTGGCTTTCTATACTCTAAGTATAGATGAGTGGTTGTTGCTCTTTCTAGGTCTCACTTTCTGTCTGCAACCCACACAGGACTACGGATTGTGGCTGGTTGGCCCTCTAGTTCCAGAACTCTCTACACTGACTCAGGAAGGAGGCAACACCCAGGGGGGCTGTGCCAGCCCATGCCTGGAGATTGTGCCTAAGCAGTCAATATTAACCCTCAATTAGCAATATTATCAAATATCATTGCATCTATTATTAAATAACATTGCAAAAATATGTATCGGTTTACAATCACAAGTAAGGAAACACCCATGAAACTTAGGTTCTAGCTTTGATAGAGATTGGCATGTACTGCGTGTTGTCTGATTTTACATAAAGGGGCTGTCTACAGTAGTTTAGAGAAGAGCCATTTTAACAATCACAGCTTTCTGTAGACACACTGATAATCTGGTTTATAGCTAGTCTGTAGGGGTCTGCATTACAGACCCATAGGTACTCTATATGCTGCCATATGGTTTACAGAATACATTCTGTCTGTCGGCAACTTCTTATAACAATCAAAGGTGCCTTGCCTTCGGCATGAAAAGACGCATACAGTACTGTTGCACACAAAACACTGGGGAAATTTGTGACATAGCAGTATTAAGTAGTGTTGATCGAGCATGCTCGGCCGAATACCGCATGTGCTCGAGCGCAATGCTCGATTCTCCTCCCTGCACGTTTGTTGGCTGCTATGCTGCCAATAAACGTGCAGGTAAGTACTGCCACTCACTTTAATGTCGTAGCCATGTTAGTTACTGGCATTACATTGATTGCCTGGACGGAACGCGTCATCGGGTGCTATAAAGCACCCGATGACACGTGGTTCGGCCAGTCTTAGTCAGGGAGAGCTGTGCTGTAGAAGGGACAGATAGTGTGGGGAATTGAATTTAATTTTTTTGTTAGGCAGGGTTGGTGTTAGAGACCCAAAAGTCCTTTTAAGGACTATGGTTGTCTATGGCAGCAATATATATTTTTAGCGCAACCTGCGATAAATAGCTTGCAATTGTTTGGCTGCTGCAGACAGCAACATTATCTGCGCTACGTCTCCTGTGTAATGTGTCCGCAACCTAAAAATATCTGTAACATCCAGTGCATATTTTCCATAGACGGTGTCTGCTGCGGAAAGTTACATTACCTGCACTACATCTCCTTTATAATGTTTGCGCATCCTAAAAATATCTGTGACATCCAGTGTACTTTTTCCATAGACGCCGCAGACGGCAACATTATCTGATATACATCTCCTGTTTAACGTGTGCGCATACTAAAAATATCTGTGACATCCAGTGTACTTTTTCCATAGACGCTGCGGAAGGGGGCATTATCTGCGCTACATCTCCTGTTTAACATGTGCACATACTAAAAATATCTGTGACATCCAGTGTACCTTTTCCGTAGATGCTGCAGACAGTGACATTATCTGCGCTACATCTCCTGTTTAACGTGTGCGCATCCTAAAAATATCTGACATCCAGAGTACTTTTTCCGTAGATCTTGCGGACAGCGACATTATCTTCGCTACATCGCCTGTTTAACGTGTGCGCATACTAAAAATATCTGTCACCCAGTGTACTTTTTCCGTAGACTGTGTCCGCTGGGGTGACATACCCTGTAACTTTTAATAGCCACTGATGGCAGCGACATTACCTGCGCTACATCTCCTGTATAATGTTTGCGCTTCATAAATATCAGTGACAGTCAGTCTAATTTTTAAGTGAGGTTGCTGTTAGGTCAACAAGTCAGGAGGATGACCAGAGTGAGGAAGTGGAAGAGGAGGTGGTGGACGATGAAATCACTGACCCAACCTGGGAAGGTAGCAAGCCGAGCGAGGACAGCAGTACAGAGGGGGAGGGATCCGCAGCACCGCAACAGGCTGGAAGAGGCAGTAGGGTGGAAAAAGGGAGAAGGCGAGCCACACCAAACAGGCCCACAACTGTTCCGCTGAGCACCTCCTTGCGGCAATCTCCCTTGCAAGGGGTAGGTGTTCCGCAGTCTGGCGCTTTTTTGAGGAAAGTGCGGACGATAAAAGAATTGTCATTTGCAACCTGTACCGTACCAAAATGAGCAGGGGCGTGAACACTAGCAACCTCACCACCACCAGCATGATCCACCACATGACATCAAAGCACCGTAATAGGTAGGCCGAACGCCTGGGTCCACAATCAGTGTCTGCGGGTCACACCACTGCCTCCTCTTCCCCTGTGTTACGTGCTGGCCAATCCCCTGTCCAAGATGCAGGCCTGGGTGCCTCTCGCCCTGCACCTGGACCTTTGCAAGCACCATCAGCTAGCACAGCCACTTCTGTGTCCCAGCGCAGCGTACAGATGTCCATACCCCAGGCCTTTGAACGAAAACACAAATACCTAGCCACCCACCCACCGGCCATAGCACTAAATGAGCACCTTTCCAAATTGCTGGCCCTGGAAATGTTGCCATTTAGGCTTGTGGACACTCAGGCTTTCCGCAGCCTGATGGCGGCGGCGGTCCCCTTGTTACTCAGTCCACAGCCACCACTATTTTTCCCGGTGTGCCGTCCCCACCTTACACCACCATGTGTCCCGTAACATCATCCGTGTCCTGACTAATGCAGTTATTGGGAAGGTCCACTTAATGACTGACACATGGACAAGTGCTTGTGGCCAGGGATGCTACATTTCCCTGACGGAACACTGGGTGAACATTGTGGAGGCCGGGAGCGAGTCTTACCCTGGGATGGCACAGGTGCTACCGACGACAAAGATTGCGGGCCCTACTTCCATCAGGATTTCCGCCACCACCTACATTAGTGGCTGCAACCCCCCCTTATCCTCCTACACCTCCTCCTCCACTTCCACCTCTGAATTCTAATCTTGCAGCAACAGTCAGCTATCAGTCAGTAGCTGGAAGCAGTATAGCAGTGGGGAAGCGGCAACAGGCCAAGCTGAAACTAATTTGCTTAGGTGACAAACAGCACACCGCTGCAGAGCTGTGGCAGGGTATAAGGGACCAGACTGAGCTGTGGCTCTCGCCACTGAACCTACAACCAGGCATGGTTGTGTCTGATAATGGCCGTAACTTGGTGGCAGCTTTGGAGCTCAGCAAGCTCACACACATACCATGCCTAGCCCACGTGTTCAACTTAGTGGTTCAGCGGTTTCTCAAAACCTACCCCAATTTGCCTGAGCTACTGGTGAAGGTGCGTCGCGTGTGTGCCCATTTCTGAAAGTCATCTACAGCTGCCGCCAGTCTGGCAACGCTGTAGCAGCGCTTGCAGTTGCCAGGTCACCGACTGTTGTGCGACGTGAGCACGCGCTGGAACTCCACGTTCCACATGTTGTCCAGGCTTTATGAGCAGCAGAGGGCAGTAGTGGAATACCAGCTGCAACATGGTCATCACCTTTCCAGTCAGCTTCTGCTCTTCACAAGTGACGAGTGGGCATGGATGTCTGACTTCTGTGAGGTTTTACGCAACTTTGAGGAATCAACACAGATGTGAGCGGCGATGCTGCTATTATCAGCGTAACCATCCCACTGTGTCTACTGAAATGCTCGCTGCTCACAATGAAGGCAGACGCTTTGCATGTGGAAGAGGTGGAAATGGGGGAAGACAGTACACAGGGTGATAGCCAGACCATACTCAGTTCGTCTTCTCAGCGCAAATTGGATGATGATGATGAGGAGGAGGAGCTGGAGACGGTTGCCTCCGCTACAGAGGGTAGTACCCACAGCAGGTTTATTCCATCTGTTCAGCGTGGATGGGCCGAAGAGGAGGAAGAGGATGAGGAGATTGAGACTCATCCTCCTGATGAGGACAGGGAAGTTTTGTCTGTTGGGACTCTGGCACACATAGCTGACTTTATGTTATGCTGCCTTTCCCGTGACCCTCGCGTTATATGCATTTTGGCCAACACCGATTACTGGTTGTTCACCCTTCTCGACCCCTGCTACAAAGAGAACTTCTCATCTCTTGATCATGTGGTGGAAAGGACTAGCAAAATGGTGCAATACCAGAAGGTCCTTGTGAAAAAATTGCTCCACAAATTTCCAGCTGACAACGCTGGCAGCAGAGTATGTAGTTCCTTGGGCAACCATGGAGAGGAGACGAAAGGAACACACAGCAGTTCCAACAGAGGCAAGGCAACACTCTCCAAGGCCTGGGACAGTTTCATGACACCCCCCAGAAACCACACCCTGATGCGCGGCCTAGTGTAACAAGGAGAGAAAAGTTTTGGAAGATGATGAAGGGATACGTAGCAGACTGTGTCAGCGTCCTCAGTGATCCCTCTGTGCCTTACAACTATTGGGTGTCCAAGATGGACACATGACACGAACTGGCGCCCTACGCCTTGGAGGTGCTGGCCTGCCCTGCCGCCTGCGTTTTGTCAGAGCGGGTATTTAGTGCTGCTGGGGGCATAATAAATGATAAGCGCATCCGACTGTCAACTGAAAATGCTGACCAGTTAATCCCTTCTGTTATCTGTAGATTCACTGTGCCTGGCCCCATGACAGAGTAGGGGGGGTGGCAGCAGCAACAGTGGCAGTAACAGTGACAATAGTGGCCCCATGACAGAGTGGGTCGTTCTGCCAAAAAATGGTTAAAGAAGAATTAAGATTTTGGAATAACCAAGTCAAAGTCTTGACCTTAATCCAATTCAAATGTTGTGGAAGGACCTAAAGTGAGAAATTCATGAGAGGAAACCCACTAACATACTTGTGTCTTGTGTGAAGATCAGATGTAGTTGTTGGTCAAAATTATGTGGAAATATAGAAAATTATGAAGGGGTCACAAACTTTCAAGCTCCACTGTATAGATATATATCTATACTAATAAAAGCCGGCGCACCACATGCCGCCCACACCACACACGGCGCACCACATGCCGCCCACACCAACGCACTGTCCTATCCCAGCTGCCCCACATGCCGCCCCTACCGCCCATACCTGTGCCGGCCAATCAACACACGGCGCACCACATGCCGCCCACACCAGCGCGCCGTCCTATCACAGCCGCCCAACACGCTACTCGTACCGCCCATACCTGCATGCTGGCCAATCACCGTTTCCTATGGTGTGCTCTCTCAGTCGAAGCGCCGCCATTATGTCCATCACAGAATCGCACAAATTCCAGTACTGTCAGACACACACAGAAGCTGCTGCCAGCAGTGTTAGCCACCAGTTGCTGCCAGTGGTCTCAGCACCACAGTCAGTGCCACCAGCCACCAGTCACAGTGCCAGCAGTCTCAGCCACCAGTCAGTGCCAGCCGTCTCAAGCCCTCCATTATGTGATATACAGGTTGTATCAGAGTGCCTCTTCCTTGTAATTTTTGTCAGCACTTCTTGTGCAAAGAATGTGCCTGGGCCCCTCCACCCCCCATTATTAACCTAACCTATTCCCTCCTAATATTACGATCCATCCGGACACAAACCACAGCATGCAGCGGTTTATGTCCCGCTGATTCTCTGCATTTTTGCCAGATTGTGGCCGGATCTCTACCGTACCCTATTATAATTAATAGGGCCGGCGGGCATTCCGTCTGCATTCAGCAGTGCCGGATCCAGTGAATTCCAGCAGGCTGTTCTCAGCTGGAACAGCCTGCCAGAATCACTAACGCAGATGTGAAAGTAGCCTAATACAGCGCCACGTACCTTGTACATCCAGTGACGTCTTCTTAGATCTTCTCTTTCCTCATCTTCTCCTTTCAAACCAGACCACCATGATGATTCCTTTCAGCCGTCTCTTCTCTCTGCAGAGTTTGACAGACAGACATCTTAGTTTCATACTTTTACAACATCCTCCAACCTTCTGAACACCCCATCCTATGCCTGCTGTGCTCCCCAATAATATAATGCAGAAACAGATAAACCCCCTGAAATTACTAGTACCAGATAGTGTACCTTCAATAATTATTGGCACACAGTGTCCTAAAAAATAACTGCGCCCAGCAAATTGTGTCCCTGACACTAATAAACATAATGTCCCCCAAAATTAATGATACAAAAAAAGCCCTGTTGCGTGGCAGTAAAAAAAAAATACCTCATCTTAGTGCCCTTAGTAGACCCAATGTCCTTATAGTGCCCTCATAATGTGTGCCAATGCCCCCTACTGTGTGCCCCCCAAAAACTCTTAGTGCCCCCAGTTGAGCTAATGTCCCCATAGTGCCCCATAATTTTGCACCAGTGTAAAATACTCCTATATAGTGCCCCCAGTAGATGCTCCCATAGTGCTTCTCCCCCCGTTCCATGGTGCCTGACACAATGTGCCAATATAAAATGCCCCTATAGAGTGCCCCAAGTAGATGCCCCGATAATGTTCCTCTCCCCTCTTCCTCATAGTGCCCATATAATATATGCCAGTATAAAATGCCATTATGGTACTCATCCCCACCCCCATACTGCACATATAGTTTGTGCCAGTATAAAATGTCCCTATATAATTCCCCCAGCAGATGCCCCCATAGTGCTCCTCCCCCCCACTTCTCCATAGTGCCCCCCATGTGTGACAGTATATAATGCCAATATATAGGGCCCCCAGAAGATGCCCTCATATGGCTCCTCTCCCCCCCCCATAGTTCCAGTATAATTCTAATATATATGGCTCCAAGTAGATGCCCCCATAGTGCTCCTCTCCCCATGTGTGTCGGTAAATAATGCCCCCTAGTAGAAACCCCCGAAGTGCTCCTCCCTCCCATGTGTTCCGGTAAATAATGCCCCCTTGTAGATGCCCCCATAGTGCTCCCTCCCATCTGTGCCAGTAAATAATGCCCCGATGCCTCCATAATGCTCCTCTCCCCCCATGTGTGCCAGTAAATAATGCCCCCTAGTAGATGCCCCCATAGTGCTCCTCTCCCCCATGTGTGCCAGTATAATGCCCCCTAGTAGATGCCCCATAGTGCTCCTCTCCCCCATGTGTGCCAGTATAATGCCCCCTAGTAGATGCCCCATAGTGCTTCTCTCCCCCCATGTGTGCCAATATAATGCCCCCTAGGAGATGCCCCCATAGTGCTCCTCTCCCCCCATGTGTACCAGTAAACAATGCCCCCTAGAAGATGCCCCCATAGTGCTCCTCTCCCCCATGTGTGCCAGTATAATGCCCCCTAGTAGATGCCCCATAGTGCTCCTCTCCTCCATGTGTGCCAGTATAATGACCCCTAGTAGATGCCCCATAGTGCTCCTCTTCCCATGTGTGCCAGTATAATGCCCCCTAGGAGATGCCCCCATAGTGCTCCTCTCCCCCCATGTGTGCCAGTATAATGCCCCCTTGTAGATGTCCCCATAGTGCTCCTCTCCCCCCCTTCCCCATTCTAGGGAACAGCATAGTGTTAAAAAAAAATATTTACTCACATACTTACCTCCATGACAGTGAAGCGGTGAAGGTCTCTTCCGGCCTGTGTCCCGCGCTCTACGGCTCAGGCGGCGCAATGACGTCATCGCGCTGCCTGCACCGGCCTCTGATAGGCTGCAGGCACTAGGCGTTTTATACTGGCACATTATGTCAGGCACCATGGAAAGGGGGGTAGAGCACAGGCACTAGGCCTGCAGCCTATCAGAGCAATGGGTAAGGGAAACACCTCTCCCCTGCCCCGCTGCATCTGCATCTGTATCGCTGTCCCAAGAATGGCGATACAGATGAATATAGAGATGAACGCTTCTACAATGGAAGCGCTCATCTCTCCCTGCCCTGCCACGGAACCTCTCACGGGCCCACCTAACAGGCTGCACAGGCGGTATGTCCGCCCCTGACTTTATATACAAGTAAATATACAGGAAAGAATGTTTCCTAACAGTTTTTCCTTTAAAATCGATTTTATCTTCGTATAATTGTCAGTCTATAAAATTGGCGCACTACTCGGACGACATCGTTCACAGTAGCGACCTGGGAGTCCAAGATGCATCCAGACATCCTCCTCATGCTGTTCCCGAACCATTTCGGTGGTGTTTCCATCAATTTCTGACCTTTTCCTGTGAACCAGACACCCTCCCCTCTTCAGAGTAGGGGGTGCCTGGTTTAATGCTCGGGTTCTCCCATTAACTTCCATTGTGCTTGGGTGCTCGGTAGAGCACCTGAGCATCCCAAGGTGTTCTACTCGAGCACCCGAGCACTTTGGTGCTCGATCAATACTCGTATTAATGCCAAATCCTGAATATTTTATCATTATTCAGATTTAAACAGACTTGCTGCTTGAAACATCTGCCTCATTTTACATCATTACTGGCAACCCCTGGAGGCCTGGCATATTTGGCTTAAGCTTATTAGTTTAAACTCATAGAACAAATATACATATGAACCACACATAAGGACAAGACAGCATCAAGTAATTCCATATATTGCAAAATGGACCATCTAGAACCCCCCTCTCCCTCTCACTATATGGATAGGCTAGCATTTCAAATACTATGTGGACTCACATCATCCTATTGTTTTTGTTGGGATAGAACTGGTCTTCAGAAGATTCAATCAACTCCATTCTTTTGTATAGTGGTTACCAAGAAGCCATTACAACCACTTCAGGTAAATCACGGATGTCATGGTGGTGGTTCAGTCGTTAACACTGCATTCTATGAATTCTGGGACCATATTTTGGCAAGTTCTAAGGGGATGAAGCTCCATCATCCACATAAAGACTAGGCAGAAACATTTTGTCCTGGGGCATACTGCTGGGTTAACTGACTTTCCATGAAACAATACACTGGAAAGTAAGCTGAATAAATATATCCATGTAGGAAAGCAATGAAAACTATGACCTTTGGTAGCACTGATTGGTCAGCTCTTCATAAAATCTGATTAATGATACATTAGTAGTTGACCATGAGGTTGAGACTTATTTGTTAAAACCCTGGAAAGGTGCTGAGACATCTCATTTACCCACTTACACCTGATTACTTTCCCTCATTATATACGCTGGCTAATTGGGTGTTTTCCACTTTACACCTTCCCGGCATACCTCTTGTTAAAGGGATATTCCAGTTACGTCCAGTTATCCCATATACACTAACAAGCAAAAGGGTAACAATGTTTCGAAATTTTGACTTTCAGGCTCCATATCTCACCATCCACTACAGCTTCGAACATGAGACTACCATCATTTTATAGACAATCATCTTGGCCATCTCATACATAAATTGGACTTGCAACTATTTAGCATTTGATTAGTTATGCAGATTCTTGTCATGTAACTGCATTGTTACTGTTTTGCTCCTGGTGGTGGAACAATCTTCTTCTTCTTCCTGTATACTACAAATAACAACCTGTTCTCATATTCCCTAATAGCTCAGTGTGTTATTAGGTTTATTCCCAAGCAAAAGGTCACTGATTCAAATCCAGGCACAGCCATGAAGAAGATTTCACAAGAAAAGAGAAACAGCACCATCCAGCTAATCGATAGCAGTATCTCGGGCAAGAAAATTGGCAAACTGCATCATATGAGTGCCATGACAGTTGGAAGAATATGAAAAGAAGTCCATCCCCTAGTCCAAAGCCAAGAGGTGTACCTCAAAGCAAAATATTGGAGTCAACAAGTCGGCTCATCATAAGGTCTATCTGTTTTGGTCCAACAAACACGGCATTCAGGGGCGTAGCTAAAGACTGTGCCCTGTAGCGACTGCTACCTCTGCACCCCTTATAGCTACGCCACTGACGGCAGTGGAGGTGGCTTATATGCTTCATAATAGTGAGATCACAGACGTCCATGCAAGCACAGTGCGACTCGCATTACACAAGTCTCGAATGGTGGCCAGAAAAAAGGCGAGGAAGCCTCGACTTCAATATCGTCATAAAAAGCATGGGCTCGAGTTTGCAAAAAAGTATGAACAGTGAAGAGTAGAAGATTGGAAATGGGTGATTTGGAGCGATGAGACAAAAGTCAATAGACTGGGCTCTGATGGCTGTAAATGAGTCTGTAAGAAACAAGGGAAAAGAGGCTAATGGATTGAGAAATTGAAGGAACTGTCAAGTTCAGTGGAGACAATGATGAATCTTTGAGCGAAATGCGCGTCAGGGCGCAGGGCTTTCTTGGACGGTATGGTAATTCTATGATCTTTACTATATGTGGTTTCACTTAGCATCCTTACGGGTGTTTTCCATCTAGTTTATGCCTATATTCTTATGTGGGTAGTATCTTTTGCACTTGCACTTTATGAATTATACTTTAATTTTTTTACTACCTGGCTAGGTTGATTTACGTGATATTGAATATTTATTATATTACCTGTACCACCTATGCATGTCCCCTGCCTATGGCTATTATGCATTCTATGACACCAGCAAAGACTTAATTTTATTTGTGTGTTTTTACTACAATCATGGAATAAAGATATCTTAATTTATTAAATCCCGGTTTTCATTATTTTTGGTTTTCTAAAATTGGTGGGCAATTCCGAGTAGATGGTCTCTATTTTGCCCAACTTGTTTTTTGGTGAACATTGGGAACGTGTAGAAGACACCTGGGAACAGATTTCAGGTTGAGACATGCTTGAATCTGATCGAGAGCATGCCCAGAAAGAACCAGGCAGTGTTCAATGCCAAAGGTGGATTTACAAAATACTAACAAAATAATAAAAATTTAAATGTAGAACAAACAGTAACAATGCAGTTACATGACAAGAATATGCATAATTAATCATATGCTAAATAGTTGCAAGTCCAATTTATGTATGAGATAGCCAAGATGATTGTCTATAAAATGATGGTAGTCTCACGTTCGAAGCTGTAGTGGATGGTGAGATATGGAGTCTGAAAGTCAAAAGTTCAAAACATTGCTACCCTTTTGATCGTCATGGGGGGCCTACTAATGGGAACTGCAACATTAGAGATGAGCGAAGTTTTCAAAAATTAGATTCTGGCGATTCGCCAAAATTAGTTACAAATTAATTAATCACTAATCGTGATAAATCGGGTATACCCAGGCCACTCTGCCTAATCATATTCATCCCACTTGGTGGCCCAATCTCACTGTGAAGGCTTGGAACTTAAACTGCATGGAGAGTGCAGTGAGAGTGTATCACCGTGTGCATTACGTTCTAGTGCACCCACATTCATAGTTAATCCGTTCTGTAGGTACTGCGCCATCAGTATTACAGTCTTGATGCTCTCAATAAGAGAAACAAAATTAAATATTGTGATTTGTTACCTTTTAATGGCTAACTAAAATAAATTATGTTATAAGGCAAGCTTTCGAGACTCTGTGTCTGGCCTGTAGAAGAGACCTCAGAGTCTCGAAAGCTTGTCTTATAACACCATTTATTTTAGTTAGCCATCAAAAGGTATCAAATCACAATATTTTATATTGTTTCTCTTTTTAAGAGCATCAAGACTTCTTACTACTGGCTAACACAGTACCAAACGTTTTTCCTATTACAGGTGTAATTTATTATTGTCTACATCACTGTGCAGTGCACCAAGATTTATTGCTAATCCCTTCTGTTAAACAAAAAGTAAAGCATACAGCAGCCTTCAGTAAAGCAAAAAAAAACCCCATGCATACCCCTGTAGTGCAATGGCTCCATAGTGGAACAAAATAAGGAAATGGATGTGATATACCCGTTTCCATTTTATTTTTATTATTATTTTACTTTTGACTTCTTGCCAAAATATTTTTGACAAAAATAAAATAAAATAAAATAAGAAATACAATGTGGTCAAATTCCCTTGTTATTTAACCACCTCCGGACCGCCTAACGCAGATCTGCGGTCCGGAGGTGGCAGCTCTGCGCAGAGTCACGCATATATGCGTCATCTCGCGAGAGCCGTGATTTCCTGTGAACGCGCGCACACAGGCGCGCGCGTTCACAGGAACGGAAGGTAAGCGAGTGGATCTCCAGCCTGCCAGCGGCGATCGCTCGCTGGCAGGCTGGAGATGTGATTTTTTTAACCCCTAACAGGTATATTAGACGCTGTTTTGATAACAGCGTCTAATATACCTGCTACCTGGTCCTATGGTGGTCCCTTTTGTTTGCATCGACCACCAGAGGACACAGGCAGCTCAGTAAAGTAGCACCAAACACCACTACACTACACTACACCCCCCCCGTCACTTATTAACCCTTTAGTAACCACTGATCACCCCATATAGACTCCCTGATCACCCCCGTCATTGATCACCCCCCTGTCATTGATCACCCCCCTGTAAGGCTCCATTCAGAGGTCCGTATGATTTTTACGGATCCACGAATACATGGATCGGATCCGCAAAACGCATACGGACGTCTGAATGGAGCCTTACAGGGGGGTGATCAATGACAAGGGGGTGATCACGCATATAGACTTCCTGATCACTTCCCTGTCATTGATCACCCCCTGTCATTGATCACCCCCCTGTAAGGCTCCATTCAGACGTCCGTATGATTTTTACGGATCCACTTATACATGGATCGGATCCGCAAAACACATGCGGACGTCTGAATGGAGCCTTACAGGGGGGTGATCAATGACGGAGGTGATCAGGGAGTCTATATGGGTGATCACCCCTCTGTCATTGATCACCCCCCTGTAAGTCTCCATTCAGACGTCCGTATGATTTTTACGGATCCACTGATACATGGATCGGATCCGCAAAACACATGCGGACGTCTGAATGGAGCCTTACAGGGGGGTGATCAATGACAAGGGGGTGATCACGTATATAGACTTCCTGATCACCCCCCCTGTCATTGATCACCACCCTGTCATTGATCACCCCCCTGTAAGGCTCCATTCAGACGTCCGTATGATTTTTACGGATCCACGGATACATGGATCGGATCCGCAAAACACATACGGACGTCTGAATGGAGCCTTACAGGGGGGTGATCAATGACAGGGGGGTGATCACCCATATAGACTCCCTGATCACCCCCCGTCATTGATCACCCCCCTGTAAGGCTCCATTCAGATGTCCGTATGCGTTTTGCGGATCCGATCCATGTATCCGTGGATCCGTAAAAAATCATACGGACGTCTGAATGGAGCCTTACAGGGGGGTGATCAATGACAGGGGGGTGATCAATGACAGGGGGGTGATCAGGGAGTCTATATGGGTGATCACCCCCCTGTCATTGATCACCCCCTGTAAGGCTCCATTCAGACATTTTTTTTGGGCACAAGTTAGCGGAAACTTTTTGTTTGTTTTTGTTTTTTCTTACTAAGTCTCATATTCCACTAACTTGTGTCAAAAAATAAAATCTCACATGAACTCACCATACCCCTCACGGAATCCAAATGCGTAAAATTTTTTAGACATTTATATTCCAGACTTCTTCTCACGCTTTAGGGCCCCTAAAATGCCAGGGCAGTATAAATACCCCACATGTGACCCCATTTCGGAAAGAAGACACCCCAAGGTATTCCGTGAGAGGCATAGTGAGTCCATAAAAGATTTAAATTTTTGTCCCAAGTTAGCGGAAAGGGAGACTTTGCGAGAAAATACAAAAAAAATCTATTTCCGCTAACTTGTGCCAAAAAAAATAAAATTCTAGGAACTCGCCATGCCCCTCACAGAATACCTTGGGGTGTCTTCTTTCCAAAATGGGGTCACATGTGGGGTATTTATACTGCCCTGGCATGTTAGGGGCCCGAAAGCGTGAGAAGAAGTCTGGGATCCAAATGTCTAAAAATGCCCTCCTAAAAGGAATTTGGGCCGCTTTGCGCATCTAGGCTGCAAAAAAGTGTCACACATGTGGTATCGCCGTACTCAGGAGAAGTTGGGGAATGTGTTTTGGGGTGTCATTTTACATATACCCATGCTGGGTGAGATAAATATCTTGGTCAAATGCCAACTTTGTATAAAAAAATTGGAAAAGTTGTCTTTTGCCAAGATATTTCTCTCACCCAGCATGGGTATATGTAAAATGACACCCCAAAACACATTCCCCATCTTCTCCTGAGTACGGCGATACCAGATGTGTGACACTTTATTGCAGCCAAGGTGGGCAAAGGGGCACACATTCCAAAGAGCACCTTTCGGATTTCGCAGGCCATTTTTTACACATTTTTATTGCAAAGTACTTCTCACACATATGGGCCCCTAAATTGCCAGGGCAGTATAACTACGCCACAAGTGACCCCATTTTGGAAAGAAGACACCCCAAGGTATTCCGTGAGGGGCATGGCGAGTTCCTAGAATTTTTTATTTTTTGTCGCAAGTTAGTGGAATATGAGACTTTGTAAGAAAAAAAAAAATAATAAATCATAATTTTCCGCTAACTTGTGACAAAAAATAAAAAGTTCTATGAACTCACTATGCCCATCAGCGAATACCTTAGGGTGTCTACTTTCGGAAATGGGGTAATTTGTGGGGGTTTTCTACTGTCTGGACATTGTAGAACCTCAGGAAACATGACAGGTGCTCAGAAAGCCAGAGCTGCTTCAAAAAGCGGAAATTCACATTTTTGTACCATAGTTTGTAAACGCTATAACTTTTACCCAAACCATTTTTTTTTTTGCCCAAACATTTTTTTTTATCAAAGACATGTAGAACAATACATTTAGCGAAAAATTTATATATGGAGGTCGTTTTTTTTGCAAAATTTTACTGCTGAAAGTGAAAAATGTCATTTTTTTGCAAAAAAATCGTTAAATTTCGATTAATAACAAAAAAAGTAAAAATGTCAGCAGCAATAAAATACCACCAAATGAAAGCTCTATTAGTGAGAAAAAAAGGAGGTAAAATTCATTTGGGTGGTAAGTTGCATGACCGAGCAGTAAACGGTGAAAGTAGTGTAGTGCAGAAGTGTAAAAAGTGGCCTGGTCATCAAGGGGGTTTTAGCTAGCGGGGTTAAAGTGGTTAATATAGACTGTTCCTACTAATGTTTATGCACTACTGTTCTAGCGCCCGTTATTGTAACAGGCTTAATGTCTAGTATATATATATTTTGTAGGGATCTGTGGGTGTGAACAGGGCCGGCGGTGACAGACCACTTGACTCAGCAGTTTTTAAAGTTTACTTCAGTTTATTTAGCATCCAGCAGAATACAGGACAACCAAGCTGTACAATCACTTGGGTGAAGCCACAGCACCAAAAATAAACACAAATCACAAAATCAAAGACCGCACCCTCTGGGTACTTACTAAACAGATTATTCACCTCAACTAGGTACATGTCACATGGAAATCACACTTTCAGAGGAGACAGGTCTAGACCAGACCTTTCAGGCCTCTATTTATTCACCAGTAACCATCACAGTGTCTACACCTGGGAACATCTCAGGGTATAGCCGTACTGGAGTGGGGTGGAATGGTAGGTCCCTCTACCAATCCTACCTACCATAAAAAAATATCCAGTCCATTAACAAAGACCAAATAAACCAGCACCAGCAAACTATACTTTGCTTAAACCATACAGTCTTCTGGATTACTTTTATCTCACCTATATAAGCAATCTGGGTGAAATATAAACCCCCTCCAGTACTTTAGCAAAGATCTTGTTAGCAGTGCTTGAGGAAGGTTCCAGTGTGCAGACCAAAATGTTGCATTGGTTAATAAAAGTCACATTTATTTTACTTTTTTGGAGTGCCGTGGAATATTCTTTTTATATATATATGTACTAGTATGATGACCCAGCTTTTAATAAGTATATTTCCACTATTTCATTAAAATTTTGTGTGTGTCGTTAAAAGATATCGACAGTATCCCCCATAACAGTGATCTCTACAGCAGGCGCCCCTTTAACAGCGAACTGCACAGGCCGCCAAACATTAACACTAACCCCCCCACAGTCCCCCTCCTCCTTAAAATGTGACCTCCACAGCAGGCCACCCCCTTAACTTTGACCTTCACAGCCGCCCGTTCTTTTAACAGTGACCTCCACAACACCCATCCCACCCCCCTAACAAAGACCTCCACAGTGGGGCATTATTGTCTTTAATTGACAGTATATAAAACCCCACAGCATTATTATACACTTAAGGTCATGTGAGTTACATCCGCCTCCACAACAACGTTGGCTAAGCTTCACAATCAAAATGATATTAACTCACACATCAGCCGTCTTATACTAAGAATGTCCTTCGCTGTCTATAGCAACCAATCAGAGCTCATATTAATGACCTGTAGCAAAATAGAAGCTGAGCTGTGATTGGTTGCTATATGCAACCTGATGAATATCCAGGATAACTGCCACAACAGCCAACAGACAATGGCTCCTGGAGTTTGGCGGTTAGGTTACTAAGCGTATTTTTTGGCAAATAGTTGGAAATTTCCACTCAAAACATAGTCTATTACGTTCCCCGAGTCACAGGAGGCGGCTGTGCAAAATTTCGTAATTGTAAATGCGTATTCCTTTAGTGGACATACATACATACATACACTGAGCTTTATATAAGCTGAAGGACACGGCTTTGCACGGGTATATTTCATTTGTTTGTGTGTGTCGTTAAAAGATATCGACAGTATCCCCCTTAACAGTGACCTCCACAGCCCCCCACCCCTTAACACTGACCCCTCACCACTGTGCCCCGTCTCCTTAAAATGGGACCTCCACAGCAGCCCACCTCCTTAACTTTGACCTTCACAGCACCCACCCTAAACAATGACCACTTTAACAGTGAGTTCCACAGCACCTCACCCCCTTGACAGTGACCTTCACAGGGGCCCAACCCCTTTAACAGTGACCTCTACAGCACCCACCCCTAAACACTGACCATAGGTCATAGTCCTCTTAACTGTGACCTCCACCATTACTGGCCCCCTTAGCAGAGACCTCCACAGCGACTGCCCCTTTAACAGTGACTGCCACAGTACCCCCTCCCTTAACAGTGACCTCCACTGTACCCCACTCCCTTAACAATGACTTCACAGTACCCCGCTGCCCATTTAATAGTGGCCTCCACAGTTTCCTCCTCCCTTAAAAATGACCTCCACATTGCCCGCCCCTTTAACAGTGACCTCCACATTGCCCGCCCCTTTAACAGTGACATCCACATTGCCCGCCCCTTTAACAGTGACCCCCACAGCAGCCCGCCCCTTTAACAGTGACCTCCACATACCTACAACTGTGTGTATTTGGAGACTAAGGACCTGCAAGCTTCTATTGGCTGATAAGGGTCATGTGACCAGGCTTCTATTGGCTAATGCATTTTATGGGAATATCTCAGGAACAGTACGCACTAGAGAGCTGAGACCCGGTCTGAAACCTTCCCAGACACCTGATGTACCTGTGTGCCAAATTTCGTGATTGTATAGCGACAGTGTGGATTCTTTTAGCGGACATACACACATACATACACTCAGCTTTATATATTAGATATACTGTATACAGTATATATATATATATATATATATATATATATTGCTTTTTTGTCACTACAGACACATTTTTTTATTTAATTTTTATTTTTTTTGCATTTCAGTGATATTTATAGAGTCACGATTAGCTCTCCCTATGTCATTTGTAGACAGGGATATCATTAGACTACAGTAGTTTATTATGCCATGAAGGAAAACTAGCAGCACATACAAGAACTCCGATAATAAGCAAGTTTTCTTGGAGGAATCACATTAGCAGTTTTATGCACAGTTAGCTGAGATTGGTCTCCGGCGTGCTCTTCTCTCCCTTGTTTTTACCACTGCAGCCATGAAACTAATTGCCACAGACTGTAGAGAGAACAACGCGTCTTAGGGTCTCAGCGATGTGTCAATTTGTCAGCATAATTTGAAGAGGTCGGACGGTTCTGTGTTGGGCAAAAGAGAAATGAGGTTGCCGGTGACATCAAAGCTTGTCTCATAGGAAATGCACGTACTACAGCTGCTTTGCTGACATAGATACTGCTTGTTTAAATAGCAGCTAATCCATCAGTCATCCTTTCCGCAGCACAATGGCCCACAGTCACTAATATGAGTGCACCCTTTGTAAATACGTGGTGTAGTTGGGCACGTCTAAGTTTAGAGAAAGTTTATTCGCCTAATCTAAAAAGACAAAAACAAACACAATGCAACAGCACTGTGCCAAGAATCTCACATTTATATAATGAGCATAGCATTAGCACTAGTATATTTTCTATACTGACTATGGCACTATTTTATATATATTGTTATTTCTGTTTGCAGAATGCTGTTGCATTGTGTTTGTTTTTGCTTTTCTGCTTTCAGCCATGACGACGTGCCCCTGTGCATTGGGATGTGCTGGCTAACTCCCCTTTTTTGTAGTCTGAAAAGGGGCGTGACTTAATAGAAAAGGGTGTGGCCTAACATGATGTATTTTGCAACAATTCTGGCATAAAATTCAAAGTAAGCCAACCAACAGTTGGTACAGAATTAGAAAAAGTGCCTATCCCTGCACCACATTTATCGTTTAGCCTGAGACATTGTCTGAAATCTGTTGCAGGTATAGACAGCCTTAGGCCTCATGCACACGACAGTATTTTTTTGCGGTCCGCAAAAATGGGGTTCCGTTGTTCCATCATCCGTGTCCGTTTTTGTTTCCGTGTGTCTTCCTATATTTTTGGAGGATCTCCAGACATGAAGGAAAGTAAAAAAAAATCTAAGTCAAGTTTGCCATGCAAATGATAGGCAAAAAACGGACGCGGATGTCAATCTTGTGTGCCTCCGTGTTTTTTCACGGACCCATTGACTTGAACCGTTGTCCGTGAAAAAAATAGGACAGGTCATATTTTTTTCACGGACTGGAAACACGGATCACGGATGCGGATGACAAACGGTGCATTAGCCGAGTTTTCCACGGACCCATTGAAAGTCAATAGGTCTGCAGAAAATCACAGAAAAACGGAACAACGGACACGGGACACAACAACGGTCGTCTGCATAAGGCCTAAGTTTCAGGGGTGGACTGGCTATTGACTCCATCCGTGGGCAGCCCGAGCCCTTTTTATGGCCGCCGGCAAGGTACAAAATTATCCAATGCTCTCAGCCTTCATTTACGCTGGGGGTGCTAGGTACTTATATAAATAGCCGGCGGCCATGGGTCCCCCTCCTGAGTTCAACTGTATCGCCGTCCTCAGAGCAACAATGCAGTTGAATAGTGTGGTGGGGCACGTGAGCCAATAATTTCCTGCCCTGCTGGTCACCATCATAGGCTTCAGGCCTCTTAGGTCTAAGGGCAATGAGGCAGTAAATGGGTTCCGGCGGTTGCGGAGCAATGATGCGCTGCGCTGGGTCCCAGGCATCGCGGTGATGTCTCGTGACTGCCTGCACGGGGACACAGCACGATGGGGTTATTGCATACCCGACTCTGGGATGCAGGCATAGCAGGCCTTGTCTACTTGTGTTGCCTCTGTGTGTTTTCGCATTGTCGGATAAATGCCACCCTTTATACTTCGCCTTTTCCTTTACACTCGTAATAACAAAAGAACTGTGGAAATTATCTCAAGTTTTTATTTTAATGCAAAATAACTCCCGTATTTGATTTTCAAAATCGTCTGTTTTCTGAACTGGAAATATTATAAAGTAATCTGCAAAGCCGACTCCTGTTATTCTTTCCTCGGTTCAACTCTTTCCTTTTCATATTTCGTCCTGTGCCGCTTTGATCTTTTTAATCTGTAGCCAAGAAAAAACGTGAACAATGTATTCATATCAGAAGGCATGCTGGGAAATCAAGTGATGAGCAACTTACATCAGCAGCGTTTCTCCTTGATAAATACCAACCTTCAGTTAATTGCCAAGAACAAAACTGTGTTTTCTTACCAACCAAAAGTAATGACTCCGTCAAAGCTATTAATTCATGCTGCTTCCATAATTACATACAAGTAAACCACCTACACATCTGGGTAGTGTATTCTCTGCATGGATATCGCCATTTT
The DNA here is from genome assembly GCF_014858855.1 of Bufo gargarizans. NCBI lineage: Eukaryota > Metazoa > Chordata > Amphibia > Anura > Bufonidae > Bufo > Bufo gargarizans. The sequence goes on along the minus strand of NC_058087.1, from coordinate 136,395,413 downwards.
TGTAATTGCATCTTTTGTAAAATATTAATCATAAAAGTTGATGTAATCAACTGGCCCACTAGGCATTTTAGTAGGATGCTTGTATTTACCTACCTGTTGCCAAGGATTTTAGCTAAAATATTATTCACTGAGCACATCCTTCCCTTTTTTCCTGTCAATATCATTCGTTTCTGCTGATAGAAGGTCCAATAGTTCTACGCAGGGAAGCATATTGCATCAATTGCAAAACATGAGTGTAGTGTGCACCGCTATGCGTGTTTTCATCTTGCTCCTTAAAGGGGCTACCCCACAAATAAATAAAAAAATGTGGAGATGTTTACACTATTAAGTTACCTACGTGCAATTTTACCGTTTAGCTTTACTCACCTCTCTGCCGCTATGGTTTCTTCACTTTCTGTGAGAAAGCAGAAGCTGGTCACATATAAAGATTAAATGGGTTCTCCGGGCTCTTCTATATTCATGACCTATCCTCATGATAGGTCATCAACATCAGATCGGAAGGGGTCCAACACCAAGCACCCCTGCAGATCAGCTGTGTGAGGAGATGGTGCACACAAGCAGGGTGCACATGCCATCTCTCATCTTTTTTCCTGCTCGCTGTTGCTTTGCCATAGACAGCAGCGGTGAGCAGGAAGAGAGAAGGTCATCAATATAGAAGAGCCCGGAGAACCCCTTTAAGCGCCTGCATCTCCCAGGAGTGCATTGAAGTAGGCTCTTGCCTCCTCCCCAGTTGCTGAAGCTCTGCTCTTCTGTCTTCCTCCTCTGTATAGAAAATAGTCCCTCTTGCACACAGCCCCAGAGATTCGCTCTTCTGTCTTCCTCCTCTGTATAGAAAATAGTCCCTCTTGCACACAGCCCCAGAGATTCCACCAGAAATAGCACTATGGTATGTAATTCCCCCACAATTACCTTCTATACAATCTAGAAAGAGATATACAGTAGCTATATATATCTATGAAGTTATATATTAAAAAGATCGATCAACGCTCAATACCTGTTCCACGTTGATAGCACTTTAATAATAAACAATAAAATAGTAAAAATGCTATTGCCAATTTTTCACACTAAAAACAAACAAAATTGTACACTCTAAAAGCAAAATACACAAAAATCCCCAAATTGCGTAGAGTTGACCTAGTTTATGCTTGTATAAACACCAAGGTCCTGCATAGAACTTATTTGAATGTCAGTGCAGATAATCTATAAAAATCGGACCAAGGTGGTATTGCTGTTCATCCGAATTTGTTGTGATTATTTTGCAATCATTGTTTGCGATTTTTTTCAATACATATTTATATCGATGCCACCTATTCCTGTATTGAGGATGGACTTGAATCCTATATTGGACTTAGATGATGGTTACTCGATTTTTCGTGAGCTTTTTTGTGGATTATCCCAACATGTGTTTTCAGGATCTCTGCGAATTTTCGATTTTACCACTTTAAACTTTCGTATATAAATGCGGTACTCACTGGTAGATGGGTTTCTCCGGGTGTTTGTCCGTGCTGTGTGGCGTCCCACGTGTAAAGCAGCCGGTGTACGCTTACCTCTGAGATACCAGTATGTCTCGTGAGATTACCGCAGGTGTATGGCTCGATTGAAGGTTTTGCAATCACAGCGTCATCACATCGAATTTCCTCTGTTTTCTCCACTATTTGCTATAGAGTGGAAGGCTCTTGTTGGTTTGTTATAATCGCTTCAAAGATTGATGAAAAAGATGATCTATGCCAGCATATTGTAGTCAATCTTCTTATAGATGATGAGGTATTTTCCAATGGTAACCAGACGCGTTTCGGAGCTTTATTAGACTTGCTCCTTCATCAGTGGTATGATGTTACTGCCAAAAATACCTCTTATATATCCCAAAGACTCCGCCTCTTGGATTTGTAATAATCTCCGCTTTGGATTTTATTCCATGGATCATAAGTCCCTTCAAATTGGGTTAATTAAATCACATATACATTGCACATGTGATCCAAAAATAATTAGAAAGGTGAAAGACCAAAATATAGCACAAATAAAACAAAAAACGCATATGCATTTTACTTGCGGTATCCATGCAGTTTTTCCACAAACTCGTGCGTTTTTTTGTCTACAAGTCAAAGGAAGTGTGTTCCACCATCCCATATAACCAGCAGGCTTTTCACCCCTGCATCTCAAAGATAGAGCTTTTTTTCTTATTTGAAATGAAAATACAATAACGGGTGAGATAGGACAGACTTCCTTTACTAAAGGTACGCATACTTGATTATACATATGTATTTATACTTGATTATATATATGTGTTTACTTGCTCTAAAAATTAAAACCATGAAAATTAAACATTAAAAATACATTGATGTTGATCTTGCGTTTTTCCTGCAATCATTATAGAGACCTTTTCATATTGATAGTAGAATTGAATATATGGAAATTGTCAGGGATGGGAGAAGATGGTATGGGGCGGGTTCCCTTCACTAAGGACAGAACCCCGGTTTTGAAATTACCAGGGTTCTTCATCGGTGAATGGACCCCGCCCTGAAACTCACAAAAACCCAAACAACTCCATATCTGCATTGAGACCCACCGGCACTAATGTATTAAACTCAAAAATTCTCCTTGATTCCATTCTTGACATTTGTTTAATATAGTCCCCTCCCCTCCAATCTTGTTCCACCTTATCTAGTGCAACAAATGTAAGACCACTCGGATCTTGGTTATGATGATCCCTTAAATAATTGGATAATGGATGTTTCATATAACCACTTTTGATATTAGACATATGTTCCGAGTTAAGCTTTTTGAGAGTTATTTTTGTTCTGCCCACGTACTGTTTTGCACATGGGCATGTAATAACATATATAACGCCTGTAGAGGTACATGTGAGGAACTCTTTGATTGTATGTTTATGCTGGTTACTTGTGGCAATCATCTCAGTGGTTTTTCTGGGAAAAAAGGTACCGGTACAATTTCTACACGACCCACATCTAAAGAACCCTTTCAATTGTATCCAATTTTGTATGGTTCCCACCTCTTTTATATAATTTTTTACAGTAGGTGCTACTTGCAACCCCAAATTGGGGGCCTTGGTAAAAGTCACCTGGGGTATGGGTGGAATAAGTGTACCTATTACCTTATCTTTTTGTAAATAGTGCCAATGTTTTTGCACAATATGTTTTATTTTCTTGAATTGGTTATTGGACTGTATTATAATTCGCATATTTTCAACCATATCTATATTTGGGACTTTCACTTTTTGTTGTTTAGTAAAGAAACTAGTTCTAACTCTCTCACTCTCTTCAATGAGATTTCCACCAATTTTAAAGGATATTGTTTCTCAATGAATTGGTTTTGCATGGTTAATGCTTCTTCTTCAAACTTCACATCTGAAGTGCAATTTCTTTTTAATCTGCGAAATTGACCATAAGGTACATTCAATAACCATCTTGGCAGGTGACAGCTAGTAAACAAAATAAAACTATTTTTAGCAGTGGGTTTGTGATAAGTATTGCATATAACTCTATTGTCCTGTGTGGTTATTTGTATGTTCAGGTATTCTATAGAAGTTTCACAAATATTAGAAGTAAAGTGTAGATTGACCCCATTAGTATTTATATCTACCAAAAATTGGTTGAGGGCTTCTATATCTTTTTTCCAAATGAATATGACATCATCGATGTACCGTTGCCATAGCACCAGGCTTGTCCCCAGTATGGGAGTAATTTGTTGGTCCTCCCATTGTGCCATAAATAAATTGGCGTAACTGGGGGCAAACCTGGTGCCCATGGCGGTACCTTGTATTTGTTGGTAATATTGAGATTCAAACCAGAAATAATTATGGTTTAGTATGAAATGGACTCCATTTACCATAAATCCTATCTGTTGTTCCTCCATTGCTTTTATGCCTTGTTGATGATCAATGCTCGTATATAACGATTGGACGTCCAATGTCCCTATTATCCATTCAGGATCAACCTCTAATGATTCTAGGATTTCAATAATTTGAGTGGTATCTTTTAAATAAGATCTTCTTTTTTTCACTGTCGGTTGTAACAATGTGTCTATATACTGGGATAAATTGGACGTCAGGGATCCGATTCCCGATACAATTGGCCGTCCCAGTTTTCTTTTTTGATCTTTGTGGAGTTTCGGTATGCAATAGAAGACCAGAATTCTTTGTTGGGTTGTAGTGATGAATTTCTATTCTTGTTCTAACAGAATATTACTTTTCAGGCCTTCTTCGCATATTGCTACTAATTTATCTTGGAACACCTGTGTGGGATCTGATCTCAATTTCATATGTCTTGGGGTCTTCTAGTTGTTTTTTACACTCTCCATTATACTTATCCACATCTAAAATGACAATTGCACCTCCCTTGTCGGCGGGACGAATGACAATATTATTTTGAGATTGCAATTGTCTAATGGCTTCTCTTTCTTGTCTTGTTAGATTATTATTACCTCTGGTAGTGTCTATCTTTAATTTACGTATGTCATATTCAATACATTTGCGAAAAGTTGATATCTCCTGGCTTAGTTCCTGTCTAGGGTACTTAGTTGATTTGGGTTTTAGGCTTGTGTGTTGATATTTATTTACTGTATCTTTTTTAAATTCTTCTTGGGATTCTTAATAAAATATTTTTTAAGGCATAATTGTCGTATAAACTTTTCAACTCCTATATATGTGTCGAATTTGTTAAGTTTATTAGTGGGGGCAAATTTAAAACCTTTATTCAATAAAGAAATCTGTGCATTAGTTAGTGTAATACTACTTAAATTCACTATAGTGCTTTGTGTTTCTTCTAGTACTTGTTGTATCTTGGTCTTACATCTCTTTCCTCTTCTTGTTTTCTTCTTTCGTGTTGGTTTGGCTCGTGATATTTTCTCTGTGTTTGGTACTTGTGAGCTCTCTGTGGTTGCGCAGTCTGAAAATATAAATTGGTTCTGTGTTCGTGTTCCTGATTGGGATACCTGTCTCTGAGGTTGTATCGGTGTCTCTCTGGTGTTTGTGGTTGATCTATATGTATCGTGACCTGTGTATCCGTCCTCGTGTCCGTGGTTTGTGATGAGGGGGAGTTGTGTCTAAAAAAGGTTCCTCTGACAAGGTTTCAAATCTATTATTGACGGGTACAGTATAGGTATTGTGTGGATCTACCTCTCTAAATTGTCCCTTTCCTTTAGATTCCACACATTTTGCTCCCTCGTGTTCCTCGTCTTGTCTGGGTTTGCCTCTATTAATTAATTTTTTATTCTTCTTATCCATCAATTCATATTCTGTTTTATCTAGGCTTTTACATAATCTTGATTGGCAGTGGTTAAATTCCTCATTAATTGGGAATTTATCTAATTTTGCCTTCAGGAGGTCCAATCTTGTAGTGACTTCCTCTAAGATTTCTGATCTCCGCTTTATTATCAACTGTATCAAGGTTATGGATTGATCATGCAGTGTTTTATTCCACTGTATGTCAAACTCTTTACTACATAAATCCTGTGCTGGAGTTTTATATAATAGTAGCCCCTTTGGTATTTTATTATATGTCAGATATTGTTCAAGGGATTTGACTTCCCATCTTTGTCCTAATTGTTTCAACAGCAAAGTTTCAATTTCAGCAGTTTTATTGTATCTTCACTGGATGTATCAAATGAAAAGGTCTCTAATGTCATCCTTTTGCTCTCAGCATGGCTCCAGATTTCCATTCTATCTGGGAAGTGTGCACACTCCCAAGTGGAGGTATATAGTAAGTAAATCTAGATATATTAAGAGTTGCACAACTAACCCAGAAATAATGGTAGGTGCTCTGATCGGTATGATACCTCCGATCACATGTAAAAATGATATATAAAAAAAATCGATCGGCACTCAATACCTGTTACACGCTGATAGCACTTTAATAATAAACAATAAACAATAAAATAGTAAAAATGCAATTGCCAATTTTTCACACTAAAAACAAACAAAATTGTACACTCTGAAAGCAAAATACACAAAAATCCAAAAATTGCGTAGAGTTGACCTAGTTTATGCTTGTATAAACACCAAAGTCCTGCATAGAACTTATTTAAATGTCAGGTCAGATAATCTATGAAAATCGCACCGAGGTGGTATTGCTGTTCATCCAAATTTGTTGCGATTATTTTGCAATCATTGTTTGCGATTTTTTCAATACATATTTATATCGATGACACCTATTCCTGTATTGAGGATGGACTTGAATCCTATATTTGACTTAGATGTCACATCCGATTATTTGTAAACATTATTAAAACTACGATTTTTCGTGAGCTTTTTCGTGGATTATCCCAACATGTGTTTTCAGGATCTCTGCGAATTTCGATTTTACCACTTTAAACTTTCGTATATAAATGCGGTACTCACTGGTAGATGGGTTTCTCCGGGTGTTTGTCCGTGCTGTGTGGCGTCCCACGTGTAAAGCAGCCGGTGTACGCTTACCTCTGAGATCCCAGTATGTCTCGTGAGATTGCCGCAGGTGTATGGCTCGATTGAAGGTTTTGCAATCACAGCGTCATCACATCGAATTTCCTCTGTTTTCTCCACTATTTGCTATAGAGTGGAAGGCTCTTGTTGGTTTGTTGTTATAATCGCTTCAAAGATTGATGAAAAAGATGATCTATGCCAGCATATTGTAGTCAATCTTCTTATAGATGAGGTATTTTCCAATGGTAACCAGACGCGTTTCGGAGCTTTATTAGACTTGCTCCTTCATCAGTGGTATGATGTTACTGCCAAAAATACCTCTTATATATCCCAAAGACTCCGCCTCTTGGATTTGTAATAATCTCCGGTTTGGATTTTATTCCATGGATCATAAGTCCCTTCAAATTGGGTTAATTAAATCACATATACATTGCACATGTGATCCAAAAATAATTAGAAAGGTGAAAGTCCAAAATATAGCACAAATAAAACAAAAAACGCATTTTACTTGCGGTATCCATGCGGTTTTTCCACAAACTTGTGCGTTTTTTTGTCTACAAGTCAAAGGAAGTGTGTTAAACCATCCCATATAACCAGCAGGCTTTTCACCCCTGCATCTCAAAGATAGAGCTTTTTTTCAATAACAGGTGAGATAGGACAGACTTCCTTTACTAAAAGTACGCATACTTGACTATACATATGTATTTATACTTGATTATATATATATGTGTTTACTTGCTCTAAAAATTAAAACCATAAAAATTCAACATTTAAAATACATAGATGTTGATCTTGCGTTTTTCCTGCAATCATTATAGAGACCTTTTTATATTGATAGTAGAATTAAATATATGGAAATTGTCAGGGATGGGAGACGCTCTGCTCTTCTGTCTTCCTCCTCTATATAAAAAATAGTCCCTCTTGCACACAGCCCCAGAGATTCCACCAGAAATAGCACTATGGTATGTAATTCCCCCACAATTACCTTCTATACTATCTAGAAAGAGATATACAGTAGCTATATATATCTATGAAGTTAGCAGTATGAATGAAAGAATGAATGGTGTCTAGGCTGCTTCATATGAGATCACTTTGCCAAGTGGAGGAGGACACCAAGGAAGTTACTGAGCATGTCCGTCCACCAGTGAATGCAGGAGAAGATGGACCAGAATTTCCAACTAAAGGAGAATCAGCAGGGGGCGCTACCAGAAAGGAAAATGTAATGTACAGACGAAAACTAACAATATTTGTATTGCATGTATATTGCAGTAATACTTTATTTATTGCATAGTAATACTTTTTATGGGATAACTCCTTTACCCGGTAGTCCTGGGCTACACAGAGACTTTTTGCTGCATTACTGATTGAGTTTGACTGTTGAATGACAGCTGCAGCACACATGGTCGCATCCCCATCCCATTCAGGAGATCACTACAGCTGTCACTCAAAGCAGATGGGAATGGCTGTGCAGCATGTCAATACAGAGAGCACTTCAATGTAAAAGCCCTACCTCCAGTGCACTTAAGGAGCAGAATCAGGCAAAATAAAACGTCATATTCACACTACTCCTGATAATAAGGGGGCATTTGTATTAGGAAATGGCGCTAAGGGGGAATAACTACTGCGTGGGGCCCTTCTTGCTTTAGGGGGAACACTAACATGCATTCTTATTTTGAGGGTGAACTTAGGGCATATAAGTACTGTGTTGGTGCATAAAAGGGGAATTCATACTGTAGGGAAACTGAGGGGTTATTCTTACTGTAAGGGGGCACTAAGGAGACATAATTACTGTAAGGGGGACAATAAGGGGGTATTATTAGTGTAAGGGAGCACATAGAAGGCATTGTCAAAGTGTGGGGGGCACAAAGGGGAACTATTGAGTGGGGGCCAAAAATGGCTAAGCAGCATTGGGTGTCTATGAATAGAAATTATGCAGGCTTAGAGGCATAGCTTAACATGAAAAAATTGCCACTGTGTGCGCCACATGTTTTGACCCTGCTTTTTAAAAATTTAAAAAATTGGAAAGTATTAGATTTACTAAGCAAAATGCTTAGAATTTTGGCTCAAATTGTTCCTAAAAACTGGGCAAATATTCTGAAGAAAAGCACTGAAAAGTTTATGTTGTTTCTTGTACTAAGCCATGGTAAAAAGCAGGGGTGACCTGCTCATGGTCATGTGACCAAATGACATGATGCAAGGGGGGCAGATCACCATTCCGGCTGGCAATTCGCCGCAGCACCAAAGTGGATGTTGACAGCGGAGGACCCCATCAAGGCAGCTGAGACCATGGAGCGAAGGAGCTGGGACCCAGTGGCAGAGAGCAGGTAAGAATGCAGGTCTGGCCAGGAGGGGGCAAAAACATTTTTTTGAACAACCCCTGTAAGGCTCCTCAACACTTAGCAAGAAAATGTGAGTGTCACATTTTGGTCCCACTTCTGTATATAGATGCTGTGTCAGTACACAGAAATGAGAGGACGCCACAGAAAAACTTTAAATTGGCCTCATCTTCACTGAAAGCTCTGCCAAATGTACTATTTTCAAATAAAAATAGGATTTAAAAAACTCTCCTGTGGAGAGGATAAAAGAAACTGAATATTTCATTGGTACAACTGCAAAGCGTTTCAAAGACCTGTCGTTCTCTTCCTCAGGCAAGTAACAAATTGTTAAAGGCATGGAAATTAGCATTTTATAGGCAGGCACAGGATATAACATCAGACAATTTAACGCATACACACATTTTAAAAAAGGTTTGCATAATGGCTGTGTTTCTTTGTACAATCTGTGAAGGAGCAGGTCATTTTTGGGCTTCCCCATTGTCTTTTTCAGCCATATTATTCCCTGTTTCAGCTGCACAGCTAGATGCATTTCACTCAAAAGCAGGCGGCATCTCCCTTCTGTGAAATCCGCCAGCACTGTATTGCTGTGATGTCCTGTCCCTTACTTCCCACTATGTTTGTTTTCAGCTCCAGAGTTCACAGATAAGGAGGGGGAAATCACACTTACAGAAAGGCAGGAGGCTCCTGGAGCAGTTCTTTCATCAGGCTCAGGATCTCAGCTAGCTCGGACACACCCCTACTTCCTCTTTTCCATCTACGGCTATTACCTGACAACAGGCAGTGGACTGCAAATTTGGTGGAAGTAAGACCCTAGTGGTCACTTTATAGCTTTTTTTACAGGTGGATGCAGGCAATTTTTTTAAATGAAGGATTTGGGAAATTTGCTAATCACTCATCATTCTCTATTAAATTAAATTGTGCAAAAGTGACTAAAAAATGTATATGTAACGGATTTCCTGTCACCCTGACCGGGTACCTCCGTTAAAGAATGCTCCTAGTGCTTCTTGAGCGCTCTAAGCACTCCACTTGACACCATAAGCACTGCAGACCCCACGAACCGCCGCAGCTTGGTTGGGATCTCGCCGTCTTCTACTCACTCTGGACCTATGACAAGGCTTCCAGGTTCCAGTGGGTGCACCTCTCTTCCTTCAGAGAGCGATACAGGAACAGCTCTTACAAGAGCTAGGGATTATACTCTGGAGAGTATAATGATTATAGCAATCCCCAGAGTGTAGTTCTCCAATCCCCCAAACATGAGCCCAGATTTCATGAAGGGTAGAACAGGACACTTTAATGGGGCAACATGTCAGCCTTTTATGCAGGTCTTCCTTGTGGAAGACTGAGACAGTTTCTTACATAAACCAATCACATGCAGTTACAGGGAGAAAACACACACACATGATACAATTAATATAACATAATGGGATAACGTAATCACTCACAGGCAGACAACATCCACCTGTGATACAATTTACCAACATAATGGGATAACGTAATCACTCACAGGCAGAAACTACACATTTTTCCCTTTGTATAATAATGAGCCAGGAGGGGGGGGGGTCTCCAAAGTTCTGGGTCTATAGTCCATAGGAAGTAGGCTAGCCCTCAGGCCTCTCCAGCAGCCCCAGTGACGGTTTAGTCCGTTACAGTATACATGTGCTTTTAACAAAAAAAATCTATTTAGTAACGCTAGAATAAAAAGATGTGGATGTGTTTTTTATGCTGGGGCAACATAAATAATGAGAGTCCCATTGCTTCTAAAGGACACAAAAGACTGTGTGTGAGAACCATGGCAGAAACCAGATCGATAATTGTAAAGCTCTGGGATTAACTCCATAACTTCAATTTTATCTCATTACATTGATATTTTTTTTTTTACAAAGCTATGTTTTTAAAACTATCTTCTTATTTACGGGATTCTTCCCATTTAATATTTGACTTACAGTCCTCACACCACCAAATGATTTTTTATTTATAACTGGGGCCCACCCTTCTTGCAAGGGTCCGTCGTTGACGGAAGGTATGTGTCACGAAGGCTACTGGCCTCGGTGAAGTAAGAGCCAGTATTTTCAAGTGTTAGCGGCAGCTAGTGCTGGTTAATACGTTGCTATTTTAGTATAGCTATAAGCTGATCCGGGCCGGCTCTTACTGGGAGTAGCCAAAGTGCTGGGTGGGTGGCTCCTCCCCACGCTCCATGCCGGATCTTTACTGGCCTATATCAAACCCAGCCAGCAGTCTATGCTGGGCGTGGATTACTCCTCTCTGACAGTGGAGCGCTGTCAGTCCCTGGATGTTTTGGATCTAAAAATGATGGCCGTGCAAAAGGTCTGGGAGCCGCAAGCTGAGAAACAGGCCCCTAAAGCCTGCTGTGGACCAAAGGTGGAGAAACTGCAAACCAGGTGAAGGTTTTTGTTCTGTGGACTATTCATGGTGTGAACAAACACCTAGACTCCAAGATGTCACCTTTTGTTTTTCCTTATGTGTGAATTAAACACTGAACTGTTTAAGTTAAAGACTTTGTGGTTGCCTCTATACTGCGTCCGCTATCCTGTCTATCAGAGCAAATCCCCACACTCTCCATGTCGCAGCATTATACGCCAATATACTGCATGATTTAGGTATACAAGCTGTGGGGATTCTCTCTGGTAGGCAGGGTAAGCGGACGCAGAACAGAGGCGAAAAAACTGTTTGTAAAACAAAACTTCAGTGTTTATTCACACACAAGGCCAAAACGCAGCGACATTTTTCAGTCTTAGTGTGAACTCACACAAAGGAAAAACCAAAGAGCAAAACAATCCCCTTGTTAGTAGTTTTTTCCCCAGCGGTCCACAACCGGCTTTAGGGGGCCTGTTTCCCCGCATGCGGCTCTCAGCCCTTTAGCACGGCACCATGCCTCCGATCCCAAAACAGACACCTTGCTGCTGAGCCCAGCTGTCTCTTAAGGACGACTAGGTGCTGTCAAAACCCGGACCGCCACATAAAATCCAGTCCGCTGTTGGACTCCACCTGGCTGCAAATCAGCCCAGCAGCACACACTGGGAGGAAAATACCTGTCCTCCCAGACCATACCCTTCACTGTGTCACAAAACCCATGTACACTGTACATCCCAATATGTCATGTATTTGTTAGAGTGAATAAACAATGATCAAAAACGATTTGCTAACTGCTTCATTACCAGAAATTTTTCCATTTTAACAATGGGTCTATCTAATTGCAAATAACTGATTAATTTCTGAGCCAGCCCACATGTATTTGATATTATTTTTCACATCTTAGACCTTTCTTTTCTGCCATTAGATGACACATATAATATTTAAAAGAAAATATCCCCGACCGCTATTTACAATTTACACTGCGAAGGATCGTTGTAGAAGGGTGCTCCAACGATGGCACGCAGAGAGACCACTTCTCCTTGTCTTGGACATACATAGTGTGACCGCAGCTGTCTAATAACAGAATGGTCACAGATATCTGCAGCGCCGTGGGGCACCGGCAGATTGCAATGTGACCCGACGCTTTTATACGTCAAGTTACAGTTAAGACAGGGGCGTATCTATACGGGGTGCAGAGGTAGCAGTCGTTACCGGGCCCAGGAGCCTGAGAGGCCCCAAAGACCCTTGTGCTGCATAAGAAGACACTGGTATTATAAAAAAGTGCATGCAGGTCAAGTTACATCTCTGGCTGGAGGGAAGGGGTTAGGTCAACAATTTGGCATGGGAGGGAGGGTTGCCATTAAAATTTTTGTCTCGGGCAGCACAAAGGCTATGTGCTTTCCTGTCCCTAGCCACAAAGCAATGAGGGAAGGGGGGCCCAAGCTGACCTCTTGCACCAGGGCCCATGAGCCTTTAGCTACGCTCCTGAGTTAAGAGCCTACGTCTACAAGTCATGCGGACGGTAGGCAAAGGGTTAATCATAGTCTTTCCTGGCATATGAGCTCAGCAAATGACAGATTTTCTTCTTTAACACTTATGATAATTGATTTCATTCCAGTCACTACATGCAATAGGTTCAGCACTCTGATAAATTGCAAATCCTTCTGGAGTCACAAACCTTAAACAGTCCACCCAGAGGGCTGCAATGAAATCATTGTACAGTGGAGTGGTTTTTATCTCAGTATTCAGGGTCATTTTTATGCCTGTATTTTAATTTTTATCACGTGTTTATAAATATTTTTTTAAATAATGCATCTCTCCCCTCTTTTTCTCTCTCCTTTTTACATTGTCTGATGTCATATTCTGTATGCGCATATCAAATGCTAATTTCTTTGCCTTTATCAATATGGTATTTGCCAGAGGAAGAAAACGGTTATTCTTTGAAACGCGTTGCAGTTGTACTAATAAAATATTCAGTTTCTTTTATCCTCTACGCAGTGGCCCTTTTAACTAGTTTTTTTTTTGTTTTTTTTTTCCCAGGAGGGAGCAGCTGCCCATATCAAGTGGTTACCAGACTGGATCCAGTATAAGGCTACATACAAGATTGCTCTCTGATAAGCGCAACTGCACCCGGGGGATACATCCTGATATTCAGGGGTAATGCCCCAGCAGCGCCCTCTGTACTCTTTTTTTCTTTCTGTTCAAATGTACTATTTTGTTTATTAGAAGGTTATTCTCATCACACAAAGTCAGCTGTGTTGCATTTACTTGCACAGACGGTGGCTGCGCCCGGCAGAGCGGGCCTTAGTGGTGTGCGACCTGTGCAAACACGCAGGATGCATTACCCCTCACTCCAGAAAGGGTCGCCAGACTGTTCCCTCTCCTTGGCACCCAGTCACCGATATCATTTACCCGGTTTCTTTGCGCCCCCTGAACTAGATGTGCATCCATAAGATTCAGATATAATTGAGTATCCCGCCCAGGGCTGTCAGGGTTTGGCGCTTTGTTGTGATGCAGGTGACGCAATTACTTCATTGTGATGCCTGTGACGTTCCGCAAATGCCGGCCTCGTCCTGAAAAGTTGAGGACTGCATTGCTGGAGGACATCCTGGGACCAGGAAAAGGTAAGTATTACAGTGTATGCACTGTATAGCAGGGCAAAGATCATGGGGGCACATACAGTATGTAACACTCCAGAGTGGTGTTACCACTTCTGCACCTTGCTACTGTCTTTATTGGTCTAACCCCATGTCATCTTACGCATTTATTCCAGGTCCTCCACTATGTGCATTCCTATTTTGTTATGCAACGGTTTTGTTCACATGTAATGTGCCTGAATTCACCAGCAAACATGGCAGAACTATAGTAAGGTCGAATGGAGCTTCCATTCCATTCTAAGCCCCCCCTGGAGAGAAGTGGGCGAGTCTTACTTCCTGCAGGAAGGGTGGGTCCCAGTTTCTAGTCAGTTCTAGCTTACCCCCTGCTAGGGGAAGGTGTGCAGGGCATCTAGTGTCCCACTCAAGTAACCGTGGGCCCCGCAAACGTGCCTTTATCATGTATTAATGTCATTTGATATGCCTGTATTTTGTATTTTATCTCCTGTTATATTCTTCATGTCACAATGTGATTTTACATGCAAATATCCTTTATACAGGCCTAGTCAGGGTGCACTACACTCGTTTCTCCACAGTATGGAGCAGTGTGAGTGTGTATATATAGCTTAGCTCAGACCTAAGTTAGGCTGTGCAGTTGTGTGCTGTCCTGTGCAGTGCAGTCATGTGTCCTGTGCTGTCCTGTGCAGTGGAGTCATGTGTCCTGTGCTGTTCTGTGCAGTGGAGTCATGTGTCCTGTGCTGTTCTGTGCAGTGGAGTCATGTGTCCTGTGCTGTTCTGTGCAGTGGAGTCATGTGTCCTGTGCTGTCCTGTGCAGTGGAGTCATGTGTCCTGTGCTGTTCTGTGCAGTGCAGTGCAGGTCAGTTCCTGCTTGAGGTGAATCCAAACCAGTGCAGATGAGCTCAGGTCAGTCCAAGTGAGAGTTCAGTTGAATGCAGTTCTCTCATGAGCCTACAAGAAAGCAGCAGCCATGTAGCTGAATATCTGGAGGGAGGCCCCTTCCTAGCCTCTCTACTCTGTCCCTGTCGGTTCCATAGCCCAGGGTTAAGGCCTGCAAGTATTCTTCCTAGAGGTGAGCAATCCACTACTATAGATCGCTCTTCCAGGGTGACCAATGTCTAAACTGTATACAGCCGAGTATATAAGGAATTATCACGTTTATGCAAGACAAAGGATTAGCAAGATAGTCATTACCTGAGGACTTATTAGGCTCCTTTGTAGTAGGTGTAGGAGATAGCTTGAAGCATCTACATCTCCAGTTTAAATCCTGAGGACAGTCAGGCCTACTGTCAGAAATGCATTGGAATAGAAGTTTCAGGATTCAGAAAAGCACCTTTTTATTCAAGGATTAGAATCCGGCCGGAGTTGTTACCAGTGTAAGACTTTCATTACCAGCCTAGTCTGAGCAGTAGTCTTCTTATGTATTACGAGAGCCTGTACTTTATTTGTACCTCCATATAAAAGGTACTGGCCTCATGATTACAAGGGACATTGCCACTTAATACAGACCACCAAGGGCACCTCAAACCACCATCTGGCCAGTGTCCTTACACCAGAGTGTGCCCCAGAGAATCCTTGTGCAGTTCTTCTTTTCAGTGTTATGCGAGCCTGCCCAGGGACGACATAACCGTGAGTAACCAGAACTGTATTTACCTCGGCCCACCTATTGCTCACACCGTGACCTCACGCATAATTCCCCTGCAAGGTCTGGCATACCGCAGGCATGTCTCTGCTGGATGTGCCCAAGTCAGCCACAGCACCCTCAGCTCTGCTGGCCAGGGAGGCCAAAGCTTGAAGCCTCAGGAGCCAGGAGTAAAGTTCCCTGGCATAACTTAAAGGGATTCTGTCACATCTTTTTACCCTATAGAGATGCGGACATGCACGGCTAGATCGCCGCTAGCATGTCCGCAATATCCCGTATCTCTGAGTGGTTTTATTGAGTGTAAAAAATGATTTTATATATATATGTAAGGGGCTGTACTAACCGTTCTGGAGCCCAGCCACGCCCCCCTGTGAAGGAGCCCAGCACCGCCTGTATCCACGAGTCTCCTCCTTGCTCACAAAGTCAGATCGCCGTAATCTCGCGATGCGCAAGCTCGCGCACAACATGGACAGTGACATACCAGAGGGGGATCAATGGCAAAAATTCCCACAAAAAATATGTATTTTAATCAGGGGCCATTTTTATGCGTCTTAAAGGGAAACTCTCAAAAATGTGCCATGCTGGAGCCTAGAGATATTTAATTTTAGGCCACAGGAATAAAGGCCCCAAACATTAGGCAATCACCGGACAGAAAACATCAAGTAATTATGTGGCTGTAGGTATATTAGACGGTCATTGGATATAAAATTTACTGCAGGCCAGTGGAGTACAGGCCCCAAAAATTATTCATTCAATGTACAGAAAAGAACAAGTGATTATGTGGCTGTAGGTATATTAGATGGTCATTGGATATCAATTTTACTGCAGGCCATTGGAGTACAGGCCCCAAACATTAGGCATTCACCGTACATAAAAGAACAAGTGATTATGTGGCTAGAAGTATATTAGACGGTCATTGGATATCAATTTTACTGCAGACCAGTACAAATACATGTCAAATACATATGTTTAAAAGAACTAAAAATATAAAATTGGATTAAAAACATGGCTAATAAAAATCCCCCCTCTTGAAAAAAAACCAAATGATAATAGTTGAAATTTATTAACACGTGGTCGTCACAGGTGTTGAATTCCTCTGTGGCCCCAAACATTAGGCATTCACCGGACAGAAAAGGCCTTTTATGCTGCTGTATTTATATAAGACAGGGACCATTATTTGTTCTAGGTGGTGGCGGATATGTGTAAATTCAATTAAACGTGGTTGTCAAAGGTGTTGAATTCCTCTGAGATCCCTGCCTTATAATTTTTTGAAATGTGAGATAGTCCACACTGTCATGAGCTAGGCGAGTGCGCTTATCGGTCACAATCCCTCCTGCTGCGCTGAACGTTATTTTCGGACAGGACACTCAACGAGGGGCAAGCCAAGAGTTCCATGGCAAATTGTACCAGATCTGGCCACAGGTCAAGCCCAGCTTCTCAGAGCGTCCACATCGGCCGATAACCCGATGTAGTAGGACACCTGTCCGTCTAGGCCTTCCCTGAGGTTGGATCCGGAGGGCGGCTGTCGATGGGTTGGTTGCAAGAATTATCTCATATCCGAAGTGACCAACACATCTTCAAACCGCTCTCTTCTTGTATGCACTGTAGGATTGGTACTCGCAACTGTTTCTCTGTGGGTGGAAATTCCTCTGCCAGGGCCCGCAACAGCAGAATGCAGCATATCTCGAAGCAAGGCCTGGAAATGCTGCATTCTGACAACCCTCTGTGATGGTGGTAACATGTCCGCCAATTTGTGTTTTTACCGGGGGTCTATTTATATACCGCGCTTGTTCCTTGTGCTGTATTTATATACCGCGCTTGTTCCTTGTGCTGTATTTATATATCATGTTTAGTTCTAGGTCTGTATTTATGTAATTAGCTTGGTTCTGATGATGTTGTATATATCTAACTAAAAATTACAGCCATCACTGCGAAAGTAATATTGCTTGCCATAGATTCTACAGAAAGAGACTTTGGGAAGTAAGCGAGTACAATAATCCTCTTCCTTATTGAAATCCATATATTGCTATCTGTGGGGATTTGCACTGTCAGTTATATGGAACTGTGTTTTGAAACAGTTGGATGTACTACAACTCCCATTCTACACTTTAGTATAAAGAGACATTTGTTTTCTACATCTGGCCTGGCTACTGACTCCTGCACCATTACACCCTGCACCTCCTACCTTGCACCCGCACCAAACCTGTAACATCAAGGGCACGCCAACCACCATCAGGCAGGAGTCCCAACATCAGGGTTTGCCCTGATGGAAGAAAGGGTGCTTCCTCCTTTCACTACCCTGCCCAAGGGAGCATCATTGTGAGGACTGCTACTGTGATTGACTGTTAGAGCCAGAACCACAACCATTCCCATCCTCTGCTCCACTCCTCCCAGGCCATGATACACATTGCTCATAGAGGCAGATTAGCCTACTGATCTGCCACAGTTTTTTATTTGGCAGATTTTTGCTGTGTGAGTATACCCTTAAAATGCCTAGTCTTCTTTGTCCCTTTACGCAATCATACTTACTTGATAAAATTCTGTCTGCCGCCACTAGGGGGAGCTTACTACATCTAAATCTCGACAGCTAGTACTGAACTCAGCTGGAGCTCTATAGTGCTCCCCTAGAGGTGGCTGCTAACAAATGCAATGACTGGGAGATTACTGGGAGCAGGGGATGTAGCTCAGTTCCCTCTGACTCCTGGCACCATAGCAGATGGAATGTATTATGGTGTAGCACTCCAGAGGAGGCACTACTATTCTTATACCTAGCTACTGTATCTAATGGCTAGCAAAGAATGTCATCTGTGTATTTAATTCCAGGTTCTCTGATACTGTGCCTTAATAATATTGCTATGTAACTGTTATGTATTATATTTTATGCCCTGCGCCTTGTTGTCCAGCAGGTGGCAGTGTATCGGGCAGAGAGTACCTTCAGATAGAAGGCTAGTTCCTCCGCCTGGTTCTAGGTGCCTTAAAGGGGTTATCCAAGACCTATAATGCCACCCAAATGCACGGGCCACTCACACTGCTGCATCTCCCTGTGGTGCAGATGAAAACATCCAGCGTCAGGGGGAAGAACCAGTCAAAAGCGGGCCGCAACGGGAACTAACCTCCATAGCATTGCGGTTGACGCTAGGGAGGCTTGTTACCGTTGCGGCCTGCTATTTGCTGCCCCCCCATCACCAGATGTTTTGATCGGTGCGACGGTGGCCGTGCCGACATCAGAAGCGATGCTAGTGCCGGGGAGCAAGGTAAGGAGGAGAGGAGCCCGGGCATATGGGGGGCATTATAGGTCTTGGATAACCCCTTTAAAGCACTATGCACTACAACAAGGAGAAAAGTGACAAGCTACCAGATTTATAGTACAAAATATGTGACACCAGCATCTCCAGTCCAATAAGGCTTTATTCACACACGATGCATGAAACAGTACACGGTCCAGACACAGCAACGTTTCGGCTACATAGTAGCCTTTATCAAGCTGTTAGGTAGGAGTATATAAAGTGCATACAATCCCTCCTTCTATCCCCATCAACAAATAAAATGTCTAATTATACATTAGTAAAATCTGTGTTCAGAGTGTTCACCAATACCTCTTGTACAGCTAAACAGCGTCATCACCCATAACCAGTGGTGGACTGGGAACTTAAAATGGCCCTGGAAAAAATACTAAAAGTGGCCTTGTTTGGTAGTAGGGTCCAAATTGATGGAAGGCAAGGCTAGTAATACCATATTGAGGCACATTATACCACCCCAACAGAGCCAAATACCACAGATACAGGGGCGTCGCTAGGTTAAAACATTCGGGGCCTGGGCCCCGGATGTTTTGTCCCATGCCCCGAATGTCCTGCCTGCCTGCTAGATGCAACTGTATTGCCGTACACAGAACGGCAAATACAATTGAATCTTATACTGGGAACAGGCGAAGGACCTTTGGTGACATCACAGGCCATGTGATCAGCAAAACAGGCTGTGATAGGATGACTTGGATGATGTCACCATCCAGGTCATCCTATCACAGCCTGTTTTGCTGATCACATGGCCTGTGATGTCACCAAAGGTCTTTCGCCTCTTCCCAGTTCAGGATTGGACCGGAGTCAAGAGGAGAAGGAGCCTAATAGTGATGTCTGTACAGGCGAGGTAAGTGAAGGGAGAGGTAGAAAAAAACTGGGAGTTGTAGTTATTTAACTGGGATGTATTTTAGGGCTGAAGGGAGGGATGTTATTGACATGGAACTGTGTGCTTGAGGTGGCTGGGGGAGGGAGGGATGTTATTTACATGGGACTGTATGTTGAAAGTGGATGGTGGGGGGGAATGATGTTTAGGTACATGGGACTTAATGTTTAGGGTCCGTTCACACTTGCGTTTGGTGATCCGCTTGTGAGATCCGTTTCAGGTCTCTCACAAGCAGCCCCAAATGCATCAGTTTAACCCCAATGCATTCTGAATGGATGCGGATCCATTCAGAATCCATTCGTTCGGCTCCGTGCGGTCCCCCGTTCCATTTTGGAGGCGGACCTCAAAATGCTGCAAGCAGCGTTTTTTGTGTCCGCATGGCCTTGCGGAGCCAAACGCATCCGTCCTGACAATGTAAGTCAATGGGGACGGATCCCTTTGCATTGACACAAAATGGTGCAATTGTAAACGGATCCGTCCCCCATTGACTTTCAATGTAAGTCAGGACGGATCCGTATTGGGACTTAGAAATTAAAATCTAATACAAACAAATTGGTCCTGAACGGATGCATTCGTTTGTATTATATCGGTGCGGATCCGTCCTGTACAAGTACATGAACGCAAGTGTGAAAGTAGCCTTAGGGGGTGATGTTTACATGGGATTGTGCGTTGGAGGCGGCTGGGGAAGAGGTGATGTTATTTACATGGGACTGTATGGTGGAGGGAGGATTATAACTGCAGGGGGCACTGCAAATCCAGGGGACATTATAGGCGTTCTTATTACTACTGGGGGCTCTATAGGAGGGTCTTGTAGATCTGCCTTATTTCTACTAAGCGCACTATGGGGGCCTTATTACTGCTGTGGGGTCTGTAGGGAGCTTTATTGCCACTGGGGGAACAATAGGGGGCCTTATTTCTACTAGGGACTCTGTGAGGGTATTATTAATATGGGAGGGCATTGTTGAGGAGCATTATCACGGTTGGGGCAGTGTTACTAATAAGGGCATTCTAGAAGGGAATTACTATTGGTGGGACTATGAGGAGCACTATTACTATGGGGGGCAGTAATGTTTCTTTAGGATAGTATTTGGGGGTATGAGGGGGGGGGGGGTTGAGGTTTTGGCATAGAAAGCAGCAGGATAACACTGTGGGGACTCCAGTTGGGGGATAATGATAGAAAGTGAGGAAGCTAAGATGTCTGTGTGTCACACTCTGCAGAGACGAGGCGGCTGAGAGAAGTTGTCCAGACCGAGAAGATGATGACAGAGAGGAGACGTCACCTGGAGGCCCTGGATGTGACAGGTAAGTGCCGCTGTATAGCAAGTACAGCATAGTGCGGGGGGGCATATTTATTGGGGCTTGTGCCCCGGATCTTTTGAGACCCTAGCAACGCCCCTGAGTCCATCACAAAATACTGCCAGAAGCACAAAATACATCCCCAAAAACTTCCACCGGCCGGCTGTGAGAAGGGCTGCCCACCGGGCAATTTTCCTGTAAGGTCTATTGCCAATCCACCCCTGCCCATAACCAATCAGTGAACATATTTTACCCTAAAAGATGGATGCAGCTGGACACCCCATCGCATCACAAGAGAAATCTTCTTGGCGTTCTAAAACTCTTACTGCGCATATTCAGCACAAATTGTGGATCACAGGCGTCCGGCCAATCACATGGCTAGGTTCATACCACGTGTCATCAGGCACTGTGACGTAACCGTGCCATGTGATCTTGCACAGATCACATGGCTACATAAATCCAGTCCATGTGATGCCTCCAGAGATCATGACGTAGCGCTGACATGTGATTTCATATCAGTCACAAGACAGCGCTAGCTCCGCCCCCATACTACCGCCCACATTAGACTCAAAGCGTCCAACATAACCATGGGAACCGGACGTCCCCCAAGTTTTATCAAGTCCACATAAGTGCTGGATATTCAAATGCAGATATTAGTCAGGTCTTATCCCCAACTGGTCTATTCAAATATATACCGCGATGTATAAAGGTTCCAGATGCATTCCAGCTTTTATCTATAAAATACAAAAATAGAAAAGACTCATTAAAAACAACTTCAAAAGAACAAGACCGTTATTCTAAATTCTGATGATCGATATACGTGTCCATTATTTAATACCACTTATATTAAAATCTATATTCAATCCATACGGCTGTAACGCTTTCAACGTGAAGATCCATTTTAATTCCTTCTTCCTTAGTAATGCCTCCCTATCTTCAGCCCTTCTCAATGTCCCTACTGCATCAATCACACGAAATCTTAATTAGGGGATGGAATGGCCACTTTCTACAAAATGCTTTGCCACCGGTTTATCCATATTCTTTTTCCTCATAGTACTCTTGTGTTTGTTAATTCTTCCCCTGATCTCCATAGTAGTCTCTCCAATGTGAATCAGGCTACATGTATCATATATACCACATATCTTGATCTACAGGCATAAAAACCGTTTATCTTGACTGGCCAGTATATGGATGTCCAAAGCTATTCCCTTTGAACATGTTACCACAGTTACAGCATCCCAAACATGGAAAATTACCTAGCTTACGTGGAGCTAGATATCGTTGTTCTTCTACCTTCATACTTCCCACATCCGATTTCACCAACCTATCACGTAGATTCGCTTGTCTCTTATACGCCATTACTGGTTGTGTCTGGAATTCCTTCACCTGGGGCAAACCCCTCTGCAGTATATGCCATTCCTTTTTTATAATACGTGCTATTGGGCCACTATGTGTGCCATATGTGGACACAAAAGGGATCTTATATGTGTCTCTATTCCTAGGAATACCCGTTAGAATAGGTTCCCTAGATGTTTGAATTGCTCTCTCCCGTGTTCTACATAATAATCTCTGTGGATAACCTCTAGCTTTAAATTTAGTACACATTTCATCAATCCTTGAGCTAGACAGTTGTTCATCGGACACAATCCTCCTCACCCGGAGTAATTGACTCCAAGGGAGTAACTCTATCATCCGTTTTGGATGACAACTATTGAATCTCAATAGATTGTTTTTATCTGTGGGTTTCTGGTATATGTCGGTCCTGATCTGGCCTTCTTCAGCATAAACCATCACATCTAAGAACTGCAACTGTTTACATCACACAGTCTTAGTAAATTGTAGCCCAGGTATCCCTGTATTGAGGTATTGATGGAACCTCTCCAATTCCACCAAATCAAAAATACATCATCGATGTAGCACCACAAGTACAGGATGCTCTCGTTAAATGGTGACCGGTACACCAGCCTGTCCTCCACCTACGCCATGAAGATGTTAGCATAGGTAGGGGCCACATTGGACCCCATGGCCGTACCTCGCTTCAGTTGATAGTAGGCATCCCCAAAGAGGAAATAATTCCTCCTGAGGACCACCTCCAGGAGCTGGAGGACAAACCGTGCACCGGTCGGAGAGAATCCTGCGCTGGATAGCGCCACATCCACAGCTTTCAAACCCTGATCATGTTCAATGGATGTATAAAGTCAGACTACATCAAAGCTCACAAAATAAAAACATTCCGTTAACACAATCTCCCTTAATTGTAAAAGAAAATGTCTTGTGTCCCTGATGTAGGATAATGCATTGGTGGCATAGACACGCAGCAGTCGGTCAAGGAAGATGGCTACGGTGCTGAATATTGAGCCCCATATTTACATGTGTCCATAACGACAACAGCGCCGCCCTTATCAGCGGGCTTCACCGTTATGTCCTCATTTTGTTCAAGTGCCAATAAAGCCATTTTTTCTTTCTTAGACATATTATATACACAATATCCCTTATCTGACTCTCTTTGTTGTTCAATTTGCTTTCCAAGAAGCTCCTTATATGATTCAATAACATGATTATTCTGTGGTGGAGAAAAACTGCTCTTAAATCTAAGATGAAAATCCTTCAACCGTAATTTGTTCACATCTTTATCATCATCTAGTTTTTTTTTTTACACATCTCTTTAGTGGCAAAGAAACCTTAAAGGGACACTGACAGGCCGTTAGAGCATATAAAGCGACATATATTCTTCTATTGGTCTTAATATGCTTAATTAAAGGGCTTCTGTCACCCCACTAAACTTTTTTTTTTTTGTGTACTTATAATCCCTATCCTGCGATATTGCTATACCTTATGTTATTAATAATTTTTGTTCAGTAGATTTTGCAAAAAACGTACTTTTATGATATGCTAATTACCTTTCTACCAGCAAGTAGGGCGTCTACTTGCTGGTAGCAGCTGCAGAAAACCGCCCCCTCCTCTTATTGATTGACAGGACCAGCCGCGATCTCCTCCTCCGGCCGGCCCTGTCAGCATTTCAAAAATCGCGCGCCTGTGTTGATTCGGTGCAGGCGCTCTGAGATAAGGAGGCTCACCTCCTCAGCACTCCCTCAGTGCGCCTGCGCCGATGACGTCACCGAAAGAGAAGACGTCATCGGCGCAGGCGCACTGAGGGAGTGCTGAGAAGGCGAGCCTCCTTATATCAGAGCGCCTGCGCCGAATCAACACAGGCGCGCGATTTTTGAAATGCTGACAAGGACGGCCGGAGGAGGAGATCGCGGTTGGCCCTGTCAATCAACAGGAGGAGGGGGCGGTTTTCTGCGGCTGCTACGAGCAAGGTAGAAAGGTAATTAGCATATCATAAAAGTACGTTTTTTGCAAAATCTACTGAACGAAAATTATTAATAACATAAGGTATAGCAATATCGCAGGATAGGGAATATAAGTACACAAAAAAAAAAAAACAGTTTAGTGGGGTGACAGAAGCCCTTTAAACTATACCATTATCACCCCTCGCTGCCTTTCCATTACTTATAAAAAGTGTTTTTATCAATATGCAAATTACCTTACTTTGTGCCCATGGGGCTGTCCCTCATTCAGTTGTGTGCCCAGCCGCGCACCAACTGCCGTTTCTAGTGCCGCCCAGCTCATTAGTATTCACTGCACTGGGCGGCTTTTTTTTTTTCTCCCGACACGGCGAAATCCCGCACATGCCCAGTACTATCTTTCTGGCATAAGCCTCATCTTGTTGCTCCGTGCCTGCGCCGGATAAGGTCCACCCTCCAGCTCCAGTAGAAGATAGTACTGGGCATGCGCGGGATTTCACTGCGTCGGGAGAAAAAAAAAGCCGCCCAGTGCAGTGAATACTAATGAGCTGGGCGGCACTAGGAGACCGCAGTTGGGGCACGGCTGGGCACACACCTGAATGAGGGACAGTCCCTTGGGCACAAAGTAAGGTAATTTGCATATTGATAAAAAACACTTTTTATAAGTAACGGAAAGGCAGCGAGGGGTGATAATGGTATAGTTTAATTAAGCATATAAAGACCAATAGAAGAATATATGTCACTTTATAGGCTCTAACCTGTCAGTGTCCCTTTAAATTCCCAAAAAACTGTTATAGATCAAGTTCAATGCCAAACCACTTTGGACATCCATATACTGGCCAGGTACTCAAGATAAACGGTTTTTATACCTGTAAATCAAGATATGTGGTCAGGGGCGTAACTAAAGACTCATGGGCCCTGGTCCAAGGGTTCAGCCTGGGCCCCCCCTTCCCTCAGTGTTTTGTGGCTAGGTAAGCACATTGCCTTCATACTGCCTGCGGCAAAAAATTTAAACAGTAGACCCCCCCAACCCCCCCATGCCAAATTCTTGACCGAACCCCTTCCCTCCAGCCAGAGCTATAACTTGACCAGCATGCACTTTCTATAATACTGGTGTCTTTCTAGAATACTGGTATCTTCTTATGTGGCACAAGGGTCTTTGGGCCCCCTCAGGCTCCTGGGCCCGGTAGTGACTGCTACCTCTGCACCCCCTATATCTACACCCCTGTATGTGGTATATATGATACAGTGCCCATGTAGCCTGATTCACATTGGAGAGACTACTATGGAGATCAGGGGAAGAATTAACAAACACAAGAGTACTATTAGGAAAAAGAATATGGATAAACCGGTGGCAAAACATTTTGTAGAAAGTGGCCATTCCATCCCCTAATTAAGATTTTGTGTGATTGATGCAGTAGGGACATTGAGAAAAGGTGGAGATAGGGAGGCATTACTAAGGGAGAAGGAATTTAAATGGATCTTCACGTTGAAAGCGTTACAGCCGTATGGATTGAATATAGATTTTAATGTAAGTGGTATTAAATAATGGACACGTATATCGATCATCAGAATGTAGAATAACGGTCTTGTTATTTTGAAGTTGTTTTTAATGAGTCTTTTCTATTTTTGTATTTTATAGATAAAATCTGGAATGCATCTGGAACCTTTATACATCGCGGTATATATTTGAATAGACCAGTTGGGGATAAGACCTGACAAATGTCTGCATTTGAATATCCAGCACGTATGTGGACTTGATAAAACTTGGGGGACGTCAGCGCTACGTCATGATCTCTGGAGGCATCACATTGACGGGATTTATGCAGCCATGTGATCTGTGCAAGATCACACGGCACGGTTACGTCACAGTGCCTGATGACACGTGGTATGAACCTAGCCATGTGATTGGCCGGACGCCTGTGATCCACAATTTGTGCTGAATATGCGCAGTAAGAGTTTTAGAACGCCAAGCAGATTTCTCTTGTGATGCGATGGGGTGTCCAGCTGCATCCATCTTTTAAGGTAATATATGTTCACTGATTGGTTATGGGTGATGACGCTGTTTAGCTGTACAAGAGGTATTGGTGAACACTCTGAACACAGGTTTTACTAATGTATAATTAGACATTTTATTTGTTGATGGGGATAGAAGGAGGGATTGTATGCACTTTATATACTCCTACCTAACACTTCTGAGTTAGCTTGATAAAGGCTACTATGTAGCCGAAACGTTGCTGTGTCTGGACCGTGTACTGTTTCATGCACCGTGTGTGAATAAAGCTTTATTGGACTGGAGATGCTGCCGTCACATTTTTTGTACTATTCATCGCTGTAACCCCCAAGGGTCGGGGGAGTTGGACTGGGTCGGGGCAGCCCGCCGCAATGGTACAGTATGTATAATATTAGTATGTCTATATTTTTAACACTACATTCGCCATTACAGCTCATATTGTGAGTACACTGATTTTGCAAAAAAACTTCTTTTTATTCAGGTCTAAGTACGCCTGCATTTCTATTTACAGATATTTCTATCTCTTTTATGCATGCTTTACATTCAGAACATAAATATTCTCAGAGGCCAAATAATATGCATTACATAAGTCACAGACAATAGCAAAAGAGCATTTACCCTGCTGCATCATTCAGATGTCTTGTATGTACAATAGTATTTAAAAAGCATAAAAAACATATGTTGTTACAAGCAATGGCATAGAAAAAATAGATTGTAGGCAATCATTGTGCATCAACTTAGATGTTATACATTTACAATGAAAATGTTTCGAGAAGTCATGTTTTCACCATGGAAATCCTAGAAGAGAGATGGGGACAATCAGCAGCAGGTGGCACAAAGCTATAGCAATAAAATATGTGGTTACTTAGAAAGGAAGTATAATTTCAGTCCATATGTGGGAGTAGGTGACAGTAGGACAAATCATTTTTATTTAAGAAGGACCTGTCCCCTCTCCTGACATGCCTGGTTTAGTAACTGCTTGCATTCTCCATGTAATAACAATTCTGGAGCTTCTATACTTATGACTCTATGAATTACTATCAGTTTGCAACTAAGGCCAATTTGTGTGTGTGTGTGTGTGGGGGGGGGGTCCCTGCACCGTCTGACACTATCTCATTAGTGCTGCTGGTGTCAGGCCCTGTCCACATTTCGGTGTGTGTTTTTCATCCGTGGAGATGTCAGAGAAGGATCTGTATTTGGTCTGTTTATCTGTCTTTACCATTCATGTGTCATCCGTAATCGACGGATGCTGCTCAGCTGAAAATTTATTTCCAAAGCATCTCCTATCAGTCTTCAGTGAAAAACGGACACAACACGGATGCCATAAATTTCAATGGGCGTGTTTGGTTCGCATCATGGACCAAAGTAGTGCCATGTGTACATGATTTTCTTACTGCCCCACGGTCAGTAAAAAATGCTGATGTGTGAACAGACTTAGGCCCCATGCACACTGCCGTGTTTCACAGCCGTGTGCGGGCCGTGGAACCGCGGCCTGGATCCCTCCTGAGAGCAGGAGCGCCCGGCGTCACTGGTTGCTATGACGCCGTGCGCTCCCTGCTGCCGCCGCAATACAGTAATACACTGGTATGATCTATACCAGTGTATTACTGTACTGTGCCGGCAGCAGGGAGGGCACGGCGTCATAGCAATCAGTGACGCCGGGCGCTCCTGCTCTCAGGAGGGATCCAGGCCGCGGTTCCACGGCCCGCACACGGCTGTGAAACACGGCAGTGTGCATGGGGCCTAATTCAAATCAATGGGTACGTGTGCTGCCCGTGGAAAATGCAGACAGCACATGTCCGTGAAAAACGGAAACATAGACGAGGCCTCAGACTGGGCATGGAACTCCCCCACCCCCCCACCCCAAATGGTAATGTAATGTCCTGGAGTGCCATTGCCACTTCCGCACCCCTCTACTATCTCTAATGGGCTAGTGTCATGTTATCTGTGTATTTATTCCAAGTCCTTCACATTGTGCATTTCCTATTTTGTAAATGTTATGTTCAAGTGTAATTTACCTGGTTCACCAGAAGGTGGCAGCAACCATAGCAGAACTACCTTTATAGAAAATGAAACCCTTCTTTCCATTCTAACCCTCTGTCTAGGGAAGGGAGGAGACTAGTTAGTTAGAGTTAGCCTAGCTTAACCCCTGCTTGGGGAAGGAAGCAAGGGCTGGACACATCACCATTTGGGCAAGCCTTGCCCAAGCCAGCTAGAGCACCTTCAGCTCTGCTGGATATGGAGGCCACAGCTTGAAGCCTCTAAAGCCAGGAGGAGAAAGTTTTCCCTGGAAAAATCTAGAGTCAGACTACAGAGAGAAGTTGCAGCATACAGCTAAAGCAAAAATATTCAGTCAGCCTGTCAGCACAGCAGAGCCAGAGAGCACCAGATGTAGTAAAGTTGAGTTTGTTCGCCTGCCAGAGTTAATGCTAAAACCTGCTGGGAACCAGGTCAAAGCCTGACACTGTTGGAGAAACGTTTATTCAAGTAAAGCTGTTATTGAACTTCATCACAAGCTCTGGACTCGAAACGACAACTGCTTGAGTTCCAGCGTATCCAGATAGGAGCACCGTGACACGTGCTTAAAACATTAAAGGACATTATAGGCCACCATACACCACTCTGGCATTCCATTTCTACACCTGGGTACCATCTACTACATCACTAAAAAGGGGCCCTGTGCCCTTTTTGCTTCACTGCAACTGGCGTCAGGATAAACATTTACTTTAATTGACCCCTGGCCATTGCCGTGCTTCGCAGTAACACCCATCTGGACCTTTAGAGAAAACTGCTGGCAATTCATTCAGAACTTCTAGCAGGAATAATACAAGAATGGTACAACATAGAGCCATAAGTATAGATGCTCCAGAATTGTTGTTACATGGGAAATGCAAGTAGTTACTAAAACTGACACATCAGGAAAGGGAACAGGTCAATGCTCTTTAACTCTTCCTTGCTATTATATATGCAGTTATTAGACTGATTGACTATGGCTTTTCATCAGCCTAAATGTACTCAATGCTGCGCAGTTCTGGCCCTCTGGGTCTTCAGTCCCTGCATGTAAACGTCCGTCATGCTCATGTCTGTGACCAATATTACAAGCATAATTTTAATGGGTCCGCAAAAAAACACGGACAGTACATGGATGTCATCTGTGTGCTGTCCGTATCCGTGCAGCTGGGCCGCAAATTATAGAACCTGTCCTCTTCTTGTCTGTTTTCAGGACAAGAATAGGCTTCTTTTTTTTTTACAGTGGGCCCTGTGAAAGCTGCGGGCTGCACACGGACCACATCCGTATTTTGCGGATCCACAATTTGCAGACCAGCAAAACAGATACGGTTAGTGTGCTGGAGGCCCAAGTGTCTCTTCTCACTCAGTTTTGTCACTGGTATTTCTTTTGGCCAAAAAGGCATTTATTTAGGTGTTTTCGAGGCATTGTAGCCCATGTACAATGTTTTAGCATCTGGCAGATTTTCTTTTGCCTAGCATTTTATAGAGGAAAGTATTCTATATTCTGTGGGAGACGTTCAAGTATTTTTCGTGATTCATTTATTTACATTTCTGCTCATTCTGGATGGAGGAGTCCAGTTGGCGGGTTTACTCAGTGATTGACAGCGATCTTGGTATGCACCCTCATACTAGATAGAGTCCCAGGGATGTCAAACTCGTGGCCCTCCAGCTGTTGAAAAACTACAACTCCCATCATGCCTGGGCATACTGCAGCTATCAGGGAATGCTGGGAGTTGTGGTTTTGCAACATCTGGAGGGCCATGAGTTTGACATCCATGAGATAGACTATCAGGGACCTCCCACATGACTCCTAAGGGTACAGCCACACGGTCAGGTTTCCTGCAGTTCCTCAAAACTAGAAGTGAAGTTGTATCTGTCCTTTATACTTTCTATCCTTTTATGATCAACTCCTGGTTTTGGCTTCCAAAACTGCATAAGGAAACTGGACCGAATGGCCACAAGTCTATAAACAGCAATTTACATGAATTTAAGGCCTTATGCACACGACCGTTGTTTGGGTCCGCATCCGAGCCGCCATATTGGCAGCTCGGATGCGGACCCATTCACTTCAATAGGGCCGCAAAAGATGCGGACAGCCACGGATGCTGTCCGCATCCGTGGCTCCGTTCCACGGCCCCGCTAAAAAAATATAATATGTCCTATTCTTGCCTCCTAGGCATTTCTATTGCCGTGGCCCGTTCCATTCCGCAAATTGCGGAAGGCAACATGGATGGCATCCGTTTTATTTGCGGATCGCAAAACACATATGGTCATGTGCATGTAGCCTAAGGCCTCGTTCACATTTCCGATTTTCACTGAAGTGTGAATGGGTATGTGTGCTCTCCGTGGAAAATGTGGACAGCACACTTCAGTGAAAAATGGAAATGTGAACGAGGCCTTAGGCTACATGCCCACGACGCTATGTGTTTTGCGGTCCGCAAATTGCGGATCCGCGAAAAATCAAAGACAAATCACATCCGTATGTTTTTCTTGCGGATCCATTGAAATAATGCCTAAAATGGACAAGAATAGGACATGTTCAGTTTTTTTTGGTGGAGCTACATACTGATGCTTTTTTAGATTTTTTGCAGACCCATTGAAATGAATGGGTCCGCATCCTATCTGCAAAAAAAATGGAACGGAAACAAACAACGTTCGTGTGCATGTAGCCTTAGGATGTTTTTGGAGTGTAGGAGTTACCCTGGGTTCACACCTGAGCGTTTTAAAACCCTCAACACATGAAAACCAATGCTTCCCTATGGCCCTGGTTCACACTTGAGCGTTTTACAGCGCGTTTGAACGCGCTGAAAAACGCCCTACGCTCAAAAAAGTTCTTGAGCTTCTTTGGGGCGTTTTGTCGCGCATTCCCATACATAGACTTTCGGGAACGCGCGACAATTGGCGTTCGTTTGTCTCTGTATGCGCGATTGTAAACGCCGGTACAATCGCGCATACAGAACGCTCCTTTCAGAACGCTCAGGTGTGAACCCAGGGTTAGGACTCAAGTTCCGGGTGTTGGACCCTCACCAATCAAATACTGATGACCTATCCTGAGGATCGGTCATCAGTATAAAAATCCTCAAAAACCCTCTTTAAAATGATGCTAATTTACTGGATGTTCACTGGATGTGCTTTACTTAAAGGGGTTGTCTCACTTCAACAAAATTCATTTATCATGTAGAGAAAGTTAATACAAGGCACTTCCTAAAGTATTGTGATTGTCCATATTGCCTCCTTTGCTGGCTTGTTTTATTTTTCCATCACATTATACACTGCTCATTTCCAGGGGTTACGACCACCTTTCAATCCAGCAGTTGTGGTCGTGCTTGCCTCCCAGGCGGCTGAGATCACTGGAGTGTTCATAGGCCGGCTCTTTTTCCTATAGTGTGCAAGCATGACCACCACTGCTGGATTACAGGGTGGTCGTAACCATGGAAATGAGCAATGTATAATGTGAAGGAAAAATAAATCAAATACATTACATTAGTATACAATACATTAGTAAGTGCCTTGTATTAACTTTCACTACATGATTAATGCCATTTGCCGGAGTAAGACAACCCCTTTAAGTCTGATCTTCCAATACGCACAGCAATGAGCGGGATCCATCCCCAAATTCGTTATCATTGCATTGTTTGCTATTTTACTGCTTGCCCCTTTTTTCTGGACTTCAGAGAGGAGCTGAGGGAGTTCATCCTGAATGCCATTCAAAGAGATCAGCTTCAGCATGTCCTTAGGCATCTTTTATTTCAGTCACCCACTGCTGTCATCCATATGAAAAAAAAACTCTTCAAATGACAATAAAACGAAAGATAAATCCTGAGCCAGAAACTTGCTTTGTTACGCTTTTATGTCATTTTGTGCAGAATAGAGAAGCTGGATGGACTGTTATCTATCATCCTACAATACAAGCCAATAAAGATTAGGCCTCATTCATCAAATGTGACTTAAAGGAAAAAACTGGCTTTGTTGTCCATAGCAACCAATCAGAGCTCAGCTTACATTTCTAAAACAACTCTGAAAAAATGAAAGCTGCGCTGTGATTGGTTGCCAGCGGCAACTTGGCCACTTTTATGTTAAATTGTTTTGATACGCAAGGTCTATGATGGGTTTTGTATTCCAGTTTCATCCATACACATTTCTCTTAAAAATGGGCTAGTTCAATTCCCATTAATTATAACATTACACTATAACATTTATTTTTCACATGTAATATAACTTTATCAAAATGACAATGTTGACACACATAACACTGGTGCAGAACAGCTATGGTGGCCCATGAAGACCAATCCGAGGATGCAATCTGATTCAAGGTTATGGGTTTCACCATATTTGCACCTCTTTTATATCTAACCATGAATTAGCTGGAATGTTTGCAAATTTCTTATCCAGTTGTAGGATACTATATATTTAGCACAGTTAGGCCTTCATGCACACATATTTTTGGCATGTTTTGAAAAACATTAAAAAAAAGGTATAAAAAACAGCTCCATAAATAAAACAAAGGCTGCGACAGTTAGAATGAGGTCTATAGGAAAAAAACGCCCATCAAAAAACACCACTCCTAGAGGATGCTGGACCTGGGTAAAACCTCATTAGGGCAAAAAAAAAAAGCAAAGCAGCTCTGAAAAATGAAAGGTGAAATCTGATTGGTTGCTATGGGCAACTAAACTAGTTTTGCTTTACACCAATTTTGAGAAATCTTCCCTTTTAATCTCCTATTGGCTCCCAAAAACCATTTAACAATACCTGTTTTAAAATACGTTTGGAAATTCGGAAATAATTGATGACTATCTCCAATTCAGAACTGTCATTAATTAGCCAGAAAGGAGAGCAGCTATAAAGAGTGGGGGAGATTTATCAAAACTGGTGTAAATTGGAATTGACTTAGTTGCCCATAGCAACCAATTAGACCCCCCTTTCATTTTTCTTAGATTCCACCTTTTATTTTTCACAACTCCTTTGGAAAATGAAAGGCGAAATCTGAGTGGTTGCTATGGGCAACTAAGCCTATTCTACTTTACACCAGTTTTGATAAATCTCCCCCAGTGTCTTTTTCAATGGAGGACTTGGCATTTCTGTGTATCACACCAACAGCCCATTGTATTCAACAGCAATTGTGTAATACTTTGTTTCTCCTGTGGTGGCACTGCAGGGAAATTGAACACGGATTACATTGGGACAACCTGTGATCATCTCACCATAGAGGGACTCTTCTAAGAAAAAGGGATTAACAAAACCAGACAGGGCCATATAATATGTCAATCCACCCTTACTGTGGTACTCTTTTTTTTAAAGGGGTTCTCCGGGGAGGAATGAAAATACTGAAAAAAATACACATTCCTTAAAGGCCTACAAATATTTAGAATGGCTCGTTATGTCTAGAAGGAATTAAATGACCACAGTCCATCCTGCTCGGTGATTAGGATGGATTCCATGCTCAGTAATCTGACAGCGACCATTTTAATTCCTCCACTGCTTGCCCCCTTGCGGAGAAGAGCTGGCCATAAACCCTACAGGGAATTTTACCAGTGGGCCAATGCCCATAGGACCACCTGAGCCCTCCTCACTGCTGCTGGCCGGGTAGATACTGGGAAACTATAGGGGTCATTATTAGAGAAAGTCCAGTCAGCATGCTGAAGGGTAGGGCTGGCTTGGTGTTGAGGCCCACATCTCACCTCCTAAGTCTTCTGCTCCATATCCATATTAGAGACAACTGGACGAGGAGGACAGAACATGGTGGCAGCTATTGATGGCCACCACAGAGGGTCAGCTTCTGGGAAGTTATTTTTTGATATTAGGTTCTGTGGGATGGTACTCTGTGCTGCACTATGGTATTGCTGACCCTTTCAACTTGTATTGGCCCCATCTACTTGTGTTGCCCCACCTTCTGTCAGTTTGGACCCACCTACAACATTGGGGCCACTTTTAGGGTTGTTTCAGGCTCCCTAGACAAAACAAGCCATCCTAAATAATTAATAACATGTTTTTTTCCAGTATTTTCTTTCCCCCCTGCCCCCGGAGAACCCCAGAGGTTTAAATACCTTTGTCACATGCCAAATGCCTTCAAATAACCACGGCTATGTGATGAGTTCTAGCACGTTACATACATTTTTTTTTCTGACATTTCAGATACGATAGCTTGACCCAGCTGGCGTGAAAGAGCACAGAATAAACAATTTCAAAAACACATTTTGACCAGCTGTGAAAAAAATCAATAGTCATTTGTTTTGCTATAGCCATGGCAAGGGCACAGATAAAGAGCTGTAGGGTGAGAGCTGCCAAATGCAAACTAGCTCTTCATGAGCGAAGACATTTTACATTCACAGTGTGCAGAAAGTGCGAGTTGCAAACACCTGCTGAGGTGCACCATTGGCATGGTAGAAAATTGTTGCTTGCCTTTAAAACAATTGTACAACCAATGTAAAGTAATCTGCCCAGTTAAGGGGGCTTAAGGACGTTGTCCAAACGAATACTTGGCACAGGGTCCTTGAGTAGAATTTAAAGCAACCGCAGTACCATGATATTCACTATGATGCTTGTTGATGTTTCCACACATAAGTTAATCAGAGTCACGTTATACCTCCTTTTCCTTAGCTACCAGAAGAAACAGGAACAAGATGAAGTAATGGTTGACCACTACCTGATGGAGGATCTGTGCCAAACTTCATCCTGATCCTGCCTGGTGGAAGATCTTCCGCCGGTCGGACAGAGACGATAAACCTACGCCTAAAGGTTTCACACAAGATAATGTAGATGAAAGGGTTGATACAGCTATTAGCATATCCCATACTGATAGCCACGCAATAAGCATAATGAAAGGCGAGCGTAGGCTGCTCCATGACTAGTTGAATGATCTGCAGTACGT
The DNA here is from genome assembly GCF_014858855.1 of Bufo gargarizans. NCBI lineage: Eukaryota > Metazoa > Chordata > Amphibia > Anura > Bufonidae > Bufo > Bufo gargarizans. Next base: position 136,360,360 of record NC_058087.1, on the reverse strand, counting down.
AAAAGGGTGCCCAACAGATAAAGAACACCAAGCAGATGGCTATAGCTGTCCTCGTCACTTTTTTGGTCCTTATCCTGGAGCTCCTCTGAGCTGTGAGGGCTTCTGAGGAGGCCATTTTTAGCAGAATTCTCCTATACGCTAATGAGATCACAGCAAATGGAATGGCAAAGGCCAAAAAGAACTGATACAGAGTATACCAGTAAATATCACTTTCTGGATTGGGTAAGGTGATGCCGCAGCCCAGGACGCCACCAGGAAGGGAAATAAGTCTAGCATACATCCAAACTGGAGTGATACTTAGGAGGGACAGCACCCATAGGATGCAAATGACCATGATGGCTATAGGTGGCTTCCTGTACTTTGCTGAAGTAAAAGGGTAAACCGTTGCAAGGTATCGGTCAATGGACATGGCTGTGAGTATATAAGTGCTGGTAAACTGACTGTTGGTATCCAGGGCTGTAATAAGCGTACACATGGTTTCTCCAAAATGCCAAACACCATTACCAAGGAGCTGGTGAATCAAAAAGGGCATCCCAAGGAGAAATAGTAAGTCTACCACGGAAAGGTTGATGATAAAAATATCAGGAACGCTACTGGTACACCGGAATTTGGATTTCTTGAAGACGGTATAGATGACAACGCTGTTGCCAATAATTCCCAGCAAGCAAATGATTCCAAAAACAGTCGGCATTATTACGTTGGCATAGGCGACATTGCCACTGGGATCTGTAGGGAGAAAGATACGGTGTCAGAAAAATATACAATGACCACAAAAGGTTGCTAATGGTGCAAATATGACAAACGAGGCTGGAATTTATACAGAACATGCAGATGACATTTTCTATACTTTAAAAACTGGTGGCATCTAATGACAATCCAAAGCTGGAGTAGGGTTTTGTGAAATGGAAAACAGTGCAGTCCATCTGACTTTCTAATGTGTGACATTTTATGTTTACTCTGTAACATTTTAATTATTATGCACAAAATAAATATTGTAGATGCATTCTAATCTGTACTCTGGTGGCAACCTGTGGAGGACAGTTTTGGAGGCTCCTTGGTCATACCAGAAGAAATTATTTTCAAGAGTGCAACCCCTTTATCATCAATAAAATCTAATAAGTTTTGAATAAAAGAGATAGATCCTAGTGGCCCGTGTCAGACTGGGGTGCCTAGGGACCACCAGTAAAATTTATTTTTGGAGCTCAACATACTGATACATTCAAATATTACCAGCTATCATAGCAGCAGACAGCAGCTACACGCTACAAGATGATTGATTATGGTGGTCCCTGCAGTGACTTTGAGAAGGTGGGTCCCTTAAAAAAAGAAGATACTGGTCGGAGACATCTGTAGCTAGAGGTCATCTTAGTCACCTGATCGAATCAATAATAAGAAACTGGGTAGTTTCTTAAATAATCCACGCAGTTTTTTTTATAAGAACATAGACTGGTTGAGGTACCGTACACTGCCTATCTGCATGTAGTGCAATAAGTCTTCTGTGTTATGTTCCATTTGTGTAGAAAGTGGCAGACTTTGGGCCCACCTTGCTCAGACGACCACCGAGGGATTCATCTGTACCCCTGTGGGCCATTCTGTGCCTGTTAGTGGCAAGTGATTGTCTCCAAAGGCAACGTCAAATGATATTTTTCTCCTGGACCTTTGAAGCCCTCTATAGCTTCAGATACTGGGCCCACCAGAGGATCTGGTGGGCCAGTACAACCCTGGTGGAGGAAATATATCCTACTCAATACTTTCTTGCATTTTTTTTATTTTGATCCTGTCTATAAACATGCCCCATCTGCTATATGAAACCTAGGTCACAACCTAAACACTGTGTCATTCCTACTTTAGGGCATAAGGAGGTGATGCACGACACAAGGAATCTCTGTATAAAGCCACGGGTCCTGCATGTGTCATGATAAAATATATGTTTGCACCAAAACTTTTCTTTGCTACATCCTATTGTAACAATCCAGAATGATGTTACCACTTCTGCACCCTGCTACTGTCTTTATTGGTCTAACCTCATGTCATCATGTGTATTTATTCCAGGTCCTCCACGATGTGCATCCCTATTTTGTTATGCAACTGTTATGTTCACACATGTAATGTGCCTGGTTCACCAGCAGGTGGCTACTGGCACATAAGGGGGGCTACTGGCACATAAGAAAGTCTACTGGCACATGAGGGCTGCTACTGGCACATAAGGGGGACTACTGCAACATAAGGAGGACTACTGGCACATAGTAAGGGGGCTACTGGCACATGATAGGGGGGCACTCTGGCTACTGGCACATGATATGGGGGGGCTCTGGCTGCTGGCACATGATGGTGGGGGGCTCTCATTACTGGCACATGATTGGGGGGCATCTATGGGGGCACATATTACTGGCACAAGATTGGGGCATCTATTGGGGCACTTATTACTGGCAGATTATTGGGTGGCACCATAGGGGCATCTACTGAGGCTAAAAAGAAGGGGTATTTTATATGAGGGGCTCTGTATAGGGGCATTTTATACTGGGACACATTATGGTGGGTACTATGGTAAAACACTGTCTAAGCATGCTGAGAGTTGTAGTTTTGCAACAGTTGGAGGCATCCTGGTTGGGAAAACACTGTGATAATATGAACAATGGTGGTTCTACAAAAGAGCTATCGTGGGACAAAGTTCATATTCATGTTTACACAAATGAACGCTTTCTCCTATTATAAACAAGTAAATAATGACGCAAAGCTGTGGGGCTGGTTTTTATCCCCAGTCCGGTCCTGGCTGTCATGCAGTAGCTTTGGCTCTGGAACTATAAAGCTCCATCTATTCTGTAGTGGATGTAGCTGGTAACTACAGCGCTGCTCTCATAAATTCAGTATCTATCTCAGGATGCCTATATACCTGTTACATATATACAAAATTGTTTGATGTAATAATATCTTATCTTTTCTCCATGTTTTTTTTTTTTCCTATAGGGTCTATGGGAATGTATTATAAAAAAGCCATACTTTTTTGGGAAAAACCCAAAAATGCATGACCCAAAAATGCATTAATGTGAAGAAAAAAAAACACAGTATATTGCACCGTTTGCATTGCATTTGATATTTGCCTATTGACTTACAGCCAAGATCTGGCCAAAGAATTTCTTGAAAAAAACATCATGTTTTTTAGTGGTAGTTCTTCTAAAAGCACAATGGGGAGAATTTATCACTACAGTAATATTTGAAGTCAGTTTTTCCCGAGTCTGCGTTGGCATACTTTACGCCAATTTTATCATGTTTGTTAAATTTGGCTCATCTTTAAAATGAACACTTCTGATAGGCTAGTTTTCTTCGCTGTCCTCCTACTGAAGTGGCTTTAGGACTTTTTTTGCAACTTTTAAAAAAGTCACAGTCATAAATTTGGAGTGAAACTCATTAACATAGTTAACCACGGCCACTTTTCCACCAAAACAGAGTGAGTAGTGTAAAAATGCAAAAAGTTGGAAAAAGGTTTGTGCAAGTGATCTCAAAAAGTCACAAATGACATATTTTTTCCACTTTTTACCCTCTTGTGTGAAAACATCATAAAAAATCTTCTCTGAAGGCTATCTTAAAATGTCACGATTGTATCCTGGTTCTTGGCCTTTCAACCATTACAGGAGCGTCAATCCTTCTTCAACTCTGTATGGAGGAAGTAAACTGAAAACCAACCTACATGAGCGACCTCAGATGCCACCAAGGAGGTTGCCAGTTTTAAGTCTTTGAGCACTATCATGAAAGGTAAACTCCATTCCTGTATATAATATATGCTGTACTATTTTACATAATAATTTGTCCACAAGATGGTGCAATTCTCTTGGTCTCTCCCTGAAGTTTCATGTTATTCCAGTTCTAATTTATAAGGAACATAATATGTTTTAGTCCCAAATATAATACACACCAGTGTTAAAATATATAAAGTGTCTAGCCCAAAGTCAGTCCATATGTTTTACTGAACCTGTATAACAAAGTGTAGCAAATATACTACTTATCAGTATAACCTTTTCTCCCAGGCTGTGAGCTCTGCACTGCGATTGGCCAGCGCTACAGAACAACAAGGGCAGACTCCGCCTACCATAACTTAGTGACTGAAATCTCCGCCTACTATAACTTAGTGAGCGGAGATACTGGAGGGCATAGTGGGAGAACGGAGCGGCGCCCAGGAATAACAGTAAGTGCATTGAGATCCCCGGGCGCCGCTCTCCATGTCTGTATACTTAGTTCACAGTGTCATAATCGGTGAAAGGTCCTCTTTAAGGCTACTTTCACATCTGCGTTTTTGCTGGATCTGTCATGGGTTCAGCAAAAACGCATCTGGAATAAAATACAACACCCAGTTCTATTATATCCTTAATGAACAAGATGAATCCGTCACTAAATCCATTGTAAATCAATGGGCACCGGACCTGAAAAAAACTGATTAGTCGCCATTGACTTACATTGTGTTTCATGATGGATCAGTATCAGAAAACGGTGCTTGGAACACAACGAAGGGAACAGAATGCATTCTGGTGTGCTCTGTTACGTTCAGTTCAGTTTTGTCCCCTTTGAATATGAATAGGGACAAAACGGAAACGTTTTCCTCCGCTTTTGAGATCCTATGACGGATTTCAATAGTGGAAAGGAAAACGCTGATGTGAAAGTAGCTGAATACTTATCTCGGTTGCGCTGCTGTTGTATCCCGTCCTCTTCTGTTCTTCTGATCATTGATCCGATACCCTGTGTCATCCGGAGGGAAGAATTGTCTGCACCATGGCTGTGAGTGCCACTACACGCTTTAAGTGGCTGTTGCTCCCCCATCGCAATTTGTAAAGGTGAGATGATCTGCTACAAAGGGCTTTCTCAGCATCAGACTTCCTCTCTATGAAGAGCTCTCCTTCTCAGCTCTCTGCTCTGGCACAACATGCTTAGTAAATGTTCCCCTTTGTCTGTTGGCACTATTGATTATCCAGCTTTAGGGTCCATTCACACATCCGTAAGTGTTCTGCGGATCCGCAAAACACAGACACTGGCAATGTGCATTCCGCAATTTGCGGACCGCACATTGCCGACACTATAATAGAAAATGCTTAATCTTGTCCGCAATTGCGGACAGGAATAGGACATGTTCTATTTTTTTGCGGAAACGGGAGCACGGATGCGGAAGTGCAGATCCTCAAATGCGGACAGCACATTCCGGCCCTATTGAAAATAAATGGCTCTGCACCCGTCCCCCAAATTTTCGGAACGGATGCGGACCCATTTTGCGGACGTGTGTATGGACCCTTATCCAAAGTTAGTAGCTCTCTCAAATTTGGTAGACTAAAAAATTCCCGTGGTGACATTGGATCATGGATGCAGATAAAATTGAACGTGCAAGTCATAAGGGTCTTTCAAATGAGATGATCAGGAATGAACATTCCTTTCGCCAATCATCTACCTGTCTAAACTTTCACTAATCAGCGAGCATATAAACCAACACTCATTAGTTGGATGATCGGATCTATAATGTAGGCATAAAAATGGTCACTGGTCAGCAGCACATTGTACATGGACATGTTATGCAAAATGAATTGAGTCGAACGATCGTGTTAACGAACGATCACTCATCCCCCCTTCATTTTGCATCGGCTGGTGTGATGGACCTTTAAACAAGCGACTTGTTGAATCCTCAATCCACGCTCTTGCATCCCAGCAAAAACACACATGATTAGCATTTAGTTCACATGGCAAATATTCAGCTTCTTGTCCTAGCCTTTTATCTAATTATCCTGTTAAAGAAAAAAAAATGCATTTTGACTCCCTTCCCTGGTTCCCTTCCCCTCGCTCCAACCCTGAGCAACGCCACCACCAACTTACTGTATGTCTGGCACACAATCTTGTACACATTTTTTTTACAGAGATTTTTACATTGCTCTTCTAGTAGGATGTCACTAAAACTTTCTCATAGCTATTATCAATCTATCCCGACAGTTGCTCCTCAGGACAGCACAATAACCATTCCCTTTGTTGTGAACGTTACATTCTGAGATAGTGATTGTTGTCAAATGCTGAGGAGCAACTGCCCACATTTTATAAGATAAATTTCATTAAAAAATAAATAATGCACTCTTTAACCTCCAAAGTCTCATTTATTAACACTGCTCTACATAATTCAAGTGCTCGGTTCTCCCGTTTTCTACTTTCCAATGCTCGCGTAACAGTAATCTTCAGAAAATGAGGTATGCTTTTGAAGGAGAACCTTTCATCTCTGCGATTTGGGTAGAGAATGAATAAAGAACTCACAGAAATTCACATTCTGTGGGGATTCCCAGGTGATAACCTAGAGATCCTCCTCAGGATGACACCAGCTCCATTCCGAGGATAACTGGTATTGTCCTCAGTCAACCGAGACATTGAGTATTTGGACTCAGTGGGACAATGGCAGCAAAAATGGGAAAGGCTTATATTACTGGGAAAGGCTTATGGGAAAGGCTTATATTACTAATGCTAAATTATTAATAGGGGAGAAAGGATAGAGGAATGGGGAATCCAGAGGATACATGCCAATCTATACAACCCCCAAATCCTACTACCTGCTTAATATAATTCTTCCCAAAACACTTGAATGGACATCCCTTCTATATAAGATCAAATTGTCATTTAGCTTGCTAAGATACTGCTTATGGATTTACCGGCAGTCCTATGTAAAACACAGTATTTCGTAATGACTTGTAAGAAACATCCAACTCAATCTCAGCTCCATTCAACCAATTCGGCTCCATCACCTAAAATCAGCAATTTGTCTTTTGCTGAACTATACTTGGACCAGATACAATGCAGAACTGTAGAGATACATATGAATGCTTCTATACAATAGAGGTAGGGGCATAGGAAAAGCAACAGACAGTAACACATCCATCCCTGCATCCACTGTACCTACCAAAAGAGGAAAAGTTATGGAAAATCTGGGAATTGTTATCTTGCAGGCTGATCTCCTCCTCCAGGTCTGCAGGCACCTCCATCTTTTCTGGTCTGGCAACCTTTCAATACAGTTTATTGGTCTCCTCGGCTGGTATTTGTCAAAGTCCCTGCTAGCTGCAGCAGCCCATTGCCTGAGCAGGCAGAGCATGTGAAATCCAGCATCTCTGAATGCAACCTGCTTTCCCCTAGAAGCTGCTGTGCAGACTATAGCACAATCCGAGCTGTGGTTCCTCCTGCTCCTTGCACCACCCTCTGGCTAAAGTGACAACATTCCTTAATAAAGCAAGCTGGCATCTGGATAGCGCGAGGGTGCCGTCTCTCTTCTATCATCACAGCTGAAGAAAGAAGGAATCAATACAGATTTTCAATTGTTCCACCATCCAAATGGGCCACCTTGTAAAGAAAGAATTTTTGTAAAAAAAAAAAAAAAGGAATTTTCGGCAAAAAAGGTGGCGCTTCCCCATAGCCCAGGCTCCTAACCTGCTTCATTCTTAGAGGCTGCATGAAAATGTGTTTTCTTCTAGTTGTCAGAATGAATCACGAAGCTGAATCGGTTTCTTGAGACCTAATAAAAAATAAGCTGCATTACCTTTGGACTCTTATTTTAAAAAGTACAAACCGTTTTTTTCTCGTTCTTGTCGCTTTTCGATGGAACCTTTCTAATTAACCATGGCAGCCTGTGTCCATTCAAAGGATCCTGAGCTGTTGCTTACAGGTAATTAGGAGCAGAGAGGAAAGGATCCAAACAGCATTTTCTGCAGGGGGCACCAGGCACGTCAGCAATAGTATAGCGGGAAAGCAGGAAAGGGGCCTAAAGAGAAAATTGCGCCGGCCCCTGATTGGTTGTAAGCAGTCCTTTACTGAAGCCACGAGGGTATGTCATGTTGTAATTAGCATTGCAATTAATTTCAAAAGACTGCTGAAATCGATTGCTGCCCTGGGACTGAAGTTGAAGGGTAACCTCCATGGGCCTCCTGGAGAAGAGTTGGATTAAATGCTATGTCTTTGGAATTTCTCTCTCGTTTATCGCTGGTGTCTGGAGAATGGCGAAAGGGCTCGCGCCGAAATAGAAAAATCTTTCATTTTCCAAAATTAATTAACCCAGTTTAATTAAGTAACCAGTGTCAGAAAACACAAGATAATCAAAGTGCCCCTCCACCCAAAGGCGAAATTATTCACTGTGCATATGAATTATGAGCTGGTACAGATGGTGGAACAGGATTTAAACAAAGGGTGAAGCTTCTTAAATGGGTTGTCTGGAGTAATGCACACATTTGTTTTAACTATAACAATAAAAACCTGCTTTCACCCTTTTTAGCTCCTTTACTCACATCTCTGGTCTCTTCACTTTCTGCAGATGGCCACCGGCTGGTCACGTGACAGTCAAGCACCTGCATCTCCTAGGAGAGCAGTCCGCTCTTGCCTATCCTGCTCTTACAGCTAGTCCTTTCTCCGTTCTTCCTCCCTTGCAAAGAAAATATCCCCTTACACACAGCCCCAGCGACGGCCCTAATAGCATTACAATTTCCTTCTCCGCTGTCTAGAGCAGGGGTCCGCAACCTTGGGCACTGCAGCTGCTGTGAAACTACAACTCCCAGCTTCACACTTCCTTGGCTGTTCTTGTGAATCCCATAGAAGTGAAATGAAGATTCTGGGAGTTGTAGTTATAGAACTTTGGGAGTGCCAGAGGTTGCTGGTCCCTGGTCCAGAGGGATCTATTTTCCTATGAATTGAAAGAACACTTGTCTCCTGGATCAACCCTAATAAATTAGGCTCCCTGCCCCCATTGGGTTGATCCTACTGAAATTATTTCAGTGTACCAAATAGTATGGTCAACATTGGAAAGCTGAGGAGTTGAGGTGCAGCCCTTGATGCACTGGGCCCAGAAGTATTCCTTACCCTGACACATGCACAAACTCTAGAATCCACCTCATCTGAGTGCCACGTAGAGCAATAGTTCTAGCCCTTTCCATAGTGAAAGTGATGTCCCATCCATAGTCCAGGCTGGAAATCCGGTAAAGGATGTGAAGCTTAATTTTCTGAAGGAGCGTCATGTGATACGAATCCTATGTATTGTATATTATAAACTTTACCCTACAGGTGTCTTCTGTGCAATAAAGGTGGCTTTGTGGGACCTGCTGGGTCTAGGAAAACCACTTTAAGGGGATGTTCACATAATGGATTTTGAAAATGTGCTGAAAAAAACAGCACGGAACCCATGTGCGTTTTTTTCTGCCTTTTTTGTGTGCGTCTTTTGATGTGTTTTTTTAATGCTTTTTTTTAACCAATCTGTGTTCACTTCAATACAAAGCTGTATTTTCAGCTCAAAGTTTTTGGAGCAGATCTAGAAACATAGAAACATAGAATGTGTCGGCAGATAAGAACCATTTGGCCCATCTAGTCTGCCCAATATACTGAATACTATGGATAGCCCCTGGCCCTATCTTATATGAAGGATGCCCTTATGCCTATCCCATGCATGCTTAAACTCCTTCACTGTATTTGCAGCTGCCACTTCTGCAGGAAGGCTATTCCATGCATCCACTACTCTCTCAGTAAAGTAATACTTCCTGATATTACTTTTAAACCTTTGCCCCTCTCATTTAAAACTATGTCCTCTTGTGGTAGTTTTTCTTCTTTTAAATATTCTCTCCTCTTTTAACTTATTGATTCCCTTTATGTATTTAAAAGTTTCTATCATATCCCCTCTGTCTCGTCTTTCTTCCAAGCTGTACATGTTAAGGTCCTTTAATCTTTCCTGGTAAGTTTTATCCTGCAATCCATGTACCAGTTTAGTAGCTCTTCTCTGAACTCTCTCCAAAGTGCCAAAAAACATGCAGAAAATTCACAGAAAGCACACGGACAGACATAGAGCTGTTTTTATGCTGTTTCCATTCATTTCAGTGGGATATTCAGCTCAGATTTCGCCCCAAGATTGAAATGAATGGGTGGCTTTTTTAAGTTTGTTTTTGTAGCTGATTTTGAGGCAGAAACACTGCAAAATCAGCACCAAAAACTCAGTGTGAACTGGCCCTAACACTTATCGCCTTCATGCCTCCTCTATATTCTGTCTTCTTGTATTGAAAGGCAAGACAATCCCTATTCATATAGACGTCACAGAAAGGATTCACGCTGAAGGACTCAGAGGGACCATGTATTGTATGGTCCTCCATTGTATTGTATGGCTACATGCACACGACCGTATGTGTTTTGCGGTCCGTATGGCATCCGTTTTTTCTGCGGATCCTTTTTTTTGCAGATCCATTGTAATAATGCCTATCCTTGTCTGCAAACTAGAAAAAAATAACTTACTGATTGGGGCCAAGAACACGCTATGAAACAAAACTATTCCATTTGCACTATTACAATATTCCATTTGCACTTTAAAAATATTCCATTTGCAGAATATACAGTATTTGAACTATATTCTGTTAGGTAAGGGCCCCATATGCCATGTCTGTGATGGAAATACCACCTTAAATAAAATATTTTCTACTATCTGGTCTTAGAGTGCAGAGAAATTACCTAGAATCATTTCTTATTCCATAAATATATATTTTACAGCTGGAACCCCTAAAGAAATTGACGTAAACCTGTCCTGCCACTGTTTTAGGCTACATGCACACGATTGTATGTGTTTTGCGGTCCGCTAAAAAAAAACGGATGACGTTCCGTATGGCATCCGTTTTTTTTTTTACGGATCCATTGTAATAATGCCTATCCTTGTCCGCAAACTAGAAAAAAATAGGACATGACATACTGATGCAGACAGCACACGGTGTGCTGTCCGCGTTTTTTGCGGACCCATTGAAATGATTAGGTCCGCATCCTATCCGCAAAAAAAATGGATGGGACACAGAAACAAAATGCATGAGGCCTAATGCTGCAATTTCCTCACCTCTGTGTTTTTCATTTCTGTGTTTGTACAGATACTGGTTGGATGACTGGTTCGTATAGTATTACCAAAGGGATAATAAAGTATTTCCAGGGGATGGTCTCCCAACCAAGCAAGCACTATTACCATATGTATCCTTTCTCACATCTAGTTTGGATTGTAAATTTTAAGAGGATGATTCCTCTCATGGATTATTATTCAGAATGCAATTCTTGTCATTCTTCCTATTATTCAGATGTAGTAGAGCTGGGTTTCTTAAAGCCTGCCTATTCTTACAGGGAAAAAAGTAAAATCCTTCTATGCAGCATTAGATAAATATTAGAGGAAGCCAGGGGCGGCCTGGGAACTTAAAGTGGCTCTGGAAAAAAAACTAAAAGTGCCCCCATGTTGTACGTGGGTCCAAACTGACAGAAGGCGGGGCAACAAATAAAGGAAGGGACAACAAATGTGGGCGGGGACAACAGAAGTAGGCGGGGCCAGCAGTACTGTAGCGCAGCACAAAATACTACCTGAAATACCACAGTGCAGCACAAAATACTCACGGTATGAAGCTGAATCATCATTCTGAGGACGGGCAATACAGTTAAATTCAGGAGGGCTCCATGTGCTATGCCAGGAGTTAGTAAACCTCTGTTGGCACGGGCATGCAGCAATATGTGCTCATGCTCATACCCCATTCTCTGCAGCTCCACTGAGAGTGCACAGTCCAAACTGCGCTGAGAAGTCAGTCCTATCAGTGACTAAAAGCCTTCCCTCTATGAGGAGGCAGCCCTATCAGTGATTGACAGCCTTCCCTCTATAAGGAGGTGGTCCTATCAGTGATTGACAGACTTCCCTTTATGAGGAGGTGGTGCTATCAGTGATTGACAGCCTGCCCTCTATGAGAAGACAGTCCTATCAGTGATTGACAGCCTTCCCTCTATAAAGAGGTGGTCCTATCAGTGATTGACAGCCTTCCCTCTATGAGGCGGTGGTCCTATCAGTGATTGACAGCCTTACCTCTATGAGTAGGTGGTCCTGTCAGTGATTGACAGCCTGTCCTCTATGAGAAGGCAGTCCTATCAGTGATTGACAGCCTTCCCTCTATGAGGAGGTCGTCCTATCAGTGATTCACAGCCTTCTCTCTATGAAGAGGTTGTCCTATCAGTGATTGACAGCCTTTCCTTTATTAGGAGGCGGTTCTATCGGTTATTGACAGCCTTCTCTCTATGAGGAGGTGGTCCTATCAGTTATCGACAGCCTTCCCTCTATGAGGAAGTGGTCCTATCAGTAATTGACAGCCTTTCCTTTATGAGGAGGGGTCCTATAAGTGACTAACAACCTTCCCTCTATGATGAGGCAGTCCTATCAGTGACTGACAGCCTCCCCTCTATGAGGAGGGCGTCCTATCAGTAATTGACAGCCTTTCCTTTATGAGGAGGGCGTCCTATCAGTAATTGACAGCCTTTCCTCTATGAGGAGGAGGTCCTATCAGTGACTAACAACCTTCCCTCTATCAGGAAGCGGTCCTATCAGTGAATGACAGTCCTCCCTCTATGAGGAGGCGGTCCTATCAGTGACTGACAGCCTTCCCTCTCTGAGGAGGAGGTCCTATCAGTGATTGACAGCCTTCCCTCTATGAGGAAATGGTCCTATCAGTGATTGACAGCCTTCCCTCTATGAGGAGGCAGTCCTATCAGTGACTGACAGGCTTCCCTCTATGAGGAGGAGGTCCTATCAGTGATTGACAGCCTTCGCTCTATGAGAGGCGGTCCTATTAGTGAGTGACAGCCTTTCCTCTATCAGGAAGTGGTCCTATAATTTATTGAGTCATTGACAGCCTTTCCTCTATGAGGAGGCGGTCCTATCAGTGACTGACATCTTTCCCTCTATGAGGAGGTGGTCCTATCAGTGACTGACAGCCAGCCCTCTATGTGGAGGCAGTCCTATCAGTGATTGACAGCCTTCCCTCTATGAGTAGTGGGTCCTATTAGTGATTGACAGCCTTCCCTCTATGAAGAGGAGGTCCTATCAGTGACTGACATCCTTCCCTCTATGAGGAGGTGGTCCTATTAGTGACTGACAGCCAGTCCTCTATGAGGAGGCTCATATCAGTGATTGACAGCCTTCCCTCTATGAGTAGTGGGTCCTATCAGTGACTGACAGCCTTCCCTCTATGAGGAGGAGGTCCTATCAGTGACTGACAGCCTTCCCTCTATGAGGAGGAGGTCCTATCAGTGACTGACAGCCTTCCCTCTATGAGGAGGAGGTCCGATCAGTGACTGACAGCCTTCCCTCTATGAGGAGGCGGTCCTATCAGTGACTGACAACCTTCCCTCTATGAGGAAGCGGTCCTCAGTAATTGACAGCCTTCCCTCTATGAGGGGGGGGGGGTCCTATCAGTGATTGACAGCCTTCCCTCTATGAATGTGAACAACTTAATTATCCAAAATGATTCTCTGTGCTTCCACCTTGTTAGTCTCTCCATTTACTGATCTCTTAGTTTTCTGTAGTCTTTGTGTGGACATGGATGGGATTCTTGTGCCAGCGGTTGGAGATCATGAGAGCTCCCCTATTTGCTCTCTTTCTGACCTAAATGGCTTTACAGGTTGGTACTCTAAGGAGTGATGATCATTTTCTATGGCTTAATCTGATCTTGATAGACCATTAATTCATATATAAACTGACAGAAGGCGGGGCAACAAATAAAGGAAGGGACAACAAATGTGGGCGGGGACAACAGAAGTAGGCGGGGCCAGCAGTACTGTAGCGCAGCACAAAATACTACCTGAAATACCACAGTGCAGCACAAAATACTCACGGTATGAAGCTGAATCATCATTCTGAGGACGGGCAATACAGTTAAATTCAGGAGGGCTCCATGTGCTATGCCAGGAGTTAGTAAACCTCTGTTGGCACGGGCATGCAGCAATATGTGCTCATGCTCATACCCCATTCTCTGCAGCTCCACTGAGAGTGCACAGTCCAAACTGCGCTGAGAAGTCAGTCCTATCAGTGACTAAAAGCCTTCCCTCTATGAGGAGGCAGCCCTATCAGTGATTGACAGCCTTCCCTCTATAAGGAGGTGGTCCTATCAGTGATTGACAGACTTCCCTTTATGAGGAGGTGGTGCTATCAGTGATTGACAGCCTGCCCTCTATGAGAAGACAGTCCTATCAGTGATTGACAGCCTTCCCTCTAAAAAAGAGGTGGTCCTGTCAGTGATTGACAGCCTTCCCTCTATGAGGCGGTGGTCCTATCAGTGATTGACAGCCTTACCTCTATGAGTAGGTGGTCCTGTCAGTGATTGACAGCCTGTCCTCTATGAGAAGGCAGTCCTATCAGTGATTGACAGCCTTCCCTCTATGAGGAGGTCGTCCTATCAGTGATTCACAGCCTTCTCTCTATGAAGAGGTTGTCCTATCAGTGATTGACAGCCTTTCCTTTATTAGGAGGCGGTTCTATCGGTTATTGACAGCCTTCTCTCTATGAGGAGGTGGTCCTATCAGTTATCGACAGCCTTCCCTCTATGAGGAAGTGGTCCTATCAGTAATTGACAGCCTTTCCTTTATGAGGAGGGGTCCTATAAGTGACTAACAACCTTCCCTCTATGATGAGGCAGTCCTATCAGTGACTGACAGCCTCCCCTCTATGAGGAGGGCGTCCTATCAGTAATTGACAGCCTTTCCTTTATGAGGAGGGCGTCCTATCAGTAATTGACAGCCTTTCCTCTATGAGGAGGAGGTCCTATCAGTGACTAACAACCTTCCCTCTATCAGGAAGCGGTCCTATCAGTGAATGACAGTCCTCCCTCTATGAGGAGGCGGTCCTATCAGTGACTGACAGCCTTCCCTCTCTGAGGAGGAGGTCCTATCAGTGATTGACAGCCTTCCCTCTATGAGGAAATGGTCCTATCAGTGATTGACAGCCTTCCCTCTATGAGGAGGCAGTCCTATCAGTGACTGACAGGCTTCCCTCTATGAGGAGGAGGTCCTATCAGTGATTGACAGCCTTCGCTCTATGAGAGGCGGTCCTATTAGTGAGTGACAGCCTTTCCTCTATCAGGAAGTGGTCCTATAATTTATTGAGTCATTGACAGCCTTTCCTCTATGAGGAGGCGGTCCTATCAGTGACTGACATCTTTCCCTCTATGAGGAGGTGGTCCTATCAGTGACTGACAGCCAGCCCTCTATGTGGAGGCAGTCCTATCAGTGATTGACAGCCTTCCCTCTATGAGTAGTGGGTCCTATTAGTGATTGACAGCCTTCCCTCTATGAAGAGGAGGTCCTATCAGTGACTGACATCCTTCCCTCTATGAGGAGGTGGTCCTATTAGTGACTGACAGCCAGTCCTCTATGAGGAGGCTCATATCAGTGATTGACAGCCTTCCCTCTATGAGTAGTGGGTCCTATCAGTGACTGACAGCCTTCCCTCTATGAGGAGGAGGTCCTATCAGTGACTGACAGCCTTCCCTCTATGAGGAGGAGGTCCTATCAGTGACTGACAGCCTTCCCTCTATGAGGAGGAGGTCCGATCAGTGACTGACAGCCTTCCCTCTATGAGGAGGCGGTCCTATCAGTGACTGACAACCTTCCCTCTATGAGGAAGCGGTCCTCAGTAATTGACAGCCTTCCCTCTATGAGGGGGGGGGGTCCTATCAGTGATTGACAGCCTTCCCTCTATGAATGTGAACAACTTAATTATCCAAAATGATTCTCTGTGCTTCCACCTTGTTAGTCTCTCCATTTACTGATCTCTTAGTTTTCTGTAGTCTTTGTGTGGACATGGATGGGATTCTTGTGCCAGCGGTTGGAGATCATGAGAGCTCCCCTATTTGCTCTCTTTCTGACCTAAATGGCTTTACAGGTTGGTACTCTAAGGAGTGATGATCATTTTCTATGGCTTAATCTGATCTTGATAGACCATTAATTCATATATTATTGAGTTCAACATTGTAAAAACCAATAGAACTCTTCCAGAGACCTCCAACCTCTTTTTGCCTTTTCATAACGCAGACTACTGGCCCCCTCAAGTCCATCACTGCATGAACGGCATAAAATATTGTCCCATTAAGACTTAAAATAGGAATTGACAGCCGTCCCCCTATTAGGAGGCGGTTCTATCAGTGATTAAGAGCCTTTCCTCTATGAGGAGGCTGTCCTTTCAATGACTGACAGCCTACCCTCTATGAGGAGGCGGTCCTATCAGTGATTGACAACCTTCCCTGTATGAGGAGGCGGTCCTATCAGTGATTGAGAGCCTTCCCTCTATGGGGAGGAGGTCCTATAAGTGACTGACAGCCTTCCTTCTATGAGGAGGCAGTCCTCTCAGTGATTGACAACCTTCCCTCTATGAGGAGGAGGTCTTATCAGTGATTGACAGTCTTCCCTCTATGAGGAGGAGGTCCTATCAGTGATTGACAGCCTTTCCTCTCTGAGGAGGCGGTCCTATCAGTGACTGACAGCCTTCCCTCTTTGAGAAGGAGGTCCTATCAGTGAATTAGAGCCTTCCCTCTATGAGGAAGAGGTCCTATCAGTGACTAACAACCTTCCCTCTATGAGGAGGTGGTCCTATCAGTGACTGACAGCCTTCCTTCTATGAGGAGGCAGTCCTCTCAGTGATTGACAGCCTTCTCCTCTATGAGGAGGAAGTTCTATCAGTGATTGACAGCCTTCCCTCTATAAGGAGGAGGTCCTATCAGTGATTGACAGCCTTCCCTCTATGAGGAGGTGGTCCTATCAGCGACTTACAGCCTTCCATCTATGAGAAGAAGGTCCTATCAGTGACTGACAGTCGTCCCTCTATGAGGAGGTGGTCCTAGTAGTGACTGACAGCCTTCTCTCTATGAGAAGGAGGTCCTATCAGTGACTGACAGCCTTCCCTCTATGAGGAGGAGGTCCTATCAGTGACTGACAGCCTTCTCTCTATGAGAAGGAGGTCCTATCAGTGACTGACAGCCTTCCCTCTATGAGGAGGAGGTCCTATCAGTGACTGACAGCCTTCGCTCTATAAGGAGGAGGTACTATCAGTGATTGATAGCCTTCCCTATATGAGGAAGAGGTCCTATCAGTGACTGACAGCTTTCCCTCTATGAGGAGGAGGTCCTAACAGTGATTGACATTCTTCCCTCTATGAGGAGGCGGTCCCATCAGTGACTGACAGCCTTCCCTCTATGAGGAGACGGTCCTATCAGTGATTGACAGTCTTCCCTCTATGAGGAGGGGGTCCTATCAGTGATTGACAGTCTTGCCTCTATGAGGAGGCGGTCCTATCAGTGATTGACAGTCTTGCCTCTATGAGGAGGCGGTCCTATCAGTGATTGACAGTCTTCCCTCTATAAGGAGGTGGTCCTATCAGTGATTGACAGCCTACTCTGTATAACTGTGCATACACAGATAGCTGTCAATTACTGATAGGACCGCTTACTTTATGTCAAAATCCAGAATGAGCAGGAATTTGAATTAAAGAAATATAAGCTTTACTTAATTTTTTCCCATGAAACCATATATCAATTTGCTCAGCTCCTCCTGCTCTATAACATGCTGCTTGCAGATGACTTCACATTTTCATGATGACAGTTCCCTTTAAAGGGCTATTTCCATATTTTCTAAAAGGAAAATAGCCCTTTAAATATATTTTACTCTATAATGTTTTATCCTCTCTGGTAATAGAGTGTCAGGAAATTCTATAAATATCTATTTTATAGCTGGAAGCTCTGGAGAAATTGTAGTGAACCTGCAGACCTGGACAGATACGATCCACGTCCAATTACAGTACCAATTGACATCTGATGCGGACTTTAAAATTCACAGCATGTCAATTCCTGTTGCAGATTTTGAACATGGATTTCACCCATGTAAGGGCTGATGCCCATATTGCGGCCCGCAAATTTAAATGGGTCTACAATCCAAAAGATACAGGGCGGAGGCACGGAGCAGAAGGCTACGGGAGCACTACTGTAGTATTACCACTTAGTATTACTACACTTCTGTAGTATTTTGGTCTGTCCCTTCGCACCGCTTTATTTGCGGTGCAGGCGGCTCACAGACCGATTCAAGTTGAATGGGTCTACATCTGTCAGCACCGACCAGGGACGGTTTTAGACAAAGTGTGGCCCTGGGCAAAATTTTAAGTGGGACCCCAAAAGAAATATTGCACAGACAACACATTCACACATAGCCTGCTTGCACTGATTGCGGATTACACATGGTTTTTCCACGCAGATTCTTGCGCAGAGAAACTGCAGTGTAATACAGCACCAGCAAGGTGTATAAGATTATCTTTAGGATAGGTCATCAATATCGGATCAGCTGGCGTCCTTCTCCCGGGACACCTGCCGATCAACTGTTGGGAGGCCAGTGATGTTACTGTATTTTAGTCACATGGCCTAGTTGCAGTTCAGTCCCATTCAAGTGAAAGGAGATGATCTGCATTACCAAGCATCGCTGCTGTCTAATGTACGGCACTGGGTTGGTAAACTATAAAGAGACCGCAGTGCTCACCGGAGCTCTGGTGAGCGCTGTGGCCTCTTCAAACAGCTGATCAGCAGGGGTGTCAGGAGTCGAATCCCCACTGATCTGATACTGATGACCTATCCTGAGGATAGACCAGCCATATCAAATTCCCAGGTAAACCTTTTAACTGAAAAAAACAAGAAGCAGGTTGTAAAGACAAACAGATATAGCCTTTAAAGTGTAACTCTCCTTTAGATAGTAATCTCCTATAATATAGTAATTTTCCCCCACATAGTAATCCCTCACATAATAATTTCTCCCCACACAGTAATCCCACCATAATATTTCCCCCCACATAGTAACTTCACTGTGCTGCGTCCCTGCACAGGCGCGCGCAATGATGTCATCACGCACGCCTGCGTCGGGATTTCACTACCGCATAGGCCTGAAGCCTTTTGCAGTGATCGGCGGCGGGGCAGGGAACTGTGCGCTCCCGTGCCCCGCCGCAGTATGTGGGCGTTCGGGTCGGCGTTGGGCTCTTCAGCGGTGCTGGGGTCGGGGCTGCTGAACCTGTACTTTACAGCGTGCATGCGTGAAATCCTCATCTGCAGGCTGCAACTTTGCAGACTGAGACAAGTACTACACTGACAGGAGTGGATACCAGAGACCTGAACCACAGGCCGCAGCAGTACAGCATGACTATAAGGGATGATAAGATGAGACATCTAGCTCTACATTTGATTCAATATTATTTAATTGCATTTTAATTTTATTCAGTGTTTTATTAATGTATTAGCAATATATATTAAAATTTTTATTATTCTATTCATTGTAGGTTTTGGATGGTATATTGATTGATATTGAGACACTGAGAGACAGTAATTTCTGTGTTTATCCACAGTAAGGCTAGTGGGTATATAGCAGACTGTGAACTCATGGCAAATCGTCCTGTTTTCAGTATTGGTGAGGTGAGTGTTCTTTAATACTTTTTATAATATTACGTTTGAATTTACCCTGACAGAATGCCAGCAAAGGGGATAAGAGAACTACTGTCTCTGTAAGATGAAGAAGTTGCTACTTTCCCCTAATAATAGTAATATATAAAAGTCAAGCCATGTTGTCAATGACTCCCTTCTTCTCTGATTGACTACAGTGGTCACATAGGGTAATCATATCCAGCCAAACAGCGATAAATTAAAGCAGACATACATAGTGCTAACTGTAACTGCTGAGGCATGGCTTCTCAGCCTGCCTCTTATCTGCCTGCATCAACTATTCTAATAAGGGGGACAGTAATGACACACAGGGGAGAGTGATGACAGACAGGGGACAGTGATGACATACAGGGGGCAGAGTGGTGACACACAGGGGACAGTGATGACATACAGGGGGAAGAGTGGTGACAGACAGGGGACAGTGATGACATACAGTGGGCAGAGTGGTGACACACAGGGGACAGTGATGACACACAGAGGAGAGGGAGAACACACGGGGGACAGTGAGGACACACAGGGGAGAGTGATTACACACGGGGGACAGTGATGGCATACAAGGGAAAGTGATGACACACAGGGGACAGTAATGGCATACAGGGGACAGTGATGACCCACAGGACAGTGATGACACACGGGGGACAGTGAGGACACACGGGGAACAGTGATGACACACAGGGGACAGTGATGACATACAGGGGGAAGAGTGGTGACAGACAGGGGACAGTGATGACATACAGTGGGCAGAGTGGTGACACACAGGGGACAGTGATGACACACAGGGGCAGTGATGTTACACAGGGGACATTGATGACACACAGGGAGCAGTGATGGCATACAGGAGGTAGAGTGGTGACACAAAATGGACAGTGATGGCATACAGGAGACAATGATGACATACGGGGCATTGATGACACACAAGGGACGGTGATGGCATACAGGAGGCATATTGGTGACACAAAGGGGACAGTGATGATGCACAGGGGGGAGTGATGACACACAGGTGAGATTAATGATACCCACGGGACAGTGATGGCATACAGGGGACATTGATGGCATACAGGGGACAGTGATGACACACAGTGGACATTGATAGCATACATGGGAAACTGATATCATACAGGAGACAGTGATGATATACAGGGGGTAGTGATGACACATAGGGGACATTGATTTCACACAGGGGACAGTGATGGCATACAGGAGACATTGATGACACACAGGGGTCAGTGATGACACACAGAGGAGTGATGGCATACATGGGACAATAATGACATACAGTGAACAGTGATGGCATACAGGGGATAGTGATGACTCAAAGGGAACACTGATGACATACAGTGAACAGTGATGACACACAGGGGGCAGTAATGAGATACAGGGGACATTGATGACAAACGGAGTAGTGATAGCATACAAGAGGCAGAGTGGTGACACAAAGGGGACAATGATGGTATACAGGGTACAGCGATGACATACCCATAGGACAGTGATGGCTTTCAGGGAGCAATGATGGCATACAGGGGAGAGTAATGGTATATACCGGGGACACAGTGGTGGCATATTAGGGGGCAGAGTTTTCTACAGCCTGTTGTAGTTTTTTCACCCAACAGCTTCATTGCTAGTTACTTAGTCACTGTATAAATGTGCTGCTATATATGTATAAACACTGTAACAATAGGAATGTTTTAATGAAGCAGAATAGAGTTTTTCAGCTCTGTTACATATGTAGGTTGTAGTTTTGCAACAGCTGGAGAGCCATCATTTCAGGAACACTGCTATAGACAATTCTGAGGTATACCGGTAAAGCTTTCTATATGAACCAGTTAGATGGATGTTGTTAGAGTGAATTGATCTGCAGGTCTCCAGTGAGGTTTGTAAAGCAATAAGCCTCCGAATATAGTGAAGCTCTCTCGTGTACCGTATGAAAAACACAACTTCTATGTGAACATATGCAGAAACAGATGAAAGTGGCTATACACCGTCACAATTAAACAGAGACTACAAACTGGGTAATACTGGGTAATAACTACCTGGTGAGTATTACAACTGACAGATGGTATTATTAGAAATGTTACCCAACAGGACCAGCCAACCATCAAACAGATCAGTATCACAGCAAACAATTAATATATTAGGCTCTAAAATAGAGAAATAAGTATTTACGATTGTCAATTCCTATTCTAAGTATTGATAGGACAATATTTTATGCCGTTCATGCAGTGATGGACTTGAGGAGGCCAGTAGACTGTGTTATGAAAAGGCAAAAAGAGGTTGGAGGTCTCTGGAAGAGTTTCATTGGTTTTTACAATTTTGAACTCAATAATATATAAATTAATCGTCTATCAAGATCAAACTGTTTGAAACCCCGATCAACCACTCCCAAAACTGAACCACTGGATGTACAGTACAACTTCTTTACTAGGTATAACTCTCTCCATAACTCCATTTTTGAAGGATCCATTTGATCCTTCAAAAACATTGGTCTATCCTTTGTCAAGATCCAATCATCGGCAAAACACTCCCCACTAAACCTAGTATTACCTGTATACGGGCCTACACCCTGAAAAATATACTAGCACCCTCCTGCCTTAAACACACTGGCCACAATTTGGGTTCCCTGAATAGTATTCTCAATGCATTACCTAAAGGCTCCTTCCGGTGTGGCTCCAGACGCTGTATGTGTTGTCTCAGTATCTCGGACCATGTAGACACAGTGATTGTTTCCAACACGGGTGAATTCATTCCGCTTAAACACAATTTGAATTCCAATTCCAGGTACGTTGTGTATATGTTGGAGTGCCCCTGTGGGTTACAGTATATTGGCCGTCCTACCCAAACAGTGAGGGACAGTCTTAATCAACATCGTTCTAACATCCAGTGAGAATATTTGAAGCATGGGTTGTCAAAACACTTTTCTGAGGTATATGGCCTAAAACTGACCCCAATAGATTCAGTTCCCCAATCCTACTCCCAGCTTTGCAAAAGAGAAATGTACTGGATCTATAGGGATAGATGAAGGGGTAACCAGGAGTGACATGAACCCCTCTCATACCGTTTTACACCCCTACTTGAATCCGTTTCTCGAAGGCGCCCTTAATTAATTAACCCCCCATCATTTATTCATTTATTTTATCCATCAGTTGAACAAATACTTTTATATGGTATGATCTATGTACCAATGTTGGTGGCCAAACTCCCTGTCCGGAACCTTTATTTTTCCGGGTAGAACCTCCCTCGCTTTCCATTGTGGAACGCAAAAATTTACACTTTTTGGATGATATCCTCCATGCGTTTCATTTTAATTCCCTTTCCCCATCCTGTCCCCCTCCTCCCACTTCCAGCAGCCATTAAGTTCGACCATAAAATATGTATATTCATATTCACTGATATATTAGGTTTTTATATTTGATATTTATATATTTTTATATGGATCCACTGTGTGTTTTTACCCAAATAATTTTAATATATATGTCAATCTTATGTGGCTCAACTTGAATGTAAAACACATATTTCCGCATATTTTTATTCAATAGTTTAATTTATGATTTATCATTTCCTATATGTATTTGATACAGCGCCAGTCTGGGTCTTTAAATGACCCCAGCACTATCCTGGCCGTGGTCCGCTCCACTTGAGGGGTACACTGATTACATTGGAAATCTGGGGCCCTCCTGATTGGTCCCAACGCCTCTCCGCCCATGGTGCGTTCCACCGGTGGAACGCACATCCGGTTTCTAGCACCACGTGACCAGAACCTTGGGCGGACTTGGGCGGACTTAACAATACCTTGTCCGCGGTGCCTTCCACCGGTGGAACGCACTTCCAGCTTCCGGTATCATGTGACCGGAAGTACATGTTTGAGGCGCTCCTCCAAGATCCGGCCCTATAAATTATTTATTTTTATTATATTGTACTCGTATTAGTACAACTAATCCCCCCAATAATTGCTAGATGTATTTTAATTTAATTTGAGTGTATGAGGTTTCCTGGGGTGGAACGCACTTCCGGTTCCGGGTCATGTGACTGAAAGTTAGCCTCCCACCACGTGAACCTAATTGTTTTCATGTGTTGAGTATGTATAAAACACTGACTGTATGTGCAGTATGCTTTGCTCCTGAGGAAGGGGTTTATGACAGCCCCAAAACGCGTCAAGCTATTTCTTAATAAAAAGTCACCTCGTATTACTTGAGAAGTCCTCTGGGTCATCTATCAATAGGACTTTGAAGGGACTACCATTCTACAGGTGACCTCGGCGAGGGAGGGTCCGGTGTCAAGTGTCAAGTTGAGCTTATCTTGCACCACCCTACCTGGTGACGTGAGTAGCACACAATTTTGTTTGTATTTTATTTTAATGAAGACCACAACAGTTGTTCTATACTGAATTCAACATTACAAAGGGTGTGCTAATTATTTTTATATAATTTTATATATTCTCTATTCATGTGGCTTTATACCACACCTACTGTACATCCTTTAATTGATTTATCCTTGACGCCTCTCCACGCACACTTTTCGTCTTGATGAATTGTGGGGTGGCACCTTAAGCTCCCTAAAACCTAAATGTAGTGACGGTTGTTGTTAACGTCACCTCTTGTCACTCTCTTATCTATCTATTCCCTGCACTTTGGCACTCCACTTGTCTCCTTTTTCTTGTATATCCAAGATCAGATTAAGCCATAGAAAACACTCATCACTCCTTAGTGTACCAACCTTTAAAAAAAAAATCATCTTGTGCACCACTAGAACCTCACTGTGTATCCAACCTGAAATGTGGCAGCGCCCAACCAATATTATAAAGAAAGTGTTCCTATTGAAAACATTTATGCACGTAAAGATACGATAAGCTAATGGGGATGATTGTGGAAAAGTTAGATGTTCATAGAAATGTAGCCTGTCTGTATGGGAATACTGTTTTCAGATCGAGAAGAATGAGAAATTGCCTTGCGAAAGCTGTCGCTGGGCAACAATAACATTCCTTGGCCTTCCAGCAGCAAGGGTGGCCCAGAAGGGAATGACCACATGACCCAATAATTTGTCTAGGTAGAGACAAATTGATGTACTGGTTTTTAGATTTGATTCTCTCACTCTGATCTTAAAGGGGTTGCTTGTAGAGATGAGCGAATTGATTCGAAATAAAACACATTTGACCAAAATTGTCCAAAATTGTAAAAATTTAAGTTTCATCCAAATCTGAATATGTAGTGATATAATTTGGGTGAATTTCTGGTAGAGAGAGAGAGCGAGAGATGGGGGGAAATTGAGTAATTATATATTTTTTAAGTGAGACATACTGGGGAGGTTTATAAAGACTGGTGTTCCCATATGTCAGTCTTGAGCTCTCTGCACTTAGGCTTTTAAGAATCCGAATGCCTAATCCGACTCACACCCACAGACTTGAAAAAGGAATACCCAGACTCTGAAATATGTTGTCTTAAGGCTGTTATAAAAATAAAGATTTTATCCTGATACACACGTCTCGATCGTCTTTGTGCCACAAGATGTCAATCTAACAGCACATTTGAAATGGCTTAATCTGCTGAATCCAATTTTTATTTATTAAGCGTCAGATGCCTCTTAATAAATTAGGCGCCTCTATGCCCTGCTGTGCACCAGAAACTTAAGTCTACGCCAGCTAGGAGCTGGTGCAGACTTCAGCTATAACTTACACTGGTTTCTGGCGTAAGTTATAGTAAATCCGTCAGGCTGTGCTAAGCTCCCTCGCAAATTACGATGTAAATATGTCATGCACCATAATTTCCAACTTTTTTTATGCCAATGGCATAAAACCTTTGATAAATCTTCCCCTATAAGTCCTGGTAAACCTCAGAGTGTCAAATACCAATTTTCTTGCCAATTGGAGCAATTTTGATTTGGGTACCATCCAAACGAATACCACTTCAGCCAAATTGAACCCAAATCCAATATTGAGCAATATCTCCAGTTAAACAAAAACTTAGGCATCCCCCGTATATGGGCTGAAAAAAAAATGTGGAAGTAACACCACTTTTCTCCCCTGCTTCATCCAGGGCTGTGCTGCCATCCTTCACGCCACTGACATAATCTTCCTGGCTGCAGTGGTGACGTTCCGTGCACACAGGTCACCGTCAGCCAGTCACTGGCCTCAGCAGTATACATGACATTTACGTTGCAGCCAAGAAAGCAAACATCTGTGGGAATGACCCGAGCACTGTGGGGGAGGCCGGGTTGGAAAAAAGGGGCAAGTATCACTATTTTTGTTATTTTAGCATGTGTGCTGAGGTTTTTTCCTTAAAAGGATATTCCCATCAGGACATTTATAGTATGTGCCACCGGGAATGGAGACCGCATGTGGGCAGCCCTCTCCATTCATTGCTGTGGGACTTTCAAAAATAGCTGAGTAAGCAATCTCAGTCTTTCTGGAAGTCCCATAGAAGTGAATAGAAAGAGAGCCATGCATGTTCAGACTCTGCTCCATTCTTGGTGGCACATGATGGGGCCCCGTTCTTGAGACAGGAAAAGGTCCCAGAGCTAGAACCGCACCAGTCAGACATTTATGGCATATCCTTTGACTATGCTATAAATGTGTCACTGTCCAGCAATTATTTTTCAACTTTTTTATGTCCCTCTTGCATTTGCTTCTAGTCACATCCTAACCTCTTTGGCAGTGCCTAAGCAAAATTCCTCCAGTGTTCCTGCTGACGACAACTCTGCTTGCTTGCTATTCTTTGTTTGCCCTGACCACAGAACCCTGCAAACTGATACATGTTGCTTTTATATCATCTTATATTCCCTGTGAGTCTAACAAATTTAATTTCCTCGCTTCATGCACATATGGAGGATAATTTCATGGGAAGCTAAATAACCAATTAATAATTCATCGTTTTACGCGTAAAAGGATACCAGAGCACCAGGAGGAAACCTGAACAAGAAAGACGACAGCATATAACGTCTTGAAGATCTTGCCAATGCTCAAAGACAACAGTAGTAAACACTGAGCCAACATATCCCTTGAAGTATGCTTGACATAAAACCTAGGATAACAGGCAAGTAATGGTACAATCACACGGCGTGGTCATGATCCATTTGGGTCACGGCAAACTGCAGTCGAGAACCTTGTGGCCACTTCGGCTGCACTTTGCAGCTGGTCTTCATTGGTAATGGCCGCAAGGTATTGAAGGTGCTATGCGGCCATTTATAATGAGGACTGGCTATACATTGTGATCTTCATTAGTTAAATAAAAGACAGCTGCGGCCTCATTGGCTGCGCATTTCTTGTCCTGAACGGATTATGACTGTGCCGCGTGGTTGTATCTTTAGGTTAGTTTCACACATACGTCAGAGTTATCCAGCAGGCTGTTCTGGCAGAGGAACATCCTGCTGGAGTTCTGCAGGCCTAGCCGGATACTGCCGTTCACGAGCGGAGCTCATTGACTATAATCGGAACCAGTTGATATCTGGCCATTCCCTGGCATTTATGCAGAGATTTGGTCGGACAAAAACTGTTAAGTGCCGAAATATTTGTCAAAGCCAAATCCCGGCATAAATGCTGGGGAGCAACCACATCCCGTTATAGTCTATGGGGTCCATCTGATGGTGTCATCTTGGGGATCGCTGCACGGACGGCTTTCCGGACATCATGGACACTCTGGGACACTCTGGGACACTCCTGCCGTCTGTAAAGCCATGAGCTGGTTTGTTTCTTGCTGGTGTTGGTTAGCCTCCATGAGAGCTTTCATTACAGCCTCCATTTTTTCACGTGACACAGGTTTGAATTTAGCTGGTTTAATCCAGGACATCCAGCCGTACCCGAAAAAACTAAAATATTTCTGCGTGTGCCCACATCCTCCACCAATTGTGGGGATTTGCTCTGGTAGGCAGGGTAAGCGGACGCAGTACAGAGGCGAAGATAAGTTTGTAAAGCAAAAACTTCAGTGTTTATTCACACATAAGGCAAATGAAAAATTACTCTGTACAGTCTTGGTGTTAGTTCACACAATGCAAAATCCACAGAACAAAAATATCACCTTGTTGGTTGTTTTATCCCCAGCGGTCCACAGCAGGCTTTAGGGGCCTGTTTCCCCGCATGCGGCTCTCAGCCCTTTAGCACGGCACCATGCCTCAGATCCCAAAACAGAGACACCTTGCTGCTGAGCCCAGCTGTCTCTTAAGGACAGCTAGGTGTTGTCAAAACCTGGACCAGCACTTAAAATCCAGTCCGGTGTTTGACCCCACCTGGCTGCAAATCAGCCCAGTAGCACACACTGGGAGGAAAATACCTGTCCTCCTAGACCATACCCTTCACTGTGTCACTGTATAGATTTATTCACAGGTATTGCTGAGAAGGGGAGAATTAAAATAAAATCCTTGACAACATAGTCATAGACCTGGCACAAATCACTGGTCAGACCACACATGGAGGACTGTGTACAGTTCTGGGCTGCTGTGAACAAGGCAGACATAGCAGAGCTGGAGAGGGTCCAGAGGAGGGCAACTAAAGTAATAACTGGAATGGGTGGATTACAGGACCCTGAAGGATTAACAAAATTAGGGTTATTCCCTTTAGAAAAAAGACGACTGAGGGGAGATCTAATTACTATGTATAAATATATCAGGGGTCAGTACAGAGATCTCTCCCATCATCTATTTATCCCCAGGACTGTGACTGTGACGAGGGGACATCCTCTGCGTCTGGAGGAAAGAAGGTTTGTACACAAACATAGAAGAGGATTCTTTAC
The DNA here is from genome assembly GCF_014858855.1 of Bufo gargarizans. Lineage (NCBI taxonomy): Eukaryota > Metazoa > Chordata > Amphibia > Anura > Bufonidae > Bufo > Bufo gargarizans. The sequence continues at coordinate 136,332,369 of NC_058087.1, read as the reverse complement.
GGTAAGAGCAGTGAGACTATGGAACTCTCTGCCTGAGAAGGTGATGGTGAGTTCACTAATGGAATTCAAGAGGGGCCTGGATGTATTTCTGGAGCAATGGCGTAGCTAGAAATAACTGGCTATGAGCTGTGCGCTGCGATTGGCCAGTGCTGCAGCAAGGGACACGCCGCCTACAAAAAATCAGTTCAGTACAACAGACGGAGCTGAGACACCGGAGCCTATACCGGGCGAACGGAGCGGCGCCCAGGCATACTAGTAAGTGCAGGGGGACCCCTGGGCGCCGCTCTGCCCACAGATAGAGTTAGTTTTTAGTTTGTATACTAGTGAAAGGTCCTCTTTAACCTCTTAAGGACACAGGGCATACTTGTACGTCTTATGTATTTCCGATCACCGTTTAGGGAGGGTGGACAGGGACTGGTGTCCCCCCCCCCCCCCTTTTTCCTATCCCCATCCTGGTGGGTGAGGTGGCCCCTGGGTGGTCGTTAAATGGTTAATGGGAGCGAAGGTTAATGCAGGTATCCGGCTGTGGGAGGCATATATACCCTGTCCCGCCTATTCTCTTCCTCTGGAGCGGAAGCGCCGTGTCCCTCCCTTATGATGTTCAGGTTTGGATGTAAGTTCTCTGTTTATGGGTTCTCAGAATTTTGAATGTTATTAAGCTCTTATGTGAGTAGGGTACTCACCCTGGTTGAATATTTTGTAAAGTCACAGCTGGCGGCAGGTAAATAAAATGAAGGTGTTGGAGGCAAAATTGGCGTAACTGCCCGCTGGGAGGCCAGCGGCTGGCAGATCGCACGGTTTGGTTTATGGTTATGCCGTTAAGAAATAGCTGTGCCCGACTACCATCCAACAATAACAATAAAAGTACATAAAGAGAGAATTGGTGTCAGTGTCATTTATTATTGGGTTGGTATTAAAGGGGCCAGAAGAGTTGAAGGGGGCTTACCCTTCCCCCTCCCAGTTCCTAGGTAATTGCCGACAGTCCCCCCCCCCCCCCCCTACTACCTTTCTTGTGAATGGGCACAACATTTGCCAATTTCCAATCTTCTGGGACGACTCCGGTTACCAGTGATTGGGTAAATAAATCTGTTAATGGTTTTGCTAGTTCACTGCTGAGCTCTTGTAATAGCTTTGGGTGTATCCCATCAGGCCCCTGTGACTTATTTGTATTAATTTTAGACAGCTGACTTAGAACCTCTTCCTCTGTCAAGACACATGCATCAAAAGATTCATTAGTCTTCCTTCCTAACTGAGGTCCTTTTCCTTCATTTTCCTTTGTAAAAACAGAAGTATTCATTGAGGCAGTCAGCTAGTTCTTTATCTTCTTCCATATACCTTCCTTCTTTTGTTTTTATACTAGGCATTTGCATCCTTTTTTCCACACGTACATTGTACGTTACATGTGGGACAAAAATGTGATGTGACCTTGCAGCGCATTGTACAGTTGTTGAAAAAACCATACTCGTCTGCTCTCCGCCGGTCCGCTCTGTGATCTTCCAGTCCCCATTCTGTAAATGTTTGGGTGAATGGGGGTCAGATGACTGGCCTCATAACGGTGTGTCCCCAAGCAGCACATAGGCACCCAGGGGACTGGGGCATCAGATGGGTAGGGGGCCTAGAGAACAGGGCATCAGATGAGTAGGGGGCCTAGAGGGCTGGGGGCATCAGATGAGTAGGGGGCCTAGAGGGCTGGGGGCATCAGATGAGTAGGGGACCTAGAGGGCTGGGGGCATCAGATGAGTAGGGGCTCCAGGGGACTGGTGCATCAGATTAGTAGGGGCTCCAGGGGACTGGGGCATCAGATGAGTAGGGGCTCCAGGGGACTGGGGCATCAGAGGAGTAGGGGGCCTAAAGGGCTGGGGGCATCAGATAAGTAGGGGCTCCAGGGGACTGGGGCATCAGATGAGTAGGGGACCTAGAGGGCTGGGGGCATCAGATGAGTAGGGGCTCCAGGGGACTGGGGCATCAGATTAGTAGGGGCTCCAGGGGACTGGGGCATCAGATGAGTAGGGGCTCCAGGGGACTGGAGCATCAGAGGAGTAGGGGGCCAAGATAACTGGGGGCATCAGGAGCCCACAGGACTTGGGGAGGGGGGCAAAGGACAGCAGATAAATGCAGCTGGGGGTGGGCAGACAACATGAGATGCAGGACAGCTAGTGCTGGCAGGGATAAGCCTAGAATGTATGGGCTCCTGAGAGTGACAGGCACAGGCTCTTCTTTCTGCAGCACTTCCTGTCACTATTCAGTCTCCCCTCTCCTTCCTGTTGATGCCAACTATAGAGCAGTCTCTGTAGCAGAAGCTGGGCTGTACTAATAGGAGAGGGAGGGGAGACAGGATCTCCCTGTATCACACTGTACTGAGCCCTGACTGCACTATTAAGCAGCCAGTCTCCTCTTTTAATGATCTGTGCTGATGGGCGGGGCTTATCTCCCTGCTCTGAGCAGATTCTAGAGCAGTGAGGTGTGTAGAGGTGGGTGTGGCCAGTCTCCTCTTTTAATAATCCGTGCTGATGGGCGGGGATAATCTCCCTGCTCTGAAAACATTCTAGAGCAGTAAGTTGAGTGTAGAGGGGTGTGTGGCCATTCTGAGACTGTTTACTACTGCTTCGGGCCCCATGTCAGCTCAGGCCCCGATTGCTACACCACTGTTCTGGAGTGTAATAATATTACAGGCTATAGCTACTAGAGAGGGGCCGATGATCCAGGGAGTTATTCTGATTGCCTGATTGGAGTGGTGAAAATTGGCTTCTACCTCACTGATTTTTTATTTTTTTTGCTTTCCTCTGGATCAACTTGCAGGATAACAGGCCGAACTGGATGGACAGATGTCTTTTTTCAGCCTTAGGGTCTATTCAGATGGCTGTAGCGTATTGCGTATCCGCAAATTGCGTATCCGCAATACACCTGGCCGGCCCCCCCATAGAACTGCCTATTCTTGTCCACAATTGCGGACAAGATTAGGACATGTTCTATTTTTTTCTGGAGCTGCGGACCAGAAGATCTGGGGCGCGCTGCGGAAATGCAGATGCGGAGAGCACATAGTATCCATTCCGTCCCCAGAGAGAATGAATGGGTCCGCACCCGTTCCGCAATTTGCAGAATGGATGCGGACCCATTATACGGACGTGTGAATGAAGCCTTATAAACATGTTACAAACCCTTTGATGTTCCACTGACAAAGTAAAACTATTGTGGACTAACAGAAGTAGGATGAGCTGTTCATCTAAATGTCCAAGACTGACCAATACTGTGTAAATTGTAGACAGGAAGACATACAGTCTTAAAATGCTCAAAATTTTTTGTAGTGGCTGGCTGATACTGGATGATAAATCTGGTGCATCTGAAGCAGTGGTGTGCCCGGGGGGGGGGGGGGGGGGGCGGTCTGCCCGCGGGTGCCTGCCTGCCCCTCCGCCGATCACCCCCATAGGCTTCAGGCCTGAGGCCTATGCGGTAGTGAAATCCCAGCATAGGCGTGCGCGATGACGTCATCGTGCGCCTGTGCCGGGACGCAGCAGCACAGTGAATTGTGCGCGCCTTCCTCTGCGTGCAGTGAAGTGGTGTACTGTGTTTTTAACACCCCTTAATTTTTTGGTTCTGTTTAAGTTCAATTAAAGAGTTCACCTCGCACACACTTAGCATTTAGGTTTTACTTGTATTCAAATAAAAGTGAAGTATTAATTTATACCTGGGTCAAGACAGGTTCTGTTGCCTGGATAGGCATTTGTAAATAAACTAGTAAAATTACCTTACCCAGGTCAGGTCCTAATTATATTCATTATGCACCAAAGATCTATCTACATATCTCAGAAATGGGTTCACATGTGCTAAAATTCTGTCCACCTACGCCAAAACTCTGTCTACCAAATACTGTAGATCAATTCTAAATTTGTCTAGTCGGTGCCATCTTTTCGCATCAGAATTGTGGATTTCAGCTTCATAAATGTATCTAAACGACAGACAAAAGTTGGCCACAGCCACATTCTAGTTCAAACAGCAAATTGTTCTTTTCAGCACATATGAACAAAAAAATGTGTCTAAAATGGGGTACAGCAAAATGTTGGCGCAAACAACTCCGTGGAAGGTTTCCTGATGCAGTTTTGGAAGCCAAAACCAGAAGTGGATTTAAAAATAAGGAGAAGTCATATCTGGTCCTTTATGCTTTCTCTCCTTTTATGTTCCACTGCTGATCTTGGCTTCCAAAACTGCATCAGGAAACCGGACTGTGTGGGTGCAAGTATGGCCACAGTATGTACAAGTCAGCCCTTACTGTAGAGTAAAAGGTCTACGCAGTAATTTTCTGCTTTTGTCAGCGGATTCTTTGAGCAATATTTTATACTACAAAAGATTTGCATAAAACATTAAGTTGCAGAAACTAATTAAATTATACGGGATGTTATGAAATGAGTTGGTAACGGTTTTATTTTAGACTGTTAATCTGTTCCCATTTTATTGTCTTCATAACAAGCAGAGCGTTATCTTACTGAAATACCTATCTCCTAGGTACTATATCTGCAGTCTTCCCAAGATATTGCTGACCCTACCCAAGGAGACTGGTTCTGTCACTGTCTCTATGTAAAAATGGGGTCCTTAATATGAGTGTGGCCATGCAAAGATGGGGGACAGGGTAGGCCCGTCCCATCTGTAGGTGCTTTAGATGGTGCAGTAATAATGGCAGGTGGAGGTACATATGAAATGTTCAGCAACAATAACTTTCTCACGCTCTCTATAGATACCTTGGGGGACATTTATTAAGACCGGTGATTTATACACTGGTCTTAATCTCTCTGTGTTGCCGGCATATGCACCAAGGTTATGTAGAGGTATAGGTCTCTACAGAACTTCGACTCTTGCTGCCGATGATTTAAACTATGCAAGCTCCCTTGCTGGTATAGTTTAAGGTAATTTTCCATGCCATAAACTGGTGTCGAAAATGATAAATGAGACAGACTGGCCCATCCTCTTGGTCCATAAATATTGGGACATCGGCACAATTGTAAAAATGTTGGCTCTATACACCACCACAATGGATTTGAAATTAAACAAACAAGATGGGTTTTACCTGCAGACTGTCAGCTTTAATTTGAGGGTATTTACATCCAAATCAGGTGAACGGTGTAGGAATTACAACAGTTTGCATATGTGCCTCCCACTTGTTAAGGAACCAAAAGTAATGGGACAATTGGCTTCTCAGCTTTTCCATGGCCAGGTGTGTGCTATTCCCTCATTATCCCAATTAGAATGAGCAGATAAAAGGTCCAGAGTTCATTTCAAGTCTGCTATTTGCATTTGGAATCTGTTGCTGTCAACTCTCAAGATGAGATCCAAAGAGCTGTCACTATCAGTGAAGCAAGCCTTCATTAGGCTGAAAAAACACAACAAACCCCATCAGAGAGATAGAAAAAACATCAGGCGTGGCCAAAACAACTGTTTGGAACATTAAAAAAATAAATAAAAAGGGAATGCACCGGTGAGCTCAGCAGCACCAAAAGACCTGGAAGACCACGGAAAACAACTGTGGTGGATGACCAAAGAATTCTTTCCCTAGTGAAGAAAACACCCTTCACAACAGTTGGCCAGATCAAGAACACTCTCCAGGAGGTAGCTGTATGTGTGTCAAAGTCAACAATCAAGAGAAGACTTCACCAGAGTCAATACAGAGGGTTAACCATAATATGCAAACCATTGGTGAACCTCAAAAACAGGAAGGCCAGATTAGAGTTTGCCAAACGACATCTAAAAAAGCCTTCACAGTTCTGGAACATCCTACGGACAGATGAGACCAAGATCAACTTGTACCAGAGTGATGGGAAGAGAAGAGTATGGAGAAGGAAAGGAACTGCTCATGATCCTAAGCATACCACCTCATCAGTGAAGCATGGTGATGGTAGTGTCATGCCGTGGGCATGTATGGCTGCCAATGGAACTGGTTTTCTTGTATTTATTGATGATGTGACTGCTGACAAAAGCAGCAGGATGAATTCTGAAGTGTTTCAGGCAATATTATCTGCTCATATTCAGCCAAATGCTTCACAGTGCAGAGGGACAATGACCCAAAGCATACTGCAAAAGCAACCAAAGAGTTTTTTAAGGGAAAGAAGTGGAATGTTATGCAATGGCCAAGTCAATCACCTGACCTGAATCCGATTGAGCAAGCATTTCACTTGCTGAAGACAAAACTGAAGGGAAAATGCCCCAAGAACAAGCAGGACCTGAAGACAGTTGCAGTAGAGGCCTGGAAGAGCATCACCAGGGATGAAACCCAGCGTCTGGTGATCTCTATGCGTTCCAGACTTCAGACTGTAATTGACTGCAAAGGATTTGCAACCAAGTATTAAAAAGTGAAACTTTGATGTATAATTAATATTCTGTCCCATTACTTGTGGTCCCTTAACAAGTGGGAGGCACATATGCAAACTGTTGTAATTCCTACACCGTTCACCTGATTAGGATGTAAATGCCCTCAAATTAAATCTGACAGTCTGCAGTTAAAGCACATCTTGTTCGTTTCATTTCAAATCCATTTTGGTGGTGTATAGAGCCAAAAATTTTAGAATTGTGTCAATGTCCCAATATTTATGGACCTGACTGTATATACAGACAAGGTAAATGGTGAAAACATTTTGCTTGGTTTAATAGTGATGTCATAAAATATTGGAGCTGCAGTGCGCAGTGAACGTGCCATTCAGTTATACCTTCAATAGAGTGGATAAATTATGACTATTCAGCCAGTTTTGCTGTCAGCATATTTCAAACAACTTGTACGAGATGTGATAACCCTGGAATGAGCGATTCTCCACTACATGCATAAAAGGTCCTAAATGCCCGAGGATTCATTCAATCTACATTGTGCATAATGAGGAAAGGCAGCAGAGCATAGCTGTGAGGAATACATTGTTTGTACGGGTGAGTCACCTTCCGTTTTCAGATACTTCCTAATTTAGTACATGAACTAACCATAACTATTCATATAAATTCAGCCATAAAACACCATAAAATAAATTGTCAAAGGGTTGTAAACTGAAACAAGCTATGAGAAATTTAAAGGGCTTGTGCAGTGAGCCCCTGAAGAGCCGGTGCAGAGAATGGGAGTGGTAGTGGCCCTGATGTGATGTTGTGAACTTCCTCAGGCTGTTGCTTCCTGGGGATCGGTGCAGTGGAAAGGTGGTTTGAAGAATGAGACCAGAAGTAAAAGTATAACAGGCTCTCTTTACTTAGAGCAAAATATAGCATGTGACACATCCAGCAGTAGTAAGTACAAAGTTCAGTTTTTGGCACTAGATTAGGAGGTATGGTGGATGGTTGGATGGCAATTAAATGGTACCTGTTTACATTCAATGCACTGCCTGTGCTGTTCATAGTGCGCCCTGCACTGATGAATAAATGGTCAGCACCTGACTTCCAGTTTGTCAGCACAGGAAAGGAATCACTTCAATGGATATATAGCAAAAAATCCCAGTGGACGCTCATAGTCTTCAAAACATCTCTTTCTTTATTTCATCAATACAGATACTTATTGAGAACATGTATCGGCCCGTCCAGCCTTCATCGGCTCATGGGCTGATGAAGGCTGGACAGGGCGATAGGCGTCCTTAATATGTATTTGTATTGATAGAATGAAGAAAGAGATGTTTTGAAGATGAAGAACGTCCACTGGGATTTTTTGCTGCACTGATGAATGGCAGGAAAAGTCTAAGGCATATTGGTACACCATAGACTTTTTCCAGGGTGCCCACAGAGAGGGCTCTGAGTGCCGCCTCTTGCACCCGTGCCATAGGTTCACTACCACTGTTCTAGGTGATGGATGTCTGCCGTAATTCCTATCTTTGTATGCTGTAGATTGCAAATCTTCTGGTATCCTGTGGTCTCCCTGGAGTAGAGATCCTCACAGACAAGCTGTAACTTCAGTCCGGGGGCCCATGGAGCGGGAGCAGATGGACATGCTCCATCACTCCAGGCTCCCTCAGGTAACTCTCACACCAAGAGGGGAGGAATGAAATGGTAAGTTCCATTCCTAATGCCAAAAACATACCTTATCACTCCTGAAGCATACGGCAGATATATAACACATAATATGACATTAGTACAAAATATAACGATTGCAGATACCCTATCTGGGGTATCGCACAATCCGTGGTTGAAAGGCAAGTCTCCCACAGCTTGTGCTTGGAGTCCTCCTCTGGTAGGCTGACAAAAGATGCCCTAAGATGCAGATTAAGTTTGAGTCCTTGTGGTGGGAATATTCTTAAGAATGTTGTACAACTTGAGAAATAGAGATCCCATACCTTGGCTCCACCAACAAGAGTCCCATAAACGTAAATGGGGGACACAAGAAGCCCAGGTACATTTCAGTCTATTCCTTGGTTCAGAATACTATTGCAAACCCCCTCAGGTAAGATGTTAACTATAACCTGAGAAAGGGTAGGGGTAGTGCAACTGACGCAACCTGGACTTTGGCAGTAGGAGGAGTTCTTGAAGACATGAGACAGGAGGGTAGCTGTGTAGGGCTGAACAAAAACACACACAAACAGGGCCAGTCCCAATTTTATTAACCCTCCTGGCGCACTTATGGCTCCTGTATCTTCTTGGTTGTCAGAAGAGGCCTCTGACCTGTTGGTACACACAGCCGCTGGCTTGTAGTCTCCTGGATCATTAGAAAGGATCCCACAGGCTGGGATATTCTGGACAGCTGTACATCTGGCAGAAACTCCATTGGAGGTCCTCTGGTGATCTCCTATGGTGGAACTTGGAACTGCAGAATTAATACTTTCTGGAAGGTCCTTTGTAGACTTTGTTTCCTCACAGGCAACAGATTCTCCAGACAGCAATAGGAGATGGCCCCTAGAGTTCTCTCCTAGCAAGGAGCTCACACTTGACATTGGCTCTGGAGCACATGGAGTAGTATCTGTTGATTCATCACTAGTGGATTGGTCACTTTCTGTGGTTGGAAGGTCAGATATTATCACTTCAGGGTGTCAGATTATGCAGGCAGCTTTGAGGAGATCACAGCAGTGGTGAAATGGTGCTGGATGTCACGCCGGACTTGTGCAGACTCCTCTTGAGCTCTTACCAGTTCATTAGTTTCACATTGTGTGCGATTCCTTATTTTTTCGGTACATCTTGAAGTCAGTATGCATTGGCTTTAGTATGCGGGGAAGATAGTCTAGTTGTGATGCAGCAGTCTGTGGGTTCCTAATAGGCGGTCTTTCTTTTTCTCGCTCTTTCTGCAGGACGTAGCAGTCTTTTCCCACTCTGGGAGGGGTCCTCAGCACATGAGGCACACAGATAAATGGCCAATTAACTCCTATTATGCAGGAGCACTGCAACTGGCATAGTTTCACACTTTTTACAAGCAAATAGATCCTTATTTTTTTTACCACTGTAATAAAGTCACTTTTAGGGATTTCACACAACAACTTGGCCAATTGTTAGTAAGGCACAGAGGATCATCTTGTTCATGATTCAAAATTATACAGCGAGCCCTGGAGGAGCAGGTGCAGAAGATGGGAGAGGTTGTGGCCCTGATGACATGTTGTGTCACAGTGCACTCCCTCAGGCTATTGCTCCCTTACTTAGTGCAAAATGTAACTTGCGGCACATCCAGCAGTAATAAATAGTGCTGTTTCTGGCTCCAGATGAGAAGGTATGTTGGAGGACTGGATGACAATTTAATGGCTCTTGTAGGCACTTGTAGATATAGGTGTTCACTGCGATACAGGCTTAATGTCAGTCTGGCCTGGTGGTTGTTCTGGGAAACGGGTGTCTAACTTGTTTCCCTTACCTGCAGCGCAGTCTGTATAGGTGTAGTGCTGATCACTCTGCTGTCTTTGTATGCTGTGGCTTGCAGATCTTCTGCTACTTTGGGACCCTGCAGTCTTCCTTGAGTAGTAGTCATCACAGACGAGCTGTAACTTCAGTCCCATGGTCCTTGGAGCTGGAGCAGATGGACATTCTCCTTCACTCCAGACTTGCTCAGCTAACTCTCCCTAGAACTCTCTAAAGCTCCCCTCAGACCACTCCCACCAAGAGGGGGGGAATGGAATGGTATGTTTCATTCCTAATGCCAACCATACCTTATCATCCCTGAACACATAATATGACATTAGTACAAAATATAACAAACAATTGTAGATACCCCATCTGTGATATTTCAGTTGTCCAAGACTTTTTTAAAAATTCCCCCTAGGAAGCAGCACCTGTGACGAGAAACACACTCACCTGCTCCCTATTGCTTGTCCTCATATCCAGTCCATGTTTTGTCAACATCCACAGCAATGGAGATGTGCATGATGCTGCAGCCAATGACTGACCCCAAGCATGGTCACTGTGGCTTGGGAACATATCACCGCTGAGGCCAGTCAATGGCTGCAGCAGCACACCTAACTCTACCTAAGCAGATGTTGACAGACAGAGACCGGAAACTCAGTGCAGACAGACTGGGATTAAGAACCAAGCGGCAGAGAGTAGGTATGTAATGTTTGTCGTTACACGTCCCAGGGGATGGGGGTGGGAAGTGGGGAGGAATTTAAGAAAAATCCCAGACAACCCATTTAAAAGGGCTGTCTGTCACGTTCAGGTGTGGGAGGAAACAGAACACCGAATATAGGAGGGAGAGGGGAAAGGCAATAAGGCCTGGAAACTATGGAAAGGAGATGAACACCTCATAGTAAAACCCTAATCAAAGTCCTGACTAACTACTAGTATGAATAGACCCCAGAGGTAGGTGAGTTCATACACAGGAATACCTAGTGTCCTAACTCACCCTATAGGAGCCTGGTGCTAATGTCAGGACTGAGACAACCTGTTCCTCCAAAAGGAAGGACGAACAGGAGTCTCCCTCAGACCTTAATACAAATAACAGGGAAATGCAACAGACAAAATAACCCAAACAAAATACAAAAGGGAAAGAAAACACTTAACTTCAAGTGCCTATGGCAGCACTAGGAACTCAGCCAAGATCCACACACCAGCTATCCACAACTCCAACAGAAGCTATAAACCTCATAGCATAGTGGGAGAAACAACAATAAATAGAGAAGGTTAAATGACCATAACAGCCACACCTGGTGGAAGAAGGGGTGGCAAGCACTAGAAACAACACAGACATCATTTGATCCAAACGGAAAACATGTAAGATCAAACCACGTGTTGCCAGTCTCACCGATCTCCTGCCAACTGTCTCGGGAACATCTGTAACACTGTCTGGTCTCAGGAAGAAATCACACAACCTGCGGAATCCACCTGCAACCGGGTAAATAGAGCCTTACAGGGAGAACTGTATCGGCAGCATAGAATTTTTCAGGTAAGTACTCACCAATTTAGTATTGCAGGCTGATCCCACGGGTTGTACTGGTTTCTCTGAAACCAGAAAAGCACTTTAAGGGATTTGTTATGCAGAATATGTCTAGAATCGTATATAGAAGTATAAAACATATAAGCTAAGTTCCTCTACTATAAGATAATATGAATTAGGATCCTTCTTGAGCACTATCAGCAGTGCCACAGGGCTAATGTCACAGGGCGATTAAGTGAATGATCCCAACTTCCAAGGTGTTTTCAGTGAATTAATTGGGGCAGGAATGTTTGTCAGTCTGTAAGACCGTGTACCAAGGTGGGCTCCCCAGGATACAGTGAAGTCACGAACAAGGAAAACGACTCTGACACCAGCTCTTGTAGAACAGACTTCCTTTACTGTTACGGGATATCAAATACACTCCCAAATGCAGTGAACATAACTCAGCCCGGTGGCTGAAACCATCCAATGGTAGCCGGAAAACACTTGCGCAATTTGCCTACTGGGAGCAGAGCTAACTCTACCTCGCCATACCTGTTATTACCCTGAAGAACAAGAACAATCGTGTGTGTGTGAGATACAGGCTAGCCCGCGGTGCAACACAGCAGCTTACAATCTTACCAGACTATACAGTACTATCTCCCTTCCCTATTCCCCAAACTGTAATGTGGCACGTGCCTAATATATATCACTCCCAATAAACACTCTGGGGTAACTGGAGATAATGATTTAGTCCTCTCTGATCTCTGGAGCGAACCAGAACTTTAACTTACAAGTCATTGTGATAAAGTGGCAATTCATGGTAGCCTGCCACTCAGCAACACTAACTCGACAGGTTTTGATCTCAGTCTCTAGTATTCAGGCGCCACTCTTATCTTGAAGTGCGTGCACGCTCTTACCGACCCAGGTCTGCTATTTATCCGATGGTGACTTAAATCAGACAAGTCTTTCCAGCAACCATTAAGGCCATGCAGGGTGTGTAGCTCTGTTCCACAGCTCTTCCAGCTTTCCGGGAACCAATATTATTTTCTCTGGACGTTATCTAGATAACCAACAGCAATCCGTCACTTTCAACAGTGATTCCAGCCACTCCAACTCACACTGATGCCTGGATGCCACTGGATTCCCTCTTCCAGCTCCTGAAAAGATGTCTGCTGAGCTCAGTCCTGCTCCTTCTTCAGCTTCTTAACCCCACCTCTCGTGCATATTCAAAAATTCCAGCAGTAGCTTAGCTGTGTGGGGAAACAGCGGCCTCTAGTGGTCAAAAAGCACAATGACAGCCTAATAAGTTGTCACGGCTGAGGATGGGGGAAATCCTCAGCCGTGCGGTGACGGAAGATGTCCAGTCGCTACTCGCCAGGAACACAGAATTAGGGAGCAGGTGACCTCCTGTTGCGTCCCTAACGCTGACCCTGTCTCCTACCTGCATGGGCCGACCTTGATGGTAGGAGGACCCATGCGCAGGAACCTCGGAGCCCTGACTTACCCTCCGTCCAGTCCCTGGGCTAAGGAGCAGGGTAAGACAACCCACTCCTCCTAGCAGCATGAAGATGGGGGTACATAAACAGGACTACGGATAAGACAGGTGAACCCTAACAGTTCCACACAAACCTGTCTCAGCCTAGCTGACTGGAACCCGTGCAAACGCTGTCCACACAAACAAAGGTAAACAGCACACACATGAAGACACACAGGGACCAGGGCATCCATAGCTGCACAAAAAGTAAAGACACAGGACATCAACAACAAATCACACAATAATAACATATGACCGGAAGGGTGGCCCTTACAAGGAGATAGAAATCACAGGAGGCTGCTACAGCAAAGCATGACTGAAGCAACCTCCTGAGCCATGCCAAAGACAGAAGCTATATAGGCCTAAGTGGCCACACCCACCGGTCAGACACACCCAGTGACATCACACACACTGGGAAGAGAGTTAACCCTTCCAGCACCACAGGAAAGGGAAAACACCAACGTAAAGGAACCGTGTCCAAACACAACAAACACACTGTGGTTGTTACCGCTGGCAACGACATGGGTGGCAACCATGTCCTGGGAGTCAGCCCAAAGGCTAGGACACTGCCACCACATGTACACATCACCAAACGTTGCCACGGGCAACCACAGTGCAGGAAAGGTGTCAGTGCACACCACACAATACACAGAGTGCACACAGACAAACATCGGTGCATCCATACACGCACACAAACTCCAAGGGAACTGCACACATAGCTGTTGTCCGCGGCAACCGCACTTGAGGCAAACAACATCATGCCTCAAGCTGCGGTTGAAACAACAACCCAAACCGCAGGCAACTGTATGCGGCTCCCAAGGAGTCACGGTCATAACCGTGGCCGTGACATAAGTACATTTTCACATAAACAGTATTTTAAACAGTGGGGACTGTTTCTCCATCTTAGGGTACTTTCACACTTGCGTTGCTTGATTCCGGCAGGCAGTTCCGTTGCCTGAACTGACTGCCTGATCAGGCAAATTGTATGCAAACGGATGTCATTTTTTCTGACTGATCAGGCATTTTTCAGACTGATCAGGATCCTGATCAGTCAGAAAAATGCCTGATCAGTCAGAAAAATGCATTGCAATACCGGATCCGTTTTTCCGGTGTCATCAGGCAAAACGGATCCGTTTTTTTTTTTTTTTTTCATTTTTAAAGGTCTGCGCATGCGCAGACCGGAAAGACGGATCCGGCATTCCGGTATTTTGAATGCCGGATCCGGCACTAATACATTCCTATGGAAAAAAATGCCGGATCCAGCATTCAGGCAAGTCTTCAGTTTTTTTCGCCGGAGATAAAACCGTAGCATGCTACGGTTTTCTCTTTTGCCTGATCAGTCAAAACGACTGAACTGAAGACATCCTGATGCAAACTGAACGGATTACTCTCCATTCAGAATGCATGGGGATATGCCTGATCAGTTATTTTCCGGTATAGAGCCTCTGTGACGGAACTCTATGCCGGAAAAGAAAAACGCAAGTGTGAAAGTAGCCTAACAAGTCCGTCCATAGATGCAAGGACCTCAGTTTATTTTTTCACGATTGATAAACAATTGATAAACAGTGTCAGATTATAGGAGAGACAAAAGGGTCAATTACCCATGAGTAGCCCCACCTAGGGATCTCCATGACCGAACTTCCTCCAGCTCTTCTAGCTGGTTCCCAATTGCAAGACATCAGAGTTTGAAAAAAAACGTATCCATAGCTTTACAAAACATTTTAAAAAAGATTACAAAAAATCTTTCACCAATATACTGTATATTACTATATCAGTTTTGAGCTAATAACAGTATCAGATTGTGTTCCATTTGTCCCAAAAGAGGAAACAATTGTAATGACCTACAGATGTAGTAGAATTAACACACAGGCTTTATGAGACGTGTTATCTAAACTAAATGCGTTAAGCATACACCCTAAGTTGCTTTTCAATGGCTTTTGTTTCAAGATAACGCGATGAGTTAAGAAATTTGAGGTAAGAGTTTATGTGTTAACCCTGCTCCATCTGTATGTTCCAGCTACACAGAAAATACTATTGTACACCCAGGACATATCAGAAAAGTCTCATAGGTTGATTTGCTCAACGGTCGTTTCCTGTGAGTCATAAGGGACCAGGAGAAACCAAAAACAGGGAAAAGTGGGGAATTGGTGGGATGAGTATCCAGTTTTCACTTTGTTATATTGAAATGTAAAAATACCACAATGCCGGATCCCTCTGCATGCGAAGACCAGTAAAAATGTGAAAAGAAAAATAGAAACTGATCTGTTTGTCCGTATGACAAACAGTGAGACAAATCGTTATTGCAATGCATTTGTGAGACGGATCCGCATCTAGATCCGTCTACAAATGCTGTCCGTTTTCATGCAAATTGCCGGATCCGCCGGAACTGCTTGCCGGATCACTGTGCCGCAAGTGTGAAAATAGCCTTAAGGGTTGGGGAGCCATATGGTCTACAAATCCCGATATTTCAGTATGGGAGCAAAGTATTACCACTGGCGGTTGCTTTGCCGGCCAAATCGGAGGAACACAGGTTAGCATAGCCAGATACCATTAAATTATAAGCCTTATGCCATTGCTCACACTACTACTGTAACTATTCACTACATTATTCTGATGCCACTAAGGGTGGGTTCACATCATGTTTTTGAGGCATCTGTTTAACGTATACAAAAAACATATACGTTAAACGGATGCCTCAGATGGATGCCATACAGTGTCATCCGTTCACCATAGAGTTCCATTGTAAAAAAATAATATACGTTTTTATTTCGCCATTGTAAAAAAAAATGTATACTTTTTTTTACCGGACTCTGCAGGATACAAGAACGTGGTGTGCTACGTTTTTGTATCTTTATTTTTTATTTTTTCTAACGTACCCACCGAGGCATTAAACGTGATGTAAACCCACCCCTACTGCATTACCAGCATTGTCATGTTTATGTATACATCCCTGGCGTCCGTGTACTAGTAGTGATGTCTGCAGAAGGGCTAACAGGGATTATATCAAGGCCACCAGTGGTCCACTGACACCCAGAGAACCCACTGGTGTGTATGTATATTTCTGTGTCTATGTACAGTATCTTTCATAGATGAAGTGATGGCTGAGAACCAGCAATACCCATATTGTAGACATTTAAAGACTCATACAGTGTAATTTCACCCAATAAACTCTGGAGGATTTTGTATTATACGCTCTATTGAATTGAATAGCGCGGATCACATTTCCTTTCCAGCTGCTCCAGTTTTGATGGGCCACGTCATCTGTGGTCTACTTTCTGTCCTATGAATGTGTTACCTCACAGGGGATTAAACATCACACCACGGAAAGGCTTTAGATTAATTTTGAATACTGATGTTAGGAAGGCTTTTTTCTGCTTCTTAAATTTTGTTAAGTCCTTTGACATAGTTGCCAACATTTCAATGGAAATTCCAAGGTCTTTTTTGGAGCATGAAAAGATGTCATATGATTTGTATTCTAACACGACTTGACTATGAAACGTGATTATAAATTGTATGATGGAATTCTACAGTATTATAGTATAAAGTGTAGTCATTCAACAAACATAAGAAAATGCATCCATCAGGGGGTATGGCACTACATTTATATCTCAATGCATACAAAATATGAACTTACCCGTGTATTAACCATTGAATTACCCATGCACCTGTTCTGACCCCCCTGCACTGGAGTCAGATGGGACCTTGCCCTATTAGCAAGGCCCTAGACAACCCTAGCTCTATTTGCGTGCAGAGGGACTCAAAAACTAGAAAATTACCGTGTGTTCCCGTAGCGAGCAATATCCTGTCTCCCGAGTGATCACCAGGTGAAGAAACTGGTTTCCAACGAGCTTCATCAAATTTTTATAGCCCCAAGAATTGTCAAGGGACACGGGGGTGGGGGGTCACAAAAGTATAGAAGCGTGCGTATGGCGGAGCTCCAGGATGTCCTAAATCAAAAAATAAAGTCTAATCAGGATCAAAAACTGCTAAATAACAAACAAACTTAAATAGGGAAAAGAACTTACTTAAAGATGTAGAGGCGTGCGCATGGCAGGGCTTCTATGTGCAGGAACGCTTAGTGGTTCCAACGTCCCTGCTTTGTATTGTTTAAATGCTGAGGGGCCGTCCCGCATGCGCGCGCATTGCGTGTGACGTCAGCAGGTGGTGACGTCAAACCGCGCATGCGCACCGCCATCACTGAAGCCGAAGGTCAAATTTCCGGATCCGGCTATTCAGTGTCGCTCCAGTGGCGTGCATACCTTGCCCCACCTACAGCATGTACCCTCAAGTACAGGAATATATGAGCCTTCATTGAGTGGATACGTGTTTGAGCTACATTCGCATGGTGCAATTCAACTGGACCGGTAAGATCCACCCATTTTTTACCAGTCTGACTTAAGACACACACCCCTTAGGGTTGTTGCAAGTACACATACGTGGGGAGCTGCCAGCAGTGGATCTGATGATTTGCGTGCCCCAATGCATTTAGTGTTGTAGAACATTCCTGTGACTACCATTCATAACCTAACTGATAGTATACCAAGGTGGGTAAGTGTGTGTATTTATGTGTATGGTGCTCATACTCCCTATGCCCAGACTACCACTCCCAGCATGCCCAGACTGCCTACAGCTATCAGCCTACAGTAGGGCATGGGAGTTGTAGTTTTACAACAGCTGGAGAGCCACAGGTTGGCCATCCCTGCTCTATACTAAATAAATCAAGATGTTTTGAATATTTTGTTTCCATTTTTTATCATTTGCATATTATTAACATGTCTTATCGACCCTGTGATTTTCATAATGCCACGACTTTTCCTTCTTGGTGTTACAATTTCAATGTTGAGGGGTGCACATAGGGACTATGGGGAATTTAATGTGTAGGTGATTACGCCAGAATTAATCTTTTTCTCAATGAGCAAACAGGACATTCGAAACTCGTATCTCGCTTCCCTATACGTCTCCATTTATTAGCTAACCTGTTTATCCTATAGATCATTATATTCTTGAGTTGGATGTTTCATCATTTGCTGTTTATGTCATTAAACTCAAGGGAAATAAACAAGCTAATGAAAATCCAAATTTGAATCACATGCAGGGGAATGACAGGCAGAAGATTTAATATGGGCATCAACATCTCTGGTGGATAAATCTCTACAGATACAATCTCTTCTTAGTGTTGACTTCATTTTCTTTCAGTCATATTAGGAATTTGCTAAAGTCTGCTGAGCGTGTTCGTGGGAATAGATACAAAATGGTCAGAAATGTCATAAAAATCTAACTGTGCAGATTTCCCTCCTGGACACACTTGATCCATGGAATAACTAGAGCTTCAGGTGTGGAAGTACTCCAATACTGCATTGGGGATAGTATAAATAGCAAATGTCTAAAATGTTAGAAAGGGGATGTGAAAGTCAATTAATGGTACTACTACTACTATTACTAATACTATTGCTATGTTTTGCCCTTTTTTTTTGTAAATTCTTTATTTAAATTTTCTATATTTTAGAAAACAACCATATATATCTAGTGTGGGACGCAGCCCAACAAAAGTGTCAAATTAATTATACAAGAGGACAACTGTCCTCAAAGGTTTTCTGCAATAACAGTAAAAGACAATGAATTTTCAGGCAAGCACGGGACACTCCCAGAAAACATGTAACATCGACCCCCTAGCTCCTCCGCATCGCCAACAAAGTGGGCAAATTGTAGGGAAGATGGAGTGTAGTTTGGTGGGTACTCTGTACCATCTGGAATGACTTTGAACCCTGCTTCCTGTATGTTGCTTGCAATTGGGGTCTTATGTGTAAATGTATATAGTCGTTCTTTCTGTTCTGTTGAAAGGGGAAGACCCAAGTCTCTTTCCCAATTAAGTATGTAGGTTGGAGGCAATTGGTTAGGCGGTAAGATCAACAGACCATACAGTCGAGATAGCATGTGTCGGATTATGCCTCTTGTCTCGCAAATATGTTCAAAGTCAGTTTTGTCTTTTTTGTATGTAACCGCTGGTGGTAGTGTGGTAAGATAATGTTGTAATTGTTGGGATTGCCAAGTAGTCAGACTGAGTGTATCCGAGGTGTCAGTAAGAGCCTGAGGGGAGAGCCATGAATCAGACTCAATAAAATGATGTGCTCTAAACTTATTGTCCATCAATAGTCTCCGGAACAATCCATGCTCTAGCCCGGGGGAACATGGGATTGCCCAAAATCGCGTACATCGGTGAGGGGGACGGAGAGATGCCTCGGCTTTCCAGGATAGAGGAAATAGACCGAAGTGTGGGATGAATTCACGCTTCTAGTGGTGTGTGGTACCCCAGCCATGGCTTTGTGGCCAGTGGGGTGGGTAGGAAGGATTTCCCCACAGTTACCCATTGTTTATTCGACTGGTGGTGACACCAGTCTACTACTCTTAGGAGGTGTGTGGCTCTGTGGTAGGCAATATGGCAAGCTCTTTTCCTGTTTGGGAATCCTTGATGGCCGATGTTAGTTCAACAGCTGATGGGGGGACTCTAGGGCGGCAATTGCTTCCGTGGAAAGGCGACTAAGACCCGAGGCCAATAGATATGTATGAATCGATTGTATATTTGCTTCTGGGTTCTGAGCTGTGGACAATTATAAGTTGTATAATGATTGATAGTATACTCTAAGAGTTTCAGCTATCTTTTGGGACAACGTCACCCATTGACCAGTACTATAACAATGTGTTCTGGGTTTGCGTAACGCCCGTGCTAGGGCCTTTCCAGGCTTATTCCCGTGTTCATAATAGTGTCTGGGACATTTAACTAAGGTCGCTTTTGCTTTGGACATACACAAGGATCATACTTGTTCCCTCAATAGTGTAAGTTCCGCTCCTACTTGTTGTTCTAGGTTGTATATTCTGAATATGAGGTTGGTGAGTGCCGCTGCCATTTCTTTTTTGAGTTGGGTCCCCATCTTAATGAATGTACCCCATATAAAGTATTTGTGTGCCTCCCAGACAGTGAGGGCATGGGCGTAGGGATCACCATAGCAGCCATAGCAATGGCTATGGGGCCCTACGCCACTGGGGGCCCGGAGCGCCGGCTGAGGATTTTTTTTTTCAATAATTCATGTGGCGTAGCTACAGGGGTCTCTGGAATCCTGGACCATTATATCTGGGGAGGAGGGGCGAGCAGGACCCAGGAGGTCTGGACCATTACATTTAAGGAGAAGGGGGGAGCAGGACCCTGGAGGTCTGGACCAGTACATTTAAGGAGAAGGGGGGAGCAGGACCCTGGAGGTCTGGTCTGGACCATTATATAGGGGGGGAAAGGACACTGGCGGTCTGGACCATTATATCTGGGGAGGAGGGGTCTGGACCATTATATCTGGGGAGGAGGGGGGTGCAGGACCCTGGAGGTCTGGACCATTATATTTAAGAAGAAAGGGGGATCAGGACCCTGGAGGTCTGGACCATTATATTTAGGAAGGGGGAAACAGGACACTGGATGTCTGGACCATTCTATTTAGGGGGAGCAGGACCCTGGAGGTCTGGACCATTATATTTAGGGAGGAGGGGGAAGCAGGACCCTGTAGGTCTGTACCATTATATTTAAGAAGAAGGGGGGAGCAGGACCCTGGAGGTTCTGGACCATTATATTTAAGAAGGGGGGAACAGGACATTGGAGGTCTGGACCATTCTATTTAGGGGGGCTGGACCCTGGAGGTCTGGACCATTATATTTAGGGAGGAGGGGGAAGCAGGACCCTGGAGGTCTGTACCATTATATAGGGAGGAGGGGGGAGCAGGACACTGGAGGTCTGGACCATTATATATGCAGAGTAGGGGGAAGCAGGATCCTGGAGGTCTGGACCATTATATATGGGGAGTAGGGGGAAGCAGGAACCTGGAGGTCTGGACCATTATATAGGGAGGAGGGGGGAGCAGGACACTGGAGGTCTGGACCATTATATATAGGGAGTAGGGGGAAGCAGGATCCAGGAGGTCTGGACCATTATATATGGAGAGTAGGGGGAAGCAGGAACCTGGAGGTCTGGACCATTACATAGGCAGGAGGGGGGAGCATTCATGTCTGAATCGTTATATCTTGGGACTGGCGGTGGGAGATTAAGGATGGGTGTGAGAGGCCTAGGAGGGGTGTGGGGATGTTGGGGTGGGAGGTCCTGGAGGGGTGTTTGGGTGGGAGCTCTGGAAGGGGTGGGAGGTCTGAGAGGTATGTGAGGGTGGGAGATCCAGGAGGGGGGGCCCATACATTTTTTTTGCTATGGGGCCCAGTCATTTCTAGCTACGCCCCTGAGTGAGGGGGTCGCTCTCTGGAGCTACGTTAAGAGAGTATTCATTCAGATTAGAGGTGGGACGACGAATCCGTCAAATCCACTAATCCCTCGAATCTTGTTGGATTTGTGGACGTGAGTCTCGACATAATAAAGTAAAATTCGAATCTGACGAATCCCACAACGCGATATAGCGATTTGGCCGACCCAAAAATGCTGCGATTAGTTTACCTAATGATACACGGACGCCGCCATGCCGCACAGTGCGGTGGGTGTATCAACAGAGGGAGTAGGGGCTGGGGGCCGGCATCTGGATTAGGAATGACAGCGGGGACCGGTGCAGTCCATGTATTCTAATGCACCGGCCCCGCTCACTGTTGTATAATCTTATCTAACCTGCAGGCCTTGTTAAGATATAATAATCATTTTTAATCCAGCTGTATTACTTACAACAAAAATGTAGCTTTCTTCCACTAGGGGGAGCAGTAGAGTTCAATATATAACTCATACACAGTTGGCCTCAAAGCTCCCTCCAGTGGCGCCTGAAAGCAACCAGATTTTTATCATTTAAAGCAGTGATGCCTAACCTGCGGCCCGCGGGCCAAATTCAGCCCGCGAAGCTGTGTCATGTGGCCCCCGCAGTGACCGTAGGCCTTAGGGTACTTTCACACTTGCGGCAGGACAGATCCGACAGGCTGTTCACCATGTCGGATCCGTCCTGCGGCTATTTCGCCGTGCCCGCGGACCGCCGCTCCGTCCCCATTGACTATAATAGAGACGGGGCGGAGCTCCGGCGCAGCACGGCGGTGCACGGAGAAAGGCCGCCGGACTAAAATCACTGCATGTCTGGCTTTTTAGTCCGGCGGCTTTCTCCGTGCACCGCCGTGCTGCGCCGGAGCTCCGCCCCCGTCCCCATTATAGTCAATGGGGACGGAGCGGCGGTCCGCGGGCACGGCGAAATAGCCGCAGGACGGATCCGACATGGTGAACAGCCTGTCGGATCCGTCCTGCCGCAAGTGTGAAACTAGCCTTAGACTTTTCCCTGCTTTTTATCAGCGCAGGGTGTGCTGTGAATGGCACTGGCAGCGCAGCGATGCTGCCTGTGCCTGCAATAACCAACAGCAAAGCTCCGGACAGCAAGGAGCTTTGCTATTGGTTAGATTGGGCGCTGGAGAGATACAGCACCCTGCAGTAGGGGAAGCCGGCGGAAGCTGGCTCCCGGGGGTGGCTGAAGCAAAGAATGCCGGGCGCTGCGCAAGGACCCCGAGATGCATGGCAGCTAAGGAGCTGAAGCCTCAGTGGCGTTGCAAGGGGGGTGCGGACTGCACTAGGTGACACCAGCAGGGCCGGCAACTTGCACACTTCTCATTTACGAATCCCAGGCATAGTCATCTCAGGAGAGGATGTGTCTCGGCTTCAAACCCACGACTCTTTGTATTTCAGAAAAGTTTCTGCTGGGATTCAAACCCACAACCTTCTGTGTCGGAGGCAAAGCACTTACCCACACAGCCATAAGACATGCATTGCCACTGACTGAAAATATGAGACTTCTACTGTTATAGCTGGCTAAGTGTACATCATATATAGAGATATAGCAGAGCTGAGTGTGCTGGTACAGCTGTCATATAGAGATATAGCAGTGCTGGGTGTATTAGGGCAGCTGTCATGTGTATAGATGTACACTTAGCCAGCTATAACAGTAGAAGTCTCATATTTTTTCAGTCAGTGGCAAGATCGTGGGTTCGAATCCCAGCAGAAACCTTTCTGAAATACAGGCTAAATTAGAATACACAAGCACTGACTCCATATATGGACATACAGGGCGGGACACAGGAAGAGGCTGCATCGCAGTGGGTTATTTTTTTAATGTGGGGGGAAGAGAGAGGCACTTGATACTGGCACATGATGGGGGGCATCTATGGGGACACTTACTGGCACATTATTGGGGGGCATTATGGGGGACACTAGGCCGGACACTGAGGGCATCTACTGGGGCACTATATATGGGACATTTTATACTGGTACATTATGGGGGGCACTAGCAGGAAAAGGGGGAAGAAGAGCACTATGGGGGAATTTACTGGGGGCACTATATAGGGGTATTTTATACTGGGACATTATGGGGGCACTATGGGGACATTAGCTCAACTGGGGGCATTACAAGGGGGTATTTTTTGCACTGTCACATTATAAGGAGAATTATTTCTACTAGGGGGGGCATTATGGTGGGCTTTATTACTTCCCCATGGTATGACCCCCTAGTAGCAGCACCAGCCTCTCCCTGCTCTGCTATCCCTCTGCCCCTTCTCCAAATCCTTATTATGAAATCTTTCTCATTAGGATAAAACACAACATCAGCTCCGCCGAGCCCCCGGCCAAGTGTGGAAGTGGCGTACCGAGATCTCCAAGGGCCAAGCCAAGTAATTGTAAGTTTTCATGTGAAATATGTTTGTTATACACATATAGCCTACACTGTGCCACACAATATACAGTATACCGCTACACTGGGCCACACAATATACAGTATACTGCTACACTGTGCCACACATTATACAGTATACCTCTACACCGTGCCACACAATATACAGTATACCTCTACACTGTGCCACACAATATACAGTATACCGCTACACTGTGTAGTCTGTTCTATAAGCACCATTGCTTTGTGGCGGCGGACAGAAAATAATCTGGAAAAGCCCCTCCCGAGACCAGGTTCTGACTGCTAGGGGGGGTCTGCTGAGCTAACGGATGCCCCCTATGGCAGTAGCACCACCATAGCCCCCATATATGGCTAAAAAATTATTGCTTCGGGGGGGGGTGACACCATTTTCTACCGCACCGGGTGACACCAGCCCTAGCAACGCCGCCTACAGCCCAGACATCAAGAAGGAACTGCAAAAGAAGGTGACAGCACAGTATGTTATGTATACATGTGTGTAATGTATGTAGAGCAGTGTGTGATCATCACATACTGCACTACATACATTATACACATGTATACATCACATGCCCCCTCACAGTAATAATGGCCACATATGTGCCCTCTTTACAGTAGTAATGCTCACACGTTCCCCTCACAGCATTTGCATTTCTTTCTGGCAAAGCTACCTGGTTCTGGCCCGCAGAATTTATGCCAAGTCTAGTGCGGCCCTCAGACGAAAAATGGTTGGGCACCACTGATTTAAAGAAACAGATTCTTTTTTTTTAATGGTTGCTTTCATTTGTAAGCTATATTAGGGATAGGGTTCTGCATAGCATAAAATGGTCAAATAGGATCTGCTGTTCAGCTATCTCTTCCAGGTAAGACATTAAAGGCTATGGGCACCTTATCATTGCAGTCTACAGAGTTGCATTGTGATGGATTCACTGACACATCGAAAGTCTGCAGACACATCGAAAGTGAAAGCTATAGAGAAAAACACATGACTTTTTTTTTTTATATATAAAGTACAAATGAAATAATGAAATAAATATTTTTAGGTCAAAATTAACAGAATGCAAAATGCCCCCCGAAGCTGTCCATGGCCTTTAATTAACACTTTTTTTAATTACAGAATATAATTGATGTTTATATCAGTAAAAAAATAAATAAATAGAAGATAAGATTTCAGTATGTACCCCTCCACATGTCAGTGCTGAACTTTCCTATTAAACACAAGTATCGTAACTTTGTTAATTAAGACAAAAGGCAAAGTACTGGTAGTAATTAAATGGTTGCAGTTCTAAACAACCAAGACCTTCTCATCACTGTAAAGTAATGGGTCTTAACCTTTATACTTCTACTAGTAAAAGCTTTTATACATAATTGGCGTGGTCATTAAAGCGACTGTCCGGTCCTCTGCAGTCCTCTGACTGGTCACTCATTATGGGCCAGCATGAAGCCTATTAATCGCTAATAGGTAAGAAATAGTGTTGAGCGTGAATATTCAAATTGCGAATTTTAATTGCGAATACTGCCACTTCGAGAATTCTCGAATATTTAGAATATAGTGCTATATATTCATATTCGTGAATAGTGTTGAATATTCTAATCGTGAATTTATCGCGAATATTTTACATTGCCGATTTTTGCAATCAAGTAAACAATGACTGGAGATCACAAATTCTTGAATTTATGGCAAATATTCGGCCAAAAGTTTACGAAATATTGCAAATTCTAATATTGCCTATGCCGCTCATCACTAGTAAGAAAATAATACAAATAATCATAGTTATCACTTGAGAAAATGGTAATCTCAAAAATCACAGTGACAGCCCTTGCATTGACCAACACTAGGATCACGCTGAGGAGTAAAAGCTGCCATCATCCTCTCATTGCGATGTGAGATGTAAACAACAACAAGTGTCACCTCCAAGGGTAGATCCGTTCAGCGGCTGCTGCAGGGGAAATGGAGCATTTCTAATAAATAGCCTCTCGTGGACAAGTTAGGACAAACCGAAATTAGGTTCCTGGGTGACATACCCTAAAAATGCATAGGGCATGTTAATAGGACAACCCCCTTTAAAGGTTACCTAGTATTTCATAAAACATTTGACATCTCATAGTGACAAATCAGATATTGTGATTGGTGGGATTTGGGGTGCTGGGACCCCAAATGAGACAAAGAGGCTTAATACTACTCACGCAATGCTTTTCTAAACCTATCAGCAGTGTTGAACTGACCTCTCGGGCAGGGGCGTAGCTAGAACTGACTGGGCACATAGCAAATTTTTGTACTGGGCCCCTCCCAAACTTAATGGACGCACTCATACACACACTCGCCACATACATGGATGCACTCACCACATACATGGACGCACTCATACACGTACTCACCATATACATGGACGCACTCATACAGGCACTCACCATATACATGGACGCACTCATACACGCATTCACCACATACATGGACGCACTCATACACACACTCGCCACATACATGGACGCACTCATACACGTACTCACCATATACATGGACGCACTCATACAGGCACTCACCATATACATGGACGCACTCATACACGCATTCACCACATACATGGACGCACTCATACACGTACTCACCATATACATGGACGCACTCATACAGGCACTCACCATATACATGGACGCACTCATACAGGCACTCACCATATACATGGACGCACTCATACAGGCACTCACCATATACATGGACGCACTCATACAGGCACTCACCATATACATGGACGCACTCATACAGGCACTCACCATATACATGGACGCACTCATACACGCATTCACCACATACATGGACGCACTCATACACGTACTCACCATATACATGGACGCACTCATACAGGCACTCACCATATACATGGACGCACTCATACAGGCACTCACCATATACATGGACGCACTCATACAGGCACTCACCATATACATGGACGCACTCATACAGGCACTCACCATATACATGGACGCACTCATACAGGCACTCACCATATACATGGACGCACTCATACACGCATTCACCACATTCATGGACGCACTCATACAGGCACTCACCATATACATGGACGCACTCATACACGCATTCACCATATACATGGACGCACTCATACAGGCACTCACCATATACATGGACGCACTCATACAGGCACTCACCATATACATGGACGCACTCATACACGCATTCACCACATACATGGACGCACTCATACAGGCACTCACCATATACATGGAGGCACTCATACACTCACCACATACATGGAGGCACTCATACACTCACCACATACATGGACGCACGTATACAGGCACTCACCATATACATGGAGGCACTCATACACTCACCACATACATGGACGCACTCATACAGGCACTCACCACATACATGGACGCACGTATACAGGCACTCACCATATACATGGACACACTCATACACGCATTCACCACATTCATGGACGCACTCATACAGGCACTCACCATATACATGGACGCACTCATACACGCATTCACCACATACATGGACGCACTCATACAGGCACTCACCATATACATGGACGCACTCATACAGGCACTCACCATATACATGGACGCACTCATACACGCATTCACCACATTCATGGACGCACTCATACAGGCACTCACCATATACATGGACGCACTCATACAGGCACTCACCATATACATGGACGCACTCATACAGGCACTCACCATATACATGGACGCACTCATACAGGCACTCACCATATACATGGACGCACTCATACACGCATTCACCACATACATGGACGCACTCATACAGGCACTCACCATATACATGGAGGCACTCATACACTCACCACATACATGGACGCACTCATACAGGCACTCACCACATACATGGACGCACGTATACAGGCACTCACCATATACATGGACGCACTCATACACGCATTCACCACATACATGGACGCACTCATACAGGCACTCACCACATACATGGACAGACTCACATACGCACTCACCACATATATGGACATATATACTGTGTATATATATATATATATATATATATATACACACACACACACATTACATACACATGAACTTTCAAGTAGTTATACACCTATTTCTACAGACAGACACTTACCTTTCCTGTAGACAGCTGATGTCTGGTCCTCACAGGCAGCCTGGAGAAGTAGGTGCCATCACCCCTCTGTGCCATCCAGTGACAGCAGTAGTAGGTTTTAGGCGGGACCAGTCTCCCTCGTCCCACTCCCAGTCCCTCCTCCACACAGCAGGACAGGTAACAACCACCCCCAACCCCCCCCCCCGGCCTGGCCCCGCCCTGGCCCCGCCCCCTCCACTGCCTGAGTCCGCCTCCTACTAACTAGAGGGACTGGGTGGGAGGACTCAGGAGGCGGACTCAGGAGGCGGACTCAGGCGGTGGAGGGGGCGGGGAAATTCATTCTTTTCCTGCACTGCGGTCTGCGGGCGGCGCTGGTGCCAGCCTGGCTCCGCCTCCGCTACGCCCCCGTTCCGGCCCCCTCCACCGCATCCGCCGGCCTACCTCATGTTGGACCGCCCGCGCCCCGCCCACTACACTGGGCGGGCGGTCGGCCCTGGCTGCCTGTGAGTGCTGTGATTATAAAAAATAAATAAATGATGCGGTCCGGACGAGCGGGCCCCCAGTGGCGTAGGGCCCCATAGCCACTGCTATGGTTGCTATGGCGATCCCTACGCCACTGCTCTCGGGCACTTGGGCATTGCTCAAGGACTCATGGCAACATGGCGTGTCCTTATAGACTTGGTTTGGGTAAATCCATTGCCTTTACCGAAACCAAGCCTATTATGGGTTTAGCGGTTAAAAAGGAGTCCACGAGCAGAGGCCATGACCGCTCTTAGTCCACACCTGCCTCATACTCCATGTTTCCATGAGCAATTCTCAAATGTTCAACTGGTCAGTTCAACTCTGCTAAGAGATTTAGAAAACCATTGTCTTGGTGGAATGAATCCTCCTTGTCCCTTCCTTGTCATCAGCTCAGCATTGTGTAAAAGACTGCTAATGTTTGGCAGTGTATTGCCAGCGACCAGACTGTCTCCAATGACTCAGCGCAAAGCTTGATTGACACAGTACTCACTGGAGACAATGGCTAATGCAGCTCGACACCATAAATGTATGTGTACATAATCAGTGCTGAAAATTCTGCTTCCCAAAGTCCACTGGTATTACAAGTACTGTATCTCCCACTTCATAAAATAAAATGGCAGCAAGGACTCTTTCTGTCTGTGTATTACAGAGACTTAGGCTACTTTTTTACACTAGTGTTAAAGTTTTCCGGTATTGAGTTCCGTCATAACCGGCAAAAAACACTTCCGTTTTTTCCCCATTCATTGTCAATAGGGACAAAACTGAATGGAACAGATTCCGTTCCGTTTAGTTGCGTTCCCAGACCGGAGAGCAAACCGCAACATGTTGTATTTTGCTTTCCGTCCTGGGAAAAACTGAAAAACCGATCCGTCATGACCCCCAATGGAAGTCAATGGGGACGGATCTATTTTCTTTGACACAATCTGCCATAATAGAAAACGGATCCGTTCTCCATTGACTTTCAATGGATTTCAAAACTGATCAGTTTAAAGAAATGTTAAAGATAATACAACCGTTCATAACGGATGCAGATGGTTGCATTATCAGTAACGGAATCATTTTTACTGGATCCTGCCGGATCCAGCAAAAACGCTAGTGTCAAAGTAGCCTTAGGTACTAAGGCTACTTTGACACTAGCGTTTCACACCAGCGTTTTTCTTTTCCGGTGTTGAGTTCCATCCTCGGGGCTCAATACCGGAGAAAAAACTGATCAGTTTTATCCTAATGCATTCTGAATGGAGAGCATTCCGTTCAGTATGCATCAGGATGCATCAGTTCAGTCCCTCTTACGTGTTTTGTCCGGAGAACATACCGCAGCATGCTGCAGTTTTCTCTCCGGCCAAAAATCCTGAACACTTGCTGGAATGCCAGATCCAGCATTAATTTCCATTGAAATGCATT
The DNA here is from genome assembly GCF_014858855.1 of Bufo gargarizans. NCBI lineage: Eukaryota > Metazoa > Chordata > Amphibia > Anura > Bufonidae > Bufo > Bufo gargarizans. The sequence goes on along the minus strand of NC_058087.1, from coordinate 136,302,838 downwards.
AATGCCACATCCGGCCCCAAGTGTTCCGGCAAAAGGGATCCAGTTTTGCAGTCTGCGCATGCGAAGACCTTTAAAAATGCAAGAAAAATAAATACTGGATCAGTTTTTCCGGATGACGCCATGAAGCCTTCTTAACAAGAATTGAACCTCTTTCCTTGAAGTTCTTGATGATCCTATAAATTGTTGATTGAGGTGCAATCTTAGTAGCCACAATATCCTTGCCTGTGAAGCCATTTTTATGCAACGCAATGATGGCTGCACGCGTTTCTTTGCAGGTCACCATGGTTAACAATGGAAGAACAATGATTTCAAGCATCACCCTCCTTTTAACAGGTCAAGTCTGCCATTTTAACCCAATCAGCCTGACATATTGATCTCCAGCCTTGTGCTCGTCAACATTCTCACCTGAGTTAACAAGACGATTACTGAAATGATCTCAGCAGGTCCTTTAATGACAGCAATGAAATGCAGTGGAAAGGTTTTTTTGGGGATTAAGTTAATTTTCATGGCAAAGAAGGACTATGCAATTCATCTGATCACTCTTCATAACATTCTGGAGTATATGCAAATTGCTATTATAAAAACTTAAGCAGCAACTTTTCCAATATTTATGTAATTCTCAAAACTATTGGCCACGACTGTACACCTATGGATTGTTTTAAGTGCTAAATAAAAGACTTACATTATTTTTACTATTAATTACACTTGTACATGATGGGCTTAATAGAAGTTTCGGGAGGGGGGTTGGAAGTGATGGAGGACGTACATTGGTATTGCTAGAACACTGCATTTTCATCTAGGTTCTTTATCCCATATAACCTCTTTCTTTGCGAGGCTCACGTGTGTGTTCCTGCTGTGCAAGAACTCGAGGTGACCCAGTGCACATGGCTGACTTAATTTACCTGCCTGCTACACACAAAGAATTGTCAGTATCTCTGCAATGATCAACCTTCACGTGCCCTAAGAAAATGAGAATATACAGTACACTATTGAATAGTGTCCGTCAGGGATCTGAGTTGCAAATCAAAGGAAGTTTTTCCCCCATTATATGAGCCATTAATATTTATATAGAGTTGGTTAAAGGGGTTTTATGTGTTTTTAGTATTGATGACCTATCCTCAGGATATATCATTAATATCAGATCAGAGTGGTTCCAACTCCCAACACCCTCATGCTCCAGTGAGTGCTGAGGAGGCCTTCGTGCTCCAGTGAGTGCTGCGGCCTCATCGCAGCTTACCCTGCACAGTGCCATCCATTGGATAGTGGCTGTGTTTGGTATTGAAGCTCAGCCATATTCACCTGAATGGGACTGAGCTGCTCCTAGGTCACGTGACCGATGAACGTGACATCATTTGGCTAGGAAGAGACACATCGTTCCTGGGAGTGCTGTAGCTTTTCCAAAGAGCTGATAGGAGTAGGTTCCAGTGCAGCGAGCCTCTGAGGAGTCAAAGCAGAGGATGGGAGTGGTAGTGGCACTGATGATGTGTCATGGTATACTCCCTCAGGCCATTGCTCTCTGTTGTCATTGCAGTGAAGGAAGGAAATCGTGTGTTCCCTTGTCGCACTCCCAGTTGCTGTAAGCTCCGTGTCTAATGTTAGTTTGAGGGTGCTTATGGTGTTAACATCCATATGGGTGCTAGGCAGGGCACATGATGAACATTCAGTGTCATAGACCTGGCCAAACTGAACTTAATAAAAGTCTCTCTTTACTTTGTGCACAATAGGAGTTGTAGTACATCCAGCAGTTATCTCTATACAGTGCTAGTTTCTCCTAGATGACCAAGCACAAGCTAGTTTGTTGCAGCAATGGGCCTCTAGTTACTCTTTCTCTTCTACGCTCAAGAACTAGTGGATACTCTGGCAACAGTGGCTTTAGTATCTACTAGTCTGGGATGCATAGGGTGTCTTAACTTACTTCCCCTTTGCAGCATTAGGGTCTGGAACGGTTTAACCTGGGCTACTTTGCTGTTCTCTCTCTCACTGTAGCCATGCAAGTCTTTCTCATTAGTTTTTACTTTCATCTCCTGGTGCTTGTGGAGGTGATGGGGCCCCAGGACTTGCAGCTGAAGTATCGAGGAGAGGAGCACATGGAGAATACTTCCTACCTCTCTACAAGACTGAATTATCTGAAACCAAGAGGTGGAGCCAGCCAACAACCTGAGCTCCAGAGAGGGCTGGGCCAGGATAGTTAACTCAGAACATATGTAACATCCCAGAGTATGTCACTAAAACTCTGTTCCCCTGCTACATGATGTTAAAGTGTAAATGTGTTATCATCTTGTGTAATCTGACATTACATTTGCATTATCTGGATTTCCTAGGACTGTTTTTATGTAAATTGCTGTAATACCTCATGTACACCAGTAGGTGGCGGCAATGTGCAGACAGTCTATAGAACAGTTTAGTATATCTAGACTGGAATAGTCCATTCCAGTCTAGGCTCCCCTGTATGAGCAGAAGTGGGACGTTCCCATGTCCTGTATCATGAGAAGGAGTAGGAAGTCTAGTGAGTGTACCAGCCACCCCTGTCTGGGTAGGTTGTGTGAGTAGGAGCTCCTAGTTACAGGGATCCCAACCTCGGCTGAGGTTCAAGATCATCTTCCCAGCCTGAGTCATCTACCTCAGCTGGACGACCACAGAAGCAGCATCCACAGAACAATAGCTCTCCAGGAAGACATCATCATACACCGCGAGCTGTCCTGTGAGTACAGATCCCAAGACCAGGAGAAGATAAGTACCTCCTCAGCTAGTCAGGCCCAATATCAAGCAGACCACAGACAGAGCAGAAGACTAATACCTGCCAGATCTATAGGCGTATGTACTAGAAGCAAAATAGATATAAATTCCTGCCACATCTTGCCAAAACCCGCTGGGACCCAAGACTATTGCTGTTAACTTGTACGGATTTAAAGCTGCATTAAGTAAGGACAAGTTGGACTTTATTACCAGACTGGATCTCAATTATTTCACCAGAACTCCTATTAACAACGCTCATTTTGTTTCATGTGAGCCGAGATACAGTAGTCCAGCCGTACCAAGGTAGGAGACACTGTTGACACTATCTGGAGACATTACTCCCCCTCTGGCATTCCTCACCTGGTATATGAGCTATACCATCTTAAAGGGCCCTGCTACAGTACCTGCGCAAGCTGCAACTGGCGTCACAAACTTATACACATATAAAACTGACCCACTGCATAGCAACCCCACTGACCCAGTGTCCTGCTCATTGCTCATACTCGTCTTATGCTGGGACATACTGGAACATACTGAGTATACAGTGCATTACAATAACATGACAAACAGTACATAACATTACATTACAAACCAAACATTGCATACCTCCAGGTCTGGGGTACTGCACCAGGTGTTGGAATGCCACTGATCTGATATTGATAAGCTATCCTGAAGATAGGCCATCAGTACAAAAATCTTTGAAAACCTCTTTAATAAACAATGAAAATAAGAGTTATTGCAAAATAAAGTAGCAGGTCCTTTGCCAGCCGTTCTTGATCTCTACCTATGTCTATATGACCATTACTCCAAAATTGTTGTGATGCAGCACTGTACAGTACATGGACCAATTTTTCTAACTATAATCACTCTTTTCTTTACAAATGAAAGGCACAATACCTCCAGTATCAAAGTGTCTACATTGTCATGATGCTCCTAGTAAACACCGCATTGTCCCAATGTCAACCACCATGCCACATAATGCTGCCATAATGTATCGTTAGTGCCCAGTCTCAATCACAATGATGCTATTATCTGTCACAATATCCCCATTGTAAGCTATAATGTCCTTAGCAACATTCACAATGCCCTAGGTGACAGCCACAGTGCCTCCATGACAGTGACAGCCACAATTCCCCCCACCATCCAAGGTCCCTAGAGTAAGCCACATCATATTCACATGCTACATGTGTCCTCTGTGCTCTTCTCTCACAGCCGGGTTACAAGCGCCTGCACACAAGATCTACTTATCTTGATCTTACTGAATTGATCTCAGACACAAATAATTGCTAGTCACTTTTTAAATGTCTCATTATGTCCAAGATGCTTAGAAGCTATGGACATTGGTATAGGGGGACATTTTTACAGGCACCAACTGTGCTAACATGGAGTTATAATAAATGTTAACAATGCATAACCCATTTTTAATTGCCAGTGTAAACCTGATATATGGTAAAATGCTTCAGTGCTGAGCACGATCGATGCATTGTAACATAGTGACATGATCTGACAATTTCTAAAAATATTTTCCAATAGCCCCTAATCTATTTGTTGTGTGACATGCATCTCTATGTCGCATCATATCTTTCTCCAGCTGTGTAGCAGAAGGTCCCCATGTGTGGGTTATGTAAACACCCCCGCTCTTTGGCTGCTAAATAATGGGGTGCGAGATGGTGGTGGTGGTGTAATTCACCCATGTCACCGCTTTCTGTGTTGTCCCTAAACGGATCCTCTTCTGCATATGCGCTAAACAGTGAATGAACATGTTTAGTGCAAGCGCAGAAGAGGTTCAGTCTATAGAGGCAGCACCGAAAGCAGTGAATCACATCACCGCTACCATTGTGAGCCCCATTGATGCAGAAGATGAGGAGTGCAGGGGTTTATGTAGTGCCCTGGAGCAAGGGTACTTTGAACCATGGACATTTGTGGACATTTGCCCCTATTGCTACTATGCAACACCAAGTCACAACTTTAGTGCACTTGGAAGGGTTAACTTGCACTATGATTTATGATGTTGTTTATTGTTGAACAGCATTTTATATGTTTATTGTAATACACCCTGTTCATTTGAACTGCTATTGCACTTTAGTTGTGCTGCCCTGTTGAAAGGGTTACTGCACAGCCAACTAATACAGAGATACTTTGGGACTTTCTATCTATGCACTGAGAAGTTAGACAACTTCCCCAATTACTATAAAGGACTATTACAAGTGTTGGAGGGACACACTGACCTTTTGATTGTCTGGTTTAGCTCTGTTGTTTACATCTGAAGACTTATTTATGTCTGCACATACTGTACTAGGAAGAAAAACAAACAAACAATGCAACAGCTAAATAAAGTTCAATAATGTCATAGTTCTATAAAATATTCTGGTGCTAGTTCTATGCTTATTTTGTAAATTTGAGATTCTTGGCAAATACATTTTGTACAAAATCCTTTGGGCCCGTCTGCCAAACGTCAAGGTGATCTCTATAAGATGGGAACCTAACACTAAATACTACCTGTAACGTGTCATAATGGCCACCATAAAATTCAGGGAGTGCAGGTTCCACATGCATGCTGGGCCCACTCAGATTTTTACAATTTTTGGTGCCATAATGGCCTCCATTAAATCCAGGGAATGCAGTTACCAACATGCATGCTGAGCCCACTCTACACCTCTCCTGGTGCCAGACGGCTTTCAATGAATGCAGTGAATTTTATGGTGGCCATTATATCAAAAGTTCTAAACATTGTTACCCTTTTGCTTGCCAGTGTATATCACACAACAGGGGCTACTGAAAAATATTTTTAGGAATTGGCTAACCTCACCACTCAGTCCAATTTGGAGAACTGGGTGGAAACATGGGAATGCATTTCACTACAGATATATTGTATGACGGGGACTTAAAAAAAAATAAAAAAATCCCATAGCCACTCCAGTAGGGGGATGGCGGAGAAAACTGGAGTAGCATTTCTAGACAAAAGTGTTAAGTTTTAAAGATGCCAAATTTAACAAAGTGCGCCGTTTGATAAATTTGGGGCATAGTACGTAAACAACACAACAAATACTACCCTCATGACAAATTCCACCCAAGTGTTTATAACAACAAAAGAAACAACACATAATATTCCTGTGTAAAGTATCCTGCTTCTTCTGCTTGAATGCTTCACTCTGGGACTCTCTCATCATGAATTAATTGGCAGATCATATTCACAGTGTCTTTCTGCAATCCCTCCACGCCAGAGACAGTAGTGAAAACTACAAGTCAGCAACGATCAATGCTTATCCTGTCAGTAAACCAAATATTAGAATAAATAATTCTATGTTCAAAAGAAAAGAAAAAGACCAGTTCTGATACTTTAACCCCTGCTGATGGCAATACACATTGATCCCCATTTACTGTGCACCTAGGCATACACTATAATTTGGAGCAAATTAGCACAATTATTTAACACACATATTATATACATATAATAATACATTATATATATTTCAATTTTTTATATATATATATATATATATATATATACACTGAACAAAAATATAAACGCAACACTTTGCTCCCTGGTTTTGCTCCCATTTTGCATGAGCTGAACTCAAAGATCTGAAACATTTTCTACATACACAAAATACCCATTACTCTCAAATATTGTTCACAAATCTGTCTAAATCTGTGTTAGTGAGCACTTCTCCTTTGCAGAGATAATCCATCCCACCTCAAGTGTGGCATATCAATCTGCTGATTAGACAGCATAAATATTGCACAGGTCTGCCTTAACACAATAAAAGTCCACTCTGAAATGTGCACAGTTTTGCCTTACTGTCAGTATCTGGTGTGGCCACCATTTGCCTCACACAGTGCAAGACATCTCCGTCGCATAGAGTTGATCATGAGGTTGATTGTGGCCTGTGGAATGTTGGTCCACTGCTCTTCAATAGCTGTGCGAAGTTGCAAAATATTGGCAGGAACTGGAACACGCTGTCGCATACGCCGATCCAGAGCATCCCAAACATGCTCAATGGGTGACATGTCCGGTGAGTATGCTGGCCATGCAAGAACTGGGATGTTTTTAGCTTCCAGGAATTGTGTACAGATCCTTGCAATATGGGGCCGTGCATTATCATGCTGCAACATGAGGTGATGGTCGTGGATGAATGGCACAACAATGGGCCTCTGGATCTCGTCACGGTATCTCTGTGCATTCAAAATGCCATCAATAAAATGCACCTGTGTTTGTTGTCCATAAAATACGCCTGCCCATAACCCCACCGCCATCATGGGCCACTCGATCCACAACGTTGACGTCAGCAAATCGCTCACCCACACAACGCCACACACGCTGTCTGCCATCTGCCCTGAACAGTGAAAAACGGGACTCATCCGTGAACAGAACGCCTCTCCAATGTGCCAGACGCCATAGAATGTGAGCATTTGCCCACTCAAGTCGGTTACGACGACGAACTGCAGTCAGGTCCAGACCCCGATGAGGACGACGAGCATGCAGATGAGCTTCTCTGAGACAGTTACTGACAGTTTGTGCAGAAATTCTTTGGTTATGCAAACCGATTGTTGCTGCAGCTGTCCGGGTGGCTGGTCTCAGACGATCATGGAGGTGAACATGCTGGATGTGGAGGTCCTGGGCTGGTGTGGTTTAGTCTGCAGTTGTAAGGCCAGTTGAATGTACTGCCAAATTCTCTGAAACGCCTTTTCAGACGGCTTATGGTAGAGAAATAAACATTCATTGCAGGGGCAACAGCTCTGGTAGACATTCCTGCAGTCAGCATGCCAATTGCTCGCTCCTTCAAACGTTGCGACATCTGTGTCATTGTGCTGTGTGATCAAACGGCACATTTCAGAGTGGCCTTTATTGTGGGCAGTCTAAGGCAGACCTGTGCAATATTCATGCTGGCTAATCAGCACCTTGATATGCCACACCTGTGAGGTGGGATGGATTATCTCGGCAAAGAAGTGCTCACTAACACAGATTTAGACAGATTTGTGAACAATATTTGAGAGTAATGGGTCTTTTGTGTATGTAGAAAATGTTTCAGATCTTTGAGTTCAGCTCATATATACACTACTGGGGCTACTTGCATTTGTAGCATGTAAGCATGTATTCTTATGATTATATCTTATGAATGGATTTCCAACTGGGTGTTACCAGTTGGCCGTGTTCCATTGGTACATGACCATCATTTTGATCAAGTGGCATCTGCCTAAGAGAGACAAGGGAAGTGTATGCCATTTTTTAAGCTCAGCTATTATCTTTCTGATAAGTGGTGGATAATTGAGAGTGTATAATGAGCCAGGTGACTTGCTAATCTTTAATCCCAGATACGTTATGTGTTGTTTTACTGATGTATGGGTAAAACCATTTGACAGCCACAAGTGAGGGGGATTTTTGCCATGTAGCTCCAAAATCTAGCTCTTGGAGGAATTGATGTTATATCCTGAAATGAGGCCAAAGCGTTGGAGTTGATCCTTTAGTGGGCTTTGATGTTGCTGAGGAGTAGATATGAATATCAACAGGTCGTCGGCATATAATGCCAATTTGACCTCTTTCTTGCCTACCATAATACCTGAATATAAATCCGAGTCCTCCAAGAGTCTGGCTAAGGGCTCTAAAGCTAAGTCAAACAGCAGCGGGGATAACGGGCACTTCTGTCTGGTGCCCTTTTGGAGAGGGAAAATGGGGGACAGAAAGCCCCCCGTGTGTATTCTCGCCATTAGATTTGTGTAGAGGCCTTTAAAGAAGATACGTATATCTCCATAAATCTGGAACTTATCTAACACCGCCCCCAGCCAGTCCCATCTGACAGTATCAAAGGCTTTTTCTGCGTCCATGGCCAGCAAAATGAGGGCCGCTGCTGGCCGGAAGCGGTGCCGGACCCATTCCAAGGTAGCCAGAACCTTCCTAATGTTGGCCACTGCTGATCGACCTTTTATAAATCCCACCTGGGAAGGACCTACCAGTGACGACATCAACAAACCGAATCTATCAGCCGGGATCTTTGTTAAGATCTTTATGTCCTGGTTGATTAGCGAAATTGGGCGGTAGGAGCTAGGATCCTGAGGATCCTTGTTTGGTTTCAATTGCAATTTTATGTAAGCTACATTTGTGTGGTTGGGAAAGCAGCCTAATCAACCAGGGTAGGGGATAGCCGATCCTGTAATAATTTGCAGAACTCCCCCGTAAACCCATCTGGGCCTGGGGCCTTGCCATTGTGAAGCGATTTTACTGTGGTTAAGACCTCTCTCTCTGTGATTTTTGCACTCAAGGTTTCTTGTTGATGTGCGGTCAGAGTTGGTAATTTGAGTGCTGACAAAAACCTAGTGCCCTCCTCGCTATCCCTGTGGGTGTCCTTGTATAGATGGGCATAATAATCTCCCAGGATTCTGTTTATCAGTTTAGGGTTGGTGAGAGTGAGTCCCTTGCCATCCTTCAGGGATGTAATAATTGTGGGGACATCCTACCTCTTGCTAAGTTCGCCAGCATTCTAGCAGATTTATTTCCATAGCGAAATAAATTTGTCTGCTATGCCGTTCTATACATGGCTTCCCGCCTATCAGCCCACCATTTAAGATCACTCCTAGCCACTTCTTTATGGCATGCGGTAGCCAACCGTAGGAAATTTGAGTAAGCTATCCTGAGGGCTGTGCTGACTTTCAGGTATTGTTGGGAGTTTAGTTTACGCAGGTTACTGAAATACCCTATTATCCTCCCTCGGAATACAGCTTTTGCCATTTCCCGATAAGTCGAAACATCTGATGCACACAGGGGATTATCCCCCTGGAACTCGAACCACCAACCTTGTAGAATATCTTTGAAATTTTCGTCTTTGGCAAGGAATGAAGGAAAGCGCCAGATGAAGTCTGTTCCCCTTCTATAGGTATTCTGTAAACATATAGATATGGGTGAGTGATCAGAGATAACTAGCTCATGAGGTAGTCAATTTGAGACCATGCCTGATGGGCGTGGGAAAAGTGGGTGTATTCCCTATTATCTGGGTGCAATAAGCGCCAGATATCCCATAGACCATTAGAAGTCATAGAGGTTGCAGAACCTTGTCTGAGATTCTCTGGTCGCCCCCCAGTCCCATCTGCTTTTCTGCGATCTTCCTGGATGGAAGCTACCGTGTTAATATTTCCCCCCCAAGATCTTATTGGGGGCCCCATCTAAGTGTATCCGATTCTCTAGGAGGGAATAGAATGACTTGTTGTCTCCATTTGGGGCATACAAATTATGAATACTGTACTGAGAACCCTCATATTCTAACAACAGCCTGTGCCATCTGCCATCATCATCATGAGCCTCAGTTAGTACCTTTCCTGGGAAATCCTTATGAAGCAATGTAATTACTCCTGCTTTGTGAACTCTAGCTGAGGAACCATATACCCGTCCAACCCAGAGCTTCTGCAGTTGAAAGAAATCTTTTCTCTCCAAGTGAGTTTCCTGCAGTAGGACTATGTCAGGCTTCAGACGTTTTAGGTGTCTCAATAATTTTGAACGTTTCTGTGGAGAGCGCATCCCCATTGCATTCCAAAAAAGTATCTGCATTATGGCTCTGGGTTGTCACCAATCCTCACACAAAGATCATAGATGGATATACAGGGAAGGGAAAAAAGGGAAGGGTATGAACAAAAACCGGGGTAAAACAGGAAACCAACAATACCCTAACCAGAGCAAGGCTCAGGTTGTGACTTCTATTGTGAAGACAGGGTATAATGTGTCTTCCCTGAGTTTAGTTAAGGACTTATCTTTTTTCTACCATGGTGAGCTCCCTGGCGCACCAGCAAATGATAGGTTACAACGCTAAACCTCATGGCCCGGGTCTAACCAAACTTCTCAACCTTGAAAATGAAACATCACCTAACATATCTCGCCTGGCCATGTCCCCGATCGCCCTTGCCTACAAACCAACATGACTTCCCCTGGAATTTTAGAGGGGAGCAGTTCATATATTAAGGGATCTATCCTGTGAATCCGGATCTTTTCCTCTGATGCTTCTGGATCTTCCTTCAGATCTTCTCAGCGAGCGACCCCTCCGTTGACAGCCAGTGAATTTCCTCTGTGAACGCGGCAGAGAAGGGATGGCCTCAGGTACCACAAGTTCAGGGGCAGATAGGAGTGCCTCTGCCACCGCAGCAAGGGAGTCATATGTAGAGGTGCCTCTCAGGAAATGATGTATCTTGAGTACAGCCGGGAAGAATAGCTGAAAACAAATATTATTGTGGTATAGTTTGGTGCAGATAAGGATGAATACCTTGCGTTTCTTCGTCACCTCCACAGAGAAATCCTTAAAAATCATGACTCTGTGACCCCTTAGTAGAATCGGGCGTTGTCTCCTGCGGAAGTTGCGTTGCGTAGCATCGCCACCTTGCCATTAAAGTTCAGTAACTTTAAGATAACTTGACGTGGCTGTCCACTGCAGGCGGGAGAGGCTGCCATTGTGGTGAGACTGCTCTGCATAGTGGGGTCTGGGCCCACTCTATGTGCTCGTTCAATTCTGCAGAAAAAGTTCAGACCCAAGGCTTCCGGCAATTCCTACTCACAGAGATCTAATAACTCTGATTGTTTGACGGATTCGGGTAGGCCCATCACTCTCAAATTGTTACGTCGGGACCAATTCTCTAGGTCCTCTACTTTTCCGTGCAAGTGTTCGAGGACCTGTTGTTGGGTTTGGAGAGTAGATTCTATGTCCACAGAGTGGGACTGGAGGGAATGTACCTCCTGTTTTAGGTTTCCTACTTGGAGGCTGTTGTGGCTTACCTCCTCTCGTAGCAAGTTAAGCGAGGCCAGTATGGTGGTCTCCAGGGTGTTTTGTATAACCGGCATGATGCACAGTGCCACCTCGATGGTGAGTTTCTTATAGTCTAATGGATCAGAATCTTCCGGTAATATTGTGAGTTCCTGTCATCCTGGAACACCAGTGTTTCACTAGCCGCCATCCTGGCCAGACCCGACGAGGAGGATACCTGAGATCCCGTGGATTTGTGTCAGCTCTGCAGCAAGTATCGGTCCATATGACCAGGGTGTGCTATTCTGGGGTCGTTCCCACATCGCTAAGGAGGAGTTTAGCCATCCTGTCGCTCTTTAATAGCACTTGTGGTGCCGTTGTTACCGAGGAGCTCCTTGTGCTGCATCCTCACATGGGAGCGTCAGAACCGGAAGTCCCAGGCTTCGGCTTTTTTTGGATTATAAGATGAAGTTGATTATATTATACAGATCCACATCAAATTTATGTTCATTTCCTATTACATTATATATACTCTTTTTGTTTTATGCTTTGTTTTATTGCCCCCTAAGTGGACATGGTAAATGGCAGTGATTAAATGGCTCTTACACAGTAACGTATGCCAAAGAACATCTTAAATCCAAAAATGTGCTAAAACTCTAGCTTTATGTCGTCTGAGCAAATAGAAAAGAAGAAGGGCAAATATGGGTAGGATCGTCAAATGCTAAGACAGAAATACCTCATAGGATGCTCACCTTAATTAGTTGTGTGAGACGGCACAATGCTCTCAGAAGCTGGGAACAGTGCCCTTGGCTGCTGCACGCTCATTCTCCAGTCTGCAGTCTGGCTTGATGCAATAGTGGATCAATATTGAATAGCGGTGCTGTTCGAGTTCAAGTCACCAGCGGATCAATGATGAAATTATTATAGGCAGAACATCATGTTTGGGGCCCAAAGGGCCCCTTCATCAGGTTAAATACAACAAACAGAGGTGCCTGTTTGGTTCCAAAATGCGTTGTTCTGCTCACAATAAACTATTTCCTCATTGATCCTCTGATGCCTTGGGCTGGAGCAGCTCCGCTAACTACTATTGATCCAGCAACCCTTACAGCATAGAAAGTAAACCGGGTTAGTTGCTAATTATTATTGTTTTCTGGAGAACGAAGCATTACTTTAATTTATGCCCAGCATGTGTTCCTTGGTAATTTCCACCTATCTCAAGGCATCGGTGCGTGATGATAAGTGAGCAGTCACTCAAGTTGTGGCAATGAAAACTTGTTTAATAATATAGATTCTTATACAGAACTTTAGTCTGAAACACTTGGTGGCCTTTGTAATGCTAATTCTAATTACAGCATCTTTGTTAAGAAGAATATCTCTAGCTGAAGGCAGATGTTATATTTGTAAGGATTTACAATAACTGTCTTATGCTAAAGCTGTCATGACACTGTTAATTAACGATGAAGAATAGCTAAAGACTTAGACTCTTCGTTACACATATTCTCCTACATATACATAAAAAAAAAAAACTTAATTAAAGATTTTAGAACACACATACATTTTCAGAGTGTGAGGGCTGAGCATACAATATCACATTCCATAAAGAAGGACAGGAGGCACATTTGTCCAGAGGTGTCCTCAGCGGCCAACAGAAGCTGCACAGGATAGCTCTGTTCAGTGATACATATGTTAAGAGAAAAAAGTCACGGTGCACCATATAGTACAGCTAGGACCAAGGTGGGTGTACTAACGTAATGCCAAGTGGGTGCTCACCTGCCTTAGTTGTGCAAATGTGGGCAAAACTTTAGTGACTGAGAGGGTCAGATAAATAGTCTTCTAGTTGCTGTGGTCACCAAGCTTCAGTTAGCAGGACATTGCTAAATTACCTTGAATAAAGGTGCAAAAGGATGACATTCTGCCAAGACACAGGAGCAGAAGACATGTATATAGGTATCTTTAAAGTAGTTATCCAATGAAAATGTTGTATCTCTTTTTTATAGAACAGATGCTAAATGTATGATTGCTTGGGTCTCCGGTAGAATTCTGACTATAGGATTGATGGAAATAAGCGAGTACAGTGCTTGGCTATCTCTGTCTGTCCCATAGACTTTGAATGGAGGGGCAGGGCACAAGCGTGAACAAACACCACTCCATTCAGTTTCCTCTGAAAACATGTGCTTGGGACCCCTGTTCTAGTAATCATGAGGGTCTCAACCACCTTAAATGTATTACCTGTCCTATGGATAAAAGAGAAAATGTTTTTCTTGGGATAATCCCTTTGAAAATAATCTACTTGGAAGATCTGACCTATGTTCTGGCAGTGCATCCCGTAACCATTGCCTCTTTTAGCACTTATTGAATTTTGCAACTCCAGTCATGGACAATTGATGCATACGAATTATGCAAAATAATGGTATCCTAAGGCTGGAATAGGGGAACCTTGAACTGGAAACAAAGAAAGAAGCAGAGGTGCTCATAGGGCAATAATAAATTGATGAAAATACATGGGCACTCACCTGCAGTAGGCACGGCCACTAATGCACATTGAATGGATGGATGCTGCAAGGTTCGGGCATCCACAGGAATGTGCAAGGAACCAAAGCAACTGATATCAGATAGGACCAAGATTCCAATAAAGTATAGCAAGCAATTTAGGATTCTATGATAGTTTATTAGAGAATTAACCCTCTGAATAAGGAAGATTTGTAAGAATATGTTCTGAATATCTTTTTCAAATTTTATTTGTTTTTTCAATAAACATGACATGAAAAGACACGTCAGAAACTCCAACATGTCACATATCAATATGCAGTAGTAAACATAATACACATAATAGAGTATTTGTACGTGACAAAGTGCATATCATATATAGTAAAAGTCAAGGAAACAAAATAAAGAAACAGAAATAAATAAGCCAGGTTTACAGTTAAAGTTTGCTCATTTATATTAAATCAGAGGGTCTAGGTCAATTAACGTTAAGTTGAGACAGGGTGTGTGTTCAGTTACGTGTTTATTCTATAGTGTGATGTTTCACGGCGTGTCCTGTATTTCCATATAGGCTTTCAGACCATAAGTGCCAGGTACGGTGGAGAGATTTAAAGGACATAATGGAAGGAGTCAATGCTCTTTCATATTGAAAACTAGTTGCAATAGTAGAAAGTACTTCCTCTACTGGTGGAGCTACCAGTTCCTTCCAATGTCTAGTGATCACCAATTTGGCTATCACTCGTATTTTGCAGCATAATATCCTGCTTCCTCTGGGGATTTTATCCAGTTCTAGAAATAGCAACGCCATCTGGGCAGATTTGTAAACTGTAACCTTAAGGATGGAGGATAGTATGTAAAAAAACTTCTGACCAGTATGTTTCAAGTTTTGGGCAAGACAATAAAGTATGCAGTAATGTTCCTACATGGTCACATTGTCTCCAACAGAGTGGGGAGGTTGTGGGATATATTCTATGTAGCCTATCCTGGGTGAAGTACCACCTGAGGAATGTTTTCATCGCGGTTTCATAGTGTGTACTGCATTTACATGCTAAGTAGACTACCTGCAAGGCAGAAGTCCATGTTTTTCTATCATATGGGTGAGATTTGCAAAATAAAGTATGAGAGTGATTCAGACCATAAATGCCCTTTAAGGTTTTGGTTCTCTTCCGGAGAATTTGTAATATCTGGGGGTGTCCTGCACCGATCCCAGAGGGACCGTCATTAAGGAAATGTCTTATTTGCAAGTATTAAAAAAAATTCTGCATTGGGCAGTGAGTACGCATCGCTCAACCTATCGAAAGCATAAAACAACCTCTCCTTATATAATTGAGAAGTCGGGGACGTAGACAGAAATATATTGTAAAGGCACCGATTCCCATGATGGCAGAGATTCCCCCAGGGTCTGTGAGTGGAAGTCCCTCTAGCATTGCAAGGTGACCTGTGATAGAGAGGAGATATTCCCTATTAGGGATATACTTCTGATATGTGCGTAAGTGAGGGCGTGGAGAGAAGCCGGGAAGACAAGGTGATTTTAATTTGTATCCAATTAGTAATGTCTCCACTCCTTAATCGGGAGACCAACTCCAGTTGAATCGCCATATAGTAAGTCAGAAAATTTGATATTAGTGATGAACAGCATAGGCAATATTAGTTTTCACGATATCTTGCAAATTTTTGGCCTAATATTCACCATAAATTCGCAAGTTCTAGAATTCGTGATCACCAGTCATTATTTTCTTGATTACGCACGCAATACAGGCATCGCCCACTTTTGCTACATTTTTCAAGCTGGAGAAAACGGTTGGCAGCAACTTTCGTGACTGTGAGGAAGAACTCCTGATCACTGTAAGCAATTTTACATTACAGCACTGTTTTTGATTACATTTTGCATGCATGGCAGAACAATAGCTTTATATGCAGATAGAGTGCCCCAATATATTCGCGATTGCGCAAATCGGATCTAATGATGCCTATCTAACCTACACTGACGTCTCCCACTAACTATCAGTATTTTATATATATATATGAGCTAACTATCTAATGTAATTGAATAAGGATCCAGATGACTTAGCAAAGCACAGAGCACAGCAATGACACTGCTCTCTCTCTCAGAACTGCAAAAAAACTGCAGAAAATGGCTGCTGGGGAGGTTGTTATATAGTAAGGGGCAGGTAACTTTCCTATTGGTGGCTAGGGATGTTGCTAAGCTCAGACAAAGATATTGCCCACAAGCAAGAAGCAGTGAGGGTACTAATGAAAAAAAATCTAGAATATTCGCGATTACGAAGATATAGCACTTATATTCTAGATTTACGTGAATTCTCGAAGTGCCGATATTCGCGATAAAAATTAGCGATTAGAATATTCGCGATCAACACTATTTGGTACCCCGATGCCTCCATATAACTTATGCTTAGTTAATAATGTATCTCATCTTGGAATTTGTAGTGTGCAGAAGTGCCTATAGAACAAGACATTGAATCATTAACTACCATGTGTTGTGCTGTGTTTGTGTACAGACAGCAAAGAGCACCTGTGCCAAAGCAATCTATGGCCCCTTTGGCTTCCAGATGCTAATTTGAGTATGAGGCACCCATTATGGTATGCCAATTAAGCAGTAATTGTAAGCCAAGGATGAGGAATCTTTACTGTTATCTCTAATGTCCAATCTAATAGGAAGCTTGATTACGTTTTTATTTTTATTTTAATCAGGGGTCTCCAGTGCCTGCAGAACTCTGTAGGTTGCACAAATGGTATGCCTGTACAGCACCCCAGAACAGGGTCCCTGCAAAGGGCCAACTGATGTGATGTTATATTGCTAAGTTAAGTGTTGAGATTCGTTATATTTGCATACCTAATAGCATTGTATGGAGAATTAGGGGTTAAAATCTTCACTCAGTCTGCTACATTGCCAAGAGATGGGCCTGACTCCACCTCCTATATGTGACCTACATATGCAAGCTCTTCAGAGCTATGCTTGAGCTCAGAGAACCTTCATCTCAGGCTTATACAGCAAGGTAAGCTATTGTAATGTCACAGACCTTCCTGCGACAGGTGGCAGGAGATCTGCGAGACTTGAAACACGTGGTTTGATCTGACATGTTTTCCTTTTGGCTCAAATGACGTCTGTGTTGTTTCTGGTGTTTGTCCCAACTTCTATCCCCAGGTGTTGCTATTGTGGTCATTTAACCTTCTCTATTGTTGTTTCTCCCACTATGCTATGCAGTTTACAACGTCTGTTGGACTTGTGGTTAGCTTGTGTTTGGTTCTCGGCCGAGTTCCTGGTGCTACCAAAGCTTTATTGAAGATAAGTGTTTCCGTTCCCTTTTGTATTTTGTTTTGATATATGTGTGTGTTGCCTTTTCCTGTTTGTCATTAGGCCTAAGGGAGACCCCTGTTCGTCCTTCTCTTTGGAGGAACAGGTAGACTCAGTCCTGACATTAGTTCCAGGGTCCTATAGGGTGAGATAGGATTCTAGGTATCCGGTGTATGAACTTGCCTACCTTTGGGGTCTGTTCATACTGGTAGTCAGTCAGGACTGGAGTTAGGGTTTTCTCTAGGAGGTGTCCATCTTCCTTCCCTAGTTTCCAGGCCTAATTCCGGTATCCCCTTTCCATCCTATGCTCGGTGTGGTGTATTCCTCCCACACACGAGCGTGACACCTAAGGATGCAGATGCAGATACAGTTGTGGACAGACGAGGAACTGTCACCAGAAATAGCTATTCCGGACTGGATGTCCCAAAAGGATAGCAAGGCAGGAATCGCTATTCCCAGTGGAGGCCCCTTTAACCAATAGCCTGGGCTGTTGTGCCGGCGCAGCACACAACGTTACTGATGTTGTATTGTGTATATAGTGATACATGGAGGACAAAATCCAAGCGTTGGTGAAAACCAAAACCAGAATTGTTTAATTCTGACTCTAGTAAGATAAAGATTGTAAATGGTGGGTAAATATAGTATTTTGCTATCCAAAAATGTCTCTAATTAGGATCCACAGACATAACTTTGCTTGGGGCCCCAGTAATGCCAAGTCCACCCCAGTGTATGCCATGTCACAAGTCTCTTAAAGGCTATGTAAACCTTCAGAGGCAATTTATTTATATGATTGCATTTTACTAATTTTTGGCTAAAAATATTTGTTTCAATTGGGTTTTATTAAAAAGGGATAACAGTTTTTCCAGCTGTGTAACTGGTACTTTGACTTTGGCCGGTCATCTAATAAACCTTATCTCTAAAATACTGAGAGGTCATAAACACTTATAGCCACATTCTTATTAGTGAAATAAAAACTGAACTATAATAAGTGTTTAGGAAGTCAGAGAGGAGAGATAAGGAGTCCATCAGCTTCTGGTCTGACAGAAAAGACATAAAATCAAAAGGGTGCTACTAGAGCATCTCAGCTCTGTACAGAAATAAGGACTCCATATTTTTAATAGACTTATTTTAAAAAATATTTTTAGCTCAAAATGACTACAATGTAATAATAAAAAAAAATTGCCCCCCAAAAGATGTACATAGCCTTTTTGGTAGTAACTAGAGCAGAAATATAGACTTCAATAGGAGAAAATTGCACTTTACATATTGTATAATGTCTATTTATTAAACCCATACTTTTAGAGACTAGAAGCCAATACCTCCATTAAGTTTCTGTTTTAAAAAAATTCAAATTGCAAATGTATGCATGGAGCTCAGGCGAGGGAGCAGTAGCAGCAATAATGGAGGTTGTAGTTACTTACTCTGATGCTCTCCTGGGTCATGAAATGATAGGAAGGGTGCAACTTTTCTTCCTTGTAGGGCACACCCTAATTTTGTGGCTCCTGCCATATGTGAGGTGGAGCACCCTTGGTGTACATGAGTTTTGAGGTGCAAGGCAGGGTCCCTGTAGAATGTGACTACAACATAAAGGTTGGTGCACACGATAATGAGGCTGAGTTTAATGCAAGTCCACTGTACTTTACTGAGGCAGTTCAATAGATGGTTCACCCACTGTACACATCAAGCACTATATGGCTGTGATGGCTAACCTCCGGCACCGCTGCTGGGGTAAAACTACAACTCCCAAGATGCTCCCTTGCTTGGCTGTTCTCAGAATTCACCACAGCTGGAGTGCCGAAGGTTAGCCATCACTGCTATATGGTATCTGCAGTATTCTCAGTCTAATACAGTCTCTGAACAGAGGGCTCTTCTGACCTTTTTTTTTTTTAACTGTAGATTTTTATTAGCAAATGACATGCAAATTTTTCAATAATACAGAAATAAAGAAGAAAAACAAAGTGATACAGCATAGTTCGTACAGAGTCCACAGTGGACCATTGAGAAGTAAAAAAGGCACAGAGACAGCGCATACAGCAGTACAAATACCGTGACTATGTCTAATAATGTATCACAAAAGGGACACAGGATAAGACAACTGACAGAACACAAAGGGTAAGGGACGGATGGGGAAAATAGGAACAGGAATGATGGAGGGGGGGGGGGTCCTTAGGGGGATGTCGAGTAGGTATCCCATGGGAGCCAGATCGCTTGGAACTGTTCCACAGTGTTGTTAAGGAATGCCGTGAGATAGTCCATGGACCTGAAGTCACGGACCCTGGCCAGTAGCGTAGACTTGGTGGGGTAGTCTGTTTCCAGGATTTAGTGATCAAGGTTTTAGCTGCGGTACATATGGAGAGGAACAGTCTGGAAAAGCACTTGCTCAGCCCCGAACATGGTAAGTTGAGTAGGTAGACCTTTGGGTCCAGTGGTAAAAGGGATCCAAAAAGGGAGTGAGCCACCTCTTTACCTCTTCCCAAAATGGGGTAATGCTAGGGCATGTCCAGAAAATGTGGTACAAGGAGCCTACATCGTTCAAGCACCGCCAAAAGACAGACGGAACAGTGGGGTTTATACAATGTAGGAGAGCAGGAGTATGATACCAGTGCATTAGCAACTTATACTGGGTCTCCTTGTACATGGTGCAAATAGAGGATTTGGCTGCCCTGTTCCATATAGTCTGCCAGGCACTGCGAGAAAGAGGTGATCCGAGGGCAGTGGCCCATTTATCCATGTACCCATGGTGGGGGATCCCACCCTCCGCACACATGGCCAAGAGGCGGTAGATGAGGGAAATCAGTCCCCTTGTTCTGGTGCCTAATTGGCATAGACGTTCAAATGGAGTAGGGAGTGACACCATAAGTG
Source organism: Bufo gargarizans (assembly GCF_014858855.1). Classification (NCBI taxonomy): domain Eukaryota; kingdom Metazoa; phylum Chordata; class Amphibia; order Anura; family Bufonidae; genus Bufo; species Bufo gargarizans. The sequence continues at coordinate 136,282,720 of NC_058087.1, read as the reverse complement.
AAAAAAAAGCAGTACTCACATAATGACAAACCTGGAGATAGTGGAGTCTCTCAGTTGTCGGCACTTTCGATTTCTCCTGGAGCTACGCAAAGGATTTAAGTGTCAAAGTAGCAGCATCTACAATGTCCGCTAAGAAAAAGAGACCCAACAATGACCAGACCTGGACCATAGATGTGGTTAAGCTGGAGGTGATAGCTGGATTGTAAAGGAAGAAGATCATGGAGGAGTGCTGGGAAGCTAAGGCAAATCGGCTGTGGTACGTGTCCCATATGTGCTTGGTAAAGGCCATGGGCCCCAGAAGGGGAGTGTGGGGAGCAACAGGAGTCTGTTGCCATAGTAGTGTGTTCGGATGAATCGGAGCAAGCCACAGCTTTTCAAATTCCACCCATTTGGTGTATGCCTGTTGGGACGCCCCAAATAGAATGACATGTAGATGAGAAGCCCAGTAAAAGTGCATGATATTGGGGACCGATAGGCCGCCCTGTCCATGGCTGCAAACATGACCTTGCGGGGGATGCGGTGGCATTTACCTTTCCATATGAAATCGAAAAAGGCCTGTTGGAGAAGGCATAGTTCTGACATAGGGATCCGCACTGGGAGGGTCTCAAAGTAGCAGAGCAATTTTGGGAGGAGAGACATCTTGACTGCTGCTCTGCGGCCTAACAGAGATATGTACAGGGGTTTCCTTTTAGCGAGGAGGGACTTAAGCTCTCAAAAGAGAGGAGGAAAGTTACTGGAATACAGGGAGGCGTACATAGGGGTAATATAAACCCCCAGGTACTTTAGCGCGGCCTCCAACCAACGGTAAGGGAAGTTACTTTGAAGCAGTGCTAGGTCATGGGTGGGTATAGAAACGGGCACAGCCCCTGTCTTAGAAGTATTAACCTTATATCCTGAGAGGGCACCGTATTGTGATAAGGCTTTTTGTAGGTTAGGAAGTGTGATATGGGGATTGGTCAGTGTAAGTCTGAGACGGATCCGCTCATATAATGCAGACGGTGGCTCCGTTCAGAACGGATCCGTCTGCATTATATTGTTAAAAAAAATTCTAAGTGTGAAAGTAGCCTGAACGGATCCGTCCACACTTTACATTGAAAGTCAATGGGGGACGGATCCGTTTGAAGATTGAGCCATATTGTGTCATCTTCAAACGGATCCGTCCCCATTGACTTACATTGTAAGTCTGGACGGATCCGCACGCCTCCGCACGGTAAGGCGGACACCCGAACGCTGCAAGCAGCATTCAGGTGTCCGCCTGCTGAGCGGAGCGGAGGCTGAACGCTGCCAGACTGATGCATTCTGAGCGGATCCACATCCACTCAGAATGCATTAGGGCAGTACGGATGCGTTCGGGGCCGCTTGTGAGCCCCTTCAAACGGAGCTCACAAGCGGACACCCGAACGCTAGTGTGAAAGTAGCCTAAGGAGGACATGGTCCGCAGAAAGGGAAAACTTAAACTCCTTGTCCCGTACTTTAAGTCCCTGGATATCAGGGTTCAGCCGTATGTGTGCTGCCAGGGGTTCTATACATAGTGCAAAGATAAGCGGTGAGAGTGGGCAACCCTGACAGGTTCCATTATAAATATTAAATGGAGTGGAGGAGCAGAAAGGCAGCTTGATAAGCAAAGAGGGGGTAGAGTAGAGGCTGAAAATGGCTTGTAAAAAGGGTCCTGTGATACCGTAGGTTCGAATAAGAAGGACCAGTCGAGCCGGTCGAAGGCCTTCTCTGCATCAAGAATTAAAACTTCTGTGGGGGTCGCGATGCGAGTCACCACGTCAATTAAATTAAATACTCGGCGAGTGTTATCTCCACCTTGGCGGTAAGGGATAAACCCCACCTGATCTTTATGAACCAGGGTAAGGAGCCGTACATTCAAGCAAGCGGCGAGAATTCAAGTAAAGATTTTAAGATCTGTGTTAAGAAGGGCGATCAGTCTATAGTTAGCGCAATCCTGGGGATCTTTACCTGTCTTGTGGATGACTACAATGTGGGATGACAGCATGGACGACGGGATTGGGGAACCTAGTAAAAACGAGTTAAATAAGACCAGGAGGCGAGGGGAGAGTTCTGATTGAAATGTTTTGTAGTACAAGTCTGTGAACCCATCAGGTCCTGGGGATTTGCCTGAGGGGAGAGTATTAATCACGTCTCCTAGTTCCTCAGCTGATATGGAGGCAGCCACCTCAGTGGAGAGCCTGGGCAATTTACAAGAGGATAGGTAATCCTGTATGTGGGGTAGCGGTGGAGTGTGCGGGTGTTTGCTGGCGAGGTTATATAATTTAGAGTAATAATCACATAAGCATCGGGCTATCGCTTCGGGGTGGTATTGGGGGAGGCCAGTTGTGTCTTTCACCACCTGGGGAGAACATTTGGAGGCAGAGTCTTGTACCTGACATGCCAAAATGGTGTGGGCTTTGTTTTCCTTCTCATAATATCTCTGCTTGGAGTAGAGCAGCATGCGTTCCACATTATGTATGGAGGCATACTTCAGTTTTGCGCGGGCCTCCACTAACACGCTGAGGAGGGAAAGGCTTGGCTTAAGGCTCAATCGGGATTGTAGCGAGTTAATTTGAGCCATGAGCTCCTGAACCCAAAGTGTTCTGTGTTTTTTAAGTCACGAGGCCAGTGCAATACACTGGCCTCAAACTACTGCCTTATGGGCTTCCCAAAGCACGGCCTGGGACGAGACCGAGCCGGTGTTTTCGCTGATGAATGTTCGTATGTACCCCTCAGTGTCTACACGGCACTAGGGGGGCACACTGGGGGCCAGGACAAAAGTAGGGGGCAGCTATAACAACAATAGATTTACACAAGTATGCTTAGGAATGCTGAGATACTTTACCCAATACCTAAAACCGCAACAGGGAAGAAAAGTCCTGCTGTCTGTGGTTAAAAAACAAACAATCACTCAGATTTCAACATGTGCTAGTTGCCTGTGGATGACACTTTTATAGGGAGGGGGATCTGTGGATGACACTGCTATGGGGGGGTATGTGGATGACACTTATGGAGGGTGGATCTGTGGATGACACTGTTATAGGGAGGGGGAATCTGTGGATGACACTGTTATAGGGAGGGGGATCTGTGGATGACACTGTTATAGGGAGGGGGATCTGTGGATGACACTGTTATAGGGATGGGGGTCTGTAGATGACACTGTTATGGAGGGGGATCTGTGGATGACACTGTTATGGAGGGGGATCTGTGGATGACACTGTTATAGGGAGGGGGATCTGTGGATGACACTGTTATGGAGGGGGGTCTGTGGATGACACATACCGTATATAGCATCTTATGCTATATGTGTCATCCACAGATCCACCCATGACAGTGTCATCCCCATTTCGCCCTCCATAACAGTGTCATCCACAGATCCCCCTCCCTATAACAGTGTCATCCACAGATCCCCCTCCCTATAACAGTGTCATCCACAGATCCCCCTCCCTATAACAGTGTCATCCACAGATCCCCCTCCCTATAACAGTGTCATCCACAGATCCCCCTCCCTGCCGCTCACAGGAGTGTACATTTGACATTTCTAAACTGTAATCCATATCCTGCAGTAACCATAACTTTAAATCAGGATTAAGCGGCCGCTCATCTCTACTAGTACCTTAACCTTACACCACTCGGCTAGCTTCGGTAACAGGGCCAGGCTACAGCCTACAGGCACTGCCTGTTAGTTGTTACCGAGCGAGTGCTGATTTCTGCAGGTCAGAGGATACAGATTACAGTTTAGAAGAAATGTACACTCCTGTGAGCGGTCCAGTGGCGGATCCAGAGCCTGGTCTCGGGAGGGGCACTTCCAGATTATTTTCTGTCCGCCTCCACAAACAATGGTGCATTTTAGAATAGACTACACAGTGTAGAGGTATACTGTATATTGTGTGGCACAGTTTATGCTATATGTGTATAACAAACATATTTCACATGAAAACTTACAGTTACTTGGCTTGGCCCTTGGGGATCTCGGACGCCACTTCCACACTTTGGCGGGGGGCTCGGTGGAGCTGATGTTGTGTTTTATCCTAATGAGAAAGATTTCATAATAAGGATTTGAAGAAGGGGCAGAGGGATAGCAGAGCAGGGAGAGGCTGGTGCTGCTACTAGGGGGCTCATACCATGGGGGAGTAATAAAGCCCACCATTATGCCCCCCCCCCCCCGGTAGAAATAATTCTCTTTATAATGTGACAATGGAAAAAATACCCCCTTGTAATGCCTCCAGTTGAGCTAATGTCCCCATAATGTGCCAATATAAAATACCCCTATATAGTGCCCGCAATAAATGCCCCCATAGTGCTCCTCTCCCCCTTCCTCCTAGTGCCCCCCATAATGTACCAGTATAAAATGCCCCATATATCCTGCCCCAGTAGATGCCCTCAGTGTCCCCATAATTTGCAAGTATAAAATACCCCTTCTTAGTGCCCCTGTTGATGACTCCATAGTACTCCTCTCCCCGCTTCCCCATAGTACCCATTATAATGTGTTCTAGTATAAAATTCTACTGTACAGAGCCCCCATATAAAATACCCCTTCTTTGTGGCCTCAGTAGATGCCCCTATAGTGCCCACCAATAATGTGCCAGTAATAAGTGCCCCCAATAACGTGCCAGTAATAAGTGCCCCCAATAACATGCCAGTAATAAGTGCCCCAATCACGTGCCAGTAACAAGAGCCTCCCATCACATGCCAGTAACAAGAGCCCCCCATCACGTGCCAGTAATAAGAGCCCCGCCAATGTGCCAGTAACAAGAGCCCCCCACCATGTGCCAGAAACAAGAGCCCCCCATCATGTGCCAGTAACAAGATCCCCCATCATGTGCCAGTAACAAGAGCCCCCATCATGTGCCAGTAACAAGAGCCCCCATCATGTGCCAGTAACAAGAGCCCCCCATCATGTGCCAGTAACAAGAGCCCCCCATCATGTGCCAGTAACAAGAGCCCCCCATCATGTGCCAGTAACAAGAGCCCCCATCATGTGCCAGTAACAAGAGCCCCCATCATGTGCCAGTAACAAGAGCCTCCCATCACGTGCCAGTAACAAGAGCCCCCCATCACGTGCCAGTAATAAGAGCCCCGCCAATGTGCCAGTAACAAGAGCCCCCCACCATGTGCCAGAAACAAGAGCCCCCCATCATGTGCCAGTAACAAGAGCCCCCCATCATGTGCCAGTAACAAGAGCCCCCATCATGTGCCAGTAACAAGAGCCCCCATTATGTGCCAGTAACAAGAGCCCCCCATCATGTGCCAATAACAAGAGCCCCCATCATGTGCCAGTAATAAGCCCCCATCATGTGCCAGTAATAAGCCCCCCATCATGTGCCAGTAATAAGCCCCCCATCATGTGCCAGTAATAAGCCCCCCATCATGTGCCAGTAATAAGCCCTCCATCATGTGCCAGTAATAAGCCCCCCATCATGTGCCAGTAATAAGCCCCCCATCATGTGCCAGTAATAAGCCCCCCCATCATGTGCCAGTAATAAGCCCCCCATCATGTGCCAGTAATAAGCCCCCATCATGTGCCAGTAATAAGCCCCCCATCATGTGCCAGTAATAAGCCCCCCATCATGTGCCAGTAACAAGAGCCCCCCATGTGCCAGTAAGAGCCCCCCTATCATGTGCCAGCCCAGTAACAAGAGCTTAGAGCCCCCCCCATGTGCCAGTAACAAGAGCCCCCCTAAAGTGCCTGTAAAACTATTGTAAAAAAAAAAACACTTATACTTACCTCCATGTCAGTGATGCGATGCAGGCCTCTTCCGGCCTGTGTACCAAGCTGTATGGCCCAGACGGCATGATGACGTCATTGCGCCGCCTGCACCGGCCTCTGATAGGCTGCCGGCCTAGTGCCTGCAGCCTATCAGAGCAAGGGGAAGGGACACGCTTCTCCCTCCCCTGCCCCGCCACACTAGAACAGGCAGATGACTATGGAGATGAGCGCAATGGAAGCGCTCATCTCCCTGTGCCCGGCTGCGGCCGCTCAGTTGGGGGGGCACATGGGGGGGCAGAGCGTGATGTAGGGGGGGCCGTGGCCCCCTCTGGCCTCCCCTTGGCGACGTCATTTAGGCACCAGTGACAGGTGTGCTGTGTTACAGGCTGGGAGGAAAGGGTGAGGGTGACGGGGGCGTGGTCTGATCAGGAGATAAGTCCAATGAAAACATCACACATCATCTTTGAGGTCAGAGCGTTGCCAAAGAAATAATCTATCCTAAGTGTGTAATTTATGGGGGAGGGAATAGAAGGTGAACATTCGACTTGAGGGGTTTTCCACTCTCCAGAGGTCGTTTAATGGCAAAACGCTGAATCGTGCTGAGAAACTTCCTAGCCTGAAGACACTGGGTCGAGGGTGGGAAGGTAGAGAGGAGGGACAATCGATCCGCATTCTCGGAGAAAAGCATATTGAAATCTCCACCCAGGATCCATGCCGCTGGAGGCAGATCTTGAGGTTTACATAGTACTCAACGCAGAAACGGAAGCTGGGAGGTGTTGGGGGCATACACAGTACAGAGCCCGATAGGGCGACCTTGGTAAATCCCCTCTAGAATTACATAGCGGCCCGCATGGGGGTAGTGGTGATTGGCAAAACTAAAAGATCCTGTCTGGTCGAAGTGGGTCTCTTGGAGAAAGGCCATGTCTGCCCTTAGGTTGGGGAGCTCCCTGAGCACCAAGCGCCTTTTGGCATTGGAGCCCAGCCCCTTAATATTCTAGGTGAAACACCTATTAGGGTAAAGTAGAGTAACAAGGTGTCTTACCAGCTGCAACGGTAGTATCAGTAGAGCAGGGGGGTGATCACTCCGGGGGAGGGGGGGGGGGGTTCTTCCAGGCTACTCGCTGTGCAGTAAGAGAAGAGGAAACAGGAGAAAACGAGAGAAAGACACGGGGGGAGAGGGAGGAGAGGAGAAAAAAAGGTATAAAACGATAAGGGATAGGAAAAGACATAGACACCACAAGACTTCACAACGACAAACAATTAACTCTATCCGTGAAGTGAACAGAATAACAAAGTCTGAAAAGGGACCGATCCCGCTGGGCCAACCGCCAGCAGGACGGACTTACTGAATCCCGCTGTCTGGGGACCGAACCAGTCACGTCCCGAGATTGGGGGGGGGGTGACCTGAGTAGAAAAGAAAACAATCTTGGTCAATAGACGGCGACTATGCCGCCATTATAACTTTCTTGGCCCCGAGCGGGCGATAACAGTGGAGTCCCCAAAAGAAAGGCTAGGGAGAGTGTCCGGATGGGCTGACTAGGCCATCAGCGATAGGGAGACGTTCCTCTGGGTTCGGTAAGTGACGATCTTGCTGAAGGGGACATTCCTCCAGCATCCGCAGATGGCACTTTGGGCGAGGGTAGACAACGCCTCTTATGGCCTCCCATCGTCTGCCAGGTGAGTGGGGCCGGCAGGGATGTTATGGCAATCTTCCAGTCAGAGAGGTATGGCACTGGCAAGTCTAGCGCGGCACAGAATGGGTCCAGGTAGGTGTAGAAGCGTGGGACCACAGTGCGACCGTTTATCCGGGCATTTAGGGCAAAGGGGAACCCCCAGCGGTACGGGATATTATGGTCCCTCAGGTCCAATAGGTGGTGAAGATGGCGTAGTTTCAGCAGTGTGATCCACGACAAGTCCGGGAAAAGTTGGACCCGGGTCCCTTGGAAATCCAGAAATCGGAGGTCCCTGGCTTTCATCATGATCGCCTCTTTCCGGGTGAAGTCATGGACGCAGCAAATAATGTCCCTGGGTTGGGAGGTGGATCCATTGGGCCGAAGAGCTCTATGAGCCCTGTCCAGCTTAGGGCTCTTTCACACCTGCGTTCTTTTCTTCCGGCATAGAGTTCCGTCGCCGGGGCTCTATGCCGGAAGAATCCTGATCAGTTTTATCCTAATGCATTCTGAATGGAGAGAAATTCAGGATGCATCAGGATGTCTTCAGTTCAGGACCGGAACGTTTTTTGGCCGGAGAAAATACCGCAGCATGCTGCGCTTTTTGCTCCGGCCAAAAATCCCGAACACTTGCCGCAAGGCCGGATCCGGAATTAATGCCCACTGAAAGGCATTGATCCTTTAATAACGTCCTGGCTGCCATAGTAACACTGAAAGCATTTTGAAGACGGATCCGTCTTCAAATGCTTTCAGTTCACTTGCGTTTTTCCGGATCTGGCGTGTAATTCCGGCAAGTGGAGTACACGCCGGATCCGGACAACGCAAGTGTGAAAGAGGCCTTAGTAGAATGGGATGGGGGGTCCCCCATAATTTTGTTGAAGAGCGCATCCAAAGTTCCTTGTGTGTCCTCCTCCCCCTGGGGCTCTGGGAGGCCACGGATCCTAATATTGTTCCTCCTCCCTCGGTTGTCTAAGTCCTCCAAATGACGCTGCAAGTTACGAAGTCCCACTGCCTTTGAGGACATTGAGGTATGGAGTTGAGAGACACAGGACAGCGTAACTTTGTGATCCTTCTCCAGGGTCCCCATCCGGGTGGCAATAGATTGTAGGTCACGCCATACCGCTGAGATTTCAGAGCGGCATGTTGCGTGACCTCTGTGACTAGGGCCTGGAAGTCCCCTTTAGTGGGCAGCTGGGTGAGTATGGAGGCCCATTCCATGTGGGGGGGACCACCGCTGGTTCCGCGGTCAGAGAATGGGGAGTGAGCGGGGGTGGGGGCAGCGTATCGCTGCATGGAGGGGGTAGCCCCTATGTCTTCAAATTCCAAAGGGGAAAGAGGGGCAGGGAGCACTGCCACTATATTATTTAAATCTGGAGTGTCCCTTCTGCAGGGGGAGAGAGCTGGGGGGGGTGAAGGCAGAGATTGGTTAGAGTGATTCTTCTGGACACTGACCTGTGGGGGCACTTCTTCAGAAGCTGGTGCGCCGCGCCATCTTTGATGCTGGGTCCTCCTGCTGGGTCCACGTCTGGAGCGGTGGTAGAGAGGCTGGAGGCTGAATGGCTTCTGTGGCCACACTGATTGGGGCTGGCTGAGCCCCTGTTGCAGGTCAACCTGTAAGTGCCTGCTCCCGTCTCTCAATGCAGCGCTGTGGGAGCGCGTCTGTCAGAGCTGCCAGGTCGGGCAGTGTAGATGGCGGCGCACTGTGTCCTGCGCACAGGACAAAGCAAAGGAGCGTGCGGCGATGCAGGGAGTCCGGAGAAGGTAGGGCCCCTTACGGGGGCTGCTTGGGCTGTTTCTTGCCCATGTGGGGAGCAGAGCTGCGGGCTCTGGGCCTCTGGTATGGCGGCTTGGTGGCGGAGCTCAGCGCTCAGACGTCCTGCTCCAGGAACGGCTAGCCTGACCTTTTAATATGATGGGGAATCTGAGGCTTATTGCTCCCACCAGTATGCAGAGAAGTCTTTAGCCACTATGTAGATGTGTTACATTTCTCTGATAAATGCTCTGTACTTTCCCTTATGTGGCGACTGAACCTTTTGTAGAATCCAGTAGCTTCTTCCTCAAGGGCTGGCATATCTGCTGCCACTTTGGCTGCTTATAATTCACAAGGTTGAGGTATTCCCTGGTCTGGCCAGCTCTGCTTCCTGCTGTACCCTTGGTACTTACTCACTCACAGCTTATTCTAGACTTACCTACTTCTTCCTAAAGAGGAAGGGGTGCTACCAGTCCTGCCTAGCAGCAATAGCTAGGAACTACTTACCCTCTCTATATACAACCTGTGGAACACAAAGTGAATAGGATACTGTGTCATTAACCCTTTCAGTGGGACACTGAATGTATTTTGCGTTTATGCTTCCACAAAAGAAATATCCAACTCCATTATACTGTAGGCATGGTGATAATGTAATCTATTGTTATGTAATACAAAGGAATACTAGATGCAATGGAACTATCTCTGCACTCCCTAGGTCAATGATATGATAGGACATAATCTACAATGGCAACTAATTCATAACTAAAATTTGTTTAGCAGAAGTTTATGACTTTGTTTCAACTTCACATTTTTCAGTCTTTTTATAAAATCCCATTCACACTTTGTATTTTGACCTCACATTGTCTGTAGGGCTTAGCTCACAATACAATTTTTTGCACTTGCTACTTAGTTCCACCATAGTAACTGCATTCATCTTTTTCCCTCATCTAAGACGTCACCAGGAAATAGTCCATTGTGGCATAAAACATTTTTGTTGTCAACATAATCACTTCATTTGAAGTACGCTCTGTTCACATCTACTCTTCCTCCAACCTCCAAGTAGCTGTTATTTACCGCCCCCAGGCCCAGCCACCATCTTTCTTGACCACTTTAACGTTGGCCGACATCCCCACTATCATCATGAGTGACTTCAACATCCCTATTGACACCTGCCACTCAGCTGCCTCTAAACTCCTATCACTCTCTTCCTCCTTTGGCCTCTCACAGTGGTCTTCAGCTCCCACCCACAGAGATGGTCACACTCTGGATCTTATCTTTACCTACCTCTGCTCCCTATCTAACACCTTTCTAATTCGCCTCTCCCTCTATCCGACCACAACCTACTCACCTTCTCTTCCCTGGTCTCTTCTGCTGCTCCTCCGGTCAACAAACTAACACACCGACTCCGACTCTCTTCTGCCACTCTCTACCATTTGTTCCCTCCAAGACCCAGATACTGCCACCACCCAATATAACACCACAATAAGTACAGCTCTGGACATTGTTGCCCCCCTTACACACAACAAAATCCAAAAAATCAACAGACAATCGTGGCAAACCAACCTGACCAAAAAACTCGGACAAGCTTCCAGGGCTGCTGAGCGGCGGGAAATAATAATAATCATCATCAAAGCATTTAGACTTGGAGGTCTTATCTTAGGCTACTTTCACACTGGCGTTTCTGGGTCAAAATGGATCAGTTCAGCTCCAATGTATTCTGAATGGATAAGGATCCGATCAGAATGCATCAGTTTGGCTCCATTCCGCCTGTATTCCGCTCTGGAGGCGGACACCAGCGTTTTGATGTCCGCCTGACGATACGGAGCCAAACAGATCCGTCCTGACTTATAATGTAAGTCAATGGGGACAGATCCGTTTTCACTGACACAATATGGTACAATTGAAAACGGATCCGTCCCCCATTGACTTTTAAATGCAAGTCCGGATCCCTTTTGACTTAGACTTTTTTTTTAAGAATAATGCAAACTGGTTCGTTCTGAACGGATACAAGCGTTTGCATTATTGGTGCGGATCCGTGTGTGTGCAGATACAAGACGGATCCGCACCGAACGCAGGTTTAAAAGTAGCCTTACTTCTGCCAAGTTTTAGTTATCTTGTAGAAATTAAATTCACCACGATTGCATTTTGTCACAACACTGTACTATATGTCCTATATATTATTTGTTATACATAATAGAATATATTTTGTTTGTACAGACAGCCTGAAGAATGTCTGAGGACTGAAAACGTTCACCTATAAACTGATTTCCCCAAAAAAGATGAGAAATCAATAAAAAAATATATATAACAGGTTTGGAGTAAGCAGAAGTTTCAATAATCCTGTTAATCTTGAAGACTGCAGCAGATTTTTCCTCCATTTTCCTGCATTTCCTTTTCATATTTATAAGCCTTACAGAGCCACACTTGGTTCACTTATTGTGGTGTGTTATATTTTTAGCCAAGTTTTTAGAATTTTTCTTTATTTTAGAGATATTTAAGAGATATGACATTTCTAAATAAATGGCGGTCCCTTGATTGTCCTTCATATGAAGAGGGAACAGTTGAAACACCAGATACAGGCCATGGACAAGCAGCTTGTTTTTCTCATCCTGGCCAAACCCTTTAATCGCACGACGGGCGGCTTCCGTTTTTGGGAATCCGCGGTTTGCGGAACGCCAAAAACATCAAGGTCGTGTGCATGAGGCCTTATGCAGATTTCTAACAATGACAGCTCAGTTTTATATCAAAGCCACCCTGGCAATCAACTATTTACCGCCTAACTGCTTCTGAAATCCCTGACAATCTGCTGTGATTACTGCATGGAAGTTCCAGCTTGAACCATGTTTCCCCTTATATTTGTACAATGGATCCACCAGTGACTCCGACTTATAAGGTTGTGAGCAGTTTTCAAAGCTTTTCAACTGATTTTCTTTTGTTCCTCATCTGTTTCTAAAATAAAAAAAATAAAGCAGCTTTGAAAAAAAAATCTTAACATTTTGTGTCTACACCTCATATACAGACCTATGTGTTTCCATGGTTACAGACGGCAAACAAACCCTGTGTATTGTGATTCTGCAGTTGTCCTATCTGTCACCTGGTTTGAATCCATTTATTCCCCATGTTCATGTGATTGCAAATATATTTTAAATAAGCATTAACATGGAAAGCCTTGAAGACTATGCTTGCATTATTAATAATTAGAGGATTTGCTGAACATATTCATGAACATTTTTCATATGTGAAAAATGTATCAAATTGGAATTTAAGTCATATTAGTATGTGCAGTGTTAAAACTGTAATAATAATAACTACAAGCAGCAAATAAGTAAAATATATTTCACCTGCTCTCTGTTCTTTAACAAAGAAAAGATCCATAAAAATAAAAAAATTGTTACCCTGGCAGCCCATGTGAAAAAATCCATTAAAAAAAAAATTGTTGCCCTGGCGGACCATGTCCATCATTGCCCTGCTGGCCCTAGCAGTTATGGGTGTCGTGCCACTCACCCTGTGTCTGTATATCCTGTGTTTATAGAGGCTTGTAGTCATTGAACCTCAGTCTGCAGCACTGCAGGGGTTAAACTTCTCCTGCTCTGTGAGCTGCTGCAGGGCTGTGTTCAATTGCTAATCTGCTACTGCTATATATCTGTGGCTGGGTCCTTTAGTCCTTGCCTGATCAACAGGTTCTGTTAGGATCTTGCTGGTTCTTGCTAAAGAGCCATAATCCTTTTGTCTGCTGTGTACTCTCTTCTGCCTGATCTCCTGGACTCTGACCCTGAGCCACCTGCCCTCTGGACTGATTTACGGGTTTGCACAAACTCTACCTGCCCTGACCTCTGCCTATTTCTTGACCACGAGTATTGCCTGATCCCTTGGTTCTTCACTTTGTCTCTGATTCCAATGGGTCAGCAGCCAACAATTCCGTTTTGGTTAACACAGTGGATCCACACCCACAGTCGTCTGTCTAGGTAAAGGTCCTGGGTATAAACTGTTCATTCTTGATAATTGCCTGTTTATTAGTTACATGCAGCAATCAGCTCCACTGTATAGGGATGAGAAATCGCTAGAGTGATAGCTTGTCCCCATACACATTCATTGCTTCTGAGCAGCACACAGTTTTTTAGACCTGGATACTTTTGCCTGAGCTGAGGGGCAAAGTACCACATGTATTATAAATGGCTTATGGTAAGTTATAATGTACCTCTGCAGTATTTTATTGCACGTTCTATGGGAGAAGTTTATAGTTTCATTTGCACCAGAATTCTGGTAGGAAAAAAGAGGCAAACTTTGCTGCACACCAGCAAAAATGTGTATTTTTTGTGATTTTGATGTCACTCTGAAAAGAAGATGGAGAGTGTCATAGTTATCAAAGTTAGAAAAGAGTGGCATAAACACTGGAGTAACCTCTCTAGATAAATGATTTATCTTCAATTCAAAGATGCAACAAATGTATCAATCAACATGCAACGTTTGATATATTTGGTGCAAATTACAGCAATGCAGACTCAAATCTGACTTAATTCCTCTAGTTTTAGTTACCCCTATAACTAAAAGAAAAAGGGTCTTGACCCTAATAAACGTTAAAACTTATGTTCACCTTTACAAGCAATTTCATTACTTAACTTCAGTTCATCTAAAATGAAAAAAATAAAGCAACTCTCTTTTATATCTTATTGTTTTGTTTACACACTAAGCATACCTATACATTTTGCAGATAAGCAAGAAGCTGAAATTAGATGTCAAGGAGTAATACATGATGGGATCAGACTGCACACAGAAGTGGTAGCCTATAACCATTGAGAAAGAAAATGTGGACATATACCTTAAAGGTGTTGGCCACTTTCCGGTTACTTTTGATTAAGGTGTTTTTAAGATGATTATAGGACACTTGCTAATATAGCCTTTGCTGAAATTCTGTGCCATTGTCTGTCTATATATATATATATATATATATATAGATATATATATATAAAGAAGGACGTATATATGTATGTATGTATGTTCCACGATCACTCAAAAAGGCAACCATCGATTCTAACAAAACTTGGTATACACATCCCTTGCTACCTGGAAAAAAATCTTGTGGGGGTCACAGCTCTCTAGCACATATCGTTCCTGAGATATTCACAAAAAGTGCAAAATATGGCACATCACATGACCTGCATTAGCCAATAGAAGCCTGCAGGTCTTTCTCTTCATATCCCAACTGCCATACACACAGTCACATGTCCCTTATCAGCCAATAGAAGCTTGCAGGTCCTTAGTCTCTACCATACACACAGTTTTACACCAGGTTTCCATAACAACCCAGCCATTTTTCTTCACTGCTGTAGGTCAGCTTTAAAGGGGCAGGGCGCTGTGGATGACACTATTAAGGGAGCGGAGTGCTGTGGAGGTGACAGTTCATGGGGCAGGTAGGGTGGTCATTCAGGCCACCCTCCAAAGACGGACTTAAAAACCCCACCCCCAGGTCCCGCTAAGCCACGCCCTCAACCCAGTTAGGCCATGCCCCTCCCACACCGCAGCCGACAGATTAAAAAAATGAAGGTAAAAATCAACTTCTGTCAGCTGCAGGGGTTGGAGGGACGGTAACTTTCTCCCTGCAGCTCACACTCAGACAGCACAGTGCTGCTGTCTGAGAGTGAGCTGTTCAAAAGGACATCCCTGCGTGAGATATTCCTAAAAAAATGCATTAGCCAATAGAAGCCTGGTCACATGACCCTTATCAGCCAATAGAAACTCGAAGGCCCTTAGTCTCCACATACACACAGTTTTACACCAGGTTTCCATAACAACCCAGCCATTTTTCTTCACTGCTGTAGGTCAGCTTTAAAGGGGCAGGACGCTGTGGGTGACACTGTTATGGGAGCGGAGTGCTGTGGAGGTCACAGTTCAGGGGCAGGTTTGGTGGCCCCTCAGGCCACCCTCAAAAGACGGACTTAAAAAACCTCGCCCCCAGGTCCCCCTAAGCCACGCCCCCTCCCACTCCGCAGCCGAGGAGGATTGAAAAAATGAAGGTAAAAATCTACTTCTGTCAGCTGCAGGGGATCGATGGAGGGCGACTTTCTCCCTGCAGCTCATGCTAAGACAGCACAGTGCTGCTGTCTGAGAGTGAGCTTTTCAAAACAACATCCCTGTGTTTGTCCAGGCCCTGCACCGGATGGAAGACAGGGAGTCTGAAAGACGGACTGTCCAGCCAAAAACCAGACCTCTGGCCACCCTAGGGGCAGGCTGTTGATGAGGTCACAGTTAAGGGGACAGTCCGCTATGGAGGTCAATGTTAAGGGATAGATTGCTGTAGAGGCCACTGTTAAGGGTACGGGGTGTTGTGAAAATCACTGTTAAGGAGATGGGGTACTGTGGAGGTCACTAATAAAGTGACGGGATGCTGTCGAGGTCACTGTTAAAGGGGAGGGCTGCTGTGAAGGTCACTAATAAGGGGGCAGGATCCTGTGGGGGTCACTGTTAAAGGGACGGGCACTGTGGAGGTCTTTGGTAAGGGGACAAGGAACTATGCAGGTCACAGTTAAGGGGGCGGGGTGTTGTGGAGGTCACATTTTAAAGTAACAGAGCTCTGTGGAGGTCACTGTTAAGGGGGTGGGTATTGTGGAAATTACTGTTAACAAGATGGGGTACTGTGCAGCTCACTAATAAAGGGGCGGCTGCTGTGGAGCTCACTGTTAAAGGGGCAGGGTACTATAGATGTCACTGTTATAATGTCAATATCTTTTAATAACATATACAAACATTCAATGAAATAGATTAAATATACCCGTGCGAACCCGGGTCCTTCTGCTAGTCATAAATAATCATGTAGTAATCCAAATGTGTTGTGCAAACCAGCAGAACAACTATACAGGTTTATGTATAAATCAAGTTCCTTCATATCAGGGACCTCATCCTCTCATTCAGTGATAAATCAATGAAAACTCTGCTTCCAGCAAAGTAACACGCCTATATTAAGATGAATCTCCCACACAATCAATATTATCAGCAAGCCACGTAAATAAATAATATCAAAGAACATCAGATACTTTGCTAGTTACTTACCTTAAGGTTCTGCCCTCCAGTACATCACTCATGCAGTAGAACTTATTTCTAACAAAAAATAAAAAACAGTTCTCGGTGCACGGATCCTTAGGAGAAGCAACTCCACTGTACAAACAATGTAGTGGGTCCAGCACTCAGTTCTTTTTGAATTTCAAATGTTCTTAAAAAAGTCCAAAAATGGCACACAGTAGAACATTTCCCCACACCAGTCAACGTATTTCGGACTGTAATCATTCCTTATTCATGGCACTCCCTTATACAACTCTACTATCATACTTTGAGACATTTTTATGCGAGAATTGTGCTGAAATTTTGGAGCAAAGTGGTGCATCTTAGGCCTGTCCCTTTCCCATGAAGCTTCAATCCTTTTGACTGAGCCCCGTCCTGTACCGTGCATGTCAGGAAAAAAAGTGTCTAAATCCTAGATTCGCCAAAGTGCAACACCTTTTTAGACAGATTTTTCTAATGTGCATAAATTAAGGATGAGAGAAAAAAACAGAACCAAAGTACTCAGTCAAAAGTTTTGGATCAAACCAAGAGAACAATGAAGCCAAATCAGAAAGCAGATCACTAAACAATACCAAGCCAAGGTCATACACGAGTGGTAAAGTCCAGGTTCAAATGCATCAGTCAGAAGCGAGTCCATGATCCAAGCCAGGGTCAAACCAGGAGATGCAGAAAAGCCAATCTAGAATCCAAGAATCAGGATCAAAAGGCATAGGCAAAGTCAGAATTCAGGAGGTCAGAACAATCCACAATCCAAAGCGCTGGTGAGGTATTAGGAACCATTCACAGGGAATCTGTGACCAGCAGATTGCCTGTTTAAATACCACGCCATTCCTGGTCCTGTGATGCAGCTCCTGGTCACGTGAGACGCCTTCCAATTTTCCCAGAAGGAACCCTCAGACACAAGTTCTTAGTCGACAGCCAAATGTTATCTCCTACCCCAAAATTAACCCCTTAAGTTTTTTGTCTACCTACCTGGATTTTTGTACCTCTTGGGATTTCCTCCGTTTTTTTGGAACTTGGGCGCAAAATGTGCACAATTCATCAGTTACCACCTCGACCTCTGTATTACTGGATTGCGACGATTAAAAGAACCCCATTGTGGGTGAAAGCTATAATTACAGTAGAACGGCGAGATACCAGTATACGAATTTGCATGATTATTTAAAGCAAATTCCACTAATGCCAAGTATAAAACCCAATTACTTTGATTCTCGGTGACATAACATCTCAAGTATTGTTCTAAGGCTTGATTAACACATTCAGTTTGACTGTTCAACTGAGGATGAAATGTCAAAGAAAAAAACTAATTAATTTCCAATTTGAAACACGCGGCTCTCCAGAATCTAGAAACGAATTGAACACCCCTATCAGACACAATTTTTTCTGGGAAACCGCGCAAACTGACAATGTGGTCAAGAAATAACGGGGCTAAGACCTTCGCACTGGGTAATTTACTAAACGCCACAAAATGACACATCTTACTGAATCAGTCAACAATGACCAATATAAGTAAGTGATGAAGTCCATAGATAAATGGGACCATGGTCTCTTAGGGATGGGCAAAGGATACCATTTCCATACAGGAAGACACCTCGGAACCTTGGAGTGAGCACAAATCTTATAGGCAGCAATATAGCTAGACTCCCGGGTGACCGCTTAAAACCGAATTGTGATATTCCCAGCCGACAAAGGGGGTTCTATAGGCATTAGGGACAAAACAAAATATATACAGGAGGTGATGCGTTAACTATCTGATACCGAAACCTATAAGACTCTTGATGGAAACCCTATTTTTCAGATTAAAGGGGTTATCCCATCTTAGACAATGGGGGCATATCGCAAGGATATGCCCCCATTGTCTGATAGGTGCGGGTCCCACCGCTGGGACCCGTACCTATATCGAGAACGGAGCGTGGAGCGCTGTGGCTGGAGGACCCTGGGTTTCCCAGGGTCCGACCACCACCAGGCACAGCTCCCCGCCTCTCCCATTGAAGTGAATGGGAGCGCACACCGCATATGCACGGCCAACGCTCCCATTCATTTCTATGGGGCCGACGGAAATAGCCAAGCCAGCGCTCGGCTATTTTCGGCGGCTCCATAGAAATGAACGGAGGGCGGCTGCGCATGCGCAGTGCGCCCTCCTCCACTTTCTCTGCTCCGTTCTCCTTGTAGGTGCGGGTCCCAGCGGTGGGACCCGCACCTATCAGACAATGGGGGCATATCCTTGCGATATGCCCCCATTGTCTAAGATGGGATAACCCCTTTAAAGAAAAAAATTGTGAAATTGCTAGGTCACTATACTGGTCTGGGGGTCATAGATAACCAAATGTATAATTTTCTTACAAACCAATCACCAGTTATACCATTATGTTCTATGTCCTCCCTAAGGTACACAATACTTTAATAGACCCTCCTGGGCACCCCATAGTGGCCTCAGTGAATTCTATATTGTCACCATTATCCAATGTATTGGAAAAGATAATAAAAATACATCTTCTTTTCTAATGGACACTACACATTTTTTAGGGGTGATTTCTGAACTACAAACAATACTAAAAGCTGGCTGGTGACGATTGATGTGGTCAGCCTGTACACCTCCATTGAACACAATGGAGGAATGCAGGCTGTCCCTACTCTTCTACAAACCAGTGGTTTTACAGACATGCAGCAGGAATTCTTGCTTGAGCTATTGCAACTGGTTCTGTTTGAAAACAGTTTCTGCAGCAACGGGGTACCGCGATGGTCTTGAATGTGGCCCCGACCTACGCTAATGCATTTAGGGCATTTTTTGAAGAATTATATGTATACAATACTCAAGTGTTTCAAGATAACAGCTTAATATGGAAAAGATTTATTGATGAGATTTTCTGCATGTTGGCGGGGCCACTTAAGAACCTTCTATCCTTTTTCAAATACTTATGAGGGTCTGAAGTTTACCATAACCTATGATAAATACTCTGTGAGCTTTTTGGACACCTCTGTACATAAAGATGAACAGGGTCACCTCTCCATAGATTTATATAGAAAAAAAGACCGATAAAAGCAGCATTCTACATTTCAGTAGTGCCCATCCTTCACCTCTTAAAAAAGCTATACCAAAATCCCAATATCAGAAGATCAAACAGATCCAGAAAAACAGACATTGAGATTAGAAGAGATGACAGAAAGGTTTAAAGAAAGGGGGTATCCTACAGAAGTGTCAAATAAGGCCAAGGGAGACTTGGATAAACAATTGCGTTCCCTTGTCAAAAAAGAACAAAGAGTAACTTTTATTAATACATTTCATCCCTACAATGCACAGTTTGACAAGATCATACGCAAACATTGTTGTTTTTTTTTACTAAAGCCTATCCACAAATAGAGGAATTTAAAAATCCAGAACTGGTTTGCAATAAACGGAACCCTAGTTATTGGGATAAATTGGTACGTGCAGACTTGGGTAGTGGTAAAACTGATTTAAGACAAATCACACTGTCTACACAGAGGTGAGGCACATTTCCCAGCCTACATTGTTTTCAATTTTCTCATAGCATTAAAAGGTGAATTTTTCCATCATCCACATACAGGAAAGGCATTCAAAATAGAAGGCTTTTTCACTTGCGAATCTGAAAATGTGATATACCTGATTAAATGTCCCTGCGGACTATTATATGTTGGAGAAACTATGCAGTCCATAAGAGACCGAATCTGTAAACATAAGTCGACGATCAGGACAAAAAACCTGTTACTACCATTACCGCTCCACTTTGATAAGTACAAACATTCCATTGCCCAACTAAAAATCCAGGTCCTGGAACAAATAAAGAGACCAAGAAGAGAGGGTGACATTAAAAAACTTTTTTTTACAGAGAGAGGCATACTGGATCTACATACTAGACACATTACAACCGAGAGGCTTAAATAAAGAATATGAAATAATGCACTTATTGCTTAATGTTTCATTTTTTTCTTTGCAGACTTCATCCTCACGCTAAGGACATGGACTCTATACGCTACAATAGTATTTTTTTTGTCATATGAATTTGATGTAATATAATATGTTTATTTGATACATGTTAACCGCCTAAAATTGCCATCTGATGAGGTGACCTATCCTGATACATATATGTACCGGATGTATGTCTGTTTGTTTCACTTGTTGATGAAGGCTTACTAGCCGAAACGCGTCCTTGTATACACGCTGTATGATTGGATAGAATTAAAGTATAGGACTCGCAAGCAAGTTAAAGTTGCCGGGATTTTCTTTTCATAGATATTCCCCCAGTAGACAGAGGCGAAGATAAGGGTAAATAGTTTACGGGTGCAAGACCTTGGTTACTTTCAATTTCAGATGCCAGATCAGATGAAATGGGAGCTAGACCTTGGTTACTTTCAATTTCAGATGCCAGATCAGATGAAATGGTAGAGATCACAATATCCGTCGGTAGAATGAATTCTGGTTTAGCTTCAGGAGATTGGACTGCACAGAAGCTCCGGAATAAAGCATCCACCTTCACGTTTTTAGTTCCTGGCCTAAATGTAATTACAAAATTTAAACGGTAAAAAACAATGCCCACCTTGTCTGCCTAGGATTCAATGGTTTGGCAGATTCCAAAAAGGTAACATTTTTGTGATCTGTAATCACCGTTGCTTGGTGTTGCGCTCCTTCCAAGAAGTGGCGCCATTCTTCAAAGGCCAACGTAATGGCAAGGAGCTCCCGATTTCCAACATCATAATTCCTTTCAACTGCAGAAAATTTGCGAGAAAGAAAGGCATATGGCCTAAGATGAATGAGAGCCCTAGTTCCCTGAGAAATCACTGCTTCCACTCCCACCTTAGAAATATCTACCTTAAGCAGAAAAGGCAAAAAAGGAGCACCCAGAAAACACTTTTTTTAAAACACATAGGCATTAATGTCCTCTGGTTGCTGGTGACTTACATCTGCCCCATTTTCAGTCAGATCTGTAAGTGGTTTAACCACTACCAAAAAGTTAGGAAATTTGTGTTAATAATTTGTGAGCCCTAAAAAGCATTGAAGGGCCTTGAGGGATGTAGGTTGAACTAAGTCCACTTCCTGGACTCCAAATATACACTTCTCAGCTTTTGGAAATAAGTGATTTTCCCAGAGAATCTGCAGAACCAGTTTAATATGTGAATCGTGCAATGCCCAATTGGGAGAATAAATTTGTATTTCATCCAGATGGACTACCATAAATTTTCCGATATACTGTACTCTCTAAAAATATTGTTAACCAAATTGTGGAACACAGTAGGGGCATAGCTCAGCTAAAAGGGCATAACTAAATATTCAAAATAACCCTCTGGGGTGTTTAATAGGGTTTTCCATTCCATCCTTGCGGATAAGGTTATAGGCACCTCTGAGATCCAACTTAGAAAACCACTGTGCCCCCAAGATCTGATTAAATAGATCGGGGATCAAAGGCAGAGGATACAGATTTTTCACAGTGATTTTATTCAATTCACAATTATCTATGCATGGCTTGAGAACCCCATGCTTCTTAGTCACAAAAAAGAATCCTGCTCCCATAGGAGACATGGAAGGATAAATGTGACCCTTAAATAGACTTTTCTCTATATAATCTCACGTTGCTTGGCATTCAGGACTGGAGAGGTTACAGTATATATATATATATATATATATATATATATATACACAGTACAGACCAAAAGTTTGGACACACCTTCTCATTCAAAGAGTTTTCTTTATTTTCATGACTATGAAAATTGTAGATTCCCACTGAAGGCATCAAAACTATGAATTAACACATGTGGAATTATATACATAACAAAAAAGTGTGAAACAACTGAAAATATGTCATATTCTAGGTTCTTCAAAGTAGCCACCCTTTGCTTTGATTACTGCTTTGCCCACTCTTGGCATTTTCTTGATGAGCTTCAAGAGGTAGTCACCTGAAATAGTCTTCCAACAGTCTTGAAGGAGTTCCCAGAGATGCTTAGCACTTGTTGGCCCTTTTGCCTTCACTCTGCGGTCCAGCTCACCCCAAACCATCTCGATTGGGTTCAGGTCCGGTGACTGCGGAGGCCAGGTCATCTGGCGCAGCACCCCATCACTCTCCTTAATGGTCAAATAGCCCTTACACAGCCTAGAGGTGTGTTTGGGGACATTGTCCTGTTGAAAAATAAATGATGGTCCAACTAAACGCAAACCAGATGGAATAGCATGCCGCTGCAAGATGCTGTGGTAGCCATGCTGGTTCAGTATGCCTTCAATTTTGAATAAATCCCCAACAGTGTCACCAGCAAAGCACCCCCACACCATCACACCTCCTCCTCCATGCTTCACGCTGGGAACCAGGCATGTAGAGTCCATCCGTTCACCTTTTCTGCGTCGCACAAAGACAGTGGTTGGAACCAAAGATCTCAAATTTGGACTCATCAGACCAAAGCACAGATTTCCACTTGTCTAATGTCCATTCCTTGTGTTCTTTAGCCCAAACAAGTCTCTTCTGCATGTTGCCTGTCCTTAGCAGTGGTTTCCTAGCAGATATTCTACCATGAAGGCCTGATTCACACAGTCTCCTCTTAACAGTTGTTCTAGAGATGTGTCTGCTGCTAGAACTCTGTGTGGCATTGACCTGGTCTCTAATCTGAGCTGCTGTTAACCAGCGATTTCTGAGGCTGGTGACTCGGATGAACTTATCCTCCGCAGCAGAGGTGACTCTCGGTCTTCCTTTCCTGGGGCAGTCCGCATCTGAGACAGTTTCTTTGTAGAGCTTGATGGTTTTTGTGACTGCACTTGGGGACACTTTCAAAGTTTTCCCAATTTTTCGGACTGACTGACCTTCATTTCTTAAAGTAATGATGGCCACTAGTTTTTCTTTACTTAGCTGCTTTTTTCCTGCCATAATACAAATTCTAACAGTCTATTCAGTAGGACTATCAGCTGTGTATCCACCTGACTTCTCCACAACGCAACTGATGGTCCCAACCCCATTTATAAAGCACGAAATCCCACTTATTAAACCTGACAGGGCACACCTGTGAAGTGAAAACCATTTCAGGTGACTACCTCTTGAAGCTCATCAAGAGAATGCCAAGAGTGTGCAAAGCAGTAATCAAAGCAAAAGGTGGCTACTTTGAAGAACCTAGAATATGACCTATTTTCAGTTGTTTCACACTTTTTTGTTATGTATATAATTCCACATGTGTTAATTCATAGTTTTGATGCCTTCAGTGTGAATCTACAATTTTCATAGTCATGAAAATAAAGAAAACTCTTTGAATGAGAAGGTGTGTCCAAACTTTTGGTCTGTACTGTATATATATATATATATATATATATATAGCTGGATCGTTCCACTTAGAAGCCACATACAACTTGTATGTCGATCCTGTTTAAAAGAGATTAACTGTGACTCCACAAACGCCCCTCTATCAAGTTCATCATAAAGAAGACCCAGAGCTGAAACAAAAACATAAACAGATGCCAGTTTAGGAGAGTCAACCAGCAGTGAGAAGGCCCATTCCTGTGGGTAACCTTGAAGAAATAACAATACAGACTCGTTTGTCATTCAGAACCAGAGGAATAGGGGCGTAACCGAAAATACAATTTGCAACTCTCTCTGAGGTTCCAGGGGTTGAGAGGACACCGTTGGGCTAGACAGCTCCTGATATCTTTCCTGATGATGTATAGTGGTCCCTCAAGTTACAGTATTAATTGGTTCCAGGATGACCATTGTATGTTGAAACCATTGTAAGTTGATTAAATCGGTTCCAAGATTAAAGAAAAATAAGCAGATAACTAAGACAGATAAAACAAGTCCTTACATATAACAGTTAGGAATAGCTGCTAACTAGCAAATAATACAGCTATTATACTGGAGAAGTGGCATTGATTGGTTGGATCCGAGTCTTAGACATTGTATGTTGAGTCTGGTTTCAACTTACAATGGTCTTTTCTGACCCATCGTATGTTGAAAATATTGTATCTTGAGGGGGTTACTGTACTCTCTCTGCCAAATCTTGCTTATTTATATGCTGGGGTTTACCAGGGAAAAGCAGAGGGAAAAAACAAACAAAGCCACAGACAGGCACACAAATACTGTGAAAAACCTAGAACCAAAGTACTCAGAGTCAAAACCAAGAGACAATAATAAAGCCAAATCAGAAAGCAGATCACTAAACGATACCAAGCCAAGGCAGGGGTGTAACGATCGCGGTCGCAGGGGGTGCGACTGCGAACGGGCCCAGCGGGGGCCCGCTGTACTAACATGTAATGAAGCGCTGTGACAGGGCCCGGCATGAAGTACAGTGATCATGCCGGGCCTCGTCAGGGCGCTCCATTACATGTTTAATATGAGGCAAGGTGGGGGAGGTTTGAGCAGAGGGGGGAGGAGGAAGAGGGGGGACGCTCGCACTCACTCACATACACTCGGCCCGGCAGTTCTTGTCACTGCCGGGCTTTCTCCAGATCATCAGTGAAGCAGGAGCTCTAGCGCTCCCTCTGCTGGCCGCACATCGCGCTGCTGGCTGTGGGAGGAGCTCTGAAGGCTCGGGAAACTGCCTTCAGTACAGCCAGCAGCGCGATGTGAGTGTGGCAGCGCAACATCAGGGAAGAGGGTAAGTATGTGTTTTTTTTTCTTTTCCCAACACTGCAGACTGGGGCAAAGGGGAAGGGTGGGGGTTGATGGGCACAACTAGAGTGAGGGGGCAGAAAAGTGGGCACCTCTACTGTGGTAGATAATCTGCCATAACTACTGTGAAGGGGGCACGTATAAAAGCATAACTATGAGGGGGCACATATATCAACTACTGTGAGGGGGGCACATAATCTGGCATAACCACTGTGAGGGGCACATATTTGGGCATATTTAAAGGGATTCTGTCACCTGCTTTTACCATTTTAAGCTGTCACCATCGCTATGTTGACTAAAGTACCTTATTTCCAGCAGTCGTCTTTTTACTTATTTTCGTTTGGTAGTTTTGATATAAAAGCGATTTTTATGTTATGCTAATTAGGGTCCAAGGTGCCCAGAGGGGCGTTTTTTTCACTCTCCGGTGCCCAGTGACGCCCCCCTGCAGTGCCCAAGACAGCCTCCTGATCATCAATTAACCTCCCACAGCCCGGCAAACGGTTCCGCCCCCTCCCCACGTCATAGTGTACCTTATAGATATGCCCCGTCCTCCTGCCTGTCTGCGGCCAGAAAACTCACGCAGGCGCAGTACCGCCTGCGGCCTGCGCGATCATCAACGTCCTGAGGGCAACAGCGCTCAGGTCACATCACTGGGCTCGGCGCATGCCCAGTGAGACTTTTGAGGCTGTTGCCCTCAGGAGGTTGATGATCGCGCAGGCGCAGGCGGTACTGTGCCTGCGCGAGTTTTCTGGCCGCAGACAGGAAGGACGGGGCATATCTATAAGGTAGATTATGACGTGGGGAGGGGGCGGAACCGTTTGCCGGGCTGTGGGAGGTGTTTTGATGATCAGGAGGCTGTCTTGGGCACTGCAGGGGGGCGTCACTGGGCACCGGAGATTGAAAAAACGCCCCTCTGGGCACCTTGGACCCTAATTAGCATAACATAAAAATCGCTTTTATATCAAAACTACCAAACAAAAATAAGTAAAAAGAAGACTCCTGGAAATAAGGTACTTTAGTTAACATAGCGATGGTGCCAGCTTAAAATACTAAAAGCAGGTGACAGAATCCCTTTAATGTGAGGGGCACATAATCTGGCATAACCACTGTAGGGGGGCACATATCTGGTCATAACTACTGTGAGGGGCACATAATCTGGCATAACTACTGTGAGGGGGAACATATCTGGCCATAACTACTGTGAGGGGGCACATATCTGGCCATATCCACTGTGAGGGGCACATATCTGGTCATAACTACTGTGAGGGGGAACATATCTGGCCATAACTACTGTGATGGGGCACATATCTGGCCATATCCACTGTGAGGGGCACATATCTGGGCATAACTACTGTGAGCGGGCACATTTCTGGGCATAATCACTGTGAGCGGGCACATATCTGGGCATATCCACTGAGGGGCACATATCTGGGCATAACTACTGTGAGGGGGCACATATTTGGCATAACTACTGTGAGGGGCTCATATCTGGGCATAACTACTGTGACAGGAACAAAAGGTGGGCATAACTGCTGTGAGGGGCCACAAGAAGGACATAACTTTTGTGAAGGGGCCACAAGGTGGGCTTAATTACTGTGAAAGGCCACAAGGTGGGCATTAGTACTGTGAGGGGCCACAATGTGGACATTAGTACTGTGTGGTAGCACTTAGGGGAAATGTCCTAAATTACCCTGCCATACATTGGCATAGCTCAGTCTACCAGGCCAGCACAGCGCCCCCTGCGGGTAGTTTCACAGGGGCAGTCACCATCCCTTCCTTATGTGATTATTCTTTTTTTCTCACCACAGGGACCTTGTTCTGGATCCAGCGGACATCACGCCAACGCCAGCAACACCCTGGATGAGGTAGGACCAGATTTTATTAGGACTGGGTGAGTGTAGCCATGCATTGGGCTTAGGGCTCTTTAACACGAGCGGATCCTGTGTGGCTAATCCGCTGTGTGAAAGACAGCCAAGCCCCGCTCCGGACAGCAGAGACACGGAGCAGTGACATAATTGATAATGCTCTTTGCCTCTCTATGATCGTTTTGCTACAAAATCACAGTGACAACTTTATCTTACTGTGATTTTGTAGTAAAAAGGTCACAGAGAGGCAGAGAGCATTATCAATCATGGCATATGTGGTGCCAATATTCAAAAAGGGGCCAAAAACAGACCCTGGAAACTATAGGCCGGTAAGTTTAACATCTGTTGTGGGTAAACTGTTTGAAGGTTTTCTGAGAGATGCTATATTAGAGCATCTCAACAGAAATAAGCAAATAACGCCATATCAGCATGGCTTCGTGAGGGATCGGTCATGTCAGACTAATTTAATCAGTTTCTATGAGGAGGTAAGTTCTAGACTTGACAGCGGCGAATCAATGGATGTCGTATATCTGGACTTCTCCAAAGCATTTGACACTGTACCACATAAAAGGTTAGTATATAAAATGAGAATGCTCGGACTGGGAGAAAACATCTGTATGTGGGTAAGTAACTGGCTCAGGGATAGAAAACAGAGGGTGGTTATTAACGGTACACACTCAGATTGGGTCACTGTCACTAGTGGAGTACCTCAGGGGTCAGTATTGGGCCCTATTCTCTTCAATATATTTATTAATGATCTTGTAGAAGGCTTGCATAGTAAAGTATAAATTTTCGCAGATGACACTAAACTGTGTAAAGTAATTTACACTGATGAGGACAGTATACTACTACAGAGGGATCTGGATAGACTGGAGGCTTGGGCAGATAAGTGGCAGATGGGGTTTAACACTGATAAATGTAAAGTTATGCACATGGGAAGGAAAAATGCAAGTCAACCGTACATACTAAATGGTAAAACACTCGGTAACACTGACATGGAAAAGGATCTAGGAATTTTAATAAACAGCAAACTAAGCTGCAAAAACCAGTGTCAGGCAGCTGCTGCCAAGGCCAACAAGATAATGGGTTGCATCAGAAGGGGCATAGATTCCCGTGATAAGAACATAGTCCTACCACTTTACAAATCGCTAGTCAGACCACACATGGAGTACTGTGTACAGTTCTGGGCTCCTGTAAACAAGGCAGACATAGCAGAGCTGGAGAAGGTCCAGAGGAGGGCAACTAAAGTAATAACTGGAATGGGGCAACTACAGTACCCTGAAAGATTATCAAAATTAGAGTTATTCACTTTAGAAAAAAGACGACTGAGGGGAGATCTAATTAATATGTATAAATATATCAAGGGTCAGTACAGAGATCTATCCCATCAGCTATTTATCCCCAGGACTGTGACTGTGACGAGGGGACATCCTCTGCGCCTGGAGGAAAGAAGGTTTGTACACAAACATAGAAAAGGATTCTTTACGGTAAGAGCAGTGAGAATATGGAACTCTCTGCCAGAGGAGGTGGTGATGGTGAGTACAATAAAGGAATTCAAGAGGGGCCTGGATGTATTTCTGGAGCTTAATAATATTACAGGCTATAGCTACTAGAGAGGGGTCTTCCTCTGGATCAACTTGCGGGATAACAGGCCGAACTGGATGGACAAATGTCTTTTTTCGGCCTTATGTACTATGTTACTACTATGTTACTGCTTCGTGTCCCTGCTGTCCGGAGCGGGGCTTGGCCCTCATTCACGCAGCGGACTAGCCGCACGGTAAAGAGCCCTTAGTAAGAAAATCTGCCGCTTCTTTGTAAAAATGGGGGTCCCGATCCAAAGTTTGCACTAGGGCCCATAACACTCTAGTTACTCCACTGAGCCAAGGTCATACTCAAGTTGTCAAGTCCAAGTCCAAATAAGTCAGGCTGAAGCAAGTCCAAGATCCACGCCTGGGTCAAACCAAGGGATGCAGAAAAGCCAAATCAGAATCCAAAAATTCAGAGTCAAAAGGAGTAGCCAAAGTCATGAGGTCAGAAAAATCCACAATCCAACGCGCTGGTGAGGTATATAGAACCGTTCACAGACAAGCTGTGACCAGCAGATTGCCTGTTTCAATACCCCACCCTTCCGGGTCACGTGATGAACTGCCTGGTCACGTGACACTCAGAGAATCGCGTCTGCCGGCGCTGGTAGTGACATATTCTTACCTATGTAACAGTTTTTTTATTATTTTTTGCATCAACTCATATGACTTATAACCTTGTTTTACCACTATTGCTGTTTTAAATGTACCCGCACAGACGTACTTCTATGAGGTTTTCCAACCTGATTGGAAGAAGCCAATTCTGGTTTTGAAACACATGATTTTCATGGGCATCAATAAGGGATAATTCTTTGAAATAACAACTGCTATAGATCCATAGAATCTTGATCCGTTGTTAAATCCTCTGCAATGCTTTACAGAAGGCACAGCGCAGGGTATAGAAAAGACAACCTCACTGAACATATTCTGCGGTTGTCACTATTTTAGTAACCCTTCACCCGCTTATTATGTGCCCTTCAAAATCCAGCAGTATGAATTGCAAGATGCGGCGCAAAGAATATTTCCAGATGATTGCACGAAGACGTTACGACATGCAGTATTTTTGTCACTTGAAGAGTCTAAGTGATGGTATTTGACAGTAACTGGAATGGATTTCAGGAATAATAGAAGTGTCATTTGTGACATAATGTATAGATAAAATGTAATCCACCGTACATTCATTTATTCTTGCTTTCCTGTAATGTATAATTAAAGAATATTGGTCTACATCAACCACAAATGAAAGAGACATCTGAGCAGACAATATACAAAAGAGAAAGGGGTTATATTTATACTCTGGGTGTCTTCTCAGCAGCGTATTACAGAAATATCAAACAGACTGAGCTGCATACATGTTAATGGGGGAGTCCTCAGTGTCGCTGAAACCAACAGTTAGGCTGGGTTCACACCTGAGCGCATTCGATAAGCGCTGTTTACAGGCGTTTTTATCGGGCGTATTTTGGGGCTTTTTTGTGTTTTGAAAACGCGCGTAGTACGCGCGTTTGTGTGATTGGACACAGAGGCATCCAATGAATCTATGGGCGGGAACGCGCAACAATACGCCCCAAAGCAGCTCCTGTACTTCTTGGGGCGTAGGGCGTTTTACAGCACGTTCGTACGCGCTGTAAAACGCTCAGGTGAGAACCATGCCCATAGGGAAACATTGGTTTTTGCCTGTTGAGCGTTTTACAGCGCGTAGGAACGCGCTGTAAAACGCTCAGGTGTGAACCCAGCCAATAAAAAGATTATTTGCAGCCAGAGCAACAATTTCTGCAGTCGGCAAGAATCTAGGAATTTGACCAGAAGTTTTGGATCAGGTCTCACAAAGGCCAGGAGGTAATTTTATGTGTTGGGTAGTTTAAGAGAAATGTTTCCTCTAAGGTTTGTAGCTAGTTAACAAGGATGTTCCCCTTTACAGGGAGTCTGTCAGCTCAAAAAAAGGTGTATAGAAACATAGAATGTGACGGCAGAGAAGAACCATTTGGCCCATCTAGTCTGCCCAATATACTGAATACTATGGATAGCCCCTGGCCCTATCTTATATGAAGGATGGCCTTATGCCTATCCCATGCATGCTTAAACTCCTCCACTGTATTTCCAGCTACCACTTCTGCAGGAAGGCCATTCCATGCATCCACTACTCTCTCAGTAAAGTAATACTTCCTGATATTACTTTTAAACCTTTGCCCCTCTAATTTAAAACTATGTCCTCTTGTAGCAGTTTTTCTTCTTTTAAATATTCTCTCCTCTTTTACCTGGTCGATTCCCTTTATGTATTAAAAGTTTCTATCATATCCCCTCTGTCTCGTCTTTCTTCCAAGCTATACATGTTAAGGTCCTTTAATCTTTCCTGGTAAGTTTTATCCTGCAATCCATGTACTAGTTTAGTAGCTCTTCTCTAAACTCTCTCCAAAGTATCAATATCCTTCAGGAGATATGGTCTCCAGTACAATAGTCACTATTACACAGTATAGTGTAACTGATGCTGACTCCGATTATGTAATTTTTATATTCCTGCTCACTTGCATTCCGAAGCTGTGCATTTAGAGGACTCCATTATGTCAGTGAGGTCAGGAGTCCTCAATGCATTTTTCCACTGGTTTTTGGAGCATAGCGTCGGCATGCAATTGAGTTAAGAGAACAAGTACATAACTGAAATCAGCGTCACTTACGCCATGCACTGCTGACTCCAGCTTGGCGGTGTTTCGGAGCCGACAGATTTTCTTTAACTTGAGCAATTTGAAGCAACACCAAATAAATATTACCATAAGGCCCCCCAAGTAATTAAAGGGGTTATCCAACTTGCACTGCTCTCCCGGTCCAATTACTGTATATGCAGTGGCCACTACTGGGATCACATGCCGTACATTGGGCATATGATCCTAGCCTGGTTAAAAACCGCAGCGCATGCGTGAGAATGAATCTCTCGCAACAGCGCTAGCAAGAGAATCATATTTCTCACGCATGCGCTGTGGGTTCTAAACCCAGGCGAGGATCACTTGCCCAATGTACGGCATGTAATCCTGAAAGTGGCTGACACATATAATTGGACCAGGAGCACAGCGCAAGTTATATAATCCCTTTAAGCATGCAACAGCCACTGTGTGCTGAAAGATTTTATTGTCTAAATAAATACATTTTGGTGCTCTCTGACAAAACAAAAAAAGTGGTCTATGAGACTGAGGGGATAAAAGGTAGTATCTTTGGCAGTCTAGGGTAGAAAAAACCAGTAAATGGTAATATCTAGGTCTAGGGAAGAAAAGAGATAAATGGTAATATATTTGTTGATCTAGAGTAGACAAGGAGTAAATGATAATATATTTGGTGGTCTAGGATAGGAAATGGTAATCTCTTTGGTGGTCTACGATAGGAAATGGTAATCTCTTTGGTGGTGTAGGTTTGAAGGCTCTAGACCACCAAGGATGCTGATAACCCCTTTATTGCCATAGATCACTAGGTATAAACACAAATATCTTTAGCGTTCTGGAGATATGAAGAGATGCAATAAGCTGGATGATTTGGGGTACTGAAGAGGTACTAAAATCTAGAAATTTGCCAATTGGCTTCCTATAAAATTGACCCTTATGTGCATTGTGTGTTGGGGTTGAGCTGACTTCCCAGGGAGTCACCCCAGCCACACAACTATCTCTGCTCCTTGAGTCCCTGAGAGAAAAGCACTTTACAAATGTTTTTTATTGTCCTAGTGGACTGGGGTAGTTTAAGTGTGAACACAAACATATCTGGTGGTCTAGATTATCAAAGAGGCCAATATCCAGTGCTCTAAGGCTTTTAAAAAGTTTATGTCCGCATACATAGTGGTCTTGGACAACAAAGGTGTTTCTGGTAACATACCTAGTGATCTATGGCAATAAAGGGGTTATCAGCATCCCTGGTGGTCTAGAGCCTTGAAGGGTTTTGTCAGCATCCCTGATGTTCTAGAGAAGTAACATCCCTATGACCAGTGGTTTAGGGCCGTAAAGGTGTTAATAATCGACCTAACCAATGGTTTAGGACAGTGATCAATAATATCAGCCACAGTGATACTATTAAAATCCTAAAAACATAACAAAAAGTAATAACAAGCAATGAAGCATAAAATATGGCATATAAATGTTTATTGGCCAATCATTTAAAGCTTGTCACAAAACATGTAAAGGTGAAAAACATTTAAATATTACACGCAAGACCTGCTCATTGTATACAAGACCACATTCGGTGACGTCTGTATTCCACCAGGTGTCTGTCTGTGATGTGTTCTAGTGAATGAGTTCAAAAAGTTATAAAAGTAAAGGTCATCAGATAAATATAACACAATATACGTCTATGTACTTAAGTGAAGGTGTAAACATATACATATACCATTACTGTAACAGTCAATTAATAGAGACCCCAGGCAGACAAAAGGCCACAGTTTCAGTAGTAACATATCTTCTAGTCAATGTGGGTATTGTCCTTTGAAATTCTCCTGCCCATAGGAGAGTCTCCAGTTTGTGAGTCTGGATTAGCCTGGTTTGGTTTCCTGGATAGCAATCTATGTAAAAAAAAAAAAGATAAAGAAAATATGTGTTTATTGCACACCTGATTTAGCTAATCAGAATGTTCTAGCACATCTTTATATTCACCTTAAAGTGGTTGTTCAGAATTACACAAAGAAAGGGGTTCTCTATAGTCTATTCTTAGAGGGCATCTGTCAGCAGTTTTGTCCCTATGACACTGGCTGACCTGTTACATGTGCGCTTGGCAGCTGAAGCCATCTGTGTTGGTCCCATGTTCATATGTGCCCGCATTGCTGAGAAACATGATGTTTTGATATATGCAAATGAGCCTCTAGGAGCAACGGGGGCGTTGCCATTACACCTAGAGCCACAAGCTCTCTGCAACTGTTGCAACCTCTCCACTTTAATTGACAAGGCCAGGAGGGTGTGATCACATTTACACTGCCTGGCCCTGACAAAGTGCAGAGGGTGCAGCAGTTGCAGAGAGGGCAGAACCTCTAGGTGTAACGGTAGCGCCCCCATTGCCCCTAGAGGCTCATTTACATATATCAAAACATCATTTTTCTCAGCAATGCGGGCAGATAGGAACATGGGACCAACACAAAGGCCTTCAGCTGCCATGCAACAGGTCAGCCAGTTCCATACGTATAAATCTGCTGACAGATGCCCGCTGAAGAAAGAGCACCACTCTTGGTGAACAGGATGGCACAGGCATGAGATTTACACGGCAGACGGGGCCAGCAGGAGAACCAACGCTTGCCTGGCCCCTGTCAATCAAGACAGAAGGGCGTGGAAATGAGGTGGGCGAACGGAGCCTCTAGGAGCAGGTGCACCCCCCCCCCCCCCCCCCCCCGGTCCTAGAGGCTCATTTGCATACAATAAAAGTAAAAATTACACGAAAACGGGGGCATACTTAAATAAAATAAATGCAGAGTTAAATTCATTTTCACATCTATAATGTCAGCCTGTTTAATAGCGAAAATTGGGGTGACAGAAACCCTTTAAGGTAATATTCTATACCAAAGACATTTAAGCCATGAAAAAGAAATCAATATTAGCCGGCAATTAACATTTAACTACGACGTAAATCTATTTTTACTTTTTAATTTCACACTTTGCTCTGTTTTTAATATTGGCTTTGAATGTCAGTAATAAGCAGGCACTTTTGAGAATAGATACAGCAACCATACTGAGATGCCTACACCTAGTCAGACAAGGCTAATGTTTCCATAGAATGTGACAAAGGTCTCCCACCGAGTGAAAGTAAATAGAACCCAGAGGATTTATTCCATATAATACAGGCCTCCCTGCTAGAACAATATGGTAGACTCACTGCCAAGCAGGGGTTCACAGTTCCCCCCCGTGCTATAAAGCATCACGCTGCGAGTACCTTTGACAAGCGAATATCATATTAAATGCTAAATCGCCTCCAAATGAAACACCGAA
Source organism: Bufo gargarizans (assembly GCF_014858855.1). Classification (NCBI taxonomy): domain Eukaryota; kingdom Metazoa; phylum Chordata; class Amphibia; order Anura; family Bufonidae; genus Bufo; species Bufo gargarizans. The sequence continues at coordinate 136,248,553 of NC_058087.1, read as the reverse complement.
CAAATGCATTTTGCCTGGATACAGTATATGATAGGAGGTTGTAATACATCTAGTGGGCACACAGAGGGGATTAGAGGGACAGAACAGAGATTAGAAATGAATAACATGGGGGATAATGCCAAATAAACAAGAAATCGTCAGCTATTTCAGCTTCTTCTTTCCCACATATATCTCATCCTTAGGGCTCATGCACACGACAGTATTGCTTTTTCAGTGTTTTGCAGTCCGTTTTTTACGGATCCGTTGTTCCATTTTTTGTTTCCGTTTCCTTTCCGTTTTTCCGTATGCCGTATACAGTAATTACAGAGAAAAAATTGGGCTGGGCATAACATTTTCAATAGATGGTTCTGCAAAAATGGAATGGATACGGAAGACATACGGATGCATTTCCGTATGTGTTCCTTTTTTTTGCGGACCCATTGACTTGAATGGAGCCAAGCACCGTGATTTGCGGACAAGAATAGGACATGTTCTATCTTTTAACGGCACGGAAATACTGAAATACTGAAACGGAATGCACACGGAGACACTTCAGTATTTTTTGCTGAACCATTGAAATTAATGGTTCAGTATATGTTCCGCATACTGAACGCAACATACTGTCGTGTGCATGAGCCCTTACTGCTGCAAAACGAATTCACTTATGTTTTTTCTCACTAAGCGGAATCATCTGTGTTTCAACCATGAAAAGTAATCAATTAACCCCTTGAGGACCGGGCTCATTTTCACCTTAAGGACCGGGTCGTTTTTTTGCAAATCTGATCAGTGTCACTTTACGTGGTGATAACTTTAAAACGCTTTTACTTATCCAGGCCATTCTGAGATTGTTTTCTCATCCCGTATTGTACTTCATGACAGTGGTAAAATTGAGTCAAAAAAATACATTTACAAAAAATTGGGAAAAATTAGCTAATTTCCAAATTTCAATTTCTCTGCTTTTATGATAGATAGTAATACCTCCAAAAATAGTTATTACTTTACATTCCCCATATGTCTACTTCATGTTTGGATCATTTTGTGAATGCCATTTAAATTTTTTGGGGACGTCACAAGGCTTAGAAGTTTAGAAGCAAATCTTGAAATTTTTCTGAAAATTTCTAAAACCCACTTTTTCAGGACCAGTTCAGGTCTGAAGTCACTTTGTGAGGCTTACATAATAGAAACCACCCACAAATGACCCCATTTTACAAACTACACCCCTCAAGGTATTCAAAACTGATTTTACAAACTTTGTTAACCCTTTAGGTGTTCCACAAGAATTAATGGAAAAATTGAGATAACATTTCAAAATTTCACTTTTTGGGCAGATTTTCCATTTGAATAAATTTTTCCAGTTACAAAGCAAGGGTTAAACAGCCAAACAAAACTCAATATTTATTGCCCTGATTCTGTAGTTTACAGAAACACCCCATATGTGGTCGTAAACTGCTGTACGGGCACAGAAGGAAAGGAACGCCATACAGTTTTTGGAAGGCAGATTTTACTGGACTGGTTTTTTGACACCATGTCTCATTTAAAGCCCCCCTGACGCACCCCTATAGTAGAAAGTCCAAAAAAGTTACCCCAATTTTAGAAACTACACCCCTCAAGGTATAAAAAACTGATTTTACAAACGTTGTTAACTCTTTAGGTGTTCCACAAGAATTAATGAAAAATAGATAACATTTCAAAATTTCACTTTTTTGGCAGATTTGCTATTTTAATTAAAAAAAATTCCAGTTACAAAGCAAGGGTTAACAGCCAAATAAAACTCAATATTTATGGCCCTGACTCTGTAGTTTACAGAAACACCCCATATGTGGTCGTAAACTGCTGTCCAGGCACACGGCAGGGCGCAGAAGGAAAGGAATGCCGATTTTGCTGGACTGTTTTTTTTACACCATGTTCCATTTGAAGCCCCCCTGATGCAACCCTAGAGTAGAAACTTAAAAAAAGTGACCCAATTTTAGAAACTACGGGATAGGGTGGCAGTTTTGTTGGTACTATTTTAGGGTACATATGATTTTTGGCTGCTCTATATTACACTTTTTGTGAGGCAAGGTAACAAGAAATAGCTGTTTTGGCACCGTTTTTATTTTTTGTTATTTACAACATTCATCTGACAGGTTAGATCATGTGGTTTTTTTATAGAGCAGATTGTCACAGACAATACCAAATATGACCATTTTTTGGTTGTTTGTTTCAGTTTTACAAAGCATAAAAAAAATATATATATTCTTTAGTGTCTCCACATTTTTGGGCGACTGTCTTGTGTAGGGGCAAACTTTTTTCGGGATGAGATGACGGTTTGATTGGCACTATTTTGGGGTGCATATTACTTTTTGATCGCTTGCGATTACACTTTTTGTGATGTAAGGTGAAGAAAAATGGCTTTATTTACACAGTTTTTATTTATATTTTTTTACGGTATTCAGGGGTTAGGTCATGTGACATTTTTATAGAGCAGGTTATTACGGACGTGGCAATACCCAATATGTATACTTTTTTTTATTTATGTAAGTTTTACACAATGATTTCATTTTTGAAACAAAAAAAATAATGATGTTTTAGTGTCTCCATAGTTTGAGAGCCATAGTTTTTTCAGTTTTTGGGAGATTATCTTGGATAGGGTCTGATTTTTGCGGGATGAGATGACGGTTTGATTAGCACTATTTTGGGGTGCATATGACTTTTTGATCACTTGCTATTACACTTTTTGTGATGTAAGGTGACAAAAAAATTGCTTTTTTTACACTTTTTTTACGGTGTTCACCTTAGGGGTTAGGTAATGTGATATTTTAATAGAGCAGGTTATTACGGATGCGGCAATACCCAATATGTATACTTTTTTTAAATTTACTTACCGTAAGTTTTACACAGTAACAGCTTTTTTAAAACAAATAAAATGATGTTTTAGTGTCTCCATATTCTGAGCCATAGTTTTTTTATTTTTTGGGCGATTGCCTTAGGTAGGGGCTCATTTTTTGCAGGATGAGGCGATAGTTAGATTGGTACTATTTTGGTGGGCATACGCCTTTTTGATCGCTTGCTATTGTACTTTTAGTGATGTAAGGTGACAAAAAAATTGTTTATTTAGCATAGTTTTATATTTTTTTTTATGGTGTTCATATGAGGGGTCATGTGATATGTTTATAGAGCTGGTCGATACGGACGTGGCGATTCCTAATAGGTCTACTTCCCCCCCCCCCCCCCCTATTATTTACCAATTTTTTTTTAAACTTTATTTGGGGAAAATGACGTTTTGTTTTTTTTATACTTGAAACTAATTTTTTTGGGGGGGAAACTTAATTTTTTCAAATTTATTTTCACTTTGGTACTTAAACTTTTGGGGGTCTGATCCCCTTTACAATGCATTACAATACTTCTGTATTGGAATGCATTGGCTGTATGAGTAATACAGTGTGTATTACTCATACAGCTTCCTGCCTGTGAGATCCAGGGGGCTGGATCTCACAGGCTCTTCACCGGAAAGCAGCCCCGATGACTAAGGAAGGCATCGCGCTGACTTCCATGCCATCGGGTCCCCATTACAGCAGCATGGGGACCCGATAGCGCTGGAATGACCCCGTAAATGCTGCAAACCGCAGGTCTGAATTGACCTGCGGTTTGCAGCGATCGAAGATACGAGGGGGGTCACAGGACCCCCCTCGGCATTGACGCAGAGTGCCTGCTGAATGATTTCAGCAGGCACTTTGTTCCGATCACCGCGCACGGGCGGTGATTGTAAATACACATGACATACCGGTACGTCATGTGTCCTTAAGTACCAGGGCATCATGACGTACCGGAGACGTATTGTATAACACTGACAGCATTATGAACTCTAAAGGATGTTTCACACGAGCGAGTCCAGTGCGGGAATCACACTCCGTGTGCGAGTGTGATCCTCCGCTTGGGACTTGCAGGAGCGGACGGCATGATCATGATTTATGATTTATTTATTTATTTCCCACAGAATCATAGTGACATAAAGCTGTCAGTATGATTCTGTAGAAATAAGGTCAAGCAGAGGCACATAGTATTATAAATCATGATAATGCCGTGCGCTCCTGCAAGTCCTGAGCAGAGGATCACACTCACACATGGAGCGTGATTCCCGCAATGGACTCGCTCGTGTGAAACAGCCCTAACGGTTACATAGCATCATAAATCAATATAATGCTATGTAACCCCTTTAACCAGCCAGCATTAGTAATGTCAAAGCAGCATAAATAGCTATAGGTAAATGGATGGTATCTGGTAGTAAACTGCATGTTTAATTACACACATTGTAAATAAAAACATGGTCTACAAATTATCCCTTTTTGGTGGCAGATGTTTCCTTCTTGGTCTTCTGACCTATAAAATGGTAGCTCTTTTGAGTGATAAATACAAATTGAATCACAAAAGATTCAAATTCAGCTAGAACTGAATTTCTGGTAAAATCAAGAGTAATTTGATTTGTTTAGAATCGATTCGCTTATCTGTAATGATGACTAGCCTATATAGGTCTCTGAACTCCTTAGGGTATGTTCACACCATGGAACTAGGGGTATAAAATCTGCAGTGTACTAAAGTCCTCCAAAGCAAAAGAGACTTTAGGGTCCATTCACACGTCCGCAATTCTGTTCTGCATTTTGCGGAACGGAATTGCGGACTCATTCATTTCTATGGGGCTACATGATGTGCTGCCTGGATCCGGACCCTGGACCTGAATTTTCTATTAAGTGCCGGCAATGTGCGGTCCGCAAAATGCCGAACGCACATTGCCGGTGTCCGTGTTTTGCGGATCCGCAAAACACACACGGATGTGTGAATGGATCCTAACAGCCTAAAATGTATCATCCCATTTCTCCTGTCTTCATAAATATCCCCTTTGTGGCCCTAATCTTATGTCTTGATAGACGGCAGGGTCCAAACATAAAGGAGCACCTGGGGCGTTTCAGATAATAAACTGAAAATGGTTCAGGCCCAGTTGCGCACATGTAATGGTGTTGAGCTGCAAAATAATAGAAAACCCTTCTAAATGACCCCATTTTAAAAACTAGATCCCTTAAAGCATGCACCTAGTGGTGTAGTAAGCATGCTGAGTGCAAAATTATTATAGGATGAAATAATGAGTATATATGGTTTTATTCAAATTGTTAATAAAATTTTCACATGAAACTGGAGATTTTTTATTTTATTTTTAGATGGGTAACCCTGTTAACTGTCTTAGAAATCCACCACATGGAGCAAAATGTTGGAAATTCCAGTTAGTTCCCAAGATGCAAGAAGACAGATAGGGCTGTAATGACAAGCTGGCATTCAAGGACAGGACTGGTCGTACAACGTCTCTTTATCCCCAATAATCCCTATACGAGAGATAAACCTGCTAAGTAACACGCTGCACCATATTTCTAGACGTGTTGTGGGGTGTCCACAAAAAAGAAATTCTTCAACTCAAATCATTAGAGATCCTCCAAATAAAAAAATATCATGCCAATATCATGATACAGTAATGTGAATGGAATTAACAGCTTTGTGTGGCAGGACATAGGTCATAAAAAATGAAATCAGGAAAATTAAGAATACAAATCAGAAAAGGTAAAATTTGTTTCAATGTCTGAAAAAAAAAAAATTTGCTCCACAATCCATCCCAAAAGGATCCCTCCCTAGAAAGTCCACAAACTAAACAGAAAAAGAGAATAAATTGACTTCCTGAAAAGCCACCCTTTTTGGTATTAAACAAAATGAATAACTGGCAACCGTAAGGTAAGTCTCAAAACAGGAGTCCGGGTTGTGATGGGCAACTGGGGCAGTAAATTCGGGTGTCCCACCTACTTCCGTGTTTGCTACACACCCGGCATCTTTTCTGAGGATATGTCTTGCTGGTAGTGGCATGGTCAGGGTGAGGGAAGTGGCTTTCTGAAAGCCTTCGAACGTCCTCAGATTTAAAGGCTTGCCCAGGTGCAGGGGACTCAAACAGGAGACTCTCAACCACCTTCTCCTGGAACTCAAGAAAGTTGAGGGTTCCTTGGGACTTTTTAAATAAAAACAAAACTATTGTAGGTAGCAATCTGAATGAGGTAGATTGTTACCTTTTTATACCAGGCCTCTTCACCTAGTAGGGTTGAAGCGCCTGGTCCGAGAGGTCTACACCTCCCATAAATGTATTGTAGTCTGTCACACAGACTGGTTTGTGTTTGTCCACAGTAGCCCCCCCTCTCCCTAACTGCTACTGTGGGCTCTGCCTACACGGTGGTCAGCATATAGACATCATTCCTGTTCTTCCACCTCACTGCAAGCAGTTGGGTCACTTGCAAGGGCGAAGGATGCTCCTTTCTCCAAACGCTTGGACACCAGGGGTTGTGGGTATCCCACTCTGTTTTTGCGCACTGTCCAACAAGCCCCTGTGTTTGCAGCATGGAGGGATTTAAAAAGGGGTATACTACTATAAAAATTATCCGTGTACACGTGGTACCTTTGTGTATTTTTTCCGATGTCCCAATATTTTCGGGGCAGCCTGTGGGGTTAAGTTGGGAGTCTCTGCCCTCATAAACAGACAGACCGCAGGTGTAGCCGGTTGTGCTCTCGCACACCTTGTATAATTTTACCCCATATCTGGCATGCTTGGAGGGAATAAACTGACGGAAGGAAAGGCAGCCTTTAAAACTAAAAAGGGATTCATCGACAGTTTTTTTTCAGGGGTATACAATTTAAAGAATAAATCTGACACCCACTGACCGCCAGTTACGGACGGACAGTTTATAAATAGATTTTTCTTTTTTTAACAGTAAATCGCACAGCCAGGACAGAAGTCTGATCTCTCTCTCCTCACAGAAGACTGCACTGAGGGCAGAGAGAAGCACAGCACATGTCCTGGCTGAGGTTTAGTAAATATAATGGATGTGATCTCCATGATAGGTTTATCATGGAGACCACATGATCAGGGACCATTATTATTGGTCCCTGATCGTTACTGTGCTGAAGGCAGATCTTCAGCACAGTAACCAGTGCGCATGTCTGTGCCATTTTGTATAGTTTTTTTTTACACTGAGGATAGGGAGAGGGGGGTGGGCTCCTGCCCTTTAGTTAAATGAATTTAGGGCTATATTGCTGCCGGACCTGATCGGGGCATCATTATTACTCTCTCTCCTCTCCTGAGTAGAGAGAACCTGGTGCAGAGGCGAAGGCGGCCGTCTTACAGTGTGCGCATGTGCCGGCCGCCGCCGTCTTTCTTGTGGGGTGTGGGTGAGGATCGGGACCCAGCTTTCGCTGCACCAGAGGCTTTCTCACTCCTCTCTTACATGAGAGAAGGGAGAAAGTTTACTGCCAGCAGCATTTTCAGTGATCGCCGTGATACAGTGTATCACAGCGATCACGTGATCAGAGACCGCTTGTCAGGGTCTCTGATCACTGCCCCGATCCACTCAGATACCTCCGGTAGCTGCGGGCATGGAGCTAGAGCGCTTGATTTAAGCGCTAACTTCGGCTGAAGTGCCGCCGTAAAAAAAAGCTGAGCTCCAGCCCAAGCCCACTTAGTGACCGCCGTAAAAACTCGTATGGGTGGTCAGTAATGGGTTAAAAAGGCATCTGTCAGCAGATTTGTAACCCATGTTCACATGTGGCGGCCACATTGCTGAGAAAAATATAATGAGCCTCTAGGAGCAATGAGGGTGTTGCTGGTACTCCTAGAGGCTCCTAGGGGGGGGGGGGGGGGGGGGTCATATTCTAGAGACGAATGGGTCCCAGATGAACCTATCTGACATTGATGGCATATCCTAGCAATATGCCTTCAAGGTCTGAGATAGGAATACTCCTTTAAGGTGGTCATACAAGACTTTATTCCCAGATGATTTGTTGGTAATGAGGGGGGCTCAGCTGATTTAAGGGGGAGAAATATTAACTAAACTTCAAAAAACAGAGCCTGAATGACATGACCAACGAATAATCAAGCTCCCATGTTTAAAAATAAGGGAGGAGAACATAAAACATGTCATCTGTGTTACTTAGATACAGACAGTATAATTATGCTAATTGCATCTTGTGTAAGAAAATCTGATTTTCTAAAGATTTCCAACTAGCATATTTTTTTGCTCTCAATTCAAATTAATTATGCCTTTTTTTTATTGTGAGTGTGATCGTTCATTTTGGTAAAGGAAGGTTGGATACATGCAATTTTAAATAACAATATGATCACGAGCTTGTGTACGTAAGCCGTCTTCTCCCTTGGGCACATCAATACTACATCTATGAGAAAATCCATTTTGAAGAGCAGGTCTCCAATCTTATTAGTACGGGTCTATCCATCCCTAATACCATCAAGATAGTTCTCTTAGACTAGTGCTGATATATTGAAAAGCTCTGGAGTGTTCCTATACACAATACCATTGCAAAACTTGTTTTATTCTACTTTAGGGGATAGAAAACAATGCATTCCTTACAGCAAACTGTTGATTTAATCTATTCATGCCTGAACTGTTTTCTTATAACTTTTGCATTTGAGAAATTCTCCAAAGAAATAGGGAGCGTGGATTTCTTTGAACGGACCTGTCCTTGACTTTTAAAGCCGAATCAAACTGGGCAAAAAAAAACGTATGAATTGGAATTTTATTCAATTAATTTCTTATATTTTCAAGATTTATTATTTGGTTTTCTTGTTTATGCGGTTATAAACTTCGTGTTGGTTTCTTATACTTTTTGTGACGGTTGTTTTGTACTGATCTGTGTATATTTTATCCTCTCCATTAAAATGTGTCTGCATCAAGTCTCTTTGTAATTATCACTGGGAATGTCCTATTTAATATTTCGATAATTTTTTTATACATGTGTTAAATGGAACCTGTCACCAGAAAAATGCGAATGAATCTGTAGGCAGCATGCTCTAGAGCAGGAGGAGCTGAACAAGTAGATATATAGTTTGTAGGAAAATATTTAGCATAACTTGTATTTTATTCGTTTAAATTACTGCTCATTCTGGGCTTTGAAGTCAAGGAGGAGGTCCTATCGGTGACTGACAGCTATCTCTGTATACACAGCTATGGAGGGGATGCTGTCAATCACTGCTAGGGCCGCCTCCAGGGGCGTAGCTAAAAGCTCATGGGCCCTGGTGCAAGAGTTCAGCTTGGGCCCCCTTCCCACAGTGCTTGTTGGCAAGGGGCAGGGGAGCACATATCCTTCCTGCTGCCAGAGGCAAACATTGAAAGGGCACCCCCTCATGCCAAATTCTTAACCTAACCCCTTCCCTCCAGCCAGAGGTGTAAATTGACCAGTATGCACTTTCTATAATGCCAGTGTCTTATGTGGCACAAGGGTCTTTGGGCCCCTCAGGCTCCTGGGCCCGGTAGCGACTGCTACCTCTTCACCCTCTATAGCTACGCCCCTGGCCGCCTCTATGATGTCAAATCCCAGAATAAGCATGGATATAAATGGTTATATTAAAAGATTTACTGAATGTTTTCCAATAAAACTATATATCAATCTGCTCTATAACCTGCTGCCTGCATCTGAGACATCATGTTGAACGTGACAGAGCCAGGACCCTTCTTAGGCCTCTTTCACACTACAGTATGTCCATTTCAGTGTTTTGCGGTCCGTTTTTCACGGATCCGTTGTTCCGTTCTTTTGCTTCCGTTGTGGTTCCGTTTCCGTTCCGTTGTTCCGTTCCGTTTTTCCGTATGGCAAATACAGTATACAGTAATTACATAGAAAAAATTGGGCTGGGCATAACATTTTTCAATAGATGGTTCAGAAAAAACGGAACGGAAACGGAAGACATACGGATGCATTTCCGTATGTGTTCAGTTTTTTTTGCGGACCCATTGACTTGAATGGAGCCACGGACCGTGATTTGCGGCCAAATATAGGACATGTTCTATCTTTCAACGGAACGGAAAAACGGAAACGGAATGCATACGGAACACATTCCGTTTTTTTTGCGGAACCATTGAAATGAATGGTTCCGTATACGGACCGTATACGGAACGCAAAAAACGGACCGCAAAACGGTAAAAAAAAAAACGGTAGTGTGAAAGAGGCCTTATAGTGAGGAATTTTTTTTGTCCTTTATGTTTTAGTACTCTTTTTGAGTACCTTTCAGAGGCGGATTGGTCATAGACCCTACAGGGAAATTTCCCGGTGGGCCAGTGCTCCAGTGGGCCACCTAAGTTCTCCTCTCTGCCACTGACCGGGTACAAAATGAGCTCTCAACAGTAATTAACGCTGTGAGAATCAGGTACTCGTGTACCCGGCCAGCGACTGCACATGCCCTCCTGAATTCAACTGCTGTGGCCCGTACATCACCTCCTAAACCCCCTGCTCCATAGACAACTGGAGGAGGAGGACAGAAGATGGTAGCTATTGATGGCCACCACAAAGGGCCAGCTTTCGGGGCAGTATATTGTGCTACACTGTTATTTGGTTCTGCCGGGATAGTATTTTGCGCTGTGGCATTGTTGACCCCGCCTACTTGTGTAGCCCCGCCTTCTGTTCATTTGGACCTGCCTACAAAATGGGGTCACTTTAAGTTCCCAGTCCAGCCCTAGTGCCTTTTGTATGTGCATTACAGTAAACATTCATTTGAGAAGTGTGGAGCATTTCAGATGACCTGTGCCTTTTTCTTCAGCACCCCAAAACCCACAAAATATTCAATGAATTTCACTTACCTAGAAGTGTGCATGTAATTTATAATACTAGACACCGCCAGGTAACAGACACTCAGAACTCCTGACACTCCGAACGACAGAATCACAAGTCCACATAGGACACACAGCAAGGTGACGCCACACACGGTTATCACAATGCCTAAGAAAACAAAAACGCCATAGTAAATCACACTATAGGCCCATTTACACACAATCAATATTAAATCAATGACTTTAATCCCGAGAAATGCTTCTTTTTATTTCTATGTAAATAGGTTTTCAGTGCAACATGGGCAGGGCTGCTTCACCTGATCACCAATGGGCCGCCAGTACCGCTGCGCTGCCAGCGCCTCCCGCTCTTGTTTGATTGACATTCCCTGAGACTTTACAGCCAGTAGCAATGACACAAGGGGCGCCATTTCTCAAGATTAGAGGACCGGATTCTCACAAGAAAGGCATGGTTACGTTTCAGAATTCACCAACCCTACATTTGTGGCATGCTTTTTTTTAAACTGATTTTGGAAGCGACATACTCCCTTTAACAATTTGACATATTTACAGGTGATTTTATTCTAGGGTGGTCTATACAATCTCTACAGTTTGTATGATATAATCAAACAAAAGACAAAACATATTTAAAAGGGAAATGTGTAACCAAAACAATATTTGTGAAGACTTTTTTGGTGATGTTGTTTCTAATTTTCCATGTCACCATCTACATTTAAAAGAAAATCCTAAAATCATGCAGTTTTAGCCCTGTTTTAGGTTTATCCCACTAAACCTAAAAAATATGCACGAGTTCTTTGTCTATATACAGATCACTTTACTGCAGATATCATTACAGGCAGGATTAGAATGACAGATATCACCTATATACAGATAACACAGGATCCACCATTCATAATAGGCAGGGCCGTCTTTACCAAGGGGCAAAAGGGGCAGCTGCCCTGGGCCCAGTTGCTCCTGGGGGGCCCAAGGCAGCTGCCTCTTGAGCCCTGCTAGCTACTGCCCCGGGTGTCAGGCTGTCGGCTACACAGGCATCATGATCGTACTGTGTTAATGATCTTAATTCTAGGACCTTAATGAGTTTTGCTCTAGGACCTTAATGACATCATTACCATGTGACCAGTAACCTAGCAATTACTGGTCACATGGCTATGAGGTCATCACAGGTCCTACTGAGTGTTGCTGAAGTTAACTGTGGAGCTTTTTTTGTGTAAAGATTACATCAGAAAAAGGTGACAGGGGCTGTTATGTTAATATACTGTAAACTACTGTATAGTGGGGTGCTGTATACTGTGTGGTGGGCTGTATATTATGTGGTGGGCTATATACTGTGTAATGGGCTGTATACTGTGTGGTGGGCTGTATATTGTGTGGTGGGCTATATATTGTGTAATGGGCTGTATATTGTGGGGGGCCTGTATAGTGTGTGGGGGCCTGTATAGTGGGGGGGAGTGCTATACTGTTGTACTGTATAGTGTGGGGGGCTGTATCGTGTATAGTTTGGGGTGCTGTATACAGTGAGGTGTATACCATGAGGTGCTGTATACTGTGGGCTGCTATACTGCTCTACTATATACTGTGGGGTACTGTATAGTGTGGGGTGCTAAACTGCATACTGTGTGCTGCTGTATACTATAGGGTGCTATACTGCATACTGTGGGTTGCTGTATACTATAGGGTGCTATACTGCATACTGTGGGGTGCTGGGGTGCACTGTAACACTAGGGTGAGCCGAGCCCTGGTCTCCTTCCTGCAGAGCGGTGCCCACTTCCAGCCCAGAGCACTGATCCTGAGCCGCTGGAGTCTTCAGAACTGGAAGTATTTACAGTCATTCACTGGACTCTACCAGATGTGTGGATCTTTTGTGTGTGTGTTGTGGTGGAGGGCGTGATTGCCTGCTAAGGTGTGGGAAGGCGGGATCCAGGGGGCCCAAGTAAATTTTTGCCCAGGGTCCAATCAATATTAAAGACGGCCCTGATAATAGGTGATATCACAGCTTATCTGCTCCCTCCTGACCTCTGTACAGGTCGCAGAGCATGCCTAGAAAACTCTGCCATGGAAGTCAATGAGTTTAGCTCCTGTCTAGTGTGTCTATGGCCGACAGTGACTGCTGTAATACATATCGGACAAGATGGCTGCCCTTATAACATTTCCAAGAAATAGAGTAAAAAATAAAATAAAAAAAATCTACTGCAAAAAAATATCAACTTTGTAATACCCTTACAAAGTTCATATTTTCTTTCTGTAGATTTAGGTTTTTTTTTCACACTAGCGTTTTTGCTGGATCCGGCAGGGTTCAGCAAAAACGCCTCCGTTACTGATAATACAACCGTCTGCATCCGTTATGAACGGATCCGGTTGTATTATCTTTAACATTGCCAAGACGGATCCGTCATTAACTCCATTGAAAGTCAATGGGGGACGGATCCGTTTTCTATTGTGGCAGATTGTGGCAGAGAAAACGGATCCGTCCCCATTGACTTGCATTGGGGGTCATGACGGATCCTTCTTGATCAGTTTCCTAGGACGGAAAGCAAAATACAACATGTTCTGGTTTGCTCTCCGGTCTGGGAACGCAACTAAACTAAACGGAATGCATTTTGGAGCATTCTGTTCTGTTCAGTTCAGTTTTGTCCCCATTGACAATGAATGGGAACAAAACTGAAGCATTTTTTTTTTCCAGTATTGAGCCCCTATGATGGAACTCAATATCGGAAAACTTATACGACAGTTATCCTTTATTTTTTTGGAGTATTGGATTGTGGTGATTAATATCACCTTGGTGGCCCTATTTCAACTTTCCACTGTATTCAATTACCCCTTAATTCCACAGTTTTGTTCCCTGTACTGCCTACTTTTACCTCTGCTTAAAATCAGGTTGCTATGCAGGTCCGTCTATGTGTTGAAGGACGGAGGACGCAGAAGCACGCAGCGTGCAAGGTCAGATTACTGACAGCCAGGGACTGTAAGTAAAGGATTAAAGCCAGGTCCTCCCCAGCAGCTGATAACAGTGCCTGGGCTGTGTGCACTTCTCCCTGTCCCTGCACTTGGCAGACGCTCCCTCACTCAGCAGAGCTGGAGAATGCAGAGTTGGTGCAGCGCAGATCAAGGAAGGGAGATCTGCCGTCTGCTCAGTGTATACATGAAAGCAACATGTGGTAAGAGGACCCCTTTGTGCTGCAGGTGATTAACCCTTTAGGGGGAGGGCTCTGGTTACTGACACTTTTGGGGGGCTATTGTTACTGGCTAGTGAGGGCAGGCGGGATTAGCCTCAGGGTGAGGGCAGTGGCGGCCATCTTAACTGAATAGTGAAATTGTAGTTTTATGCAGACTTGTTGCTAAGGGCTGAATCTTATTAAATATTGGGTAAGTCAGTCTAAGGCCTCTTTCAGACGGGCGTTGCGGGAAAAGGTGCATGTGCGTTGCGGGAACATGCTCAATTTTTCCGCGCGAGTGCAAAACATTGTAATGCGTTTTGCACTCGCGTGAGAAAAATCAGCATGTTTGGTACCCAAACCCGAACTTCTTCACAGAAGTTCGGGCTTGGGATCGGTGTTCTGTAGATTGTATTATTTTCCCTTATAACATGGTTATAAGAGAAAATAATAGCATTCTGAATACAGAATGCATAGTAAAATAGCGCTGCAGGGGTTAAAAAAAAAAATTGAAAAAATTTAACTCACCTTAATCCACTTGATCGCGCAGCCCGGCATCTCTTCTGTCTTCTTTCTTTGCTGTGTGCAGGAACAGGATCTGTGGTGACGTCACTCCGGTCATAACATGATCCATCACCATGGGTAAAAGATCATGTGATGACCGGAGTGACGTCACCACAGGTCCTTGTCCTGCACACAGCAAAGAAAGAAGACAGAAGAGAAGCCGGGCTGCGCGAGCAAGTGGATTAAGGCGAGTTAAATTATTTTTTATTTTATTTTTAACCCCTTCAGTGCTATTTTACTATGCATTCTGTATTCAGAATGCTATTATTTTCCCTTATAACCATGTTATAAGGGAAAATAATAATGATCGGGTCTCCATCCCGATCATCTCCTAGCAACAGTGCGTAAAAGTTGCACCGCATCCGCACTTGCTTGCGATTTTCACGCAGCCCCATTCACTTCTATGGGGTCTGCTTTGCGTGGAAAACGCACAATATAGTAGCATGCTGCAATTTTCATGCAACGCACAAGTGATGCGTGAAAATCACCACTCATGTGCACAGCCCCATAGAAATGAATGGGTCCGGATTCAGTGCGGGTGCAATGCATTCACTTCACGCATTGCACCCGTATGGAAATCTCGCCCGTGTGAAAGAGGCCTAATAGTAACTGATTCTAGAATATCATGTTAGTGGTAACTGCATATATGAAAATTTAAATTAGGGTCTAAATGTGACAGTTATCCTTTAAACGCTAGTGTGAAAGTACCCTTACTGTAACCAATGAGCACTTTTATTGTGAAAGCGCTCATTAGTACAGGAGGACCAGGGGCGGCGAGTATGATGTTGCTAGCGCTGGCAATACTCACCACTTCCTGGTCCTCTTCTCCAGGAGCCGCGAGAAGCACAGGATCCTGACAGTGTACAGCTTCAGGATGTTGTGTGCGTAGGCATGTGCTATGACCTGACGATGTACTACTTCCTGATGCAATGCAGCGCTGGATTAGACTGCTTCTTTTAAAATGTATTTCAAACTCTACTACAAAATAAGATCATTTTGATGAATGACATGATGAATTTTCGTTTTTGTGTTCTCGTTTTTTTATCCCATGCTTTTCCAGAGCCATAACTTAAAAAATTAAAATAAAATTCCGTTCATATAGATGTATGAGGACGCATTGCATATTATGTATTGGGAGGCTGAAAATTCCAAATGGGGTGGAATTGGGAAAAAATGCAATTCTGCCATAGTTTTATTTGTTTCATTTCCCATATTTAATAAAACTAAACTGTTATGATTACAGCAATACAAAATTGATAGTTTTTCTTGTGTTTGATTACTGAAAAAATAAAAATAAAAATTGTGAAAAATATTTTTCTTGCATCGCCAGAAAGTCTGACCCACATAACTTTTTATACTTCCATCTACAAAGCTTGTGAGGGCTAATTTTTGGTGGGGCGATCTAATTTTTATCGATACATAGAAACATAGAAACATAGAATGTGTCGGCAGATAAGAACCATTTGGCCCACCTAGTCTGCCCAATATATCTGAATCCTATGAATAGTCCCTGGCCCTATCTTATATGAAGGATAGCCTTATGCCTATCCCATGCATGCTTAAACTCCTTCACTGTATTTGCAGCTACCACTTCTGCAGGAAGGCTATTCCATGCATCCACTACTCTCTCAGTAAAGTAATACTTCCTGATATTACTTTTAAACCTTTGCCCCTCTCATTTATAACTATGTCCTCTTGTAGCAGTTTTTCTTCTTTTAAATATTCTCTCCTCCTTTACCGAGTTGATTCCCTTTATGTATTTAAAAGTTTCTATCATATCCCCTCTGTCTCTTCTTTCTTCCAAGCTGTACATGTTAAGGTCTTTTAACCTTTCCTGGTATTAACCATTTTGGTGTTTATATAACCTTTTGATAACCTTTTATTTAAGTTTTTTTTCGAGGGGGAGATAAAGTGAACCAAAAAAATATTTAAAAAAATGGCGAGTTGGCCATTTAGATTTTTTTTCTGTTACACCATTGGGGATGGGATACATACATTTATATTTAATAGTACAGAGATTTTGGAGTATGGCGAAGTTTATTATTATTATTTTTTTATCGCTTATTTTTACTATGGGGACGTACTGTTTTGATAACCTCAGATTCTTCAGAGGGACACGGGTTATCACAAGGAACAAATGGCTCCCCTGATCAACCATGCAAGGACGCCATTCGGGCCCCAGGTGTGTGAAACAACAGACATCCAGGTGCATTTTGAAAGAGACAACATGTACCATACAGGTACGTGCATGTCATTAAGGGGTTACATTAATTTGGGGCACCTAGAGCACCAAAATGCCTTATCCTAGCCCTGGGCAGAATGCATCATTAAGTACCCAAGGTGCAAAGAATGAACTATCAAACTGTCACTATCGTTTACCGCCACAGATAATTCTGGATAAAAAAAATACAATGTGACTGCTGTGATTGTAAAATAGAAAACATAAAAAGTGAATTATTCACTGCATAAAGGTGAAGTAAGGACAATGAAGGAGTCAATATGTGTTGCAAAAGCTATCACGCTGCTTGTCTAGCCACTGCCATTACTTGTTCTAGGCTCCCAAGGTAATTATAGGAACGCAATGTGCAGAATGCGAATGAGTTCCATTAATCTTGGTCACGTTCATGCAAACCAATGTTTTAAATCACCTCATGGTTATTTGCATAAGGGTACATTCACATGACCGTGTGTAATCCTTTCCGTTTTGCGGTCCGTAAATAACGAATGGATCAGCATCTATTCCGCAAAATGCGGAACGGATGCGGATAAAATAATACGGTTGTGTGAATGTACCCCAAGTTACACCTAGGCACACTGCTTTCTTGGATTCATGTCAGCTAATAATAAGCATATTTGTATATAGGGTTAAGCATTGGTCCCAGATCCCACAGGACACCTTCAGAGGTCTTGTGAAGTCCATAGGCTCGACAGGTCAGACCTGTTTTGTTTGCATGAAGGGGACCTACTCAATAACATTATGGCTGATCGGTATACACACAAAACATATACAAAGCTCATTTCAACATGACAACTTAAATAAAAATAACAAAAAATAGTGCATTAAAAACCAAATAAGAATGGTCAGTATTTCTTTTTTAATTGCAAACTATTTCTTAGCTAAATTTTAGTTTTCAATGATGACATTTCATAAAGAATATCAGAACTTCTTTATGAAACATATGGAGCAGTTTATCTGTGAAATTACTGAATATATAAATATATTGTGAGAAGATTATTACCACATAGGACATCTGTTACAAAAAATGCATTCAAGAAACTGTGAAAAACAGATGTAAGTACTAGGAACAAACAGCATAACAAGAAAAGCTTATAGTGTGCGGAGTAACAAACTATATTGTATATGCAGTGACCCAGTGGACAACTGCTAAAGGGTCAATATTGCAATTTACGGTTAAAGTGGTAATACTTTAAAATGTTTAGCGAGATATTTTTTTCACTGTGAATCCCAAATAGTGATATACAGGTGCATCTCAAATTGGAATCATAAAGTTAATTCAAAAAGTGAAACTCATATTATATAGATGTATTAAACGTGTGAGTGATCTATTTCAAGCATTTATTACTTTTAATGTTGATGATGACTTACAGCAGGGATGCTCAACCTGCGGCCCTCCAGCTGTTGTAAAACTACAACTCCCACGATGCCCTTCTGTAGGATGATAGCTGTAGGTTGTCAGGGAAAGATGGGAGTTGTAGTTTTGCAACAGCTGGAGGGCCGCAGGTTGAGCATGCCTGACTTACATCTAATGAAAACCCATAAGTCAGAATATTATATAAGACCAATTAAAAAAATATTTATTTTTTTACACAAAAATGTTGGCCTACTGAAAAGCATGTCCAGTGTATGCACTCAGTACTTGGTCTGGGCTCCTTTTGCATTAATTACTGCAGCGTGGCACGGAGGCGATCAGCCTGTGGCACTGCTGTGGTGTTATGGAAGACCAGGTTGCTTTGATTGCGGTCTTCAGCTCATCTCCATTGTTGGGTCTGGTGTCTCATCTTCGTCTTGACAATACCCCAGACATTCTCTATGGGGTTTACTTAAGGCGAGTTTGCTGGCCAATCAAGCAAAGTGATACCGTAGTTATTAAAGCAGGTATTGGTACTTTTGGCAGTGTGGGCAGGTGCCAAGTCCTGCTTGGCTGCACCACCATAAAGCTTGTCAGCAGAGGGAAGCATGAAGTGCTTTTAAATTTCCTGGTAGACTGCTGCGCTGACTTGATATAACACAGTGGACCAACACCAGCAGATGGCATGGCTCCCTAAATCATCACTGACTGTGGAAACTTCACATTGGACCTCAACAGATTGGATTTGTGTGCCTCTCCACTCTTCCTCCAGACTTTGGAATCTTGATTTCCAAATGAAATGCAAAATCTACTTTAATCTGAAAACAGGACTTTGAACCACTGAGCAAGAGTCTAGTCCTTTTTCTCCTTAGCCCAGGACCCTGGATCATGAGTGGCTTGTGACAGTTGTAGACCATGTCCTGGATAGGTCTGTGTGTGGTGGCTCTTGAAGCAACGACTCCAGCCACAGTCCACTTTGTGTGAATTTCCCCCAAATTCTTTAATGGCCATTTCTTGACAATCCTTTCAAGTCTGCAGTTATCCCTGTCCCTTTTGCACTTTTTTCTAGCACACCTTTTCCTTTCACTCAACTTTCCATTAAAGGGATTGTCCGATTTATGAAAAAAAAATTAACCACTATAAATCTGATGGGCAGTGTCAGGATTCGGGGACTTAGATTCAGGAGGAGAGCCTGCAGGGCCACGCTGGACGTCCCTTTGTCAGCACTCCTTCCTGAAACTAACCAATCTTAGGTGCCACCACGCGTCATATCATATTGACGAGACACCTTTGCATGAAATAACACCTAAGTACACGCTACAACTGCTAGCATTCACAGGGCTAATAACTCAATATAGGTAATGCTTCTTCTAAGGTCATGGAATCGTTAGAACATAAGAAGACTCCTATTAAAGTTAAGTTTTAACCCATAGGATATCAGCGGCGTACATGTACGGCGCTGGAAACTGGGACAGAAATCTCAGTGCTGTACAGCTATGGCTCTCTGATCAGGCGGGCACAGGAGCTGCGCCCGCCCGATCAGCTGCAGGGGTCCAGCAGTCACTGATAGCCAGACCCTTGCTGTATGCACAGGCATCGGTGAAAACACTGATGCCAGCGCATTAACCATTGCACTGCCACGATCAGCGCTGACGGTGGCACATGCGGTATCCCGCCAGGTACGGGGTGTCTATGGGGTCCCCGCACTGCTGTGACGGGGACCCGATGGCAGGGAAGGCAGCCCTATACCTTCCTTAGGCATTGCGTCTGCCTTCCGTGAGAGCCTCCGAGAGCCAGCCCCCTGGATCTCACAGGCAGGAAGCTGTAAGGGTATTACAGCGAGTAATAAACTTACAGCCAATGCATTACAGTACAGAAGTATTGTAATGCATTGTGAAGGGGATCAGACCCCCAAAAGTTGAAGTCCCAGAGTAGGGCAAAAAATAAA
The DNA here is from genome assembly GCF_014858855.1 of Bufo gargarizans. Classification (NCBI taxonomy): domain Eukaryota; kingdom Metazoa; phylum Chordata; class Amphibia; order Anura; family Bufonidae; genus Bufo; species Bufo gargarizans. The sequence continues at coordinate 136,228,686 of NC_058087.1, read as the reverse complement.
GTGAGAAAAGAAGTTAAAAAAAAAAAATGTTTACAACAAAATCTAAAGTTGCAAGTAAAAAAATATATACAGTACAGACCTTCTCATTCAAAAAGTTTTCTTTATTTTCATGACTATAAAAATTGTAGATTCACACTGAAGGCATCAAAACTATGAATTAACACATGTGGAATTATATACATAACAAAAAATATGTCATATTCTAGGTTCTTCAAAGTAGCCACCTTTTGCTTTGATTACTGCTTTGCACACTCTTGGCATTCTCTTGATGAGCTTCAAGAGGTAGTCACCTGAAATGGTTTTCACTTCACAGGTGTGCCCTGTCAGGTTTAATAAGTGGGATTTCTTGCCTTATAAATGGGGTTGGGACCATCAGTTGCGTTGTGGAGAAGTCAGGTGGATACACAGCTGATAGTCCTACTGGATAGACTGTTAGAATTTGTATTATGGCAAGAAAAAAGCAGCTAAGTAAAGAAAAACGAGTGGCCATCATTACTTTAAGAAATTATGGTCAGTCAGTCCGAAACCAAGTCTGCCTCAAAATCTTTGTATGGAAATATCTTTTTGGATAGTCACCTTAGCAATTTCATATTACCTCCATCCACTCCGTCCAAATGTCCCGCACACGTGCGTACTAAACATGGAGAAGGTAATGGTAGGTTAGCTGCAGTTATCTAATTGCTCCCTGTTACTGAGCTGGGATCGATTTGTTTTTAAATACCATGGAAGCATATACGTGGCCTAAGTTCTCAGGAGAAAGCATGTGGCTCAAATATGGATTTGTCCACTTATTTCTTCCATGTATATTGCAAGATAGGGGTTTCATGTGTGACCTCGGCTGGAAAGGATACTAGCCTTTTCATGACCCGTCTAATGGTTCTGGTCTGTATCACACTGGTATCTGACATCTTCACACTTTATTATAGGGCTCTGGTCTTCTGTGTTGTTCCATCTTACAGAGTAAAAAAAAAAAAAGAAGATATTTACCTTGTTCTGTTTTGGCCCTTTGTTTACATGCAGTTGCAGAGCTGGGGGAGCGTGTTACAACATTGTAAGGTTTTTTTCATGAATATTTGTGGGTTTTATTAAAGACTGCCTTTCCTCTCCCCCTGCTCTGAAAAGGGAGTGAATAAAATTGTGGGACTACAAGTCCTAGCTGTACAGTACAATGACATTGCCGATATTCAGGATCTTCCCCTAACTGTTCTTGTGCAATGCTCTGCAGACACTTCTTTCAGCCAGCAGAAGATTACAGAGGAGGGAATTCCTCCAGTCTTCGTCAGCTCTGTGTTTGCAGGGTGAGGAGGGAGGGAAGATCCTGTGAACAGCATTTATTTCCTCAGTGCCTGGAAAAGTGGAAACCCTGCAGCTGCTCAGTATATGAGGCAGAACCTCCAACCCGGAGCCTGTGCTGCTGATGGTAGAAGGGGTTAAAATTTTCAGAACAATCCAGGTGGAGGGGAGACACAGGGCAGACAGCTCAGCCAGCAAATCGGGCAGTGCAGGGGGCAAGGCTTGTTGCTCCACCCAGCACAGCCTACACAGTGACATGCAGTGCACAGAGGCAGACTTGCTCCCTCCTGCTGCCTCAGGCTTGTGCACAGATCATCATCAGAACAGGGAAAGAAGCGGATATCACAGGTCATGTTACGCTTAGCTAACTAGGAAAACAGGGCCACTGTAGATGAAGTAAGTGAATTGAAGACCCCTTTAATTTGCTTTGTTAGAAATATACAGAGAACAAAAAAATAATTTGGATAACCCCTTTAATATGCTTCAATACAGTGCTCTGTGAAAAGCCAGCTTCTTTAGCGATGACCTTTCGTGGCTTACCCTCCTTGTGGAGGGTGTCAGTGACTGTCTTCTGGACAACCGTCAAGTCAGCAATCTTCCCCATGAATGTGTCATTTAAAGGCTTAGGAAGCCTTTCCAGGTGTTTTGTGGGATTAACTGATTAGAGTGTTATGCTATTAGTCTACAATACTGAACTTTTTCACAATATTCTAATTTTCTGAGATACTGCCTTTTAAGTTTTTATTAGCTATAAGCCATAATCATCAACATAAAAAAAAAATGCTTGAAATAGATCACTCTTTGTGTAATTGATCCATATAATATACGAGTTTCACCTTTTCAATTACTAAAATAAAATAAACTTTTTGATGATATTCTAATTTATTAAGATGGTCTAGTATAGGAAGGAAGGAGATAGTTAGAACTGACACCCTGATGAACGGGCCCCACCCCCCTCGTTAGGAATCTTTGCCCAACAAGCCTAGAGGAAGGATGTGCATGTGTGAACTAGGCCTAGTCCTGGGAACCTTTATCCCCGAGACTGAAAGCTGCCAGAGAAGCAACCGAACTGAGAGAAAACCCCTGAGAGAAAGAGTACAGACATCCACAGATGGTTGAGAACCACTTAAAGGAGGTGCTGGGACAGAGAGGATTACTATCATCGATACCTTCTATATACAACTTTTGGGATAGACTTCCTTTGTCATATACCTCAATATTGGGTCTACTGCTCAGTAAAGAGATACTTTCTTTATTATAACCAAACAGGCCTGGTCATTGACTCCACCATTCATCTGCTGACCCCTCCAAAGTCTGCCCCCAAAAGTCCAGGGTGTGCCCCAAGGGAAGAAAGGATGAAATGTCCCAACACCACACGCTCGACCCAAGGAGTGCTAGAGGGAGAAGGATTAGCAGCATGAGGACTACAACCACCCTTATTGCTACTGCCACCACTCCCATCCTCTGCGCCGCTCCTGTGGCCTGGTTTGCTGCATATAGTAAAATAGGAGAACACAATAATGACATTACAATAAATTTAGAAATTTTGTGTGACATGTCACTTTAGGAAAGCATAAAGCATTACAATGAAATACTGTAAATAAAAGAGAAGTAATATGGATACATAATCTGATTGCCTTGGGATACAGACACTTGGCTGTAACATGGTTCAAATATCTGCAACCAGAAACAGGACATAGACATGTGAATGAAGCCTAAAAGAGAAAGCAGAAGCACGGAAAGAAGCCAGAATTGGCAAAACTGGAGTTGGATAGAAAGATACTGTAGACATTATCTATTATGTTGTTTTACTTAGCAAGTATAATTGAAGGGGGGCAGGAGCTGTGTTCCCTCTAAGCCTTGGCAGCTGCTGAGCGGGGTCAGCTCAGAGCTGGGCACAGCGCCAAAGGTGGGCGATAGGAAAACCTAAGATAATTATCACATTAAAGAGCATACAGTGTAATCCCTGCGCCATGCTTTGTAATATACACTATAATTCATACACCATGCTGTACAGAATACATTATAATCCCTGCACCATGCCGTACAATATATAGTATAATATACATTATAATCCCTGCACCATGCCGTACAATATAAAACATAACCCCACAGTGTAGGTGTTATACTGTATATTGAATGGCATGGTGTATGGATTATAATGTATATTGTATAGCAAATGTATGGAGGTTACACCATGCCGGACAATAAACCCCTGTGGGATAGATAGATAGACCTATACACAGACTATACCTATACACAGACTATACCCATGTACATATATACAGCCTACACCTATGTACAGTCTACACGGTGTAGACTTTATATAGGTATAGACTGTATATCGGTATAGACTGTACATACAGTGCTGCCCATAATTATTCATAACCCTGGCAAATTTTGACTTAGTTACTTTTATTCAACCAGCAAGTAATTTTTTGACAGGAAATGACCTAGGTGTCTCCCAAAAGATAATAAGACGATGTACAAGAGGCATTATTATGGGGGAAAAAAAACATTCCTCAGCTTTTATTTACATTTGAGCAAAAAGTATCCAGTCCAAAATTATTCATACCCTTCTTAATAATCAATAGAAAAGCCTTTATTGGCTATTACAGCAATCAAACGCTTCCTATATTTGCAGACCAGCTTTTTGCATGTCTCCACAGGTATTTTTGCCCATTCATCTTTAGCAATGAGCTCCAAATCTTCCAGGTTGGAGGGTCTTCTTGCCATCACCCTGATCTTTAGCTCCCTCCACAGATTCTCAATTGGATTCAAGTCTGGGCTCTGGCTGGGCCACTCCAAAACATTAATGTTGTTGTCTGCTAACCATTTCTTCACCACTTTTGCTGTGTGTTTTGGGTCATTGTCATGCTGAAATGTCCACTGGTGCCCAAGGCCAAGTTTCTCTGCAGACTGCCTGATGTTGTCGTTGAGAATCCTCATGTATTGCTTTTTTTTAATGGTGCCGTTTACTGTGATTAGGTTCCCTGGTCCATTGGCTAAAAAATACCCCCAAAGCATTAGGTTCCCACCACCATGTTTGACAGTGGGGAAGGTGTTCTTTGGGTTGAAGGCTTCTTTTTTACGCCAAATGAAGGAAACATCATTGATCATTGTGATGAAACAATTCAATTTTTGTTTCATCTGACCATAACACAGAAGTCCAGAAGTCTTCTTTGTCCAGATGAGCTTTTGCAAAGGCCAAGCGAGCTTTTGTGTGCCTTATCTGGAGAAGTGGCGTCTTCCTTGGTCTGCATCCATGGAACCCAGCAGTGTGCAGTGTCCGTTGGATTGTCTGCCTTGAGACGTTGTCACCAGCAGAGCCCAGATTCACCAGGATGGTCTTGGTGGTGATCCTTGGATTCTTTTTCACCTCTCTAACTATCCTCATGGCCAGCACAGGTGTCACTTTTGGCTTCCGACCACGTTCTCTGAGATTTTCCACAGTTCGGAACATCTTGTATTTTTTAATAATACTTTGCACTGTTGCCACTGGAACTTGAAAACATTTAGAAATGGCCTTGTAGCCCTTTCCTGACTTTTGAGCAGCCACAATGCGCAGCCGCAGGTCCTCACTGAGCTCCTTTGTCTTAGCCATGACTGTCCACAAACCAACTGCAGAGAGCTGCTGTTTTTCACCTGTTGAGTTGATTAAAACAGCTGTTCCCAATTAATCAGGGTAATTAGGATGCTTTAGAACCCCTTGTGTTCCGCAGCTGAATGCCCTCCAGGTCTGTCCCCAGCATACTTATGTAGGAGGCAGCTCTAAGTCTCAGGAGTCTAGCTTCTAAGATGGCGCCGCCAACGCCGCCTCCACGTTGCCTCTCCCTGTGCATTGCTGCTCCTCCTCTTCGGTCAGAAAAAGAAGGAGGAGGCAGCAGTAGCGCAGGAATATGTGGTAGGCGGCGCCCCTCTTACCACGCACACAAAAGGAGGAAGTTTGGCAACTGTGTGGGCATTTTGCAAGCAGGGTGAGCGGGTGCTGAGGAGACTTATTAAACTGGTGAGCGGGGCACAATAATTGCTGCGCTGCCGCTCACCCGCGCAGCTTTGAGGGAACACTGGCCAGGAGGGAAGAGGACGGGAGTAGTGGTATAGGCAATAATTGTGGTAGTGGTTCTCACAGTGGCAATCCTCACTCAGGTGCCCCCTGGGCTTTGCAGTGAAGGAGTGGCGTAAATGTTCTTTCCTTGGTTTAAGATCTCCTGCCTGGGGTAAGGTGGCTTGCCCTTGGTGTTGGTGGGTTTTATGGTGCCATGTAGGACTCCCTTGAGGTACCGGACAATGCTATACTGTGGCAGAGCAGGTGGTGATAAAGAGCAATGCTGAAGCCAGTTTTGGTATAACTAGTCAATGGATCTTATACTGAATGAATGTGGTGCTTGGCACCAGGGCCGTCTTTGCCAAGGGGCAAAAGGGGCAGCTGCCCCGGGCCTAGTTGCTCCTGGGGGGCCCAAGGCAGCTGCCTCTTGAGCCCTGCTAGCCACTGCCCTGGGTGTCAGGCTGTCAGCTACACAGGGGGAGCTGCCATGCCATGCCTGCCGGCACTCCAGCCAGCGTAATGTGTCTGTGAGAGCTGTGATCTAGGACCTTAATGACATCATCACCATGTGACCAGTAACCTAGCAATATTACTGGTCACATGGCTATGAGGTCATCACAGGTCCTTGAGTGTTGCTGGAGAAGTTTGCCTTAACTGTGGAGCTTTTTTTGTGAAGATTACATCAGGAAAAAGTGACAGGTGCTATTATGCTAATGCTAATATACTGTAAACTACTGTATAGTGGGGTGCTTTATACTGTGTGGGAGCCTGTATACTGTGGGGGGCTGTATACTGTGGGGGCGCCTGTATACTGTGGGGGGGCCTGTATACTGTGGGGGGGGGGGGCGGGCTGTATACTGTGAGGGGCGGGCTGTATAGTGTGGGGGGCCTGTATAGTGTGGGGGGCCTGTATACTGGGGGGCTGTATACTGTGTGTGGGGGGGCTGTATACTGTGTGTGGGGGGGCTGTATACTGTGTGGGGGCCTGTATACTGTGTGTGGGGGGGGCTGGAGTGCTATACTGCTGTACTGTATACTGTGGGGGACTGTATACTGTGGGTGCTGTATAGTGTGGAGTGCTATACTGCTGTACTGTATAGTGTGGGGGGTTGTATAGTGTGGGGTGCTGTATATGGTGAGGTGCTATACTGCTCTTCTGTATACTGTGAGGTGTTGTATACTGTGGGGTGCTGTATACTGTGGGCTGCTATACTTCTCTACTATATACTGTGGGGTACTGTATAGTGTGGGGTGCTATACTGCATACTGTGTGGTGCTGTATACTATAGGGTGCTATACTGCATACTGTGGGGTGCTGGGGTGCACTGTAACACTAGGGTGAGCTGAGCCCTGGTCTCCTTCCTGCAGAGCGGTGCCCACTTCCAGCCTGAGCCCAGGTGCCCAGAGCACTGATCCTGAGCCGCTGGAGTCTTCAGAACTGGAAGTATTTACAGTCATTCACTGTACTCTACCAGGTGTGTGGATTTTTTGTGTGTGTGTTGTGGTGGAGGGCGTGATTGCCTGCTAAGGTGTGGGAAGGCGGGATCCAGGGGGCCCAAGTAATTTTGCCCAGGGTCCAATCAATATTAAAGACGGCCCTGCTTGGCACATATATGCACTTGTAAGAGTAGGCACAGTCTTTAAATATTACATCAGATAGATTTTCTCAAGGCTGTATATAGGGGCACAGGGCAGGCTAATGCTTCTCTCAGAGTCCCTTTTCCAGATAAACCATGCAATCCTTCCAGTTTGGCTAAAAGGGGCACACGTGCACGTATTCTCTTCTTCAATTTGTAATTCTATAATACCCAGCTGTGGGATGTAGTTCTTTAAGAGATGGCCAATCTGTCTCCTCAGTATGGAAGGGAGCCTGAAGCTTCTAACCCAACCAAACTGCAGTCCACAGCCTATATACATGCTTTTTCTTCACTGGCTTGTATTTTCCCAGCACTCTTCATTATAATGGCCACTCTACCTTCTGCTAGGCTCACTACTTCTCTGCCTCAGATGCTGGCACTTGCTTCTGTCTCCTTCATCCAGTCTGCTGGATGATATTTGCCCCTTATTGTAACTGCTGCTATCTCTGAGCTTGCTCCTCTCCACCTACTACTCACTTAAGGAGGGTGGGACCAGCCCACACCTAGCAACTGGATCTAAGGGCTGACCAATTAACCCCTTACCCCCATATATATACAGCTTTAGGGAAATAAAGTGTTTATATAGAATCATGAACCCCTTGGCAGCAACTACTGAGTCACTGCATAATCCTTCATGCACACATTTTAGCAGATAGCATTCATTCCTATAGAGCCACACACATCCATATTTTTGGCCGAGCCACATGGCTGTTTTACAAATCATACAACATATCCCGCTCTGTTCTGCGATGCGGATGAAAATAGTCTTTCCTATTGATGGGAGTGAGAAAATTACAAAACCCACACAGAAGGTATCCTCAGTTTGCAGACTAAAATATATGGACACGCTGTGTGCATGAAGCATAATAACAACTTTTAACAGTTTGGTTTTGGATTGTGTGGAGTTTTTATGCCAGTAGATTGAGTTGTATGGTGGAGATAAGTGAGCATTCTGAAAAAACCTACAGTAAATCTATATGAATTGTAGTATTAGTCATTACTCATAACAACATAGCAGTGTGATTCCATTGTGTGAAAATCATAGGGGAAAATCCAATGCCCTTGACTTTGATACAAAAATTGTTGAGCTGCAGTCTCAAACTGTTGCAAAACTATAACATCCAAAATATCATGCTGGGGGTTGTAGCTCTGCAACATCTGGTGAGTCACAGGTTGAAGATTACTGTTAGAAAGATTTATAAAGGCACATTTCAGAACATAGTTTATCTTATGGAGTGTCTGTCAGCAGCTTTTAGGGATCAAAACTGCTGACAACACTATAGAGGTGAGTGGCGCAGACATACCTAGAGTAATAACAAAAGAGAAAGTTAGTAGGTGCACTTTACCATGGCTCAAAATACAAGCCCAAACACAATGCGACAGCACTCTGCAAGCATAGAATATATGAACCAATGCTATATTCACTATATAAAATGAATAGGAGATACTTAACAAATATGAGGTCACCTTGTCATGATGGGTGGGCACAAACATCTTTTTTATTAACTCTTTCGCTACCAGCACCGTACAAGTTTCAAACAGCAGAGACCGGCGGCTAATGACCGTGACCGACAATCACGCCGTTCATGGTCATTAAAGCCTTGAGATGCCGTGATCCTAAAGGTTAAACATTTTCAGAAAATAAAATGGTGCAGAACAAGGAGTACAGATATGTAGATATGTATCAGGTGCTGGGCCCAAGCAAGCAATAAATGGTCAAAGACCCAAAGAACAAAACGGTAGGGTTCACCATTGAAGAAGGAAGGCAACTTGAAGGAAAGGAGAATGAAGGGGTAGAAAAAGAGAGAAAAAGATACCCCACCGTCCTGCTCCCTTCAAGGGGGAAACATGGCCTCACTGCAGATCCCCAGATTGCCTGTAAGAGTGATTTCACAATCACTCACCTGAAATGAGGAATTGTCTGGAAAGGCCTGGAAGGTAAGGTAAGGAGTCCAATGGAGACAATCTGGAGCACTGGAGAAGCGGAAGCAAGCAGTGTCGAATATCAGTCCAGGTTGGTAACAGGTAAACACAGCAGTTTTAGGATAAGGCAAAAGCGTGGTCAGGTAACAATCCAAGTTCGGTAAACAGGTAAACACAGCAGTTTGGGAGGACGCTCAGGAGCTAGATAGAGGCAGGAAGCACAATAATCTGGCAAGGAGGGAGTGACAAGGTCTGGTTTATATAGGAAGTTCCAAGCTGTGGCTGATTAGGTTAAACGAGCAGGACGGCAATACAATTGAATCTAATGCACTGGAAGAGCTGAAGGACCTGTAGTGACATCACAGGTCATGTGACCAGCAAAACAGGCAGTGGTTGACAAGGACCTGCGATGATGTCACCATCATGTGACCAGTGCAAGAGAGGACGGTAGTGAAGAGAAGAAGCTGTGGGGAGGTCTGCTACATGAGGAGAGGTAAGTGAAGGGAGAGGCAGAGCACTGCTGGCCGGGAGTTGAGGTTATTTCACTGGGACTGTATGTTAGGGCTGAAGGGAGGTATGTGACATGGAACTGTGTGTTGGAGGTGGCCGGGGAGGGGGTCATGTTATTTACATGGGACTGTAGGGGGGGGGGGGGGGGGGAGAGCACGCACTCACACGGCCAGGCAGTTCCGTTTCCATAGTGAAGCAGGGAAACCTCTCTGCTTCCTGCTTCACTGATCTACAGAGCTCCCCCTACTGGCCCCACATCGCGCTGCTGGCTGTAGGTGGAGAGCTGAAAGCCAGGGAATCTGCCTCCTGTCATCAGGGAAGAAGGCAACTATGTTTTGTTTTTTTTCTAACGCTGCAGACTGGGGGAAGGGGAGGGGGAGTGTTTTATGGGCACAACTAGATCGAGGGGGCACAAAAGTTGACATCTCTACTGAGGGGCACCTAATCTGCCATAACTAATTTGAGGGGGCACCTAATCTGGCATAACTACTGTGAGGGAGGCACATATGAAGGCATAACTACTGTGAGGGGGCATGTAATCGGGCATAACAACTGAGAGGCACATATGTGGGCATATCTAATGTGAGGGGCACAATCTGGCATAACCACTCTGAGGGGGCACATAACCGGGCATTACTACTGTGGAGGGGCACATAATCGAGCATTACTACTGTGAGGGGCACATAATCTGGTATTACTACTGTGAGGGGACACATAATCTGGCATTACTACTGTGAGGGGACACAATCTGGCATTACTACTGTGAGGGGACACAATCTGGCATTACTACTGTGAGGGGACACAATCTGGCATTACTACTGTGAGGGGACACAATCTGGCATAACCACTCTGAGGGGGCACACATCTGGACATAACTACTGAAAGGGGACACATTTGGCATAACTACTATGAGGGGGCACATATCTGGGCATAACTACTGTGACAGGAACAAAGGTGGGCATAACTACTGTGAGGGGCCACAAGGTGGGCATTAGTACTGTGTTGTTGCACTTAGGGGAAATGTCCTAGATTACCCTGCTGTACATTGGCCTGGCTCAGTCTTACAGGGCAGCACAGCGCCCCCTGCTGGTGATTTCACAGGGGCAGTCACCATCCCTTCCTTATGTAATTATTTTTTTTTTCTCACCACAGGGACCTTGTTCTGGATCCAGCGGACATCACGCCGATGCCAGAGACACCCTGGATAAGGTAGGACCAGATTTTATTAGGACTGGGTGAGTGTAGCCATGCATAAGGCTTAGGGCTCTTTAACACGAGCGGATCCCGTGCGGGTAATCCACTGCGTGAAAGACAGCCAAGCCCCGTTCCGGACAGCAGAGACACGAAGCAATAACATGATTGATAATGCTCCGTGATCTTTTTACTACAAAATCACAGAGAGATAAAGTTGTCACCATGATTTTGTAGTAAAAAGATCACAGTCAATCATGTTACTGCTCCGTGTCTTTGCTGTCCAGAATGGGTCTTGGCATTCACTCACGCAGCGGAATAGCCGTACGGAAAGAGCCCTTAGTAAGAAAATCTGCAGTTTTTTTGCAAAGATGTTTGCACTGTGGCCCATAACACTATAGTTACAGCACTGGTAGGGGATGTAGTAGAAGAGGGGGGTGGAGGCAGGTTGGGGGGGGGGCGACGGGGAGGGGGCCCCATGGATCAGTTTCGCACGGGGGCCCCATGGATTGTGTGTACGCCACTGACCATCTGCGTCCGTTATGAACGGACCGGTTGTATTATCTTTAACATAGCCAAGACAGATCCGTCATGAACTCCACTGAAAGTCAATGGAGGACGGATCAGTTTTCAATTGTGTCAAAGAGAACGGATCCGTCCCCGTTGACTTGCATTGTGGGTCAGGACAGATCCATTTTGCTACGCATCCCATGGCGGAAAGAAAACTGCAGGATGCTGCAGTTTGCTGTCCGGTATGAGAACGCAACCAAACGGAACGGATTGTATTTTGGAGCATTCCGTTCTGTTCAGTTACGTTTTGTTCCCATTGACAATGAATGGGAACAAAACGGAAGCGTTTTTTTTTTTCTGGTATTGAGCCCCTATGAAGGATCTTGTTAGTGTAAAAGTAGCCTTATTTCTACTAAGAGCACTGTGGGGGGACTTATTACTACTGAGGGGTCTGTAGAGAGCTTTATTACCACTGTGGGAACAATAGGGGGCCTAATTTCTACTGGGGGCTCTGTGAGGGTATTATTAATACTGGAGGGCTCTTCTACTAATAGGGGCACTGTTGGGGAGCGTTATCACGGTTGGGGGCACTGTAGGGGGGCTGTATTACTAGTGGGGGCATTTTTTGGGGGCATTATCACAGTTGGGGGCACTGTAGGGAGCAGTATTACTAATGAGGGCATTCTAGAAGGGAATTACTATTGGTGGGACTATAAGGAGCACTATTACTATGAAGGCACTAATGTTTCTTCAGGATAGTATTTGGGGGTATTGGGGAGCACAGCAAGCAGCAGGATAACACTGATAGGACTCCAGGTTGGGAGATGATTATAGAAATGTGAAGAAGCTAAGATGTCTGTGTGTCACACTCAGCAGAGACGAGGAGCGGCTAAGACAAGTTGTCTGGACCGAATGGAGAAGATAATGACAGAGAAGATCTACATTGGAGGTGACGTCACCTGGGAGGCCCTGGATGTGAGAGGTATGTGCTACTGTATAGCAAGTACAGAAAAATGCGGTGTGCGGGGGGGGGGGGGACTTAGAGCACTAGGCCATATTCATTGGGGCTTGGGCCCCGGATTTTTTGAGACCCTAGCAACGTCCCTGCATATAGCATTAGTTAATTTATTGTATGCTTGCAGAGTGCTGTAGCACTGTGTTTGAATACCTAGAGTGCTAGTCAAGAAGGTTGCATGAATAAGAAATCCAAATTTTAATCCTCTAGTGCCGTGACCCTTAAGTGCCTAGAAAGCAGTTCCTTTATGTTCAGAGGCCTTGGCTCTTTGCATGAAGCGCTTCCCCACCCCTCCCCTCTGCTTTGAGTGACTACTCTAGTGGTCTTCATATTGGAGAAGAGTACATTGATTCCCATCAACCCAATGACTCCCAAATCAGCATTTCCTTGAGCGGTAACTTGAAGATTCTCAATCCTAATGTAACAGGGCTCCAGCATGCTGTGAACACTGAAGTATTGCTATGTGGCAGTAGGACTTTTGAGCCCCTCAGGTACCAGGGCCGGGTGCAGCTGCTAGATACCTCTTATAGCAATATAAAAAGGTATTACAAAAGACATATAAAATAAGTGTTTGCTATAAATTTAGCAAAACAGATAAAAGCGAATGTAAAAGTCTCTCACCTTCTAATATTATTACTCCAAAGCAGGCAATTACTGCTGTTCCCGCAATTACTGTCAAAAATAAGCCAACTGGGACAGCAGACAGTGCAATAAAAACCAGGAGTGATAGAGAGAGGAAGGGACGTTCCTCCAAGTACTTTCCTGCTGGAGAGTTCATAAAGGCAACCACCTAGAACAATATGAAAGAAGATACAATAAAATAAAAATAAATAAATAAATACAAAAATAACAATAATCATACGTAAAGAGGTTGTCCCATAATGAATATTCTTTATAGTTAAATCCAGCCGAATAGGAACACGAAATACTAATACAAATATTTTTGGGGTAATGTTAGTATAGCGTCACCTCCTGCTTCTATTGAAAAGCCTTTCTGTGTCCACCTCAGCAAATATGATGAGACAGCGTTCCTGTATTTTGTGTACCAGCAGTGCACAGAATAACATACAGTTGCAAGAAAAAGTATGTGAACCCTTTGGAATAATATGGATTTCTGCACAAATTGGTCATAGATGAAGATCAGATTACATTTTAAGTCACAACAATAGACAGTCACAGTCTGCTTAAACTAATAACACACAAAGAATTAAATGTTACCATGTTTTTTATTGAACACACCATGTAAACATTCATAGTGCAGGTGGAAAAAGAATGTGAACCCCTAGACTAATGACATCTCCAAGAGATAATTGGAGTGAGGTGTCAGCCAACTGGAGTCCAATCAATGAGATGAGATTGGAGGTGTTGGTTACAGCTGCCCTGCCCTATAAAAAACACACACCAGTTCTGGGTTTGCTTTTCACAAGAAGCATTGCCTGATGTGAATGATGCCTCACACAAAAGAGCTCTTAGAAGACCTACGATTAAGAATTTTTGACTTGCATAAAGCTGGAAAGCTGGAAAGGGTTATAAAAGTATCTCCAAAAGCCTTGCTGTTCATCAGTCCATGGTAAGACAAATTGTCTATAAATGGAGAAAGTTCAGGACTACTGCTACTCTCCCTAGGAGTGGCCGTCCCGTAAAGACGACTGTAAGATCACAGCGCGGACTGCTCAATGAGGTGAAGAAGAATCCTAGAGTGTCAGCTAAAGACTTACAAAAGTCTCTGGCATATACTAACATCCCTGTTAGTGAATCTACGATACGTAAAACACTAAACAAGAATGGATTTCATAGGAGGATACCACAGAGGATGCCACTTCTGTAAAAAAAAAAAATTATTGCTGCACGTTTACAGTGAAGTATGGTGGTGGGGGCATCATGGTTTGGGGCTGCTTTGCTGCGTCAGGACCTGGACGGATTGCGATCATCGAAGGAAAAATTTATTCCCAAGTTTATCAAGACATTTTGCACGAAAACTTAAGGCCATCTGTCCACCAGCTGAAGTTCAACAGAAGATGGGTGTTGCAACAGGACAACAATCCCAAGCATAGAAGTAAATCAACAGAATAGCTTAAACAGAAGAAGATACACCTTCTGGAATGGCCCAGTCAGAGTCCTGACCTCAACCCGATTGAGATCCTGTAGCATGACTTCAAGAAAGCGATTCACACCAGACATCCCAAGAATATTGCTGAACTGAAACAGTTCTGTAAAGAGGAATGGTCAAGAATTACTCCTGACCGTTGTGCACGTCAGATCTGCAACTACAGGAAACGTTTGGTTGAAGTTATTGCTGCCAAAGGAGGTTCAACCAGTTAGTAAATCCAAGGGTTCACATACTTTTTCCATCTGCACTGTGAATGTTTACATGGTGTGTTCAATAAAAACATGGTAACATTTAATTCTTTGTGTGTTATTAGTTTAAGCAGACTGTGATTTGTGATCGTCTATTGTTGTGACTTAGATGAAGATCAGACCTACTCTTCCACAAGATGAGAAGCTTAGTGGAATAACCTTACCAGGTGAGAACATAACAGAAAGTAAACAGGAGAAAATCTTGCCTCCATTTTCAGTGGGGTGGTCTGAAAGGGGTGGGGATCATTATTATTATTATTATTATTATTATTATTTTGCAGACAGGGAAGAGGGAGGATGTTCCTGCTGTGGCCAGTTGTCTTATAGCCAGACACTGGACAAAGAGAATAAGGGAGGATATGGCAGAGCTCCTGGGAAACTTTTTTTTTTCCTCCTTTATTTTTTATGTAATAAGAGATTAAAGAAGAAAGATCTGGTATTATTTTCTTGTTTTATGCTTATTTAATATTTAGTGAGTCTCCATTCCTATTTCGGTTTCATGCATTGTTTTACAATGACAATTTACTTACAGAGCCTAGACCTGAGAACATTAATCTTAGGAATATTACTGTATAAATACAATCTTGTTGTTTATTATATTCATTCTAATCTTTTTGATCCATGAATAGAATTACAGTGAAGACTGACCCCGACAAGAAAAAGGAGCAGAATGGGGAGTGAAATTTATATTCAGAGTTTGTGTTAAGGCTCTTTTGTAAAAGGTACAATAAAGAGCATTATAATAAGCACACCTTGTACAAAGGAACTACAGCAATTCCAGTATTCAGCAAAAATATTGAATCGAGTAAAAGAGTTAGAAGAAAAAACACTCATATCAAGAGAGAACTTGGCAGCATGAAGAATAAGCAAAAGTCCCGGTAATAGTTCTGGAAAATAATAATTAGACTATTTTTCAGATTTACATAGCTGCCTTCAGAATTGTCGCGCTTAGTCGTCAACAGCATTTGATATCCTTTGCAAATCTTCTCTATATCCCCAGATAATTTGCAAAAATCCCTAAAATATTATATAATTATAAAGTTATATATAATTGCATTGCATACGATAACTATTTCAAAGTGTAGGGTAAAACTGATGCATTTTAGTTGTATTATCTAAATCAAGATAATTCTGCTTACTATACCTCACTTGAAACACAGCCGACAACTTAAAGACATAATCACTGCACAAGTACTAGTATTAGTGACATAGGCAGCACATCCAAAGGTATGGCCACACGGCAGAGCCGTAGAGTTGCTGATGCACAGCTGCGGAGCAGTACAGCTATGAAAGCTGCAGTAGTGCTCAGCAACCTCATCACAAGCAGATTCTTTTTTCGCCATTCATGGTTACGGGTCACAGAGTAACCTTCAAAACCGCACGTCCAATAATGGTGAACCGTGCAAAGTGCAAAAACTATTAGCTTGTGCAGCAGCAGCTCAGGAGGAGCAAGTGGAGGATAGGAGTGGTAGTAGCTCTGGCACTGATAGCTTTGCACACGGAACACAGTGGCAGTCCTCACAACGATACCCTCCTAGGGCTGTGCAGTTATAAGAGGGTGCACTTTCTTTTCTCGGGGCAGACCCTGTTGATGTGGCTCCTGCCTGGTGGTAGTTGGGCTGCCCATGGTGTTAAAGGGGTTGTGTCATGTCAAGCATTGGTGGCATATCGCTATGACCCACATCTATCTCTAGAACAGAGCCCGCAAAGTGAAGGAGAGCAGACTGCGCATGGGTGGCCGCCCTGCATTCATTTCTATAGGGCATCTAAACATAGCAGAGCACGTCACTCGCCTATTTTCGGCAGTACCATAGAAATGAATGGAGGGCGGCTAGTCGTACGCAGTCTGCTGTCCTTCACTTTTTGGGCTCTGTTCTAGAGATAGGTGCAGGTCCCACCTCTGGGACCCCCACCTATCATACATTGGTGGCATATCCTACCGATATGCCACCAATGCTTGACATGACCCAATCCCTTAAAGTATTTTGGCTTTGTGCAAAGCAGGAGATGTAGGTGCAGTGGGCAATGGATGATGGAGGGGTCAGCAACCAGGCCAATTGTAGCTAACATATAAGTCTCTCTTAACTAATGTGCAGAATAGGAGTAGTAGTACAATCAACAGTATCAAGGTACAGTTCTTAGATGTTACACAGAACTTCCTTTTGACAACAACTGAATATAAACAGCCACAATAATGACAGGTGTAGTAATCCCTGAGCTCTTTCTAAACACTTTGTAGAAAGAGTAGTTCTGCATAAAAAAAAAAGGTTACGTGAACCCGGCCTAACACGCACAGCCTTGCGATCCTAAACAGTCTTTGGATTCCCTCAGGAATTTTCCTCTGTACAGGAATCATGTTTTTTGTTTTTTCTTGGAGTAAAGTTCTCTTTCCTTGCTTTAGTTTCATACATGGACCAAGCATCTGCTTTCCTCACAATCAGAACCCAGAATGAACTGGCTGATGCAGTCCTAACTAGACAGCACCTCCCTCACAGGGGAAAGCTAGTCTTCCTCTGCTGAGTGAGCACATAAATAACTTAACAGTTTCCCCTATAGACAGCTTTTGGGAATACAGAGAAAACACAATACAACGCATTAGCTCTTTTAGTAATGCACCAAATTAACCATTTGTAGTGGAACTGTTCTGGGATTCTGCACAATGTTAGTTGAATACTGTGACGAAACCAACCTCGCCACTGGGTGGTGGAGAAGCCTGGCTACCAGCCTCTTGCCTCAGGATTATGGCCTATGCTAACTTTGAAGGAGAAGACAGACCGGCCGCACAGCTTAAATCTGTGGAACTGTTTTGAGCAGGAAAGCCATGCTTGCGGCCGGCCAAATGTGACTTCCATGGAATTCGGGAACCCCTGCTTGGATATAGGTGGCTTTTGGATATGTTGTTCACCCAGATCAGAGCTGTAATGTATACATTATGGGGATATGTGGGGTTTTGAGGTGTTTTCTGTGTTTTGGGAAAAATGTGTGGTTTCTGTCTGTGAGTAATTAAGTTAGCTCATTATGTTGGCAATTGTATTTTGTTGATTGCGTCACAGACAATGCCAGTGTGTTTGTTAATTGTGTCACAGACAATGCCATTGTGTTTGTTGAATAGGGTTAATTTTGTGTTTAAACTGTACAGGATTGGCTGCTACGTCATGTCCTCAGTATGTCATGTGTATATAAGTCAATGCTGTGTGTTCAATAAAGAGTTCCTGTTTTTACCGTTCATCATGTTGAGGCTGGTGTTTGGGTAACTGATCAACACTGGGGGGATTGATATATGCTGAAGATTTGCTATACTTCCCTGGCTATAACTACTAGCTCTTGTAAGAGCTGTTCTTGCTCTCTGGATTTAGGAGAGGTTCACCCACTGGAACCTGGAGCCTTGTCGTAGGTCCAGAGTGGGTAGGAGACGGCGAGACCTCAACCAAGCTTCGGCGGTTCGTGGGGTCTGCAGCACTTACGGTGTCAAGTGGAGTGCTTGGAGTCCTCGGGAAGCACTAGGAGCATCTATCGACGGAGGTACCCGGTCGGGTGCCAGGATATCCGTTACAAATACTACTGTGGCATGCGTTTTTTTTTTTTTTTTTCAGTGCAGTGTTTCCAATGGGGTAAACCCCAATAGGTCATACTTTATATGGATTTATTTATGAAAATAAATTCTTAATTGAAGGAGAAACAATCCTTTTAAAAAGAATGGAAGGCACAGAGGAATTGAATAGGGTATCAGTAGTAATAGGTCAGAGCAACTGGACTTACTGTATTTTTTTCTTGAAGACGTTTTAATAGTCATCCAACTGGTTTTCTCAATTAGAATGACTTTCACAAGAAATGTCTAGCATTAAATACTGGTAACTCCTGTTTCAGTCATGGAGGTAAGATGTTGATTGCCTTTTCACGAATGAAGCTGTTAAGTGTGATTAAACTGCCTTGGTATATGTGTTAGAACAGCATTGTAAATGGCAGATAATAGATGTGGCACCCCTTAACCTCTATTCATGCTTTTTTTTCCTCATAAATAGATTCTTTCACACCTTTTTTTAACCAGACACAATGCAACAGCACTCTGCAAATATAGAATATATCAACTACTACAATATATTTACCTTATAAATGAATATGTGGTACTTAGGAAATATATTTTGAACAAAATCATTTGTGCCCATCCACCATGGCAAGTTGACCTCATTCTTGGATGGGACCTACCCTATTTGATACCTCTCTCTGTGCCAGCTGGCCTCAATTCAAGGAAAGCAGGTTCCACATGAACGTATAGGTCAGCTAAGAGTGCATTATGAAATGGAGACAGCCACACATCTAATGCAAACTGCAAAGACAAAAAGTCAGCACATCCTGCTAAATCAAATAAGTGTGCATTGCCATGGCTGAACCTACAAAAGTAAAAAAAGATATATATTTTGAAAAATTTCACCTGTTCCCATGCACCATGGCAAGGTGACCTCATTCTGGATGATTTAAGAGGCCAGCTGACACAGAGAGAGGTATCAAATAGAGTAGGTCTCATCCACAATGAATTCACCTTGCCGTGATGTTTGTGCACAAATGATTTTGATCAAAATATATTTGCCAAGTACCTCATATTCATTTATATAGTAAATATAGTATAAGTCCATATATTCTATGTTGTGCAGAGTGCTGTTGCATCGTGTTTTCTTTTTTAATAGTTTTTTTTTTTACTTTTGTAGATTCAGCCATTGCAACAGATACCTGCGCACTTATTTCATTTTGTAGAATGTGCCAAGTTTATCTTTTAGCTCTTTTGAATCAGCCCTCCTCTATGCCACTTACAATGCTCTTCTAACACCTCTCCCAAGGCAGTTTAATCACACATAATAGCTTAAGTCATGCAAATCCAATCAAGATCTTACCTTCATGACTTAATGCTATAGATTTCTCATACAATCCATTATAATTTACAAAGCCAGTCACACTACTATTACTGATAAACCATGACCTGGATGCACGATAACCTTCACAGACGAATTGACTAGGGCTTAGTTAAGAGGTGGGGCTTATTTAAGAGGGTGGCTTCACTCTGCATACTTTCTGTTTAGGAAATATCAGTGGAGGGAGGATATTGAGCCAGAGTTAGCTCAGAAGATAGTCACCAAGAGAAGAGTTTACCTCTTGAGAGAAAACAAGTTCCCATAAGCAGAGCAGAGACAGTATTCCAGCTAGACAAAAGAGCTGAAGGGCAGAAGGATTCACCCAAAGCAAGGATAAATACCTGAGGAAGTTCGCTACCAAGGATAAAGCCAGAATTAGGGCATACGGGCCTTGGGATTGAGACAGCCAGGAGTTCTGAGGAATAGTGCACAGGATTTCTGAGGAAAAGTGCAGCCTGGTCTGTAAGTGTTGTTTTTACCCTCTGAGTATCTTGCAAAGAACATTGTACCTGCCATATATTTAAAGCCTGCTTATTACTACTGCTGTATCTGGAACCTTACAAAAGACTGTATAAAGTTAACCGTTTCCAGTAAAGAAAGTTTGGTTCACCACAACATCGTGTTTCTCACTTATTACTACTATCAATCGGTGTGCCACCGTTACAGGCACTGGCGTCACGAATCTTAAAGGGACCTTGCCCCAGGCACATTAAACACCTGCCACATCCAGGGCACCTCACCCAACATCAGGCCTGGTCCCTACATACAGAGAGTGCCCCAGAGGACCCCTGTGCCAGCCTCTCCATCACTGCTGTACGCCTGCCCAGGGTCTCCCTACAAACTGTGAGTAACCCAGAGCAACCCTCGTTTGCCTACTAACCGTGACCTCACATCGCAATACCCTGCAGGTCTGCGTACTGCACTTAGGCTACTTTCACACTAGCCTTTTGGCTTTCCGTTTGCGAGATCCGTTCAGGCCTCTCAAAAGCGGTCCAAAACAGATCAGTTTTGCCCTAACGCATTCTGAATGGAAAAGGATCCGTTTAGAATGCATCGGTTTGACTCCGTTCAGTCACCATTCCGCTCTGGAGGAGGACACCAAAACGCTGCCTGCAGCGTTTTGCTGTCCGCCTGACGAAGCGGAGCCAAACGGATCCGTCCTGGCACACAATGCAAGTCCATGGAGACAAATCTGTTTTCTCCGACACAATCTGGCACAATAGAAAACTGATCTGTCCCCCATTGACTTTCAATGGTGTTCAAGACTGATCCGTCATGGCTATAGAAGACATAATACAACCGGATCCGTTCATGACGGATGCATGCGGTTGTATTATTGTAACAGAAGCACTTTTGCAGATCCATGACAGATCCTCAAAAAAACGCTAGTGTTAAATTTCCATGTAAAGACACCCAACAATAGGGTACGAGCACATAATATGCTGTGAGTGCTGTATTACACATTCATACTACCTCACAGGTCCACTATAATGTCATGCTCATGAGACCAAAGACACTCTATAAAATAAAATTCAAATAAAATACTAGACATAATGCATGGTCATGTTGTAAGAGGGATTGAGGATATGGCGATGTGGTTGGTTTGTAATATATGGGGAATTTGAGTTTTAGGACTCTTAGTGAGGGGTGGTAGACCTCTATAAATATCAAACCAATGAGCCATGTACTAAAGAAATGGTACTATAGTATGTGCATTTATATATCAGAAAACACACGTGCCTGCCTGCTTGAGATAACCCATTTTTTATGTTGCATAGTATCTGAACCAGAATGGAGGCTGTACATTCAGCAATTCCAGGCTCTGAATACTATAAATAGCTGTGGTACTTACAAATGAATTACGGTACTTTAAAAAAAAAAAAAAAAAAAGTACTGGCAAGCATAGGTCTGCGGTTGTAAAGTGCCTGGATTCTACAATTTTGCATGAGCAGAATACTAATAGATTAAAGGGGTTGTCTCACATCAGCAAAGGGCATTTATCATGTAGACAAAGGTAATACAAGACGCTTACTAACGTATTGTGATTGTCCATATTGCCTACTTTGCTTGCTTGATTAATTTTTCCATTGCATTATATGCTGCTCAGTTCCAGGGGTTACAACCACCCTGTAATCCAGCAGCAGTAGCCGTGTTTGCACACTATAGAAAAAAGTGCTGGCCTCTCGGGTGGCTAAGACCGCGGGAGTGCGCATAGGTGCTTTTTCCCTTGGACTGCAAGCACGTCCACCGCCGCTGGATTGTAGGGTGGTCGTAACCTCTTGATACGAGACATGTACAATGTGATGGAAAAATGAATCGGATCAGTAAAGGAAGCAATATGAACAGTCACAATACTTAAGTAAGTGCCTTGTATTCACTTTCTCTACATGATAAATGCCACTTGCTAAAGTGAGAGGACCCCTTTAAGGATGTTTTTCATCTGAAACACGTAAGCAAGTTCGAGTTTACGGTGTTTTGTACTGCACCTTTGTGGATATGCTGCAATAAAGAGGATACTGCTTTTATGAGATGAAGTTTTCTTCTCCTATTTGTACTGTTCCTTCATTTTTCATAAATGTGGGATTCCTCCAGTTGAAGCGGGCGAGCTGGCTTTGGGCATTTTTTTTATTATATGTCTACAGAACTGTACAGAGTTTTTCTTTCTGTCAGAGTCCGTAAATCATGGCATGTTCATCAAGGGGCCGATTGGCTATAGACCTAACAGGGAAATATCCTGGTGGCCCGATGCCCAGGGGGCCACCCAAGCCCCCATCTCTGCCGCTGGCTGGGTGCATAAAAAGCTATCAGTGGTAATTAACTCTGTGAGCATCAGGTACTCATGTACCCGGCCAGCGACTTTCCCTCCTGAATTTAACTATGTCCCGCATCTCACCTTCCAAGCCCCCTTCTCCATATCTTAAAGGGGTTATTCCATGAATAATGTAAAAAATGAAAATCAGATGGCATATAGGAAATGACAATACCTCTCTAACAAACCTAGAACCAGCCTTGTACCTCACATGGATCCAGAGATCTCCACATTAATTGTTCTGCTACATTTATATCAAGCTGGCAGCTCAAGGGGCGTGTCTTTCTGCTGCAGCTAAGTGGGCGTGTCTTTTCTGCTGCAGCTAAGTGGGCGTGTCTCAGCTCTCCCTATCACAATTCAGCAGGCAGTTGAAGGATGAAACTGAGCATGTGCGGCCATCTCAGTGAGCAGGTCAAAGAAATAAGAAAAAGAACAAACAGCAGGTGGCGCTACACAGATACATCTGATTGAATAACTCTGCGGTATACAAAATTTTTAATTACATGTAATTACAAAAGTATTCAGATCCAGGTGCTGGTTTGAAAACTCTAGAACAGGGATGCTAAACCTGCGGCCCTCCAGCTGTTGTAAAACTACAACTCCCACCATGCCCTGCTGTAGTCTGATAACTGAAAGCTGTTCGGGCATGCTGGGAGTTGTAGTTTTGCAACAGCTGAAGCGCCGCAGGTTGAGCATGCCTGCTCTAGAATATTTTTTATGGGACAGCCCCTTTAATTAGAGACAACTGGATTACAAAGGAGAGATCCTCTTCTCTGTCCACCCCTACATCATAGAATTAATCAGTTTTGTTGGTTTTTGACATACAAATAAATACAATGTTCACAAACAGCACTATAGGCAAAGACATATAAAATGAGTAAAAACCTTGGAGTTATTATTGATGGTCCGCATGACAGAGTTTATCTGCTTCTGTAATTCCTGCATTTTCTCTCCGCATACAGTTTCAGGGCTGGCCATGCTAGTCTCTTGCTGCCAGTATCCAATCACGTGGTTCTAATGTTAGCAATTTCTTGAAAGAAGAAAAAAATATATATTTTACATTCACATACACATTGTGTTTCTTTCTTTCTTTCATTCTTTCTTTCTTTCATTCTTTCTAATAGCATAATATGAAGCGTGATTATACAGCTATCAATAAACTAAAAGAGCTTTAACCCAGGTGGTAAATCAGTCATGGTTCAGCAGTGGAAACCACTAATCTCCTATGAAGCTAAAAACAAATTCTACAATCTGCACAGATAAAAGTGTTCATGTATAAAAATAAAGTCCTGGTTTCTGTGCACCATGCTGCCTGTATCTTAAAGGGGTTATCCCATGAGTAACGTAAAACATGAAGAAAAATATATCATATATAGTGCATGGCAATTGCTTTCTAACAAACTTAGAACCAGCCCTGTACCTCACATGGATCCAGAGATCTCCTCATTAATTGCTCTAATTGGTCTGCTAGATTTATTTTATGCTGGCAGCTCTGGGGGCGTGTTCTTTCTCAGGGGGGGCGTGTCTTTTTACTGCAGCTAGTAGCAGTTGAAGGAGGGAACTGAGCAGGTGTATCCAACTTACTGAGCAGGACAGAGAAATAAGAAAAAGAACAAACAGAAGGTGGCGCTATACAGATAGATTTCAGTGAATAGCTCAGTGGCTATACAATATTTTTAATAACGTGCAATTACGAAAGTATTCAGATCCAGGTGCTGGTTTCAAAAATGTAGAATATTTTTTTGTGGGACAATCCCTTTAAGGGATGGCAGCTTTTGGCATCATTGCTCCCAGATTGTCATCTTAGATGTAAGTTGTTTGGCATCTTAGATGAAGACCGCACCTTAAGGCCTATTTCACATGAGCAAGTTTTCCGCGCGGGTGCAATGCGTGAAGTGAACGCATAGCACTCACACTGAATCCGGACCCATTCATTTCAATGCGTCTGTGTACATAAGCATTTTTTTTTCATGCATCAGTTCTGCGTTGCATGAAAAACGCAGCACTTTCTATATTCTGCGTTTTTCACGCAGCCCTGGCCCCATAGAAGTGAATGGGGCTTCAGTGAAATGCACATTGCATCCGGAAGAAAGTGCGGGTGTGATGCGTTTTCACTGATGGTTGCTAGGAGATGTTGTTTGTAAACCTTCAGTTTTTTATCACGCGCGTGAAAAACGCATTAAAACTGATTGCACCCGAAAGGAAAAAACTGAACGCAATCGCAGAAACAACTGACTGAACTTGCTTGCAAAATGGTGCGAGTATCACTGAACGCATCCCGCTCTAGTCTGTCACGCTCGTGTGAAAGAGGCCAGAAGGGTCCATTCACACGTCCGCAAAATGGGTCCGCATCCGTTCCGCAATTTTGCGGAACAGGTGCGGACCCATTCATTTTGAATGGGGCCCGAATGTGGTGTCCACATCCGCATTTGCGGATCCGCACTTCCGTTCTGCAAAAAAATAGAACATGTCCTATTCTTGTCCGCAATTGCGGACAAGAAAAGGCATTTTCTATGAGAGTTCCGGTGATGTGCGGTCTGCAAAATGCGGGACGCACATTGCCGGTGTCCGTGTTTTGCAGATCTGAAATTTGCGGATCCGCAAAACACATACGGACGTGTGAATGGACCCTAAATAATATATAACTTTTAAACATTTGTCTCCTCTGCACCCTCTCCAGTTTTCCCCATCTCCCTTAATGGCACCTCCAGCCCACCACCACTTCCACAGTGGTAGATGAGTACTCATCAACCTCCAGCTGAACAAGCCTTCTGTGGCCTACAGTTTGTAAGGTGCAGAAGAGATCCCCTTCACGAGTGCATACCATGATAATAGAGATTGTATCATACACATTCTCCCATATGCTCGGTCTGTACTTTATCTATTTTCCTTTTTGCCACAGGTTCAACACGGAGAAACTACTACTACTAAAGTACTACACTTTTCAGCTGTTCAGCAAAGCTTGAGCCCACCAAATTAATAAATAGTAGCCTGAACACTAGTGAAAATTGCAGACAATTGATGTCACTGAGATCCAAAAATTATTATTCTTATGGGAGCAGAAGATGGGAGTGGTAGTGGCCCTGATAATGTGTCACAGTGTACAGTCGTGGCCAAAAGTTTTGAGAATTACATAAATATTGGAAATTGGAAAAGTTGCTGCTTAAGTTTCTATAATAGCAATTTGCATATACTCCAGAATTTTATGAAGAGTGATCAGATGAATTGCATAGTCCTTATTTGCCATGAAAATTAACCTAATCCCTAAAAAACTTTCCACTGCATTTCATTGCTGTCATTAAAGGACCTGCTGAGATCATTTCAGTAATGGTCTTGTTAACTCAGGTGAGAATGTTGACGAGCACAAGGCTGGAGATCATTATGTCAGGCTGATTGGGTTAAAATGGCAGACTTGACCTGTCAAAAGGAGGGTGATGCTTGAAATCATTGTTCTTCCATTGTTAACCATGGTGACCTGCAAAGAAACGCGTGCAGCCATCATTGCGTTGCATAGAAATGGCTTCACAGGCAAGGATATTGTGGCTACTAAGATTGCACCTCAATTAACAATTTATAGGATCATCAAGAACTTCAAGGAAAGAGGTTCAATTCTTGTTAAGAAGGCTTCAGGGCGTCCAACAAAGTCCAGCAAGCGCCAGGATCGTCTCCTAAAGAGGATTCAGCTGCGGGATCGGAGTGCCACCAGTGCAGAGCTTTCTCAGGAATGGCAGCAGGCAGGTGTGAGCGCATCTGCATGCACAGTGAGGCGAAGACTTTTGGAAGATGGCCTGGTGTCAAGAAGGGCAGCAAAGAAGCCACTTCTCTCCAAAAAAAAACATCAGGGACAGATTGATCTTCTGCAGAAAATATGGTGAATGGACTGCTGAGGACTGGGGCAAAGTCATATTCTCCGATGAAGCCTCTTTCCGATTGTTTGGGGCATCAGGAAAAAGGCTTGTCCGGAGAAGAAAAGATGAGCGCTACCATCAGTCCCGTGTCATGCCAACAGTAAAGCATCCGGAGACCATTCATATGTGGGGTTGCTTCTCATCCAAGGGAGTGGGCTCACTCACAATTTTGCCCAAAAACACAGCCATGAATAAAGAATTGTACCAAAACACCCTCCAACAGCAACTTATTCCAACAATCCAACAACAGTTTGGTGAAGAACAATGCATTTTCCAGCACGATGAAGCACCGTGCCATAAGGCAGAAGGGATAACTAAGTGGCTCAGGGACCAAAACGTTGACATTTTGGGTCCATGGCCTGGAAACTCCCCAGATCTTAATCCCATTGAGAACTTGTGGTCAATCCTCAAGAGGCAGATGGACAAACAAAAACCCACTAATTCTGACAAACTCCAAGAAGTGATTATGAAAAAATGGGTTGCTATCAGTCAGGAATTGGCCCAGAAGTTGATTGAGAGCATGCCCAGTCGAATTGCAGAGGTCCTGAAAAAGAAGGACCAACACTGCAAATACTGACTCTTTGCATAAATGTCATGTAATTGTCTATAAAAGCCTTTGAAACGTATGAAGTGCGTGTAATTATATTTCACTACATCACAGAAACAACTGAAACAAAGATCTAAAAGCAGTTTAGCAGCAAACTTTGTGAAAACTAATATTTGTGTCATTCTCAAAACTTTTGGCCACGACTGTACACCCTCAGGCCATCGCTCCCTGAGGTTGGTGCACCAAAAGAGGGGCACCATGTGTTCCCTCAGGCTCTCCCTGTAGCCGTTTACTCCCTGCCTGATGGTAGTTCTGGGGTGCACAATAGGAGTTGTAGTACATCCAGCAGTTATCTGTACACAGTGCTAATTATTCCCAGATGTCCAAGCATAAGCTAAGCAGCTTGTTGCAGCAATGGTCCTCCTAGGCAGTGATGGTCAGTTCGTAGTGTTCGCCAACGAACACATGCGGCTGCCATCTTGACACAGCCGCCGGGGGCCTTGATCGGGCTGTTCTCGGAACTGCCTGCTCCCGGTGACCGCATTTGATTTCAGACCGGCTCGCAGCACAGGCACAGGTAAGGGCTTACCTGTGCATCGCCGGATGGGTGAGTGAAGATGGCAGCCCGCATATGTTCGTTGGCGAACACTGCGAACTGGCCGTCACTGCTCCTAGGTACCCCTTCTCTTCCTAAAATCTCTGTTACTGGGATTTATGGCCAGCAACTACAATATGGCAACAGTGACTGTAGAGTTTAGGGTGCATATGGTGTCTTAACTCGTTTCCCATTTGCGTAGGAGGGTCTGTAATGCTTTATGTTTGGTTACCTTACTGATTCTCACAGTATAGCCATACAAATTCTACTGCAGCTCTTACTTTCTTTCATCTCCTGGAGCACATGGAGGTGCTGAAGGCTCCAGGCCATGAAGCCGAAGTCTGCAGAAGAGGAGCACATGGATACTGCTCCCTACCTCCTTGGCATTATCAGATTTATACTGACCCACATAATAAAGTTATGTTATTTATACCACACAGTGAACACTGTAAATAAATTCCACAAAATAATGTTACAATTTCTATTTTTTTAAATCTTTCCCCATAAAAGTATTTAATACACTATATGAAATTGTGTACTACACTAATGTACCTCAAAATGGTTCATAAAAACTAAAAAAATTAAAACTCATTCTGCAAAATCAAGAAGAAAAAAATTAAAAGTTACGACTGCTGGAACACAGAGGTGGAAAATGTTAATGGTCCTTAAAGGGGTTCTGCAGTTTTTTTAAACTGATGATCTACCCTCTGAAAAGATACTCAGCATCTGATCGGCGGGGGTCCGACACCCGGGACCCCTGCCGATCAGCTTTTTGAGAAGGCAGCGGCACTGGCAGTAGTGCCGCGGTCTTCTCGCTGATGTCACGACTAGTATCACTTGCCTGGGCGCAGATAAGCTCCATTCAAGTGAACAGACCTTAGCCGCGCCCAGGCCATTGATACTAGTCGTGACGTCACTGGGCCAGCGGTAAACAGCGAGAAGGCCGCAGTGCTACTGCCAGTGCCGCTGCCTTCTCAAAAAGCTGATCGGCAGGGGTCCCGGGTGTCGGACTCCTGCCGATCAGATGCTGATGATCCCATAAAGGTGGATTTACATGTCCAGATAATCGGGCAGCTTATCGGGAAGGAACCTGCCTGCGAATGCTTATTTCTGAGAATCTACCCATGTAAAGGTGCCGCAGATCACCTGATGAGTTTGTGCAGTCACCTAAATTATTGATTCTGAGCAGAAAATTGTGCTGTCTAAACAGTGTAAATCAATGAGCTAAATAGTCCTTATACAGCCTGCAAAGTGTCTGTGTAGAACTGGTATCTACCACTACATGGTTACTGTATGGTATTTATCTTTGTATCTTGTTTATTTTTAGTTGCAGTATAGCGGTATTATTCTGTTACTCCCAAGTGGCCCTAATGCTCCAGGTTTAATACATTTACAGTAAATTAAATAAAATGTCTTTCCAAGAATCAAGCCATACAAACAAACCCCGAGGCTTAACAATACTTCTAAACACAGAGGTGCGAAACATCTCCATTACAATGTGAATAACATATGAGCTGTACAGCCACAAACAGTCATTATTATCATTTACTTATAAAGTGCTTACATTTCAAGTCTCTGGAGTATGAATTCTCTCCATACACCTGCTGGGTCTCTTAAATATTAACCAGTAACACCGTGAGCTGGTTTGATTGTCATGAGCATTTTTGGATCCTAAATTCACATCAATACAGACTAGTATTCCCTGACAGGGCTCTGGGGGTAACCGAGTAGTGCACAGGGTGCAGTCACAATTGGGTCATGGAGAGGTCCCTATCCCCCCTCTGCTACAAAAAGGAACTGCAGTGCTATAAATGACATGATAATAAAGGGGAGATAAAATAAAAGGACCGCTTGGCGCAAAAAACAGAGGAACACGACGTGATAAGGTGGATCTTCTTATTTATTCAGAGTACTAAAAACAACGCGTTTCCAGGGAAGACAACCCCCTTCATCAGGTTAACAGTTGCTCCCTAGGGCCATGCAATGATAGGAGGGTGCACCTTTTCTTGCCTCAGGGCACACCCTGGTTCTGGAGTTCCTGCCTAAAGGTAGTTGGGGTGCCCGAGATGCTGAGTGTTTGTATGTGTGCAACACAGGACGCGTGGAGTGAGATGGCCGGCGTATAGTGCAGAAGTCAGTAACCAGGCCGGACGTAGCAGAATAAATGTCTCCCTTTACTGAAGTGCAAATTAGGAGTCCGAGTACATCCAATTATAGCAGACACAGTTCCCACTATACACAGTGCAATTCTTCCCAGATAATGATGTATGGATTTAGGCAAGGATGGGAGTTATGGCCCTTTTCCCTCTCTGTCTTCTCAAGTCTCTTCCTGCAGACTCCAAGGGGGGGGGGGGGGGGGGGGGGGGTAGGGGAATAATACTCTTGTAATGGTGACTGTAATGTCCATACAGGGCTTTGGAGATACAACTGGCCAGGTTTGATGGGTGCCTTAACAGTGCCACTCACTGCAGTAAAGTCTTAACAGCTTTTAGTTGCAGGTTGCCTTATTGACTCCGTTGCTCGGCCAGGCAGATTTTAAGTTCTCTGCCCTTTCCTTTGTCCTTTGGTATATCATTCAGAGATTGGTTAGTCCCTGCAGCTTTCTGGAACTAAGAGGAGGAAGCTTATTGTCATGTCTTCCTGCCTCTTCCAAACTCCAGTCTAAACTCTCCTAAGGTTAGGGGTGGGGCCAGCCCACATCCAGCCTCCTACAAGGGCTGAACCAAGATTGTTAACCCTGACTGTGCCATCCACACACAAGTATGATGGGTACAGTACATAACATAAGAAAGAAAGAATTTGCAGATACCCCCTGCTCTGGAGTCTGCCCTCCTAACATACAGAAAATTTTTTATTATGAAAGCAGAGAACCCTTTTAAAATTACTGTCAATTGCTGGAAGATCTAGGATGACAAGTCTTTGTGCCTAGGGGTAACAAAGCCTCTCATGTGCAAGGTTTATTCTGTTGTGTTTTATGAAAAGATAAATAATTATAAAAAAAAATTCCTCTTCCAGTATACAAAATGGTACATGAGTCACCTTAAATTGTAAAGATAGGATAAGATGGAGATAAATAAACACTTCAACTTTTACTATATTGTCACAGTGTTATTTCCCCGCATCAGCTGCAAGAGGTAAGAGGAACAAGAACAATTACATGGCGCTGTACAGAAGACAGATTCATTGGATTCATATATGGATGAATAGCAATATTTCTCTCTTGTTGGGAGTTGCTATAATTACTTACTCAAAAATTAAATAGGTTCCAGGATAACAAGTTCTGTATTCCTCCATTTTCAATCAAAAGGTTCAAGATGCTTGAAACATCAACCCGCATATCACTAATTGTGTTAAGGTAAGGCATGTTTTTGAAAAAAATAAATAAACAACAACTGTATAATTCCCTATTAGGACACATTTGAGAGATAAGAAGGGTATTACCATTTGGGATAGTACCAGCCACAGAGTACAATGGAGAGAAGTGGCTGCCAGTCAGTGGTGGACTGGCCCACCAGAGTACCAGAGGATCCACCGGTGAGCCAAGGCTCCGAAACCATAGTGGGCCCCAAAGGTCCATGAGACCAAAACATCTGGCTGCCTCTGGAGCCAATCAGCTACTGCTAGGGTCTGCTTCTTTGATTCAAACCCTATTAGCCTTTATTGATGATAAAGGGGTTAAGTCTTGAGAATAGTTTCCTCTGGTGGCCCAAGAATCCCCAGTCCGACACTGGCCAAAGGGGAGAGGGGTTCCAGCATCATAGTAATGTCCAGTATGTGGAGCTGATTTTAGCTTAGCCTTGATCAACTCCAGAGAATGGTTTTAAGTGTCAAACACTGACCACCCATATCAACCTCCTGCTCTACTGGGACTTCTCCAATTTTTTTGAAGACTCTCAAACAATCCCAGATGAGTAATGCCAAGCCTCCTTGCCTCTTTTATGCTATTGATATGGTGGCCAGCGCAATATAAGACAGACTGATTTCTAGGAATGATAGCACCATAACAATAGGGGGTATTAGTTGGACTATGGCTCCAGTGCCTGAATGTTGCCCCTCCACCTCATAAGAGGTCAACTGCATTTTAATTGTCCCCAAGTTTCAAGTTATATCTCTGTATCTGGCAACTCTGTTGAAAGACTAAGGTTGATAAGTTGTGCATCCTTAGCAACTAGGTTGTCAGACATACTGCAGGCTAGCTCATTTGCTCATCTTCAAGATGGAGATGGGATGGCACCGTACATACAGTGGAAAGAGTAGAGAGGAGCTTGGCAGCAGTCATGCCAAGCCATTCAAAAGCTCAAGCTAATAAAGCAATACATACAAACAGTATATGTAATTGAAGTTCTATTGAACAGAATCCCCATTACATAAGAAAAGACAATTTAAAATAGTTATAGTCCCCCTGGTCACAGACAATCATACACTACAGCGTCATGGGGGGGGGGGGGGGGGAGTCAGATTTCACCCACAGCGTAAACTGCAAAAGTGTAAGTAGACCATTGGGAACACCAAGTCCTGGCCTGGTTGCATCAACAAATGCTAGACAGAGGCTAAAGTGTTGAAAAGAGAAAACAAAAACAAGGTTCTGGGACACATAGATGAACAGGAAAGGGGGACAGATCAGAACAAAGAGGAAAGAAAGAGATAGTAAAATAATGGAAAGGATTAAAAAAAAAGTTGGCAAAGAATGAGACCAAAGTCCAGAACAAGTTATGGTCCCCAGTTTTCATACAACAGTTTATATATATGGCCCTCTGGAGATAGGGGTGTTAGAGAAGGAACACAGGAAAGAACGAGGCAACATTTTTGTGAAAAATGTTACTTATACAATAAAGATAATGGGCTTTTGATATAGAAGGCTTGCAAAAAGCATACCAAAAATCATCAAAATACAAAAGGCTTTGAAGACTATCACGAGAACATAACATTCAAAACCCTGCTGTGAAAATACGATTGATGTCGTGTGAGGTTACTTTGGAAGAATAAGAACACTCCGCTGTCTACAGTGTTAGAAAAAGTAATAAAACAATATCTAGTTCATTCACACATTGCCGAGTTCTCTTTCTGCTACAGCAAAACATATGAGAAATCATTATCATTATACAGTTTGTGAATTTCGATCATAGCACTGAAAGGTAATAGATAATTTACAAGATTTAGGGCTCGTGCACACGGGCGTGTGTTCCCCGTTCTGCAGTCCTCAAGATACGGAGCAGAGGCACGGATCTGAAGCCCATGGAAGCACTACGAAGCGTTTCTGTGGGATTTCGATCTGTGCCTCCACACCGCAAAAAACGCGTTCAAGTGAATGGGGCTGAGCGCGATACCAAGTACAGCCGCTATACAAGGTACGGCACTATGCTTGGTAAGCTGCGAGAAGGCAGCGGTGCTCACAGGAGCGCCAGTGTCTTCTCAAAACAGCAGAGGATAGGTGATCTGTTAAAAAATCCTGGAGAACCCTTTTAAGCCTTTATTCCCAGATGCTATTTACATACTAAACATTGCAGGTTACCTCTCACTTTTAGGTCCCTTTCACACAAGCGATTTTTCCACGCAATACGTGATGCGAACGCATTGCGCCCGCACTGAATCCGGACCCATTCATTTCAATGGGTTTGTGTACATGAGCGTTGTTTTTCACACATCACTTGTGCGTTGCGTGAAAATCTCAGCATGTTCTATATTCTCCGTTTTTCACACAGCCCTGGCCCCATAGAAGTGAATGGGGCTGCGTGAAAAACGCATCGCATCCGCAAGCAAGTGAGGATGCAATGCGTTTTTCACTGATGGTTGCTAAGAGATGTTTGTAAACTTTCAGTTTTTTATCACGCGCGTGAAAAACGCATCAATTCGCATTTCCCCCGCGCGAAAAAAACTGAACCACTGAACGCAACCACAGACAAAACTGACTGCGAGTTTTCCTGAACGCATCGCTTGTGTGCAAGAGGCCTTATGCAACGCTCATCCTGCCTGAAGGTATAGGACCTTCACACCATATACATCTATGCCTCAATATATAGAGCATTTAACCCACAATAAGGAACACTTAGCTCAATATCTCACAGCAGCTTAAAGTCATATACCCACTACAAGGGTTCCAAGTGAAGATGTCAACCTACATTGTATTCTACAGCTTGATTCTGGGTGGTACTGCCATCCTAACAGGGTTAATGAAAACCCTTAGCAACAGAACAGAACTCACAGACGACATGGGTTTTCTTGTAAGGCCTCTTTCACACGCCAGTGATTCAAATACACTCGCCATCCATGGTCTCCATAGACTTCTCACATATCCATTGGCTTTAATGTTTGTATTTACACATCATTGATTTTCCATGAACCGCGCGCGGGTCTGTGGTTGCCCCACAAAAGCATGCCCTATCCTGTCTGTGATTATGGATCCCTCATACACATTATAGTCTGAATCTGTGAAAACCATGGACACAACAATGATGGCACCCGTGCTTGGTCCATGGTTTTCACAGACCATTGGTAGGAGTTTCTCTGGAAACATTTTCATCCTAGCAGTGTCCACAGACCAAACACAGATCATTTACAGACATCTTCACTCATGAACCACTGACCATCTGGTCACGGATCTCATCACGGACCGAATGTGTCCTAAGAGCGACGAGGGCATTTCCAACCCTCTTACAGGTATGCAGATACACCAATTATAGTAATAATAATTATAATAATAATCACTGTAATGTAGTTTTACTCAACCCTGAATTTTGAGTGAGTAATGGTCTACAACTGCCGAGTCGCCCATATTACACTGATGATTCATTCATAGCTAAGTCACTATAAAAACATACAGAACAGAGACTATATATAAGCAATGATAAAACAGGCTTGACAGAATGTGACACGGAGCAGTTTTGGGTACCATATTTCCTTATAGAGAGTGCCTATTCAAGCCTAAGGAGTCTTATAGGCCAGCCAACAGCCTCTAATGCCACAACATGTAATGTAGATATCCTATAAATCAATGTTTGACTTTTTAAACAGGCCTTGAGACATGACTTGGACAATAATTACACCAGCACCTCATCTGCAGATGGCTGTTTCGGAGTGATTGCCCCTCAACAGCTCTGAGCAGAGAGCACTGGCCTAAAGGGGTTGTGTAGGCAGTAATATTGATGACCTATCCTTAGGATAGATTATCAATATCTGATTAGTAGGGATCCGACTCCCGGCACCCCCAGCTGTTTGAAGAAAAGGCGGCGCTAGTGCGAGTTCTACCCCCTCTTCAAGATTACACGATGCGTCATCTTGTTTGCAGCAGTGGGACAGTGTAATCTCTAGTGCAATTACATTGCACCACCAAGACTTTCGAGATGACACTCAGTGTAATTTTGAAAAGGAAGTAGCATTCGAACGAGCGCCGCCTCTTCTTTAAACAGCCAGAAGTCGGACTCCCACCGATTAGATATTGATGACCTATCCTGAGGATTACTGGCTGTACAAACCTAAGGGCCTAGGTAAGGATTCTGGGGATACTATATCTCCTTATGGAGAGCGCCTTACTTCAGCTTAAAAATGCATGCTATTTATGTCAGCAGTAACTTTATTGAGGCACTTAAAAATATTTAAGAAATTCTCAAAAATAATACTTCATAATACTCCTTTTCCAATACTTCCCCATCCCTCGCTTGGCTCTACTTCCTGATGCCCAGCTTATCCCTATGCTAGGCCTACCCTAAGGAAATTACATCAATATAACATTGAGGGGGACCCACACTCGGCATCACTGTTTTTGGAAGGGGCGCCGTGCTTGCTGGATCCTCCTCATTGCTCCATACTGCACTCGCAATGGACAAAGCACAGTCACTACTAAAACACTTTATATAAGGAGTGCACAACCTTTTCTGGTCAGAGGGCCACATCGTCAGATTGAACCATTCTCAAGGGCCACCACAAAATTTAAACGTGTATTCCCATTTGAGATATCAATGGCATATCAAAGGTATATGCCATAAATGTCTGATAGGTGGCAGTTCCACTTCCAGAAGTCCCACTTATCAGAAGAATAATGGTCGTCTTCTCCCCTGTTCATGATCCAGAAAGGAAGAGACCATGCATGCTTCTATCTCCATTGTAGTTTAGGCGAGTCCACCGCTTCATAGCCACACAGTGCATTAGTACTTGGAGTACCTACCCCAGCATTCGGCCTCTTGCACATGACCGTGGTTTGGTTCCACAGTTTTTGTGGCTCAGGTGCGGACCTATTTACTTGAATGGGGCCGCAAAAGATGTGGACAGCACTCCGTGTGCTGTCCGCATCCGTTGCTCAGTTCCGTGGCCCTGCAAAAATTATAGATCATGTCCTATTCGTGTCCGTTTTGCAGACAAGAATAGGCATTTCTATAATAGGCCATCTGTTCCGTTCTGCAAATTGCGGAAGGCACACGGGCGGCATCCGTGTTTTGCAGATCCACAATTTGCGGACCGCAAAACATGGCACGTTCGTGTGCAAGAGGCCTTACGCAGCACTTCTTTGTGACATGCAATATCCATGTAAGGGCTCATACACATGAACATATTTTATTTCCATGTCATTCCGTTTTTCTTTTGTGGACCATATGCAGAACTATTCATTTCAACAGGCCAGCAAAAAAAATTAAAATAAAGCTACTTCGTGTGCATTCCATTTCTGTATGTCCGTTCCGCCAAAGAATAGAACATGTCCTATTATTGTCCGCATTACTTTTATTATTCTGTTCTGTTAGGGGCCAGCTGTTCCGTTCCGCAAAATAAGGAATGCACACGGACATCATCTGTGTTTTTTGCAGACCACAAAATACATACAGTCGTGTGCATGAGCCTTAAGGTTTTGTTCACACTTCAGTTATTTGATCAGTTATTTCCTTCAGTTAGGGCTCATTCACACGACCATGTGAACGGATCCGTACCTGTTCCCGCAATTTTGCGGAAGGTCTGCGGATCCATTCATTTCTATGGGCCCTCAAAAGATGCAGACCGCAGACAAGATGGAACATGTCCTATTCTTGTCCGCAATAATAGTCTAATTTATGATGATGCACGTGCATTTTCTGCCAGCACAAAAGGTAAGTAAAAGACTGGTGTGAAAAGCTGGTCTTTGTAAATGACCCCCAGTGTCTGTGAAGAGTAGGTTGATACTGCCGCGCAGCGTTGGACTCCATAGACTATAATGGGTCCAGCCGCTTTCCGCTGGACACCTGAACTGTTTAGGTCCTGTACAGGGATGAGTGAACTTCTGTTTTAAATTTCAGCTTACAAGGTTCGGGTTATCTAAGAATTCTGTTATGGATTCCGAATCTTGTATGCCAAACTTGGAAACAGAAGTTCGCTCAACACTAGTCCTGTATTAACCCCAGCACTCATGCTGGAAAGTGTCCGGATCCCATTATAGGCTATTGGGTCCAGCAGTGCACAGCACTATCCGGCTACGCCGAATGACGCAGATGTGAATGTACTTATGTGCAGAACAGGCGCAGACTGGGAACTTAAAGAGGCCCTGGAAAATATAAAACTAATTGTGGCCCTAATATTGTAGGTGGGTGCAAATTGGCAGAAGATGGGGTAACACAAGTAGAAGGGGCGAATACAAGTTAGCAGGATCAGCAATACTATAGTACAGCACAAAATACCTCCCAAGAAGCTGACCCTGTATGATGCCCATCAATAGCTGCCATGTTCTGTCCTCCTCCCCTAATTGTCTCTAATTAAGATATGGAGCAGAAGGCTTAGGAGGTGAAATGTGGGCCACAGCACCATGCCAGCCTTACCTTCGGCATGCTGCCTGGACTTCCTCTAATAATGACCCCTATAGTTCCGCCAGTAGTATGTACCCAGCCAGTGGCAGTGAGTAGGGCTCCGGTGGCATTATGGGCATTAGCCTACCAGGTAAATTCCCTGCAATATCTATGGCCAGTCCACCCCTGGTGCTAAAGCACTTCATTCCACAACTTACAGCACTGTTTTCCCCTATGTAACTTGTCACCAGGGGCAGATTTGGTATATCTTAGGCCCCAAGCAGATATGTCTGGGGGCACCCCACTGCACCATCTTGTCACATCAGCCTGCCAAGCCCCACTCTCAGCTGGTATGTGGCCCATTGCCACATTCACATCTACGGTGAACGTTTGTGGCAGGCCTGCCCGGGACTACCTGGCATTCCCAGATTTAACAGATCATCGCCGGATGCCTATTGACCATAATGGGATCCGGCGGCTTTCTGCTATGAATGCCAGGTTCCGGACAGACAAATACTGTTGCATGGAGCGGTTTTTGTCGGGCCATCAGCCGGCATTGCCGCCGGATCATCTCTAAGGCTAGGTCTACACGACAACATTTGTCGCACTAATGTCGCGCGACAATTTTTATAATGGCAGTCTATGGTGTCACACTGCAACATGCAACATGCTGCGACTGCGAAGCAACAGTCGCAGAAAATCCATTCGAGATGGATTTTTCTGCGACTGTTGCGTCGCAGTCGCAGCATGTTGCATGTTGCAGTGCGACACCATAGACTGCCATTATAAAAATTGTCGCGCAACATTAGTGCAACAAAAATGTTACATGCACACGGACGGTGTTTGTTTCCGTGTCCGTTCCGGCTTTTTTTTTCAGATAGGATGCGGACCCATTAATTTCAACAGGTCCGAATCAGTATGTCAGTTCTGTAGCCCCGCAAAAAAAAAATAGAACATGTCCTATTCTTGTCCGTTTTAGGCATTGTTACAATAGATCCACACAAAAAATAACGGATGGCATACGTTTTTTTTGCGGATCCACAATTTGTGGACCGCAAAACACATACGGTCATGTGCATGTAACCTTACATCCGTTTTTTCAACTGACCACCTGTAAGGGTCCTCCAATCATTTGCTTGGTTTGCATGCTGGTAAAGTCCGTCACTGCTTGCCACCTTTAGGCCCTGAGTTATAGGAGCCCGCAGGGTGATTACAAACACTGCGACCTCTATCACTACACTGAGCTACACCAAGAGTTAAAGACATAAGGTTGTATATATCTGCTAGCGTTAATATACATTAGTACGTCTTTACCTATGCCATAAGCCGTGATCATCTGCTCCTGTGCCAAACTAGCAAGACCTAGGCCACTCACAAGGTGCAATGTGTAAGGAATCAGCAGGTAAGGAAGCAGCAGACGGTGAAAGTAACCTCAGCCTCTTACCTCTCAGGGCTGCCTGTAAGATCCCTTCCATACTCACTAACACAAGAGAGACAGAGAGAGCAGCATTTCCTATAGACTCCCCGCCCCAGGGATCTGCTCAGACACAAGACCAGCCTTCATCGCCTCCTTGCAGCGCCTGCCTG
The DNA here is from genome assembly GCF_014858855.1 of Bufo gargarizans. NCBI lineage: Eukaryota > Metazoa > Chordata > Amphibia > Anura > Bufonidae > Bufo > Bufo gargarizans. The sequence continues at coordinate 136,190,108 of NC_058087.1, read as the reverse complement.
ATCACTCCTCCTTCCTGGTCTCTTTGGCATTGCATACTTTCTTCCTGCACTGGCACACGCTGTTATTAAAGTCACAATAATAACAGAGCCAAAAAGTTCTCCGCTGACGTGTTTTATAAGAGCGATAAATATAGACGCCTGGATGGCTCATGGAGATGCATGCATTTCTGTCAGTGGGGCAGAGGTGACCTTATCATTCTTCTAGAACGGTATAATCAGTCTCATGCTGCCTACTCCATTGCAGTAAACATTCCTACTTCTGAAAGGGAAGTTTCTGGAACTTTTGAAAGGCATTTAATTATCTGCTTCTATACGTGTTGCAGGAAGGGGACATGTATATGTATCAGTTTTAAAAAGCGCAGTCGCTGTCACCTAGTTTTTGGTAAGTATTTAGCCGTTGCTTGTTACCGATTCTTCACACTGGTTCATAGGTGTCTGGCTACACGGTCAGGTTTTCTGATGCAGTTTTGGAAGCCAAAATTAGGAATGCAGAGAAAGGGAAAGGAGTGGAGAGAAAGTATAAGGCCACCTGCACACGTTGCGGAATATGTGCGGTTTTCTGTGCAGAAAAACCACAGCGTAGTACATTACCAGCAAAGTGCATGAGATGTCATGTAAACTTCGCAAAATTTTTTCTGTGCGGAAATTGACTTGCATTGCGGATTTTCTAATCCGCAGCATCTCAGTTATGTTTTTGGTTTTCGCTGCGGATTTCTCCCTTTTCCAATGAAAGGTGAGATCGGCGGCAAAACCGCATGTAATCTGCACCAAAAACTGCTGTTAGAAATTGCGGATTTTGGTGCGGATATGCTGCAGAAACGCACATAAATCCGCACAGATTCCGCACTGAATCCTGACCCATTCATTTCAATGGGTCTGTGTACATGACAGTTTTATTTATTTTTTCGAGCATCATTTCTGCGTTGTGGGAGAATTGCAGCACTTTCTATATTCTGCGTTTTTCACTCAGCCCTGGCCCCATAGAAGTGAATGGGGCTTCAGTGAAAAACGCATTGCATCTGGATGTAATGCGTTTTTCATTGATGGTTGCTAAGGGGCTGTTTCACACGAGCGGATGCCGTGCGTGACATCCGCTCCGTGAATGACAGCCAAGACCCGATGCGGACAGCAGAAGCATGGAGCAGTAACATGATTGATAATGCTCCGTGCCTCTCTGTGATCTCTTTACTACGAAATCACAATGACAACTTTATCTCACTGTGATTTCGTAGTAAAGAGATCACAGAGAGGCACGGAGCGTTATCAGTCATGTTAATGCTCTGTGCTTCTGCTGTCCGCATCGGGTCTTGGCTGTCATTCACGCAGCGGATGTCACGCACGGCATCCGCTCGTGTGAAACAGCCCTAAGAGATGTTGTTTGTAAACCTTCAGTTTCTTTTTCACGCGTGTGAAAAACGCATCAAAATGGATTGCACCTGTGCAGAAAAAACTAATCGACTGACAACTATTAGATTGATTATATAGAGCATGCTGCGTTTTTCACGCATCGCACAAGTGATGCATGAAAAACAACGCTCATGTACACAGACCCATTTAAATGAATGGGTCAGGATTCAGTGTGGGTGCTATGCGTTCACGTCACGCATTGCACCCGCGCGGTAAACTCAATTGTGTAAAAGAGGCCTAAGGCCTCCTACCCAGGACCGTGTCTATATTACAGTTCGCAAAATACGGACACCTTCCATAAAATGACTATTCTTGTCCACAATACAGATAAGCATAAGGGCTCATGCACACGATCATATTTTTATTTTGTTTCTGTTCTTTTTTTCATATATTTTTTTTGCAGGTCTGTATATGGAACCATTCATTTCAATGGGGCTTAAAAAAAAACTGAAATTACTCCATGTGCATTCCACGTCTATATGTCCGCATGTCCGTTCAGCGGACAAGGACAGGGATTGTTACAATAGATCCACACAAAAAAAAAGGATGAAACACGAACGTCACACGGATGTCATCCATTTTTTTTGTGGATCTGTGTTTTGCGGACCGCAAAATACATACGGTCGTGTGAATGAGCCCTAAGACATGTTCTATAATTTTCAGAAAGGACACACGAAGGCGGACAACACATGGATGACATCCGTGTGCTGTCTGTTTATTTAGCGGACCCATAGAACTGAATATGTCCATGTGAAATCCGCAAAAAATGCTGATCGGACAGGCATGTAATATGCAGTTGTGTGCATGAGGTCATACTGATGAATTGTTGGATAGACGTAATGGGGTACTCTATGATTGGAGAGCAAAGGGCCCATGTACTGTTCTTGTCCTGGGGTCATCAGCTGTCTATGGCTGCCCCTGTTAGCAGGAAATGTAGTGGTCATAGTATGGGACGTGTGACCTGCTTTATAAAAGGGGAACTATATGTGAATTACCTTATTAGCATAGGAAGGGTACATTCACATGACAGTGAAAATGGCCATGTGACAGTCGTTTTCAGAACCACTGCAGTCTATGCTTCTATTCACACGGACATTTTTTTTAATGGGCCGTGAGTAATGGCCGTAAAAAAATAGGACATATCCCTTTTTGCCGGTTTTCATGGACTGACAGCCCCCATACAATTCAAATGGCCCCTGCCCAACTATTGAAATATTTTCAGCACCAGCCATGCAATTTAGGGCTCATGCCCTCCGAGACATACGGTCCGTGAGCGGGCCATATGTCCTGGAGCGGCATACATCGTGCGCACGGGAGCGTACAGCATCATAGGCTACTATGATACTGTGCGCATTGTCCCGCAGTCATATGATATTATGAGTGCAGGACAATTGCCCCGCGGGCGGCCCGATGCTCACCGATGCGCGCATAGTAACCTATGATGCTGTGTACTCCCATGCACACGATGTATGCCGATTCGGGACATGTGGCCCGCTCACGGACCGTATGTCTCGGAGGGCATACGGTCATGTGCATGAGCCCTTACCGTGATTTTGTCGCATATCGCAAGCCCCTTGACAAATATCCCCAATAGTGTTAAGGGCATAGAATTCAGTGCTCCAGATGGCGACCAAAACGGTCGCCAATGCGCCTTAAAATTTGCAGATGGCGACAAGACTATTTAGTCTTTTTGCCATTTGCGACTGGACCGCCGGGCTGCAGCTGAATATTGTGGAGGAGCACAGGAGCCCATAATTCCTTGCCCCGACGCTGTCATAGGCTTCAGGCCTAGAAGGCCTGAGGCCTCTGTGGTAGTAAAAGCCCAGAGCAGGTGGACGATGTGTGCGCATCTGCGTTGCACCATCCTGGGTCGTCTAGCAGCGAGTGAGCGCCGCCAAAAGGACACAGGTGAGAATTAAAGATTTTAGATTTTTTTTTTTTTTAAGTGCCGGCATTGGGGGACATTACTGGCCCAAAGGGTGGCACTGGGGGACATTAGTGGCCGGAAGGGGGCACTGGGGAACATTACTGGCCAGAAGGGTGGCACTGGGGCACGTTACTGGCCAGAAGGGTGGCACTAGGGCACATTACTGGCCAGAAGGGGGGCATGTGTGAGATTGTGAAACAGCTATTTCTGCATAATGTCTGTACTTAAACTGTAATTTGGCTTTCCGGGCACTAGAGGCCACTGTTTTGCAGCTACAGCCAGCACACTCTGAGATTTGAATATGCAAAACAGATGATGACTCATGCTGCTGCCTGTGAGTGAACCAGGAAGTGTGTTGATCTGGCATGGTGGAAGGATTGTGCTGTGAGGGACTGAATCCGATTCCATCCTGGCTTGCAGATGTCCGGCAGTTAATGGACACTCAGAAGAAGGAGAGTAGCTGTAATATCCTTTCTGTATTCAGCTCTTTTGAAAGAGAGGTTGTCCCAGGAAGACCAGTCCAGTGTGTGGACAGAAGGCCTCACTATCAAGCAAGGCCGCACGGTTGCTGAGAAGTTGGTGGCCATCTCTGGTAGGCTGCATCCTCGGGCCCAGAACGGACACAGGTCTGTACACCTGGTTACTGATTGCAATATATTGTGTGGCGCCTGAAGTTACAGAGACTAGCCTAGGCCTAGCATTAGTTAGTCAGTTAGGATTTATATCGTTTTGCTAGGCTGTACTGTACTGGACTGCAGCGCAGTTATTGACTTGCAGGCTCTGCTGTGTTTGCCACCGGCTAGGGGTGTTCTCTGTAGCGGCACAGCACGACTTGCAGCCTCTGCTGTGTCCACCATCGGCTAGGCCTGTCCATTGGGCAGGGACATTTACTGTGGGTCCGGGATATAGCGTTTCTATGCATGTTTGTATTGCTTTGGTGATGCTTATGTTATTACTTGTTGTTTAAGTAAAGTTTTCTGTTCTTGCATATTAAGCTGGTGTCAGTGTCGCTTTCCTTGTCTGTGAGTTCACTGTATTCTGGGGAGCCCACCCCGGTACACGGCGTACAACTTGGTGTAGTCTGCAGGATACAGCGACCGCTATGGACGGGAACACGGCGGGAGATCGTCCCCCGGCGCCAGTGGTGCCGGATCAGAACCCAGCTCAGGGTGCATAGGCGCAAGTTCAGCTTGCCCCCAACAATATCGCTACCCCAGTAGGATACATCCCTGTAGGGGCACTGCTGCGTCATCTGCCAAAGTATGACGGTAGCAACATGACATTGCAGGACTGATTCTGACCAGGGAGCATGCTTTCAGGGTACTCTAATGAATGAACTGTACCAACTGTATGGGATTGAACGCTCCTGAACCACTCCATATCACCCACAAGGAAACAGGGCATGCGAACGCTTCAATCAGGCCCCTCTGTTGGGTTTGCCGAAAGTACGGCCATATGGTCAGAGAGTGCCCAGAACAGGTAGCGTCAGAGCCAACGTTAAACTTCCGACCGCTGCAGTAGCTGGGCGTCCTGCGGCGGTGCACCAGAAGTTAAGCCCTCTGCGTGAAGAACGTGATCTGTATGCCAGCAGCCCCGTATTAGAAGCCGAGCTGGAAGGCCGAAAGGTTTGCTGCCTAGTTGATACAGGGTCAGAGTGCACTCTAATGCCTTTGGAGTTCTTCAAGAGGCACTTCAGGCATATGATGGAGCCCAAAGATGGGAGCGTCATCAGGCTGACGGCTGACGATAATAGAGAGATGGATGTTCGAGGGATAGTCTGGATGCGGGTCCGACTGTTTGGGCAAGATATCGGCAAGAAAGGGGTCGTGCTGGTGGACCATTCGTCCCGGAAAGGAATGGACTTGACCCTGGGCATGAATATACTGATAGACCTAGACCATCAACTCTATGCCAAGGAAGGGCCGAAGTACTGGCAATGGGCCACCGCACACCGACCTACCCAGAAGGTCTTACAACAAATGGTGAGGAGCTGTAGCCTGCAAAAGAGTAACCTGTCCGGACGGGCCATTGGAGATGTGAGGGTGCTACGGAGGACTCCGTTGAAGATCCCACCTCTACAGGAGCGAATATTGATGCTGCCAGTGGGGGCTGGACGACGACTGAACGGACTGGAGGTCCTGATCGAGCCCGCTTATCAAGAAGAATCGCAGATTTGCCCCCACTGGTAGCCCGGCCATTGCCGTTGTGAAAGACAGATATGTGCCTATACGCTGCTGTAATGTTGAGGACTGCGAGTTAACCGTCCCCGCAAACACCCTGCTGGCCAAAGTTTATGTGTCCGAAGGGGATATTGCTCGACGAAGGGGCTTTACGCTGCAGCCGGATAGAAGATCAGCCTGGACCTATGCTGTGGAGATCCATTCAAGGGAAACCCTGACAGAGGAGTGGAAAGGTCGAGTGATCATGGCCCGTATGGGAGTGGACTGCAGACCCCTGACCCCGGGAGAACAAAAGCTGCTGGAAGACACCCTCTGGGAATTTCAGGAGGCCTTCTGCGCCGATCAGGGAACGCTACCGGCAGATCCCACCTAAGATGTATCAGGAGGTGAAAGATATGGTGGCCAGCATGTTGGAGAACCGGGTGATCGAGGAGAGTCAAAGTCCGTGGGCTGCTCCGGTAGTCTTGGTGCGGAAGAAAGACGGGAGTCTCCGGTTCTGCGTGGATTATCGGAAGCTGAATGCTCAGACCGTCCGGGATGCCTATCCCCTTCCGAGGATTGAAGAGTCATTATCAGCCCTAAGCCAAGCTAAGTTCTTCTCAACTCTTGACTTGGCTAGTAGGTACTGGCAGGTGCCGGTGGCCAAGAAGGACAAAGCCAAGACGGCCTTCATTCTACCTATGGGACTCTACGAGTTCAACCGGATGCCCTTCGGCCTCTCCAATGCTCCGGCGACATTACTTCGAATCAGTGTTAATATACCTGGATGACATAGTAGTGTTCGGGACCTCCTTTCAAGATCACCTCCAGAAGCTGCGGCAAGTCTTGGGACGGCTACGAGACCATGGGCTCAAGATCAAGCCAAAGAAATGCCAGCTGTTCCGACAACAGATAGAGTACTTAGGACATGTGGTCACCCAGGAGGGGGTAAAACCGGCCCTCAGCAAGGTGGAGGCTGTTCAGAAGTGGCCCCGGCCAAGTACGCTACGGGAGGTACGGGCATTCGTGGCACTGGCCGGCTACTACAGGAGGTTTATACCCAAATTCGCTCATCTGGTGGGCCCGTTAAACGAGTTGCTAAGAGGCACGGCTGGGGGCCCGAAGAAACGCCCCGTCAACTGGGGGCCCCGGCAACAAGAGGCCTTTGAAGCGGTGAAAGAGGAGCTGACCAATGCCCTGATCCTGGCTTACGCGCGGTTTGATACCCCATTCCTGCTGTATACTGATGGAAGCCTACATGGTTTGGGGGCCGTCTTGTCCCAAGTCCAGGATGGATGAGAGAGAGTCATCGCCTATGGGAGCCGGTCCCTAAGAGAGTCAGAACGCAACCCTGATAACTATAGCTCCTTTAAACTGGAACTACTGGCACTGGTGTGGGCCATGACCGAAAGGTTTGCAGAATACCTGACTGGTGCAGAAGTGACCGTGATGACGGACAACAACCCGTTGGCACACCTGGAGAATGCCAAGCTCGGCGCACTCGAGCAAAGATGGTTGGCCCGCCTCTCTAAGTACCAATACCGCATCAAGTTCCGGTCCGGTAGGGAGAACAGCAACGCCGATGCACTCTCTCGAGTTCCAGTAGGACAGTCAACTCAGAGAGCAGATGAGGAGTTAGAGGATACTGAAACTTCTGACCTTGGTCGCTTACCTCTGTTCCCGGATGTGGCACATTCAAGTAGGGTGGCGTCTGGAATGACGCTGGTGCTAGGGAAAACATTGAATGATTAGGAGATAGTCCAGGATAGCTGCCGGGATTTGTGGAAGGTGAAAGAATGGGTTCGGAGCAAGATCTGGCCTCGGCCAGAAGAACGAGCCCTCCTGACCCCAGAGGGTCAGAAGTTGTTAAGGCAGTGGGACAGGCTGACAATTACTCAGGGCCTCCTGTGCCGGATCATATACTTACAGTCAGAGCTGCGGTACCGGCAACAGATTGTCATTCCCATGTCGTTGGGACCGGAGGCCGCCAGAGAAGCTCATGAAAAGGGAGCTCATTTCGGGAGCGACAAAATGTTCAAGTGGCTCTAACGGCTGGTGTACTGTCCAGATCTGGCCAACATGGTGGCCGAGGGATGTCTTAAGTGTCGATCCTGTGGGTTGAGTAAGAGTACTGAACAGTGGGCTCCTGTGCAGACCATCTGCACCTCAAAGCCCCTAGAACTTCTGATGATCGATTATGTACAGATCGGATATTCTACCTCGGGACACTCGTACTGTCTAGTTATGACAGATCACTTTACCAAGTATGCGGTGGCTGTGCCCACCAGAGACCAAACCGCAGAGTCGGCCGCCGAAGCTGTCTGTAAACACTTTATACAGGTGTTCGGGTGTCCACGGAGTATACATTCTGACCAGGGAGCATGCTTTCAGGGTACTCTAATGAATGAACTGAACCAACTGTATGGGATTGAACGCTCCCGAACCACTCCATACCACCCACAAGGAAATGAGGCGTGCGAATGCTTTAATCGCACCTTGCTTCAGATGCTGCGGACTCTGGAAGACAGTCAAAAAGCCCAGTGGCCCGCATACCTACCTGAGTTGATGTGGGCCTCATATCATAGAAGTCTCATATTTTTTCAGTCAGAGGTAAGGCAACTCTTATGGCCGTGTGGTTAGGTGCTTTGCCTGTGATATAGAAGGTCGTGGGGTCGAATCCCTGCAGAAACTTTTCTGAAATACACAAGCACTGACTCCATATATGGCCATACAAGGCGGGACACAGGAAGAGGCTGCATCGCTGACATGGAGGTAAGTATAAGTGGTTTTTTTGGGGTTTTTTTTATACCCGACTGTTACTGCCATGGGGGGAGTGGGAGGCACTTGATACTGGCACATGGGGGAGGGGGGTTTCCATCTGATACTGGCACATGGGAGGGGGTTGGCACTATGATACTGGCACATGGGGGGGAGAGAGGCACCTGATACTGGCACAGGGGAGGTTGGCACCTGATACTGGCACATGGGGGGGTGTTGGCTCGATGATACTGGCACATGGGGGGGAGAGAGGCACCTGATACTGGCACATGGGGGGAGGGGGGTTGGCACTATGATACTGGCACATGGGGGGAAGGAGAGAGGTACTTGATACTGAAACATGGGGGGGGAGAGGCACTTGATACTGGCACATGGGGGGGAGGCAATTGATACTGGCACATGGGGGGTTGGCACTTGATACTGGCACATGGGGGGGTTGGCACTATGATACTGGCACATGGGTGGGAAGGAGAGAGGCACTTGATACTGGCACTTTGGGGGGGAGATTGCACTAGGATACTGGCACATTGGGGGGAGGAGAGAGGCACTTAATACTGGCATATTGGGGGGGAGATGGCACTATGATACTGGCACATGGGAGGGGAGGCACTTGATACTGGCACATTATTTGGGGGGGGGAGATGGCACTATGATACTGGGACATGGGGGGTTTGGCACTATGATACTGGCACATGGGGGTGGAAAGGAGAGAGGCACTTAATACTGGCACTTTCTTTGGGGGTGGGTAGATGGCACTATGATACTGGTACATGGGAGGAGGCACTTGATATCCGATTCCATCCTGGATTGCAGATGTCCGGCAGTTAATGGACACTCAGAAGAAGGAGAGTAGCTGTAATATCCTTTCTGTATCCAGCTCTTTTGAAAGAGAGGTTGTCCCAGGAAGACCAGTCCAGTGTGGACAGAAGGCCTCACTATCAAGCAAGGCCGCACGGTTGCTGAGGAGAAGTTGGTGGCCATCTCTGGTAAGCTGCATCCTCGGGCCCAGAACAGACACAGGTCAGTACACCTGGTTACTGATTGCAATATATTGTGTGGCGCCTGAAGTTACAGAGACTAGCCTAGGCCTAGCATTAGTCAGTCAGTTAGGATTTATATATCGTTTTGCTAGGCTGTACTGTACTGGACTGCAGCGCAGTTATTGACTCGCAGGCTCTGCTGCGTTTGCCACCGGCTAGGGGTGTTCTCTGTAGCGGCACAGCACGACTTGCAGGCTCTGCTGTGTCCGCCATCGGCTAGGCCTGTCCATTGGGCAGGGACATTTACTGTGGGTCCGGGATATAGCGTTTCTATGCATGTTTGTATTGCTTTGGTGATGCTTATGTTATTACTTGTTGTTTAAGTAAAGTTTTCTGTTCTTCCATATTAAGCTGGTGTCAGTGTCGCTTTCCTTGTCTGTGACTTCGCTGTATTCTGGGGAGCCCACCACGGTACACGGCTTACACACGGGGGACATTACTGGCCAGAAGGGGGGCATTGGGTGACATTACTGGCCAGAAGGGTGGAACTGGGGGACATTACAGGCCGGAAAGAGGGCATTGGGAAACATTACTGGCCAGAAGGGGGGCACTGGGGGACATTACTGGCCAGAAGGGGGGCACTGGGGGACATTACTGGCCAGAAGGGGGGCACTGGGGGACATTACTGGCCAGAAGGGGGGCACTGGGGGACATTACTGGCCAGAAGGGGGGCACTGGGGGACATTACTGGCCAGAAGGGGGACACAGGAGGACAGTGTGGGGGTAAATTACAAATATAGAGCATATTACTAGTGTGGAGGCAGTGTGGGGCATATTACTACTGTCAGGCAGTGAGGGGGGAAGTTACTACTGTGGGGGCAATGAGGGGGGAAGTTATTATGTCGGGGCCGTGTAGGAAAATTACTACTGTGGAGGCAGAATGGGAGGAAACTACTATTGTGGGGGCAGTGTGGGGGCAAATTATTGTGTGGGGGGAAATTATTATGTGGGGGCAGTGTGGGGGAAAATGTATTATGTGGGGGCAGTGTAGGGGGAAATTACTATGTGGGGCAGTGTGTGTGGGGGGGGAAATTACTACTGTGAGGGCAGTGTGGGGGGAAATTACTATTGGGGAGGCACTGTAGGGGGATTTCTATTACAGGGACATATTAGGAGACATTATTTTTGGGGACACTATACAGGCATTATTACCTGGGGCACAATCTAGGGTTTATTATTATTACTGGGGGCACTCTAGGGGGCATTTATAATAGCTATAGACACTATAGGGACATTTTTTCTACTGGGGTCAGTATTTTTTCAGCAGTATAGTACCTGGGGCATTGGGGAGCACAATAGGCACAGTATTGGGAGTGGCAGCAGGATGACCAGGATGGGGAGGTTGATGGAAAAATTGAGAAATCTAACATGTCTGTGTAACAAACTCTGTAGAGACAAAATGCGGCTGAAAGAATTTGTCATGGTGGTCTGGGTCAAATGGAAGAGAAGAGGAAAGAGAAGGTCTACATGCCAGAAAATGTCACTGGATGTAAGAGGTATGTGGTGCTGTATTCTTCTATATGTAGTGCTGGCTCACTACTGTGACCTGTGTCTCATCTTCTCCGCCAAGTCCTTTTTTTAATTATAATTATATGCATTGTAAATTCAGTTTAGGAGCCAATGGCTCCTGGTTATTTTTTTTAGTCTGGAGAACTGGAATTGATATGGGGGAACTGGGCCACACAAATATACAGAACATACATATGTATTTGAATGTAACCGCACAGCACACAAACCCATTAAAGTAAATGGCGCCGTTCACACCCCAGTTCTTGCAATTCACAGTTCAAAAACGCGCAGCATGCACCATTCTTGTCCATTTTACGTCTGACACTTCATTTCAACATATGGGTCTGGAGATTTTGCGGATGGAAATGGCAATGGACATCTGAATCCAGCCTTAAGTTGTACACATGCTCAGGAAGAATCCAATGCATTTCTATACCTTGAGATCCAAGTTACTGACTAGTCCTACAGTCAAGTAGTTAAAAATTCTGTTCAACTATCTTTTAGGTGAGTAGCAACCAATATGTTCACTGTTCTAGTTCTTAGGGTAGGTTCACCTCCATTTAACGGATCTGGCAGGCTGTCTGGACAGAGAACAGCCTTCCAGAGTTCACTGGATCCGGATACTGTTGTTCACCGCCGGACCCCATTGACTATAATGGGATCTGAAGGGGATCCGGCCGCTCTCTCTGGAAATGTCAGCTTTGAGCTGGACAAAAAACGTTGCATGCAACGTTTTTTGTCTGTCCGAAAACCGGCACTTATGCTGGAAAGCGTCTGGATCCTCACCGGATCCCATTATATTGAATAGGGTCCGGCAGTGAACGGCAGTATCTGTTTACAGGTTGCAGTCAATCCGTTTGATGCAAGTGTGAACCTACTCTCATGAGAATGGTTCTTGTTATCCAGTTTTCCTAGAGCCGTGTATAGCAAATCTGTCTAGTTATGCAGCCTTATGTGTGCCTATGGGCTGGGTTCACACATACCATAGAGTGCCACTCAGCTATAATAACTGCATTGCCAAACAACTGCAACTCATGGTAACGTGCATACGGCTTTGCCATGTGACACATTGCCTGGCCTAAATAGCAGGGGTGTAGCTAAAGGCTCATGGGCCCTGGTGCAAGAGTTTAGCTTGGGCCCCCCTTCCCTCAGTGCTTGGTGGCAAGGGGCAGGGGAGCACATAGCCTTCCCACTGCCTGAGGCAAAAATTTAAATGGCAACCCCCCCCCCCCATGCCTCTGGCAGGTACACAAACCAACTAGTTACCACCCCTCGGTACCCTTACTGCAGACTGCTAACAATTAGTTCATAACTTCTAGTCAGTGGCGTAGGGATCGCCATAGCAACCATAGCAGTGGCTATGGGGCCCTACGCCACTGGGGGCCCGCCCGTCCGGACCGCATCATTATTTTTTTTTTTATAATCACAGCACTTACAGGCAGCCAGGGCCGACCGCCCGCCTAGTGTAGTGGGCGAGGCGCGGGCGGTCCAACATGAGGTAGGCCAGCGGATGCGGTGGAGGGGGCCGGAACAGGGGCGTAGCGGAGGCGGAGCCAGGCTGGCACCAGCGCCGCCCGCAGTGCAGGAAAATAATGAATTTCCCCGCCCCCTCCACCGCCTGAGTCCGCCTCCTGAGTCCTCCCACCCAGTCCCTCTAGTTAGTAGGAGGCGGACTCAGGCGGTGGAGGGGGCGGGGCCGGGGCAGGCCCAGGCCGGGGGGGGGGGGGAATGTGATTGTTACCTGTCCTGCTGTGTGGAGGAGGGACTGGGAGTGGGACGAGGAAGAGACTGGTCCCGGACTCCCGCCTAAAACCTACTACTGCTGTCACTGGATGGCACAGAGGGGTGATGGCACCTACTTCTCCAGGCTGCCTGTGAGGACCAGACATCAGCTGTCTACAGGAAAGGTAAGTGTCTGTCTGTAGAAATAGTGTCTGTCTGTCTGTAGAAATAGGTGTATAACTACTTGAAAGTTCATGTGTATGTAATGTGTGTGTGTGTGTATATATATATATATATACACAGTATATATGTCCATATATGTGGTGAGTGCGTATGTGAGTCTGTCCATGTATGTAGTGAGTGCCTGTATTAGAGCGTCCATGTATGTGGTGAGTGTATGAGTGCCTCCATGTATATGGTGAGTGCCTGTATGAGTGAGTGCCTATATGTGGTGAGTGCGTATGTGAGTGCGTCCATGTATGTAGTGAGTGCCTGTATTAGAGCGTCCATGTATGTGGTGAGTGTATGAGTGCCTCCATGTATATGGTGAGTGCCTGTATACGTGCGTCCATGTATGTGGTGAGTGCCTGTATTAGAGCGTCCATGTATGTGGTGAGTGTATGAGTGCCTCCATGTATATGGTGAGTGCCTGTATACGTGCGTCCATGTATGTGGTGAGTGCCTGTATGAGTGCGTCCATGTATGTAGTGAGTGCGTCCATGTATGTAGTGAGTGCGTCCATGTATGTAGTGAGTGCGTCCATGTATGTAGTGAGTGCCTGTATTAGAGCGTCCATGTATGTGGTGAGTGTATGAGTGCCTCCATGTATATGGTGAGTGCCTGTATACGTGCGTCCATGTATGTGGTGAATGCGTGTATGAGTGCGTCCATGTATATGGTGAGTGCCTGTATACGTGCGTCCATGTATGTGGTGAGTGCCTGTATGAGTGCGTCCATGTACAGTCATGTGAAAAAATTAGGACACCCTTTGAAAGCATGTGGTTTTTTGTAACATTTTTAATAAAAGGTTATTTCATCTCCGTTTCAACAATACAGAGAGATTAAAGTAATCCGACTAAACAAAGAAAACTGAAGAAAAGTCTTTTCAAGATCTTCTGTAAATGTCATTCTACAAAAATGCCTATTCTAACTGAGGAAAAAGATAGGACACCCTTGCCCCTAATAGCGAGTGTTACCTCCTTTGGCTGAAATAACTGCAGTGAGACGGTTCTTGTAGCCATCTACCAGTCTTCGACATCGGTCTGAGGAAATTTTACCCCACTCCTCAATGCAGAACTTTTTCAGCTGTGAGATGTTTGAGGGGTTTCTTGCACGTACAGCCCTTTTCAAGTCACCCCACAGCATCTCAATGGGATTCAAATCTGGACTTTGACTTGGCCATTCCAGGACTCTCCATTTCTTCTTTTTCAGCCAATCTTTGGTTGATTTACTAGTATGTTTTGGGTCATTGTCATGTTGCATGGTCCAGTTCCGCTTCAGCTTTAATTTTCGAACTGATGGTCTCACATGTTCTTCAAGCACCTTCTGATACACAGTAGAATTCATCGTGGATTCTATGATGGTGAGCTGACCAGGTCCTGCTGCAGCAAAGCAGCCCCAAACCATGACACTTCCACCTCCATGCTTCACAGTTGGTATGAGGTTCTTTTCTTGGAATGCTGTGTTTGGTTTACGCCAAACATGTCCTCTGCTGTTGTGTCCAAATAATTCAATTTTGGACTCATCTGTCCAAAGAACATTATTCCAGAAGTCCTGGTCTTTGTCAACTTTATCTCTGGCAAATGTCAGTCTGGCCTCGATGTTTCTCTTGGAAAGCAAAGGTTTCCTCCTTGCACACCTCCCATGCAAGTTAAACTTGTACAGTCTCTTTCTGATTGTAGAGGCATGTACTTCTACATCAACAGTAGCCAGAGCCTGCTGTAGTTCTCGAGATGACACTTTAGGGTTTTTGGAGACCTCTTTTAGCATCTTGCGGTCTGCTCTTGGGGTGAACTTGCTGGGGCGACCAGTCCTGGGCATGTTGGCAGTTGTTTTGAAAGCCCTCCACTTGTAGACTATCTTCCGGACAGTGGAATGGCTGATTTCAAAATCTTTTGAGATCTTTTTAAATCCCTTCCCAGACTCATAGGCTGCTACAATCTTTTTTCTGAAGTCCTCTGACAGCTCTTTTGCTCTCACCATGGTGCTCACTCTCACTTCAACAGTCAGGAGCACACCAAACTAAATGTCTGAGGTTTAAATAGGGCAAGCCTCATTCAACATGCAGAGTAACGATCTACTAATTATGTGCACCTGGTGTGATATACCTGTGTGAGATCTGAGCCAATTTAAGAGGGAATACATGTGAGGGTGTCCTATCTTTTTCCTCAGTTAGAATAGGCATTTTTGTAGAATGACATTTACAGAAGATCTTGAAAAGACTTTTCTTCAGTTTTCTTTGTTTAGTTGGATTACTTTAATCTCTCTGTATTGTTGAAACGGAGATGAAATAACCTTTTATTAAAAATGTCACAAAAAACCACATGCTTTCAAAGGGTGTCCTAATTTTTTCACATGACTGTATGTGGTGAGTGCCTGTATGAGTGCGTCCATGTATGTGGTGAATGCGTGTATGAGTGCGTCCATGTATGTGGTGAATGCGTGTATGAGTGCGTCCATGTATGTGGCGAGTGTGTGTATGAGTGCGTCCATGTATGTGGTGAGTACGTGTATGAGTGCGTCCATGTATGTGGTGAGTACGTGTATGAGTGCGTCCATGTATGTGGCGAGTGTGTGTATGAGTGCGTCCATTAAGTTTGGGAGGGGCCCAGTACAAAAATTTGCTATGGGGCCCAGTCAGTTCTAGCTACGCCCCTGCTTCTAGTACAAATAATAAAGAAATGGCACAGCATAGAGCCATAAGAATAGATGCTCAGGAATTATTACATGGGGTACGCAAGTAGTTACTATAACTGACATGTCTGGAGCGGTGACAGGTCCTCTTTAGGCTGCATTTACAGGCAACATTCATCCACTCTGTAGGGGGATGAACAATAGCTACTGCGATCATTCATCCCCATATAGATTCATTGTTTGTCAGCAGCACATCACAGGCAGATGTGGGGATCATTTACTACATTGATACTTTTTAAATGTCCATGCAAAAATATTTTGTCGCATGGGCATTTCTGCACCATCCTCGCCACTTAGGAGTTGGCTGGGGAGTGGCGGGGTCAGGGCCTCGGCTCTGGCATGATGTGAGTACAGCACAGTAGACCGATGGTCAGCCAGGACATAATTCACTATGATGCTGTGAGTCTGGGTCCCATGAACCGCGGCCATGCCGGGAGATGCAGCCAACACATGGGCTGCTTTTCCTGGACACCATATGACTGTCTGACACTGACCTGAGTGTAGCTATAGCCTTATGGCCCATCTACATAGGCAGATTATTGGGGCCATTAGCGGGAGCACACAAATTCTTGTGAGTTCAGGTAAAGGGTACGTCGACACTGGTCATGGCCAGGATTGCAGAGTAGTGGTCATCCCATAGAAATGAATGGGTTCGCAGCCTTAGGCCTCTTTCACACGAGCGTGACGGATTGGCTCCGGATGCGTTCAGGGTGCGATCAGGGTGCGTTCAGGGAAACTCGCACCATTTTGCAAGCGAGTTCAGTCAGTTTTGTCTGCAATTGCGTTCAGTTGTTCAGTTTTTATTGCGCGGGTGCAATGCGATTTATGCGTGAAAAACGCAGAATATAGAACATGCTGTGTTTTTCACGCAACGCAGAACTGATGCGTGAAAAAAATGCACACAGACCCATTGAAATGAATGGGTCAGGATTCAGAGTGGGTGCTATGCGTTCACATGACGCATTGCACCCGCGCGGAAAACTCGCTCGTGTGAAAGGGGCCTTAGGACTCTTTCACACGAGTGAGTTTTCCACGCGGGTGCGATGCATGAAGAGAACGCATAGCATCCGCAAGAGAATGCATCAGTTCTGCATTGCATAAAAAAAATCCAGCAGTGTTGGATTTTTTATGACTTGCGCGCAGTGATCCAATACATTTCTATAGGATCACCGCTACTCTACGATCCTGGCCACGATGTGTCGTCACCATGTAGCTGTACCCTGAGACCTCTTTCACACTAGCATGACGGATTAGGTCCGAATGCGTTCAGGGTGCGTTCAGTGAAACTCGCACCGTTTTGCAAGCAAGTTCAGTCAGTTTTGTCTGCAATTGCGTTCAGTTGTTCAGTTTTTTTCCACACGGGTGCAATGCGTTTTGATAAGTTTGTCATGCCAGGGCTGCGTGAAAAACGCAGAATATAGAACATGTTGCATTTTTCATGCAATGCAGAACTGATGCATTCTCTTGCGGATGCTATGCGTTCTCTTCATGCATCGCACCCGCGTGGAAAACTCACTCGTGTGAAAGAGTCCTAAGGCCCCTTTCACACGAGCGAGTTTTCCGCGCGGGTGCAATGCGTCATGTGAACGCATAGCACCCACTCTGAATCCTGACCCATTCATTTCAATGGGTCTGTGTGCATTTTTTTCACGCATCAGTTCTGCGTTGCGTGAAAAACACAGCATGTTCTATATTCTGCGTTTTTCACGCATAAATCGCATTGCACCCGCGCAATAAAAACTGAACAACTGAACGCAATTGCAGACAAAACTGACTGAACTCGCTTGCAAAATGGTGCGAGTTTCCCTGAACGCACCCTGATCGCACCCTGAACGCATCCGGAGCCAATCCGTCACGCTCATGTGAAAGAGGCCTAAGGCCCCTTGCAGACAAGCGTGTCCGGATTAGGTCCGGATGAGTTGCGAATGCGTTCAGTGAAAAATGCGGGATTTCGCAGCAAAATCATTCAGTTTTGCCTGTGATCGCGTTCAGTTTCTTCGTTTTTTATCGCGCGGGTGCAATGCGATTTAATGCGTTTTGCACGAGCGTGATAAAAAACTGAATGTATACAAACATCTCTTAGCAACCATCCGTGAAAAACGCATTGCATCCACACTTGCTTGCAGATGCGATTTTCACGTAGCCCCATTCACTTCTATGGGGCCAGCGTTGCATGAAAATCGCATGTAGAACATGCTGCGATTTTTACGCAAAGCACAAGTGTGATGCATGAAAACCAACGCACATGTACACAGTCCCATTGAAATGAATGGGTCCGGATTCCGTGCGGGCGGAATGTGTTCGCATTACGCATTGCACCCGCGCGGAATGCTCGCTTGTGTGAAAGGGGCCTAAATGAGCCAGGGTTGGTCCAGGAGATGAGGCCGACAAGCAGACTGATTTTCCCCAACTGCACACATAACCAACCTAAGGCTTTTTAGCTTTCATTACAAAAAGTCACTTTCAAATTGCTGCCCATTGAAATGCACTAAGGAGATTGAAAATTTCTTCAAAACCACTCCAGTCAAGCGAGGCACTAGCTATTTCATTTTTTCCCCTCCACAGAGTATAATGATAATCGTTTGGAAATTTTTTTAAAAGCTCTTGAAAATCACTCTGTAGGTTTCAGACTGGGCATGGCCACACAGTCAGGATTCTAGATGCAGTTTTGGAAGACAAAATCAGGATTGGATCATGAAAGGAGAGAAGGTATAAAGGAATAAACTTCTGGTTTTGGCTTCCAAAACTACATTCAGAAACCTGAGCACGTGGCAGTACCTTTACATCTAAGGCCCCTTGCAGACGAGCGTGTCCGGATTAGGTCCGGATAGGTTGCGTCTGCGATCAGGGAAAATTGTGCAAGTAGGTACACAATTGCAGTCAGTTTTGACTGCGATTGCGTTCCGATGTTCAGTTTTTATCGCGCGGGTGCAATGCGTTTTGCACGCACGTGATAAAAAACTGACTGTGGTACCCAGACCCGAACCCAGACTTCTTCACTGAAGTTTGGGTTTGGGTTAGGTGTTCTGTATATTTTATTATTTTCCCGTATAACATGGTTATAAGGGAAAATTATAACAATCTTAATACAGAATGCTCACTAAAATGTGGCTTTAGGGGTTAAAAAAAATAATAATAATTAACTCACCTCATCCTGTTGTTCGCGCAGCCGGCATCTTCTTCTTTCTTCTTCTTTCAGGACCTGCCAAAGGACTTTTGATGATGTAATCGCGCTCACCACGTGGTGAGCGCAGTGACGTCAGCGCAGGTCCTGCTGAATGAAGATAGAAATCTTCTATCTTCATTCAGCAGGACCTGCGCTGACGTCGCTTCAACAATTGACATTTATCATGTAGAGAAAGTTTATACAAGCCACTTACTAATGTATTGTGATTCCCCATATTGCTTCCTTTTATTGTTTGATTTATTTTGCCAACACATTATACACCACTCGTTTCCATGTTTACGGCCACCTTCAAATCTATAAGTGGTGGTCGTGCATCCGCACTATAGAAAAAAAACGTTGGCCCCTGTGGTGGCCGGGACCATGGGAGTGCACATAGGCTAGTGCTTTTTCCTATAGTGTGCAACATGACCACCACTGATGTATTTGGTAGTAACAATAGAAACGAGCAGTGTATAATGTGATGGAAAAATAAATCCTAAATCCTGCCAGCAAAAGAAGCTATATGGATAATAACAATTTTGGGGATTCGCTCTGGTAGACAGGGTATGCGGACGCAGTACAGAGGGAAATTACCAGTTCTTAGCCCCTTCTACCCCGGGCCAGTTTTCACCTTCCTGCCCAGGCCATTTTGTGCAAATCTGACATGTGTCACTTTATGTGGTAATAGCTTTGGAACACTTTAACTTATCCAAGCCATTCTGAGATTGTTTTCCCATGACACATTGTACTTCATGATAGTCATAAATTTGAGTCAATATATTTCACCTTTATTTGTGAAAAAATCCCAAATTTACCGAAAAAATTTAAAATTCACAAATTTTCAAATTGCAATTTCTCTACTTTTATAATAGATAGTGATACTTCATATAATAGTTATTACTTTACATTTCCCATATGTCTACTTTATGTTTGGATCATTTTGAAAATTACATTTTATTTTTTAGGGATGTTAGAAGGCTTAGAAGTTTGGAAGCAAATCTTGAAATTTTTCCGAACATTTCCAAACCCCACTTTTTAAGGACCAGTTAAGGTCTGAAGTCACTTTGTGAGGCTTACATAATAGAAACCACCCAAAAATGACCCCATTTTAGAAACTACACCCCTCAAGGTATACAAAACAGATTTTACAAAGTTTGTTAACCCTTTAGGTGTTCCACAAGAATTAATGGAAAATGGAGATGAAATTTCTGAATTTCACTTTTTTGGCCGATTTTACATTTTAATCCATTTTTTACAGTAGCAAAGCAAGGGTTAACAGCCAAACAAAACGTGTTATTTATTACCCTGATTCTGCGGATTACAGAAACACCCCACATGTGATAATAAACTGCTGTACGGGCACACGGCAGGGCGCAGTAGGAAAGGAACGCCATATGGTTTTTAGAAGGCAGATTTAGCTGAACTGGTTTTTAGATGCCATGTCCCATTTGAAGCCCCCGTGATGCACCCCTACAGTGGAAACTCAAAAAAGTGACCACATTTTGGAAACTACGGGATAAGATGCCAGTTTTATTGGTACTATTTTGGGGTACAAATGATTTTTAATTGCTCTATATTATGTTTTTTTGTGAGGCAAGGTAACCAAAAAGTTTTGGCACCGTTTTTATTTTTATTAACATTCATCTGACAGGTTAGATCATGATTGCAGGCAGAATTGACGTTTTTATTAGTACCATTTTTGGGTACATATGATTATTTGATCATTCATTATTACACTTTATGGGGCAAGGTGACCCAAAAATTGGTTATTTTGTCGCAGTTTTTATTTATTTATTTTTACAGCGTTTACCTGAGGGATTAGATCATGTGAATTTTTATAGAGCAGATCGTTACAGACGTGGCAATACCTAATATGTCTAAATTTTCTTATTTAAGTTTTGCACAATATTACCATTTTTGAAACCAAAATAATGATATTTTAGTGTATCCATAATCTGAGAGCCATAGCTTTTTTATTTTTTGACCAATTGTCTTAGGTAAGGACTCAATTTTTGCGGGATGGGGTGACGGTTTGATTGGTACTATTTTGGGGGGTATATGCCTTTTTGATCGCCTTTACACAGTTTTTATTTTTTGATGGTGTTCACCTGAGGGGTTAGGTCATGTGATATTTTTATAAAGCTGGTTGTTACGGATGTGGCGATACCTAATATGTATTTTTTTATGTATTTCACTTTAGCACAATAATAGCAGTTTTGAAACAAACAAATAATGTTTTAGTGTCTCCATGTTCTGAGAGCTATAGTTTTTAGTTTTTTGGGGCGATTGTCTTAGGTAGGGGCTCATTTTTTGCGGGATGAGGTGACGGTTTTATTGATAATATTTTGTGGGACATACACCTTTTTTATCGCTTGGTGTTGCACTTTTTGTGATGTAAGGTGACAAAATTAGCTTTTTTTTACAACGTCTTTATTTTTATTTTTTTATGGTGTTTATCGGACAGGGTGGATCATGTGATATATTTATAGAGCCGGTCATTACGGATACGGCAACACCTAATATGTGCGTGGGGGTTTTCAGTTTTTTATTATAAAATAAGGGGAAAGGGGAGTTTCTTTTCTTTTTTTACTTTATTAATTTTATTATTTTATTAAAAACACTTTTTTTTAACTTTTTTTCTTTACTTCATTTCTGATGTTCACTTTTGGGGGTCTGATCCCCTCTGCAATGCATTACAATACATCTGTATTGTAATGCATTGCCTGTTTGTGTACTACAGTGAGTAGTACACAAACAGGTTGCCTAGGAGATGCAGCCTGAGGCTGGATCTCCTCGGCACCTGTAGAAGACAGGTCCCGATGCGGTGCAGGGCATTAGGCAGCCTCTGCACGGCATTGGGCTGCCTTCTGACACATCGAGACCCGCCACAGCAGCGCGGGGACTCGATGCGCTCACTCACCCGACATAAATCTCTTCTATGTCGCAGTCAGCGCGGACCGCGGCATAGAAGGGGTTAATCCGCAGTTAACCTGCAGTGATCGCGCGCGCACCGCTCCGGGGCCCGCCTGATCACCATGATGTACTATTACGTCAAATTGCGGGAACTAAGTGGCTTCCATGATGTAATAGTACGTCATGTGTCGGGAAGAGGTTAAATCAAACTTCCGTGTTTATTCACACATAAGGCAAAAACAAAACGTCACTTTGCAGTCTTGGTGTTAGTTCACACACAATGGAAAGTCCACATAGCCAAAAATCACCTTGTTGGCAGTTCTATCTCCAGCAGTACACAGCAGGCTTTTAGGTGGCCTGTTTTCCTTAAACACGGGTCTCAACCCTCCAGCACGGCACAAGCCTCATATCCCAGCACACACACTCTTTGTTGCTGAGCCCAGCTGTCTTTTAAGGACAGCTAGGTGCTGTGAAAACCCGGATCGGCACTTAAAATCCAGTCCGGTATTTGACCCCACCTGGCTGCAAATCAGCCCAGCAGCACATGCTGGGAGGAAAATACCTGTTTTCCCAGACCATACCCTTTACTGTGTCACATACCCCCACTTTGTTCAACTCTGAGGGGGTGAACACTCGCCAGACAATGTACTTGGGACAGGGCATCCGCGTTTCCCTGTAACCGGCCTGCCCTGTGTTCCACTGTAAATTTAAAGTTCTGTAGGGAAAGGAACTGTTTGCGGATGGTAAACGGACGTCCGTAACTGTTTGCTATGTAGCAACTTACAGAGTTCCCTCATGACTTTGGACATAAAAGGGGTCCCCTGGTCAGTCAGAACCTCTTTAGGTAGCCCCACTCGGGAGAACATCTCCATTAGCTCCTTATCTATAAGTTTAGCCGATGTATGTCGCAGTGGCACCGCCTCCGGGTACCGAGTGGCGTAGTCTAGGACGACCAAGATGTGTTGGTGTCCTCTAGCGGACTTTGGTACTGGGCCTACGAGGTTCATAGCGATTCGCTGAAAAGGTACTTTGATGATCGGGAGAGGTACCAAGGGACTGCAGAAAAGGTGCTGGGGGCTAGTTGACTGGCAGGTCGGGCAAGACTTAGTTTTCGTCCACCTCCCTAAACACACTGGGCCAATAAAACCGTTGTGTCCGGTTCTGTGTTTTCTGCATTCCCAGATTACCCCTGAGAACATGTTGGTGGGCTAACTCTGACACGAGTTTGCAATAAGCCTGGGGCACCACCAACTGTTCAATGGGTTCACACCACAGTTGGTTTACCCAATACAACATATCCTGATAAACCACAAAATGGGGGAACACCAGCTTGTTGTGGTTCACCATCTACTAATAAAAAAAATTCCCAAGCTCAGGATAGGATTGGGTCCCGGTGTTGTGCAGCACCAAAATTATCCCCGGAGACATTGAGGTCTTCCAGCTCAGGCCCCAGCGGCAAGTCCTCTACGTCTCCCATCATTACACTCAGTGGGGCTGTCTCCACCTCTTCCACCGAAGTGGCAGTCACCCCTACCACTGGCCCTTCGGCCTCGGTTTCCCAGGGTTCTGGCCTCCCCCCTGGGGCAAGGCCACTCTGCTAGGGTTACCTCTGTCTCATGGGTATCAGTCACTTTTGTAGCAGGCCACAGTGCCGGGAAACCCGGGAAGTTTCTACCGATTATAAGTTCGTAGTGTAAGTTTGTGGCAACTGCCACTTCGTGAGTCCACCTGCCGACCCCCTTGGTTAGAGACACCATAGCAGTGGGGTAGTCTTTTAAGTCCCCATGAATGCACATGACCCCGACTTTCCGGCCAGTATACTCAGCGAACCATACCAGGGGAGCCCTTACTAGGGACCTGTCACGGAAGGTGTACAGGAAACTAGAAGACACAAAATGAATATCTGACTAACTGGATCCAAAACTAAGGAACAAAAGGGAGAGCCCTGCATCAGACCTGGCTCTCTCCCTGACTGCTCAGCCTATGCGAAAATCCCAATGGTAGATGATCGCATATCCTCGTACCTCGACTGTATAACACCTGAACACCCTATAATAGTGAGGGGACACGGCCACCGGCTCCCTACACTTGATACGGAGGGAGTCAGGGTCACCTGGGATCCAGCAAACAGAAAAACACAAATGAATGAACAAAACTTATCTGTAGAAGACTCAGAAGTAGGATCAGCATGCAGACACTCCAGGAAGGAATATAAACCGCAAAGTGAAGCAGTCTGGGAAGGGATGCAATCAGTGCAACTACATGACAGCTGAGAGAGGCTAACGAGATGAGAAAATGAAAGCAAAACAAAAGGAAGCTCAAGGAGGAGGTTCTGAAAGACATCTGTCAGAGCTTCTCAGATGTCTGGTGGCGACAGGACCCCAGACTTCCTGAGTCCAGCAGGGCCTCCGCTGGAGTGTCTCCCACTTCCACCTGGCACAAGTGATTTAGAGTTTCTGGGGTACCTGTTGCACACAGAATCCTGGCATATAGCAACTGACGGTAGCCATAGTTAGTGTCCATGGGCTCAACCCGATGGGGACAGTCAGCCCTTACATGGCCAGGCTCCTGACAACGCCTGTCACGATGCAAAGTTTTGGGAAGCGGGGACGGCCAGGGCGCACTCGCGTCATCAGTGCGCCCGGCGTCACCTGTTCCCATGACAACCGCATGATCACTCAGCGCTCGGCTGCATCAGAACTCAGAAGTCATGTGACGCTGACCGCGTCACATGACTCCACCTGCACTCTATTTAAACAGGCAATCTGCTGGCCACAGATTGCCTGTTATTGAGGTCCTTCCTGCATGATACTCACCTTGTTAGTTTGTTCCTGCTTGGCTTCCAATTTCCCGTCTGTCTCATCCTCTGGTCTTGGCGTGCTCTCCTGGTTTGACTACGGCTTGTCCTGACGATTCTCTGCTTGCTCCTTTCTGTTTATGTGTTGTTTGTCTTCCCTGCACTATCCAGCTAAGGGTTTGTCGACCAGTTGTCCCTTGTCGCTAGGACTTGCGAGGCAAGTAGGCAGGGACAGGGGTGAGTTCAGTGGTCACTACCCCACCCCCTGTGTGTGTGACACCGCCATCGGAGCCAGGAACGGAGCGACGACCTCAGCCCACTGATCTCTGGGTAGATTCTCCCTTGTGGCCACCTTCTCACACATCGCCAGGTAGGTTTCGAGGGTGTCTGGCTGGTATCTGAGGGTGTCATCTTGGGGATCGCCACACAGATCGCTTTCCGGACATCATGGACACTCTGGGATGCTCCTGCCATCTGTAAAGCCATCACGTGTTGTAACAGCAGCTGGTTTGTTTCTTGCTGGTGTTGGTTAGCCTCCACGAGAGCTTTCATTACAGCTTCCATTTTGTCACGTGACGTTTGAATTTAGCTGATTTAATCCAGGACATCCAGCCGTACCCTAAAACAAAATTATTTCGGTGTTTACACCAGCCTTTCTGCGCGTACCCACATCCTCCACCAATTGTGGGGATTCGCTCTGGTAGACAGGGTATGCGGACGCAGTACATAGGCAAATTGCCAGTTCTTAAATCAAACTTCCGTGTTTATTCACACATAAGGCAAAAATAAAATGTCACTTTGCAGTCTTGGTGTTAGTTCACACACAATGAAAAGTCCACATAGCAAAAATCACCTTGTTGGCAGTTCTATCTCCAGCAGTCCATAGCAGGCTTTTAGGGGGCCTCTTTCCCCTAAACACAGATCTCAGCCCTCCAGCACGGCACAAGCATCAGATCACAGTACACACACACTTTGCTGCTGAGCCCAGCTGTCTTTTAAGGACAGCTAGGTGTTGTCAAAACCTGGACCGGCACTTCAAATCCAAACCGGTGTTTGACCCCTCCTGGCTGCAAATCAGCCCAGCAGCACTCGCTGGGAGGAAAATACCTGTCCTCCCAGACCATACCCTTCACTGTGTCACACAATACATTAGTGTCTTGTAGTAACTTTGTCTACATGATTAATGCCATTTGCTGAAGTGAGACAACCCCTTTAATTATAAGGTCACAACTAGGGATGAGCGTATCGACTTCGGATGAAACATACTGTATTAGAATGTAATGGCTCTGATGAGCCGAAGACTTCGCACAATAACTTAATAAATTAATTTGTACTGTAAAAAAACATTTCCCGAACTCGGGTTTGGTTCCAAGTGGTAACCGACTCATCGGAGCCAATACATTCTAATACTGTACGGAGCTCTTGCTCCGTACAGTATTAGAACGGAAATTTATGACAATCGACCTTGGATGTTTCATCCCTAGTCATAACAATGTCTTACTATACAACCAGAAACCGATTCTATGGAAAAAAAAATAACCCCTGTGCCCAGCCTTTAGAATCAATGATGTCTGTAATTTTCTCTGTCAGGCATTTAGTTTTATTAACACACGTAGGATGATTGGTAATTACAATGAGATTACGTTAAGACTTTGTTTCACAAGCTTATTATGGCACTAGTGAAAAGATTAAGTCTTAATTCATTAAACTCAGGATTGAGGATCTATGATTAGATGTATAAACTGTGAGGAGCAGATTACAGAGGATTTCATAGCATGTCCAGTCCCATGATTATTCTGATAAAGGAATATATTGGTACTGTCTCCGTAAGCAATGTGTTGGATTTGGGTCCCCATTTTCAGGTTTGTCATCCCCAATTCCCCAAGTACTCCAGCACTGAAGGACAAAAATCAATTGTCATCCTTAGCTTCCTAGTTTATGAATATAATACCTGATCTATAAACCTTCCATAACTACTATGATACAGGTAAAAGGGAGGAATATAACAAGTAATGGTTGCCATTACTGGTGGTTGACTCTGGAAAGCCAAGATCTGTTAGGCCAAGTAATTACAAACAATGAATGAGATTTTGTGAAAAAATTAAAGATTAGCTCTGGGCAAATTTTAGCAAACCTACCCTTATTACAAAAAAAAGAAGAAAATTGCCAAAGAAGGTGGGCTGTGGTAGAGGGTGGCTTTTCTACCCAAACTACTATAGTTGTTTCAGGCAAGAGTCATCAGCCACCTTGGTTGCAATCTGACCTCAAGGTGGAGTAGTGGTGTGGCACAATGTCCTCTGGGCCCTAGTAAAGACACTCCTAATGTAGCGCCCTGGAGCAGGGATACTTTGTAGTCTGGTCATTTGTGGAAATTTGCCCCTGTTTCCACTACAAGAACTCTTTACTTTATTTCACTTTAAAGGTTTAACTTGCATTTACTTATAGTGTTTAATACTGTGTAACTTTTATAAAATTGTATATGCTTACTGTGATATATACCTTGTTCATCTGAACTGTATTTGCGAGGCTCTGTAGAAAGGGTTAATGAATACTCTTTCTGCAGACTTTTTGGACTTTAAACGAGAAGCTGGCAATTTTTCACAGCTAGCATAGGGTTTAAAGAAGAACATGTTTTAGAGGGAGAAAGCCATACTTGTTTACCACCAAAACCAGACAGATTGACATTTTGAATGTCTGGTTTAGCTCTGTTATGTCTGAAAACTTGTTTGTTTGTCTGGAAAAACTATCATTGAAGCTCAGTATGTAGGTCTAAGGGAGCATTCACACGACCGTGTTGGTTTTGCGGTCCGTAAATCACGGATCCGTGTGTTCCGTATGTCTTCAGTTATCTTTCCTTTTCCGTTCTGCAAGTCCGTATAATACGGACGTGGTGCTTCCGTGTGTCATCCGTTATTCACGGTCCGCAAAAAAAACGGATGGGTAATGAAATGGGGTTTCATAGAATGTTTTCAGTCCAAGGGTCCATTAAAAACGGATGACACACGGATGCATTTCCGTGTGCTATCCGTTTTTCACGGACCCAATGACTTTCTATGGGGCCACGGACCGCGATTTGCGGCCAAGTATAGGACATGTTCTAAAACACACGGAACGGACACACGGAACGGACAGCACACGGATGAGAATAAAAGGCATACCGCAATTTTCACGGACCCATAGAAATGAATGGGTCCGTGCATTGTCCGTCAAAATTGCGGAACGGACACGGAAGAAAAACACGTTCGTCTGAATGCTCCCTAAGAAAGATGGGAGCTGTAACGTTGAATTTGTTTGTGCTGAGTTTCTCCACTCCACCCAACACCCCCCCCCCCCCCACACACACACACTTGAAGGTTCTAATTAGCCATAAGCTGTATACATGGAGATCAGTCAGAGCCCCTAGTGTTCTGCAAGTAGGGACCAGTGCTTGGAGGGGAAGACTCTCCAGTCTGCATCAGCGCACTGGTTTACTGCATACCCTGACTCTCTGGACCTATTTCCCATTTGGGTGCACCTTGCCTTACCATCCCTTCTGGAGAGCAGCAACACGTGGTGACACCTGGGGCATCTGGGGGACTCAGCATAGCATTGGGGCCTCCCCAAACCCGGCCACTGCACTAAATCCAAGACCAGGTTACAGTTGCCAAGCTGCCAGTACAGATGGTGTACACCTGTTTAAGAGTAAGACTAACTACTAAGCTCATTGTACTTCTTAAAGGGGTTGTTTAAGTGTTTAATTCTGATAAACGATCCTCAAGATGTAAAACTGCTGATACTGGTAACCAGTTCTGGAATGTGAATATAGTGACAAATGTAAGCACTGCTTTCATGTAGGCTACAACCTGGATGAGGGGTGCAGAGGTAGGCAGGGGAGGATTTATAGATTTTGCACTCAGGCACAGGAACTTCAAGTGATGGTGGTGTCGGGTACCGTAATTGTTAAGATACAGCACATAAAGGGGAACATTTACTAAGACCAGTGCTTAATACGCTGGTCTGAGTATAAAGTCCTTTGACATAAGATGCAGCAAAATTATTAAGGGGCAAATGTGGAAAGTAAAAGGGGAAAAAGCTGCAAATTTTTTGTGCAAAGCAAGTCTTTTAACCCCTTAAGGACCGGGCTCATTTTCACCTTAAGGACCAGGCCATTTTTTGCAAATCTGACCATTGTCACTTTATGTGTGAATAACTTTAAAACTATTTTACTTATCCAGGCTATTCTGAGATTTTTGTCACATATTGTACTTTATGACACTGGTAAAATGGAGTTAAAAATATTTATTTTTTATTTATAATAAAATACAAAATTTACCAAAAATTTAAAAAAATTAGCAAATTTCCAAGTTTCAATTTCTCTACTTATATAATACATAGTAATACCTCCAAAAATTGTTATTAATTTAAATTCCCCATATGTCTACATCATGTTTGGATCATTTTGTGAATGTCATTAAACTTTTTGTGGATGTTACAAGGCTTAGAAGTTTAGAAGCAAATCTTGAAATTTCTAAAACCCACTTTTTCAGGACCAGTTCAGGTCTGAAGTCACTTTGTGAAGCTTACATAATAGAAACCACCCAAAAATTACCCTATTTTACAAACTACACCCCTCAAGGTATTCAAAACTGATTTCACAAACTTTGTTAACCCTTTAGGTGTTCCACAAGAATTAATGGAAAACAGAGATAAAATTTAAAAATTTCACTTTTTTGGCAGATTTTCCATTTTAATATTTTTTTTCCAGTTACAAAGCAAGGGTTAACAGCCAAACAAAACTCAATATTTATGGCCCTGATTCTGTAGTTTATAGAAACACCCCATATGTGGTCGTAAACTGCTGTACGGGCACACGGCAGGGCGCAGAAGAAAAGGAATGCCATACGGTTTTTGGAAGGCAGATTTTGCTGGACTGTTTTTTTGACACCATGTCCCATTTAAATCCCCCCTGATGCACCCTAAAGTAGAAACTCCCAAAAAGTGACCCCATTTTAGAAACTACGGGATAGGGTGGCAGTTTTGTTTGGTACTATTTTAGGGTACATATGATTTTTGGTTGCTCTATATTACACTTTTTGTGAGGCAAGGTAACAAGAAATAGCTGTTTTGGCACCGTTTTTATTTTTTGTTGTTTACAACATTCATCTGACAGGTTAGATCATGTGGTATTTTTATAGAGCAGGTTGTCACGGACGCGACAATACTAAATATGACAACTTTTTCTGTTTGTTTTCAGTTTTACATAACAAAGCATTTTTTTAATTATTATTATTCTTTAGTGTCTCCACATTCTGAAAGCCATAGTTTTATGACTTCTCCACACATGCTTGAAGTCAAGGAGGCAGCGGCCTCCTTGCTTCAAGTCACTGTAACCGCCCCCCCTTCTATGCCCCTTCACTGTGACTGACAGCCGGCTGTTCGGCAAAGGCAGCCGAACGCTCGTGCATAAGCGCTGTCAGTCACAGCAAAGGGGCAGGTGAGGGGGCATGGTTACTGTGACTTGAAGCAAGTAGACCTCTGCCTCCTTGACTTCAAGCATGCTTGGAGAGGCGCGCCGGGCAGGGGATAAAACAAAGTTTTCAGTACTTTTGCTGCATCTGCCTTCAGGAAGAAAGGCATCATCAGAAACACGCTGCTGGTTACACGCAGGTACTGCTGGCGTCTTGGGATGGTTTTGGGAGGTGACAGGTTCCCTATAAGAAGATATATTAGTAAGTGTAATATCTCCCTACTTTCTTTATAGTTTTAATAAGTGGCCAACCCCTTTAAACGTTGCAATGAA
Organism: Bufo gargarizans; assembly: GCF_014858855.1. Classification (NCBI taxonomy): domain Eukaryota; kingdom Metazoa; phylum Chordata; class Amphibia; order Anura; family Bufonidae; genus Bufo; species Bufo gargarizans. The sequence continues at coordinate 136,159,998 of NC_058087.1, read as the reverse complement.
CACAACCACAAATGCTAGGAACATACAATAAATTTACATACACCCAGCCCGAAGGCTGAGACCCTTGTGCTGCACAGCAAGGCTCCCTCCGATGGATGCAGAAGGAAAGTGCTGTCATTTACCTACTGACAGGCACAACTAAACTGCCACACCTTACCTGTTATTACCCTAAAAAAACAAGAACAATTGCTTGGGTGCGTGGTGTGGACTAGCCTGCGGTGCAGCACAACAGCTTACAGTCTTACAGTGCTCTACATCTACAGTATTCCCCCTCCCAACACTGGTTTTGTAACATGTGTCTGAGTATTCCTCTTGAGCAAAGCGCCAGCCTGGCTTGAGTTTGTGGGAAGTTTATCAACTCTCCAAAGTGAAATGTCACTTTAAGCTATGAAGTCCTTGCAATGAACAGTAGCAACACTAACTAACTACAGGCCTTGTGGCCTTGTCTCAGTCTCTAGGAGCCAACACTGTAATGAGGGGCATGAACGATCTTACCGACCCGGGTCTGCTCTGCATCCGCTGGTGACTCTGAACGAATGCCTCTCCAACAAGCATGCTGTCCCGCAGTGTATGTAGCTTTGCTCCTCAGCTCTCACCAGCACTCCTGGAAGCAATCCTTGTTCCTCTGGACAGGATCAGGGTCTTGGACACGATCAGCTTCACTAAGCTGCAGCTCTGGTCACTGAGGTATACTCCCACACCTGGATGCCATCGGATCCTCTGCTCACACAGTTCCTCAGTCTCAGCTTCCTCTAAGATGAGTGCTCCCTTTCTTCTCCAGGCTCTGCAACTCCACCTCTCATGAATATGGAAATATATGCAGCCTGTTAGCTGTGTTTAGGAAACAGTGGCATCTTGTGGCCAAACAGCAGAATAACCGCTACAGATCATTTAATTTAATCTATACAAACAGTGTTAAGACAATGAGAGCTGTTTCCCCATCTCACACAAATTAGCCTCTAGGAGCCGTTACACCTAGGTAAATTACGCCTTTTCAGAAGGAGGGAGCATTACAGTACATTCAGTAGGTGTGCTTCTAGTTCAGCCATCTATAAAAACTGGCCACCTGCCCCAATGGGAAATCTGGTCCAGGAGCAAAGTTTAGGTAGTGTGTGATGTTCTATTGTGAAGCAGTGAATCTGATGTGAGATATATGCTGTATATCTCCACCATAACTCTCCAAATCAAAATCTATCAACTTGTTCCTAGACAATGGCTTGCCCTGACATCGCAGGCACAAGACAAGAGTAGTATGCAGCATATTGAACTGAATCCATTTACACGCCCCCCTCTCGCCTTCAGTTACACGGCCATAGCATTGATGGGAAATGTTCAGCAATTTTCACTTGACGGTCTTGGCCCCCAGTCACTCCCAATTAAGCCCACGAAGTAGTGTTGTAGATTGAGCCACATCAGTTTACAACCTGCTGTGATTTATTTCAAGTACCTACAGCTTTTTCTTTGATGCTGAATGATAGATGTAATATCAGGGCTGTCAGCTATTGAACAGATATACTGATACCACACACAATCTACGAAACACAATTTCCAGGGAATCGATGGAAAATAGCGTGGGATGTGTATTTGGTATCATTAGAGACTGAATGGAAAGGAAATATAAACGGTGATGAAAAGGATACATTTCTAGATCAGCTATTCTTCTACTGTGATTTATACTGTATCTTAGGCTGGAATTTCTTGTCATTATAGCCTGATATCCTGAAAACGCACTACTGACATTAGTGACTGCTTAGGGTAGGTCCATATCAGCGTTATGGATTCCGTTTTTGTTTTATAACATGGCTATAAAGCTAACGGAATCCATAAGATGGAAGTTAAAATGGAAGCCTTTAAGAGGCATTCCGTTTTGCTTTTCGTCATAATAGAACCCTATGGGAATCATAACGGATCCGTCTGGTTGCTGTTATGCAGAACGGAAAAAAAACATCCTGTCGACAGGACTTTGTTTTCCGTCTTGCATAACGGGAACCAAACTGATCCGTTATGATTCTCATAGACTTCTATTATGACTGATCAAAATGGAAAGCTTCCTAAAGGCTTCTGTTTTGACTTCAGTATTATGGATTCCGTTATTTTCCATTATAATAATAATAAAATGTATTTATATAGCGCCACAATATTCCGCAGCGCTTTACAAGTTCATAGGGTTCATGTACAAAACAAAAATAATGCAACTGAAACACTAGGAGTCAGGGCCCTGCTCGCAGAGCTTACAATCTATGAGGAATTGTGGGTGACACATAAGGTAGTTGATTGTGATAAGTAGGATTTGAGCCATTATTGAACTGACAGGAGTGGTGCCGGCCGATCTGCTTCGGGTTTGGGACTACTAGAGGATCGAGTTTAGGCCAGAGGAGTTGGTGGGGGGAGGTTTAGTCGGGGAATAGTCAGTTTAGGTAGCTTGATAAGCCTGCCTGAAAAGATGTGTTTTTAAGGCACGTTTGAAGGTAGGGAAGTTGTGGATTGACCTAGTATTCCGGGGCAGAGTATTCCAGAGAGTAGGTGCAGCTCGAGAAAAGTCTTGAGGACGGGAGTGAGAGGTACAAATTATGGAGGTTATTAATCTTAGGTCGCTAACAGAATGGAGAGCACGAGTAGGGTGGTAGATGGAGATGAGGAAGGAGATGTATGGAGGTGCAGCACTGGGGAGAGCTTTGTGGGTGAGGGTGAGAAGTTTGAACTGTATTCTGTGGTGGATGGGCAACCAGTGAAGTGACTGGCACAGACTAGTAGCATCAGTGCAGTGGTTGGATGGATAGATGAGCCTGGCTGCAGCATTTAGGACAGACTGAAGGGGGGAGAGTTTAGTGAGAGGGAGACCGATTAGTAATGCGTTGCAGTAGTCAAGACGAGAATGAATCAAGGCAACAACAAGTTTTTGCCGTTTCCACCATAAGAAAAGGGCGGATTCTGGCGATTATCTTGAGGTGCAGACGACAAGAGTGTGTAAGTGATTGAATATGGGAACAAAGGAGAGATTGGAGTCAAATGTGGCCCCAAGACAGCGGGCATGTTGCACAGGAGTTATGATAGTGCTGCAGACCGAAATTGAAATATCATGGCTAGGTGAGTTAGTAGATAGGGGGGAAAGACAAGAAGTTCAGTTTTTGAGAGGCTCAGTTTTAGATACAGAGAGGACATGATGTTAGAGACAGCTGCCAGACAATTACTTGTGTTTTGGAGTAAAGCAGGGGTGATGTCAGGGGACGAAGTGTATAGTTGGGTGTCATCAGCATAGAGATGGTATCGAAAGCCAAATCTATTGATAGTCTGTCCGATGGGGGCTGTATAGAGGAAGAAGAGTAGAGGACCTAGTACTGAGCCCTGAGAAACTCCAACATCAAGAGGAAGAGGAGAAGAAAAAGAGCCAGCAAATGATACACTAAAGGAGCGGCCAGACAGATAGAAAGAGAACCAAGAGAGAGCAGTGTCCTTAAGGCCAATGGAGTGGAACATGGTGAGGAGGAGTTTATGGTCTACGGTATCAAACGCTGCAGAGAGATCCAGCAGAATCAGTAGAGAATAGTCACCATTTCTTTTTGCTGTTAGGAGATCGTTAGACACTTTAGTAAGGGCGGTTTCTGTAGAGTGAAGAGGGCGGAAGGCAGATTGTAAGGGGTCAAGAAGAGAGTTTGCAGAGAGATAGCTTATTAATCGAGAGTAGACAAGACGTTCAAGGAGTTTAGAGATGAAGGGGAGGTTAGAAACAGGTCTGTAGTTAGCAGCACAGGTCGGGTCAAAAGATGGTTTCTTTAGTAGTGGGGTGATAATAGAGTGTTTGAAAGAGGAGGGAAAGATACCAGAAGAGAGAGGTTAAAAATTGTAGTTAGGTGAGTGATTACAGCCGGGGAGAGGGACTGGAGGAGGTGTGATGGAATAGGATCACTGCTACAGGTCGTGGGTCGAGAAGAAGAGAGAAGCCTGGAGACTTCCTCCTCTGTTATAGGGTCAAAAAAGGAGAGAGCGCATGTGGAGGAATTGGAGGGAGGAGGATTGAAATTATTTGGGGACTGGGAGATTATTTCCTGCCAGATAATGCTAATCTTGTCTCTGAAGTAAGTGGCCATACCATCAGCGCAGAGGTCAGTGACAGGTTCTGGAACTTTAGAGTTTAGAAGGGAGTGAAAAGTCTCAAAAAGTCGTTTTGGGTTATTTGAGAGTGAGGAGATGAGAGAGGTGAAGTACTTTTGCTTGGCAATGTTGAGAGCTAAATTATATGTTTTGAGCATAAATTTATAATGGAGGAAGTCTGCTGATATTCGCGATTTTCTCCATAAGCGTTCTGCACATCTGGAGCAGCGCTGGAGAAAACGTGTTTCAGGTGTGTGCCAGGGTTGCCGTGTTCTGTGTCGAGAGGGTCGGACTGATATTGGAGCAACTTCATCTAGGGTGGTTTTGAGGGTCTGGTTGTAATGATTGGCAGCCAAGTCTCGACAAGGGAGGGAAGTGATTGGGGTAAGAGCTAGTTGTAGGGTGTTAATAAGGTGTCTGGCAGTTAATGGTGTGTAGGTTTCTGTAAGCCCCTTTCACAAGGGCGAGTATTCCGCGCGGATGCGATGCGTGAGTTGAACCCATTGCACCCGCACTGAATCCTGACCTATTTATTTCTATGGGGCTGTGAACATGACCGGTGATTTTCACGCATCACTTGTGCGTTGCGTGAAAATCGCAGCATGCTCCTCTTTGTGCGTCTTTCACGTAACGCAGGCCCCATAGAAATGAATGGGGTTGCGTGAAAATAGCAAGCATCCGCAAGCAAGTGCGGATGCAATGCGATTTTCACACACGGTTGCTAGGAGGCGATCGGGATAGAGACCCGATCATTATTATTTTCCCTTATAACATGGTTATAAGGGAAAATAATAGCATTCTGAATACAGAATGCTAAGTAAAATAGGGGTGGAGGGGTTAAAATAAATAAATAAAAATAATTTAACTCACCTTAATCCACTTGTTCACGCAGCCGGCATCTCTTTTGTCTTCATCTGTGAGCAATAGGACCTTTGATGACGTCACTGCGTTCATCACATGGTCCGTCACATGATCCATCACCATAGTGATGGATCATGTGACGGACCATGTGATGAGCGTGGTGACATCATCAAAGGTCCTATTCCTCACAGAACAAGACAGAAGATATGCCGGCTGCGCGAACAAGTGGATTAAGGCGAGTTAAATTATTTTTATTTATTTATTTTAACCCCTCCAGCCCTATTATACTATGCATTCTGTATTCAGAATGCTATTATTTTCCCTTATAACCATGTTATAAGGGGAAATAATACAATCTACACTACAACTAACCCAAACTTCTGTGAAGAAGTTCGGGTCTGGGTACCTGTCACGGCTGAGGATGTGGAAAACCCTCAGCCGTGCGATGCCAGAAGATGTTAGGCTGCTCGGCCAGGACGACAGGATTAGGGAGCAGGTCACCTCCTAAAGCGTCCCTAACCTGACCCTAACTCCTAGCTGCATGGGCCGACCTTGAAGGTAGGAGGGCCCATGCTCAGGAACCTCGGATCCCTAACTCACCCTCCGACCGGTCCCTGCACTAGGAGTCAAAGTAAGACGGCCTGTTCCTTCTGGACACGGAGGAACAGGGGTCTCACTGGCCAAGCTACAAGGAATGGGGAAACACATACAACATACAGATATGACAGGCAAACTACTAGTTCCACACGTACCTGTCACAGCCACGCTGACTGGAACCCATGCATGCACTACTAATGTCCACAGAACAACTAGAGGACACAGCACACAACACACAGGTAAGGCTACTTTCACACTAGCGTTCGTCGGTCCGCTCGTGAGCTCCGTTTGAAGGGGCTCACGAGCGGACCCGAACGCTTCCGTCCAGCCCTGATGCAGTCTGAATGGATGCGGATCCGCTCAGACTGCATCAGTCTGGCGGCGTTCAGCCTCCGCTTCGCTCAGCAGGCGGACACCTGAACGCTGCTTGCAGCGTTCGGGTGTCTGCCTGGCCGTGCGGATCCGTCCAGACTTACAATGTAAGTCAATGGGGACGGATCCGTTTGAAGATGCCACAATATGGCTCAATCTTCAAGCGGATCCGTCCCCCATTGACTTTACATTGAAAGTCTGGACGGATCCGTCCGAGGCTATTTTCACACTTAGCTTTTATATGCCAAAATAATGCAGACGGATCCGTTCTGAACGAAGCCTCCGTCTGCATTATTATGATCGGATCCGTTCAGAACGGATCCGATCGAACGCTAGTGTGAAAGTAGCCTAACCAGGACATCCGTAGTTGCAAATAAACAGAGACAAAGGAAAACATCAACTGAACATCAAGACATAAACTTCACAGATAAACCTAAACGTATGACCACAAGGGTGGCCCCCCCCACTGGCAGGTGAAATAACACAGGAGGCTAATCCAGCTAGTCATGGCTGAAGTACCCCTCAGACTGGAGATAAACACAGAGGCTTAATAGGCCCAAGTAGTCACACCCACACCCAGTGTTCACACACACAGAAGGGAATTAACCCTTCCAACACCAGGAAGTGTAGTGAGACCACATAAAGGGAAATACACACAAATACTCACTGCAGCTGTTACCGATGACAACGACATGTGTGGCAAACGTGTCCTGGGAGCCGGCCAAAAGGCCGAGACACTGCCACCACATGTACCTCTAACCAAACGTTGCCACGGGCAGCTACAGTGAAGGGAAAAATGTCACAGTGCACACCAAACATAAAACAGAGTGCACACCAGACATACAGAGTGCATACATACACACACACACCAACAGGTGTAACCGCATGCACTTGACAGTAAGCAACCTAGCACCAGCTCCGGCTGCTATACTGCCAAGTACAATCACATGTTGCCAGCGGCAACCACAAGTCAGGCAACAAACTAGCGGCCCTCACCTGTGGCTGAACAACAACAACCAAACCGCAGGCAACAGCATGCGGACACAGGAGTCACGACCATGACCATGGCCGTGACAGTACCACAGTCAGTTTTTTATCACGCGCGCGCAAAACACATTGCACCCGCGCAATAAAAACTGAACATCGCAACGCATCCGGACCTTATCCGGACATGCTCGTCTGCAAGGGGCCTAACTCTTGTGGACACCTAAAGGGTTAATGACGTTTGTAAAATCAGTTTTGATACCTTGAGGGGTGTAGTTTCTAGAATGGGGTCTTTTTTGAGTGGTTTCTATTATGTAAGCCTCACAATATGACTTCAGACCTGAACTGGTCCTTAAAAAGTGGGTTTTTGAAAATTTCGGAAACATGTCAAGATTTTCTCCTAAACTTCTAAGCCTTGTAACATCCCCAAAAAATAAAATGTCATTCCCAAAATTATCCAAACATGAATTAGACATATGGGGAATGTAAAGTAATAACTATTTTTGTATTACTATGTATTATAGAAGTAGAGAAATTGAAACTTGGAAATTTGCTAATTTTTCAAAATTTTGGGTAAATTTGGTATTTTTTTAATAAATAAAAATACTTTTTTTTTTTACTCCATTTTACCAGTGTCATGAAGTACAATATGTGACGAAAAAACAATCTCAGAATGGCCTGGATAAGTCAAAGCGTTTTAAAGTTATCACCACATAAAGTAACACTGGTCAGATTTTCAAAAATTGGCCTGGTCCTTAAGGTGAAAATGAGCCCGGTCCTTAAGAGGTTAAATGAATAAAATGCTAATTATACCAATCTGCTCAGCTCCTCCTGCTCTATAGGACGCTGCCTGCAGGCTGCACTGCATCTACTGTGAAGGTGCACTAATGGGGCATCATTGTGGGAGCACTAAACAAGCATTCTATTGTATGGGGAAACTAAGGAGGCATAACTACTATGTGGGGGCACTAAGAGTACATAACTACTATGTGGGGGCAGTAAGGGGGCATAACTACTGTGTGGGGGCACTAAGGGGGCATAACTACTATGTGGTGATACTAAGGGTACATAACTACTATGTGGGGGCACTAAGGAGGCATAACTACTATGTGGGGGCACTAAGGGTACATAACTACTATGTGGGGGCACTAAGGGGGCATAACTACTATGTGGGGGCACTAAGGGGGCATAACTACTATGCGGAGGTACTAAGGGACCATAACTACTGTGTTGGGGCACTGAGACGGCATAACTACTGTGTGGGGGCACTAAAAGGTCATATCTACTGTGAAGGGGCACTAATGGGACATAATTGTGGGGCGCTAAAAGAGCATTCTACTGTATGGGGGCACTAAGAAGACATAACTACTGTGTTGGGCACAAAGGGGGCCTAATTGCTGTGTGGAGGCACTAAGGAGGCATAACTACTGTGTGGGGGCACTTAGGGGGCATAACTACTGTGTTGGGGCACTGAGACGGCATAACTACTGTGTGGGGGCACTAAAAGGTCATATCTACTGTGAAGGGGCACTAATGGGACATAATTGTGGGGCGCTAAAAGAGCATTCTACTGTATGGGGGCACTAAGGAGACATAACTACTGTGTTGGGCACTAAGGGGGCATAATTGCTGTGTGGAGGCACTAAGGAGGCATAACTACTGTGTGGAGGCACTAAGGAGACATAACTAACTTGGGCTCTGGGGCCTCTGTTGTCATGGGTGGGGGGTCCCAGCTCAGTGGCTAACTTCTCATAACGGGAATACCCCTTTAAGGTGCATAATAGCTTTACCTAATGGCTAACCTCCGGCACTCCAGCTGTGGTAAAACTACGACCCCTAAGATGTACACTTGCTTGGCTGTTCTCAGAACTCCCTAGAAATTAATGGAGCATGCTGGGAGTCGTAGTTTCACCACAGCTGGTGTGCCGGAGGTTAGCCATTAGAGACGAGCGAATTTCCACTTATGAAATTCGTTCTCTGGTAAAAGCAGAATTGCGTTATGGATTCTGTTACCACGGACAATAACGCAATTCTATGACGGAATGCATAACGGAATGCCTTTAGAAGCATTCCGTTATTCATTGCGTCATAATAGAAGTCTATGGGCTGTATAATGGATCCGTCCCGTTTCCGTTATGCAGGGGAGTCCTCTCTTGGACGGATCCGTTTTGCAGCCCATAGATTTCCATTATGACGGAGTGAATAACGGAATGCTTCTAAAGGCATTTCGTTATGGTCCGTGGTAACGGAATCCATAACGCAATTCTGCTTTTTATCAGTAAACGAATTTCAAAATATGAAATTCGCTCATCTCTTTAAGGCTACTTTCACACTAGCGTTGTTGGATTCCGGCAGGCAGTTCTGTTGCCGTAACTGCCCGCCGGATCCGGAAATCCGTATGCAAACGGAGATCATTTGTTTCCGGAACCAGATGCAGATCCGTCTCACAAATGTATTGCAATACCGGATCCGTCTCTTCGGTGGTATCCGGAAAAACAGATCCGGTATTTATCTTTATCACAGATTTAAAGGTCTGCGCATGTGCAGACTGGGAAACCAAAACCGTTTTTCTGGAACACTTGGTACCGGAGCCGGCATTAATACATTTTAATGGCAATCTGGCAAGTGTTCTGGAATTTTGGCCGAAAAAAATACCACAGCATGCTGCGGTATTTTTTCCGGCCACATACCGTAAAAAGGACTGAACTGAAGACATCCTGAACGGATTGCTTTACATTCACAATGAAGTGTTTTTTTTTTTTGGTATTGAGCCCCTGGGACGGAATACCGGAAAACTTTAACGCTAGTGTGAAAGTAGCTGACGCCATCATTTGCCTCTAGTCTTTTTTTTGTCTGCTTGTAGAAAAGCTGGGTGACAACCAATATGGCTGCCATTATGGATGACCCATCTTTCCCTGGCTTGTGGCTGGAAGTCTCTGACATCCCTAATTCCTTCCTTCTACCATTAACCACAGAAGGGAATGGTCTTCCTTTCTTTCTGAGACTTTAACGTCCTGCAGCTTTTGCTGGGAAGATGGCTCCCTCGCCCTCCCACCAGCAAGGCTTTCTCATGGTAGAACACTGCACGGCCAGTGACAGGAGTGAAATATTCCTGTCAGGGAAGGAGACGAGACGCTACCAGGCCGCCATGATGGCCGTACACAAGCGCCACGGTTACCATGGTAACCCAACCACCGAGTGGCGCGCAGCAAGCTTCACTTTACACAGGGGGCTGCGCCTGTTTCTTCACAGACTTGCGACTTCTCTGCCCAGTTTATGCGCCTTTTCATGTAGTGAAGCGAGAGTGACAGGGTTAATTGCAGGGCAGCTCTGCGGCTACACAAACACACCTTGTGGTCTGGCTCCCATAGCGGGTTACCAGGTTACCAGAGTTGTGCCTGACTCTCTGCAGAGCCATAAGCGTCCTCCGCACAGAGATCCCCTCCAGTACTAAGTCTATGGGACGGGGCAGATCCCCCCAGATCCGGGCGATCCACTATGGACTCTTCACTCTCTCCCAGGTTTCTCAAGGTAACGCAGCTTGTTTTGCACTTGTCACAGTCTCCATGCGTTTTGTTCTGATTTATTTCATTCCAATTTGCAGTAATTATGAAACGCATCCATGTTAAACAAGATATAATGTATCCAGTCAGAATTCGGTGTGACCCCAGTTAGGAGCGGGTCACCTATACCAGTATACCTCATGCACACCTCAGCATGCGCTAAAAAGCAGATTCAGGAAAAATGTGAGCATTATTAGGGCTCGTTCACACGACCGTGCCGTTTTTTTGCGGAATGGAACAGGAGGCCTATTATAGAAATGCCTATTCTTGTCCGCAAAACGGAAAAAAAGGCCACGGAACGGAACAACGGATGCGAACAGCACACAGAGTGCTGTCCTCATCTTTTGCGGACCCATTGAAATGAATGGTTCCGAATACGGACCGCATGCAGATTGCAGAAAACGGCCCGTATACGGAACGCAAAATCCGTTTGTGTGAACGAGCCCTTAGGGGCCATTCACACGTCTGTAGAATGGGTCCGCATCCGTTCCGCAAATTGCGGAACGGGTGCGAACCCATTCATTCTCTATGGGGCAGGAATGGATGCGGAGAGCACACAGTGTGCTCTCTGCATCCGCATTTCCGGAGCGAGGCCCCGATCTTCCGGTCCGCAGCTCCGGAAAAAAATAGAACATGTCCTATTTTTGTCCGCAATTGCAGACAATAATAGGCAGTTCTATGGGGGTGCCGGCCCGGGTGTATTGTGAATCAGCAATACACTACGGATGTGTGAATGGACCCTTACGGTTCTTTTTCTCGCCCCATTTAATAGAAAGGGATAATACAGACAGGAAGATTCCGTTTTTTATCAGACGTATTGAAAACGCATTAAAATGCTTTGCACTCGCGCGGAAAAAAACTGAACAATGCAACGCAATCGCAGACAAAACTGACTGAAATTGTGTGCGCACTTGCGCGGGTTTCCCGCAATGCATCCGGACAAAATCCGTGATGCCCGTGTGAAAGGGGCCTTAGGGATCATGCACACAAATGCATTTTTTTTGCAGCCTGTATGCAGATCCATTCACTTAAAAAAACTGAATATACTCCGTGTCCTGATGGCCTGTGTCCTATTCTTGTCCGCTTTTGTGACTTTTTGACGCTAGAACTCTGGAGTGAAGGAATAGTAAATCTTGGGCCTTATTATTTATGCAGACGAGGGTGCACTTAGTGGTGGGGCCAGCACTGGACAGAGTGCACTGAGCGCTTTATAAGGGTTATAACCAGGATGAAACTTCCGAAGTCGATTCACATAAACCTTCGTTCTAATACTGTACGGAGCAGGAAGCGAAGTTTTATGCAAATCGGCCCTAAAGGCTCCCATTAAAAAATATACCTTGTCATGCAAAATGCAAGCCCTCGTACGGCCATATGACTGGAGGGATTGAAAAAGCTATGGCTCGTGAAACACATGTCCTCATGGCCCAAAACAGCTGCTTTCTTAAAGGGCATCTGTCAGCAGTTTTGTCCCTATGACACTGGCTGACCCGCTACATGTGTGCTTGGCAGCTGAAGGCCTCTGTGTTGGTCCCATGTTCCTATGTGTCCGCATTGCAGAGAAAAATGACGTTTTAATAGATGCAAATGAGCCTCTAGGAGCAACGGGGGCGTTGCCATTACACTTAGAGGCTCTGCCCTCTGCATCTGCCTTGCCCTCTCCACTTGGATTGATTGGGTCGGGCAGTGTTAACGTCATCATCTCTGGTCCTGTCAATCAAAGTGAATAGGGCGCGGCAGTTGCAGACAGAGCAGAGCGTGACAGGGGGGAAGGGGAGCCGCTGCTCGTGACTATCGGGACTCCTTACGCAGACTCCGGCGGTTCTTTGAGACCAGAAAGCCCTTTTTTTATGGCCAGGCAGGGGTTAAAAAAAAAATCCTCACCTGTCACCGGTGCTCTGGATCCTCCTCTACTCCCATACGGTGTCAGTGCTGCTCTGTTTATTGGCCGGTGACTCTTTTTATGCTGGGTTCACACCTAGGCGTTTCACAAACGCGCGTTTCTATGCGCGTTTTTTTTTATAGTGAACGCGCGTTTGACGCGCGTTTGGGTGATTGACAGCAGTGTTGTCCAAAGAGTCTATGGCCCAAACGCGCGTCAAACGCGCCAAAAAAAGCTCCTGTACTTGTTTGAGCGTCGGGCGTTTTACAGCGCGATCGTACGCGCTGTAAAACGCCCAGGTGTGAACCCTTCCCATAGGGAATCATTGGTTCTTGCCTGTTGTGCGCTTTACAGCGCGTAGGAACGCGCTGTAAAACGCTCAGGTGTGAACCCAGCGTTAGGCTCTTCCTTTATCTGTGTTGCATAATAATACTTTGCAGCGGGTCAGCTTTAGTTCGCTGTTTGGCGCCACGTGCTGATATTTTTGGAAAGCCGTCTAATTGTTTTAAACAGATGGCGGTATGTAGAGGATCCTACAGTGTATCTGGCTGCCAGAAACTAAACAACGAGCGTGCTCTCATATCCCTGCCCAATCCCGATAGCCTTCAGAATGGGGATTCCTTTGTGTTCTGCAGTTGGTTTGCTGCCAAATGCTGTGCGGGTGGGTGCAGCGGTCGGCGGGGTAGCGGCTGCGCTTCAGTCCGTCTGGCGGGGTTGGGTGCATTTGTTTACAGTAATTGCTGGTTGCTCAGCTAAGTGCTCAACACTTTATTGTTTTATATCTTTTATTACTATTATTATCGCCATCATTATTTTCTCCGGGGTTTGATAAAAAGCGGCTTTTAATTGTGCGTATAAGGCTACTTTCACACTAGCGTTCGGGCGGATCCGTTCAGAACGGATCCGCCCATAATAATGCAGACGGAGGCTCCGTTCAGTACGGATCCGTCTGCATTATTTTAGCAAAAAAAAGCTAAGTGTGGAAATAGCCTGGGACGGATCCGTCCAGACTTTCAATGTAAAGTCAATGGGGGACGGATCCGCTTGAAGATTGAGCCACATTGTGGCATCTTCAAACGGATCCGTCCCCATTGACTTACATTGTAAGTCTGGACGGATCCGCACGCCTCCGCACGGCCAGGCGGACACCCGAACGCTGCAAGCAGCGTTCAGCTGTCCGCCTGTCCGTGCGGAGGCGAGCGGAGCGGAGGCTGAACGCCACCAGACTGATGCAGTCTGAGCGGATCCGCCTCCATTCAGACTGCATCAGGGGTGGACGGCTGCGTTCGGGTCCGCTCGTGAGCTCCTTCAAACGGAGCTCACGAACGGAATACCGAACGCTAGTGTGAAAGCAGCCTAACCTGGATGACAGGCGTTCAGGCCGCAGGGATAGTTAATGCGGTTGGGGAAAGTGACAGAGGTTTTATTGGAAAAAGGTGTGATTTTTGATGTAATAAATATAATAATATACTTCCTAATCCTAGGGTCTCGTTCACACGAGTGAGTTTTTCGCCTGGATACGATGCAGGTAGTGAATGGATTGCATCCGGACTGAACCCTGACCCATTCATTCCAATGGGTCTGTGCACATGAGCGCCGCATATCACTCATCATCTCTGCGTTCAGGAAATATCGCAGCGCCTTCTGTATTGTGGCTTTTTTCACGCCGCTTCAACTCCATAGAAGTGAATGGGGCTTGTGCGAAAAACGGAATGTGTTTTACACTGATGATTACTAGGAGATGTAGGTTGTTATTCTTTAGGTTTTTCTTCACGCACGTGAAAAATACATCAAAAACTGATTGCATATGTGCGGAAAAAAACGGAAACACTGAACGCAATCGCAGAGAAAACTGACTGAAGTTGCGCGCAAAACCATCCGTTTTTTCCTGAACAGATCCTGAGAGAACTTGCATCGCTTATGTGAAAGAGGCCTTAAAGGACTTGCATTCATTTTAATGGGAGGCAGAACTTAAAGGGGTTGTCTCATCATGGACAATGGGGGCATATCGCTAGGATATGCCCCTATTGTCCTATAGGTGCACGTCCCACGACCCGCAGCTATATCGAGAGCGGAGCCCCGCAAGGTGGTGGCTGGAGGACTCCAGTCCGGCCACCACCAAGCCGGCTTCCGATAGTAGTGAATGGGAGCGCACCACACATGCGTGATTCCACTCTGATTTTGATTCAGTGCGGATTCCACTCTGATTTTGTTCAGGCTGTTTTCCAAATCCAAATTTTGTGTGAACATACCCCAATAGTTTTACACTTTGTCCGTGAGATATTTTGTATGTACAACGCTGCCTACAAATCTGTGCTGTGTGCTCAGCAGGGCTGTGGAGTCAGTAGGCAAAACTCCCGCTCCTCTATTTTTCTACATTCTGACTCCAACCAAAATTGACTCCACAGCCCTGCTACTTAACGTTCGTTTGAGCCTTAGATTGGAGATACATTTCTACCCATTTGGACTCCATCCAATACTGGCTCTGACACCATAACTCTGGCTCTCCCCCCTGCCTCCCAACTAAGCCCCTGACCAAGGCCTTGCATGCCATGCCACCAGGTAACCAACTCACACAGGCTACCAGATCTCGGCCTACTGCACAGACCAACAGCACTTCAGTCCGGTACTCCATGCGGACTACCATAATTTTAGTGCCATGGTCCTACTATTATGGAGCCATCATGGTGGGTCAGCACATAGGTGTCACCACCCTGTGTCGCCTAGCTAGCAGCAGGCTCCTCCTGGGCCTAACTCGGTCAGTATACCTCCCGTTCTTACCTTCCTCGGCAGCCACAGCATCACATGCACTCGTGCCTTATGGAACAACAATCTAGTTGGCAAATTTAGTTCTCCGAACCCCTGCCCCTGGACTTCCCAACTGGGTAGGGCTTACATAAACCTGCCCATCTCGCTGGAATTGTTTCTAACAATTAAAGCCACGTCGTAATTGTAACACAACCCCACTGTGTGGTCATACCCTAAAACTGAATTAAAAAGCAGAGCAAAATAAAAAATATAGATATTATTGTTGCATTTTTGGTTAGGCATGCTGCTGGTAGGTCATACTGCTGTTTAAAATGTTTGCATCATTCTCAGACAACCCTTTAGGTCTCTACTGTGAATTGGGAACAGGATTTTTAGAAATCTGATTCCCTTCAAAGGGAAGTTTTTCATTAAGAAGGAGAGTATGACGCCCTGTGCTCTCCATATGCCATAAGTGCATATTGACAGGGGATTGTCCTGATGGGACAAGCCCCTTTAAAGGGGTCCCTCCCAGAATAGGTACTCGAGCCATCCTTGCATTACAAGGACAGATGGCCTTTGTCCTATAGAAATCAGCAGGTATTTTTTGATTTTCCTAAAACCAGCTGATTGCTTCAGGGCTGCATTTTGAAAGGTGTTGTCCCTAATAAGAGAACTCCATTGAAGGGTACTCCAACTCTAGACATTTGTTTCAAAACGTGAATTCAAAAGATTTGAGAATGAATAAGCTTATGCAGGCTAAGTGAATAAATATATTTACTAAGTGTGATTAACTATAAGATAAAACAGACAAATCACATACAGAATAATAAAAAGTAAATAATCATCACTGGCCTACATAGACAATATGGGATAGGACTCCGGTCGGCATGAGATAGGGAAAATCAATACTTACATCCTACCTAGAATGAAGTCTTCAATGGATTGCCACCTAATTGTTGGTGCAAATTAGAGTTATACCTTTCAGCCCCTCCTCCAGTATGAGATCACTCGGGAATGTGGTCTTATCAGCACAATGGGGGAAGGGTACTAACTATCTCTAACCCACTACATTACAAGGAAGACTTCATTACACAGAATATTAAAGTTAATATAAAAGAGACAGAATTTAAGGGGACAGAACCAATCAGTTCTTCAAAATACCTTTACAATACAACATGTGTGTCATATTCACAGGGTGCCTCCTCTGGAGCCCATACCTATCTCTAGAACTGAGGTCCCCCCACCGTGTTGAGGTGGCTACTAGATGCCGCATCCAGACTGCCACTGGTTAGAGTGGTGATCAGGATTACGGAAACTTCTCAGTTCTCTGCGCTACATTGTTTCATTCACTCCCAAGGACGTTACGGAAATAATGTAGCACTGCGAGCGCAGTTCTTACAGTAATCCTGGATACCTCTGCACCTCAGGGACCCCATTCTAGAGACAGATGCAGGTCCCGCCTTTCTCTATTGGAGATCTATGGCATATGACCGTCCTGTGGATATTCCATGAATGTCTAGGAAGGGATTAAAATAAATAAAGCATTTGACATTGTTCAGACAACCTCCGAAAAAGGCGTCAGTGAATATAGGAATCAAGAAGTCATTTTGCAAAGATTTTCGGGCAAAGTCATTTACATGTTTCCAAACAGAAGAAGCGTCATTCCTCCGCAGACGTGGATTGTCCTTCTCTAGGATTTTGTCTGATACTCGTGGGCGGCATGTCATAATTGACTTTGGTTGTTTTTGATTTGGTAAGACAAAAGCCGCTCTGCTGCATTGGAATTAACCTTTTGGAATTATCAGGACGATCTGAAGAGAAGATGAAAGGACAAGCAAACACTGAATCTGTATTCAGGGAAACCCAGGGGAAATATAACAGTCTCTCTAAAAAAAAAACACACAATTTATTGTAGAGCGACCGTATAAGAAAAAGGGAGCTCATCATGGGGGGGACTCCTGCAGGACTCTGGATGCAATGGTTTATAGGCCAGCAGAGCTGAATACTGCAGCGATGCAGATAATCTCTGACTTTTCTTTAAAGGGGTTTTCCGGGAGTTTTATACTGATGTCCTATCCACTGGATAGGACATGAGTATTAGATCGGTGGAAGTCAGACAACCAGGAGGACTCTCACTGATCAGCTGTTCGAGAAGGCAGCAGCGCTTGAAGCAGTGCAATCTCCCATGCTGTAGGTCCATGCATATAGGGTTATGGGACAGGGAAAACTTAGAAGGGGGGCCGAACCCTATACCACTGCTGTGGCAGCCCCTTCATCCTCAGGATGGGTAATAAAAATATGATTGCTAGGGATCTGACTATTGGACCTCAATTTATCAAATTAGATGTTCAGAGCACTGAGGGCATACCCTAGCCCAGGGAACAAAGCTGGAGTGCCGAAGGTAGCTAGCCCCTGCCCTAGCCCCTCAGTTCACCAATGTACCGTGATGTCCCTCCCTCCTCTTTTTGATTGACAGGGTCAAGCGCTTGTATCCTGCTCTTGTCTGGCCCTGTAATATCTTGCCTATGCTGTGTGCAAGAATTTTATGCGCATGAGCAGTACAGTTTTTCACTCCCAGGCGGAAATGTCATGCTCTACTTAGGGTTAGGCAATAAACCGGTATTAACGATATACCACGGTATTAAGAAACGGCAATATGGCGATATCGCCATTTCTTTATTGCCGCAGTATTTTAGTGACGTCATAGGGGCAGACACACGTCACAGCGCTGAATGCCTCTAAAATGTCCGGCGCACATTACAGCCGCCACTGTGATCTGGCTGCCTCTGCGCCACCGATGTAAAGGTAATAGTGAGGAGGAGGGGAGGGGCTGTGGCCGCTGCGCCACCAATGAGAATTACCCTCAATACAAATATAGACTGCGGGTGTCGGCTGTATCATATACCCGGCACCCGGTCTCAATGACAGGAAACGGCAATCCCGCGAACCGAGGCAATTTACCCCTCAAATGCAGCACCTGAGCGGTTAATTGGCATGGTTCGGTGGGATCCATCATACCCCAGTATTATAAATTATAATCATTGGTGGCACAGTGCAGCCAAGCCCCCCAGTATTATAATCATTGGTGGCAGTGGCCACAGGGTCCCCTCCCCTCTTTATTGGTGGTGCAGTGGTAACTTCTGATCGGAGCCCCAGCAGTGAAATCTCAGGGCTCCGATCGGTTACCATGGCAGCCAGGACCCTACTGAAGCCATCCATGGCTGCCATGGTAACCTCCCTGCTGCTGTGTGCACAAAGCACAGGGCAGCAGGGAGAGTGTGAGATCCTATGCACCCTAATAGATCTCTATTAGGGTGCATAGGACAAGGGATTAAAAGATTCCAGGTTCTAGCCCCATAAGGGGGCTAATAGTTATTAAATAAAAAGTTTAAAAAAAATAGTAAAACACCAAAACATTAAAATCACAAACAAATTAGGTATGGCCACATCCAAACTATTAAAGTTAAAATATCTCTTATGTGGTGAACGCCGTAACAGAAAAAAATTGGAAAAAACACGATTCTCCATTTTTTTTTTTTTTTTTTTTTTATATTAACAATTTTTATTGTTTTTCTTATATCATACATATAAAGCAGAGGTCTAATACATCATACAAATTATAGCGAATATTCTGTCTTATTAGACCGAGCAGTCAAACATTTCAATCTTCGATGAAATGAGGTACAGTCTTTGCATACATAAGAAAATAAAATAAAGTAAAACACAAAGAGGGCCTGAAAGGACCCTAACAGGATAGGCAGATCAACATTCAAGAATTCTCTACTTAAGTAAGCGACAGATATGTCTCTTATGTTAAAAAGCATAGATGTGCAAGCAATTGTAAGGAAGTAGCTGTAAGTATGACCGAAGGCGAATATATTATCAAAAAGGAGTTCTCCATTTATTTTTTTTGTCTCCTTCTCCCCTAAAAAATAGGATAGGACTGTTCTAGTATGGGCCGCACATTCCATAAATTGCGTAATGCACACATTTGGCATTTAATTTTTCTTTTGCGTGGTATCGAGTATTGCATTACTTTTTTATGGGACCAAAATTGAATCAAAATTTTGGCATTGTGACAACCCTAGTCACAGGGGGTATAAGTCCTTTAGGTCACAAAGAAATGGCATCTAGTGGCTGTAAACCCCAGAGCCAGGAGACTGGCGCTGCATAAGGGTCCATTCACACGTCCGCAAAATGGGTCTGCATCCGTTCCGCAATTTTGCGGAACCATTAATTTTCAATGGGGCCGGAATGTGCTGTCCGCATCCGCACTTCCAGATCCGCACTTCCGTTTCGCAAAAAAATAGAACATGTCCTATTCTTGTCCGCAATTGTGGACAAGAAAAGGCATTTTCTATGCAGAACGCACATTGCCGGTGTCCGTCTTTTGCGGTCTGTGTTTTGCGGACGTATGAATGGACCCTTACAGTCGCTGCACTCTGGGGGCTGCTGCACAGACAGGCTGGGGCTGAGAACAGTCGCTGCGCTCTGGGGGCTGCTGTACAGACAGGCTGGGGTTAAGAACAGTCGCTGCCATCTGGGGGCTGCCGCACAGACAGGCCGGGGCTGAGAACAGTCACTGCACTCTGGGGGCTGCTGCACAGACAGGCCGGGGTTGAGAACAGTCGCTGCACTCTGGGGGCTGCTGCACAGACAGGCCGGGGCTGAGAACAGTCGCTGCACTCTGGGGGCTGCTGCACAGACAGGCCGGGGCTGAGAACAGTCACTGCACTCTGGGGGCTGCTGCACAGACAGGCCAGGGCTGAGAACAGTCGCTGCACTCTGGGGGCTGCTGCACAGACAGGCCGGGGCTGAGAACAGTCACTGCACTCTGGGGGCTGCTGCACAGACAGGCCGGGGTTGAGAACAGTCGCTGCACTCTGGGGGCTGCTGCACAGACAGACTGGGGTTGAGAACAGTCGCTGCACTCTGGGGGCTGCTGCACAGACAGGCCGGGGCTGAGAACAGTCACTGCACTCTGGGGGCTGCTGCACAGACAGGCCGGGGTTGAGAACAGTCACTGCACTCTGGGGGCTGCTGCACAGACAGGCTGGGGCTGAGAAAAATCGCTGCACTCTGGGGGCTGCTGCACAGACAGGCTGGGGCTGAGAAAAATCGCTGCACTCTGGGGGCTGCTGCACAGACAGGCTGGGGCTGAGAAAAGTCGCTGCGCTCTGGGGGCTGCGGTAATATGGCTGTAGTGTGTAGGGACTAAGACCCATATGGGAAGCACCAGTCTTTAGTAAATGACCCCCAATGTTTTATTTGACTGAAAGGCATCTTTATGATGCCAAGGTGCCCTTCCTGACAATGTGCACACTCTGAACAACCCGCTTATCAGGGTTTTCCGCTAGGATGTCCCATTTTCTGTGGGAGCGGTAAAGATGGTTTTGATATCGCCCAGCCCTAGCTCTACTGCGCACACTGTTTTTTTAAATTATTTTTTTCCATTAGCATAGGTTTTGTTCACATTTCCGTTTGTGGATCCGGAAGGCTGTACCAGCGACGGGCTGCCGGCTGGATCCCCTGTTTCACCGCCTGATCCCCATTGATTGCAGTAGGGTGTGGCAGTGATCCGGCTGTTTTCCGGCAAAAATGGCAGGTGTCGGCTGTTCATGCCCTGTCCCTTTTCCCAGAAATCGTCCGGATCACCACTGGAACAGCCTGCCGGATCCACAAACGGAGATGTGAACGAGGCCATAGGCAGGTCTGAGCGCCATTCCTCCATGTTCCATGTAGGGGAGGGGATCTGAGCGACATTCTGCGTTATTCTTTTTTTCCTTGGCTGCCTCACCTATTGTAGATATTGCAGATGTTGTATTTCTTTTCTTTTCTTGACAGGTCATTTTTCTTTACATTTTCTTCTTTTGACAAGTATAGTTTTTTTTTTTAACAATAATACGTTTTTATAATGGGAAGGTCTAGTCTAGTATAAGTATATGATGACCTGATACAATGTGACTATGACAGCTACGGTCTTCTGCATGTCATTCTTCTCATAGTATAGCTAAGGCTAAATGCACACCATCAGGATTGTGTGCGGATTTGCGTGCGTGTAGGTCATGTACATTGTATTCTATGAGAATTTGAAATACTCATGTACAGATTTTTTTCCATGTGGATTTTGTCCTGCGGTGCGGATTTTAAGATCCGCAGAATGTCAATTCATTTTATTTTCTTGCCCGGATTTCATGCAAATTTTCTCTGCATCAAAATCCGCATGCAAATCCACATGTAAGTCCGCACCAATTGATGCGGATTGTCTGCACAGATTTCCCTGCGACCGCCTGCGGATTTCAGTGCGGATTCTCCACACATAAATCCTGAATGTGTGCATTTACCCTAAGCGTTCCTCCGTTCTTTCATTTTGTGTGCAGATTCTATCATTCTGAA
Organism: Bufo gargarizans; assembly: GCF_014858855.1. Lineage (NCBI taxonomy): Eukaryota > Metazoa > Chordata > Amphibia > Anura > Bufonidae > Bufo > Bufo gargarizans. The sequence continues at coordinate 136,138,506 of NC_058087.1, read as the reverse complement.
GACCAGGAAATTCTTACATTGTACCCAAGGTATTATGTACAGGTTATAAAATTTACACTGATTGTGGATTCAATCATAGATGTAACAGGTTTTACAGATACCCGTGTTTTATGTCTACAAAACCCTGCCGGTTAATAAAATGCACCCTAAGAAGTCGCCCAGTACACCCAGTACACCCACGTGCTACAATAGTCGTTTTAATCCCAGATGAGAATCCGGAATTCACATATTGGAAATTGTGACGCGTTAACTGGGTTAAGGTATACTGGAGCCAGGGCATGTATTGCAGCCCATAATAGTATAATTATAGATGTTTTTTTATTTATTATAGATACCATGCATATGGCTTCATGAGGTATTCAGAGGATACAAATAGTCCAGCCTGTTACCGCAGATCATTTACAAAGCACATAATAGGCACACGGCTTTAAAAGGGTTTTCTGGGATCCAAATACTGATGACCTATCCTCAGGATAGGTCATCAGTTTCAGATTGGTGGGGGTCCGACTCCAATCACCTGTTTGACGAGGCCATTGCACTCTGATGAGCGCCACGGCCTCCACACAGCATACCAAGCACAGCGCCATACATTGTATAGTGGCTGTGCTTGGTATTGCAGCTCACTTGGGTGGGACTGAGCTGCTCATTGGCCATGTGGCCGATGAACCTGACGTCACTGGCCCAGGAGAAAACTGTGCCTCTCACCTGATCATTGCGGCCTCTTCAAACAGCTGATCGTTGGGAGTGTCGGGAGATGGACCCCCACCAATATCATATTGATGACCTATCCTGAGCACAGGACCCCCTGTCCTGGTGATTGGTGGTGGTCTCAGCAGTCAGACACCCACTCATCAGATACTTACCCTCTTTCCTGTGGATTGGGGATCACTTTATATTTTTGGACAACTTCTTTATCTAAACTGTTGGTCCTGATGGTGGCAGCTGCTTGCCACGGGCCATACACATCCAGGCATCCACCCACGCCTCTTTCCTTACAAATGTTTTCTACTTATCTTTTCTGCAGACATAATAATGTGCCTTTTATTATGTCACATGGAGATTGATTTTGGGACATTAGCGGAGCACCATTATCCCTGGAACATTGCAAAATCAAAGTTTAACTATGAAATGAGAAGAAAATGCTGAAAACAGATTAGTCCGCCAGCTACTAACAGATAATATATGCACTCATCTGAGCGGAACGAACCTTGATGCTACAGCCCTGTACCAAAACCTTATTGGCTGCGAAACTTCTCACTGACCAGATTTAGGGATCGGACTGTTAGATTATAAAAGTGGGTGTCACTCACCAAAGCTGCCCATACATGGAAGATAAATGTCTGCCAATTTTGTGTCTGCCAGGTTGGACTTTGTCGGAGCAATGACTGGGGAGATGTCTGGACCAATGTGAGGTACAGGGCTCTAGTGTTGTTAGAAAGAGGTTGTCATGTATTAGATGATGTATGATTTTAATTTTTTACATTATTCATACTAGGATAACCCCTTTAAGTATAGACGATTGATCAGCTACATTCCTGCTGTGCAGTCCGGGTGCAGTCCTCACGTCAACTGTTGCACAGGTCCTGCTGGGGTAATACGACCGTGTAATACTCGGCCTGACAGTTCTTCAGAAGAAGAGCTACTCTTTTTAGTGTCTCTCAGAACTTCGGTCCTTCTGTGAGGTCCGTAAGCCTCAATAGCTAAATGGACGGAAGTTTTCTATTTGGCTTTGGTGGTCCTCTTTTTATCACTGTACAGCATTTATCTTCTGCCTGTACTCCAGTGTATGCGTCTCACAATGTAGCCAGTCTGCTTTTACCACTAAGGGGTATCAGATCCTTATGCATTTGTATACACGTCGTGTACCAGAGCCATAAGAAAATCTGGACAAACACATTCAGCTGTCTGCTATCTCTCCCGGCTGCCTCTGTGTATTCAATGGAGTGAGAGGAGAAAGCTGCTGCCAGACACCTCCTGGCGACGGCTTATTTTCTGGAAGAATAAAGGAAAAGCACAAAAAATTCAGTCCACCAGGTCCTTTTCTCCCGGACATAATCTGTCGGAAAAGTCAGGAGCTCCTCATACCACAGACTAAGTTTATGGTCACGTCTGCATTGGATGCTCTGATCGGTGCCTCCGTCAGAGGAATCATTAAAGGGCTTTCTAATCTCAGACAATAGGGGCATATCTATCATCTATTATCTATCTATCTATCTATCTATTATCTATCTATCTATCATCTATCTATCGCTCATATTGAATACATACAATGTCACAATGTAACAATGCCACTTCTAATAGAAGTGAGGCAGAAGTTCAGTTCTACTGGTCGTACGGTATTGCTTCCGTAGAGGTACTGAGAAGGCGCCTCATTATAACCGCAGTGCACATGGCAGAGCAGTTATTAAGCCATCACGCAGTGATCGTGTTGTCATGGTAACAGATCTTCTTTGTTTCAAAATATTATCCCGTAGTCCTGAGAAAAGTGTTTTTGATGACGGGTTTTTGTTTTCTCCAGACTGTCTTCGGAGCGGATAGGAAGTAAAGCTCCATTTATTTACAATTATTGAAGCAATTTCCAAGTCATGTCAGCTTTGTATTTGCCTGGAGTCATACCTCGCTGACAGTGGACCCCTCACAGGCCCATTTACAACAAGGTCAGGGGTAGACATTAAGGACAGGGAGGACTTATCGATGCCGAGGGTTGCCAACTCCTCGACAGTCTGTAAATATAGGGGAATTTTCTGTACTGTCCATGATTTTTATAATCATTTTATGTTTCAATGCAATGTGTTCATATTCATATCTGATGGGTAGCAGGGTGGCTCAGTGAACAGCATGATTGCCTTGGGCTCTATGGTCCAAGGGAAACCTCAGCATGGAGTTTGTATGGGTTTCCTCTGGGCGCTCTGTTTTTCTCCCACACTGCAAAGAAAAATCTTTATCGGTTAATTTGGGGTTTAGATTGTGAGTCCCAATGGGGACAGAGACTGTCCTTATGATTCTTGATGGTTTTGCAATAGGTCTGTGAAAAATGCCCACTTTTAAAAAAAAATAAGTTGTCTAGAGAGAAAGTAGGTGGGCAACCCGGATGGGGTTCCTCCTAGTGCGGCTCTTGTCACCATGCTATCCTAAGGCACTTGCGGATCTGCCATTTCTTGCAAAACATGAAGGACTTGTAACCCTTTGGCCACTATTCCCTCCTCTTCTGTTAGGATACATACAACAGAACAACAGTGGGGAAAAAAGGTCTTTAAAAACAGATAAACTATAAGTTTTTCATGGCCACTTTGCATCAGTGTGTGCATCCATTTCCTGGCCATTTTGCATCCGTTTTTAAAGGCCATTAAAAACAGATTAATTTTATTGGCTTTTTTCCCCTAAATCCGAACCCCTGCAGTGTCCTCAGCATATACAGTGGCTCCCCCATAGTGCCCCTCTGTATAGCTAATGGCCCTTTTATGTTTCCAGGATCATTGTATTATTAATTGCCCCCTTTGTGGCACTGGTATTATGAATTGACCCCTTTAGTGCAGACAAATAAAAAAACTAAAAACTTTTATTGTTTACATGTTCATGTCCCTCACTCTTCTCAGACTGTGGGTTTAGACAGGACTTTACATAAAGGCAGACCCCTCCCCCCTCCGGTTTTGGCGACCCTTTCTAAGCAGACTGTAACCCTGTACGTTAACCTCACACATCACTAATTCCAGTTCCCCAGTTTTGTCAGGCTTCTGGCATTAGTATACATACAATTAAGAGGTTTATGTATATTTTTTACCCTACACCTTTCCTTCTGAACTGTTCTAGTCCCTCCTTCCATTTCTCCCCAGTCCCATTACCTTGCCCCGGTCTCTATCTGCACTATTTTCCCCTCCCCCCCCCCAGTCCCTAGTTTAAAGGGAGTCTTTCACCTAAAATGACCATTATACACCACAAACATGATGATATCCATTACATTCCCCATTTTATAATCTTACCTTACATATTGCTGTCCGTCGCCTATTCGCTCTTAAAAACACTTTTATTCCATATGCTAATCGGGTTCTGAAGGTGCCCAGGGGCGGCGTTTATGCGGCCGGTGCCCAGGCTCCACGGCGCTGTTCAAATCAAACCCCTCCCCTTTCACCCCTCTGGCCCGCCCTCGGTTCTTCAGATACCATCCTCCAGTCAATGACAAATCCGGCGCCTGCGCACTCCATTACTCACTAGGGCAGAGGCAGCAGCGTTTAATGCGCATGCACCGGCCCGTACATCCCGATATTTTGGCAGTTTACTTCCGCCGGCTAGATCGGGATGTACGGGCCGGCGCATGCGCATTAAACGCTGCTGCCTCTGCTCTAGTGAGTAATGGAGTGCGCAGGCGCAGGCGCCGGATTTGTCATTGACGGGAGGATGGTATCTGAAGAACCGAGGGCGGGCCAGAGGGGTGAAAGGGGAGGGGTTTGATTTGAACAGCGCCGTGGAGCCTGGGCACCGGCCGCATAAACGCCACCGGAGGGCATAGTGGGAGAACGGAGCAGCGCCCAGGGATAATAGTAAGTGCAGTGAGATCCCCCGGGCGCCGCTCTCCATGTCTGTATACTTAGTTCACAATCGGTGAAAGGTCCTCTTTAAGTTTTCCACAATAATAGCATTTTTAAAACCGAAGTAATGTTATTTTAGTGTATCCATAGTCCGAGACCCATAGCTTTTTTATTTTTTGACCGATTCTCTTAGGTAGGGTCTAATTTTTTTGCGGGATGAGGTGACGGTCTGATTGGTACTTATTTGGGGGGCATACATCTTTTTGATCACTTGCTGTTGCAATTTGTGTGATGTAGTGTGACAAAAATGTCTTTTTTTTAAATTTTTTTTAATTTTTTTACGATACGATGTTCACTTGAGGGGTTAGGTCATGTGATATTTTTATAGAGCTGGTTGTTACGGACGTGGCGATACCTAATATGTATATATATATTTTTTTATGTATTTCACTTTAGCACAATAATAGCAGTTTTGAAACAAAAAAAATTATGTTTTAGTGTCTCCATGTTTAGGTGTGCTTGCGGGTGGAGTAGTGTAACTAGAACTGACTGGGTCCCACAGCAAATTTTTGAATGCCTCCCCCCAGCAACCTCCTCCTCCCATGTAACCCCCTCTCTTGTAGCTAGTCAAGATCGCCCACTCACACCAGGCCCGGCAGCCTCTCTGTTCATTTCCTACACTAATAATACTGTTGAGGGGGCCCTGACAATAACCTCTTTCAGTCAATCTCCCGGGTGGGCCTCTTTTGAGTTCAGGCCCCATAGCAGACACTTCCCCTGCCGCCACTATAGCTACGCCCCTGCTGCTACCTATTCTGTTTGTTTGCTCTCAGTGCAGCTTTCCCTGTGTAAGTGTGCATATACAAACAGCTGTCAGTCACCGATAAGGACCGCCCACATGAGAAGTAGATGAATAAATTACAAGTTTTACTAAATCTTTCCCCATAAAACTATATATCGATCTACTCTGCTCCTCCTGCTCTATAACAGGCTGCCTTCAGATTGCACTGCATTTTCATGGGGACAGGATCCTTTTAAAGGAAACCTGTCACCATGATTTTGGGCATAGAGCTGGGGACATGGGCTGCTAGATGGCCACTAGCACATCTGCAGTACCCAGTCCCCAGAGCTCTCTGCGCTTTTATTGTGTTAAAAAAACGTTTTCAGTGATATGCAAATTACCTGATATGAGTCCTGTAGCCGGAGATGAGTCAAGCGGAAAGGAGCCCAGCACCGCCCCGCGTCCTCCGAATCTCCTCCTTGCTGGCTGATGTCACAGAGCTGGAGCGCCGAAATCTTGCGATGCGCGAGCTAGCGCATGCGCAGTGTCGGCATCATGTTCATTCCCTGGGCTGGCATCAGCACAGGGAATGAACATGATGCTGACACTGCACATGCGCTAGCTCGCGTCAGCACAGGGAACGAACTACGCATGCGCTAGCTCTCGCATCGCGAGATTTCGGTGCTCCAGCTCTGTGACGTCAGCCAGCAAGGAGGAGATTCGGAGGACGCGGGGCGGTGCTGGGCTCCTTTCCGCTTGACTCATCTCCGGCTACAGGACTCATATCAGGTAATTTGCATATCATTCAAAACATTTTTTTAACACAATAAAAGCGCAGAGAGCTATGGGACCTGGGTACTGCGGATGTGCTAGCGGTCATCTAGCAACCCATGTCCCCAGCTCTATGCGCAAAATCATGGTGACAGGTTTCCTTTAAGTGGTTCTAAATTTCTTATTAAAGGAGTTGTCCAGCCTTTACTAAATGATGGCCTATCCACAGGATAGGCCATCACCACCGGATCAGCTGTTCGGGTGTAGCTCTGTCAACCTTGTAGTGGAGAGAGTTGTTACTGCAGCACTGTTCCCAATAAAGTCAATTGCTGTGTATCGGTCCCCCGCCGATCAGCTAGTGATGGCCTATTCTGAGGATAGGCCGTCACTTAGTAAAGGCTGGACAACCCCTTTAATTAAAGCTCAACAACATTTTCTGATATACAGCACGATCCCCAGGAGCAGATGGAGAGCTGTAGAGAGGATGGGTTTACTTTCTCACCCCTCACACATCCTATATCTGCCTCCTGTATTAATAGGATGCTTACCTTGAAAGCAATAGGCTTCCCCCATTTATCGAAACATTTCTGTATGAAAGTGGAGATCAGATCTTGGGGACTCTATGGCAAATACAAGCACTGATTGCCATGAATAAAAAAAAACTTTGATGCCCCTTTAACTATCCCTCCTCTCCTATTACAGGTCCAGTAATGATGCAGTCTATGTGCTGTAGCTTGCACAAAGTGCACATACTGTGTTCAGCTAAGAGGATTCAATATATTGTGATGCTGTGGGCTTCTGTTCATAACCGGCAGGAGAAATGCAGGATTTCTGTCATATGAGAGGAGATAAGCTGCAGAAGCGGTAAAACCTGTCAGAAGAGTCCATGAAGCATATCTGCTCTCCTGTGACTGGATCTCAGCGTATACTATATACTAGAAAATACATAGTGATTGCTTTAAGGAGCATTTGCTAAACACACCGACACGGCAGATAAGGAGCTGTCCAAGTTATTTTTTTGTTCTTTGCATGTTTCTAACTAAGCAAATGTGTAAGGGGTTTTCAGTTCACTTTCTTCATATCCAGTGGCCCTGTTCTTCTTGTTAGCTGAGCGTCACATGACCTGTGATGTCAGCGCCTTTCTCTGTTCTGATGATGTTCAGTGCACTAGCCAGGGCTGTAGGAGGGAGCACGGAAGGTGACTGTGAAGGCTGTAGCAACAAGTCACGCCCCCTGCACTGCTGATCTGCTGGCCACACCCCCTGTACTTCCCGATCTGATGGCCACGCCCCCTGCACTGCCAATCTGCTGGCTGAGCTGAATGCCCCTTGCCTCCCTTCTTTTTTTTTTTTATCAGATAATTTTTATTGACAGAGCAACTGTAAGAATACAGCAAAAATACATACATCGAGGTACAATAAAGTATAAGTACTACAACGTGCAATAAAACATTAGTTTCATTATACATAGTAGATAGTGAAATCCTCCTGCTTGCCAAAGAAAGCATGGCTGTAAGCTTATGCTTTTATTTCTTGCTTTAATTAATTTTAATTTTAAAATTAAACCTGCTGCGTATGCGCACCAACTTGGCACAAGGAGCAAAAAAAAAACAAAAAAAACAACCCCCTCCCTCCCTCTGTGCAGTCCCCTCCATGTTGGTCGATATAACTATAGTTGACATCAACCTACCTATGTAACCCTAAATCTGGCCCAACATTGACATACTATCTCGCACCCAGAGCCTCATCAAATCTTGTGAAGCCAGACCAGATTGTGTAACCCACCACTCCCATTGTTTCCTAAATTTCTTGATAGCCCCTCTCTTTTTGTATATACCCCTTTCCAACCCAACCAAAGCGTTAATGGACCCCACCCATTCTTGTTTATTCGGGCCGATGGGCTGGATCCAATGTTTTGCAATCAAACGTCTTGCACAATAAAGTGTCTTAGCAATTGCTAGCTTGCACCCCTAATCTATTCCTAGCTCCTGAACATATCCTTATACACTGATCACCGGTTCCCTTGGGGTAATAATACTATATGTATTATCTATGGTATCAAAGACATCCGTCCAAAATACACTTGGCTCCCTACAGAGCCACATCATGTGAATAAGATCTGCGTCCTCCTCTATGCATCTAAGGCATTTCGCGTCAGGACGAACGCCCATTTACATAACACTGAGGGTGTTCTATACACCCTGTGCAATAAGAAAAGCTGTGGGCGTCGCTGAGCCTCGCTGATGGACAGTTTTGGTGTGTTCGCAAGGATGTCTTGCCACTTGGCATCATTGAAAACTCCTATGTCTTTTTCCCATTTTTCTTTAAGACCGTTTATCGGGTCTCCCAGGCACCTTGCCTCCCTTCTTACTGGATTATTCAGCACCTGCACAGACTCAGGGTTGGAGGCTCTGCCTCATATGCTGAGCAGTTGCAGGGTTTCCTCTTCTCCAGGCACTGAGGAAATAAATGCTGTGTACAGGATCTTTCCTCCCTCCTCACCCTGCAAACACTGAGCTGACAAAGACTGAAGGTGTTCTCTCCTCTGTACTCTTCTGCTGACTGTAAGGAAGTGCCTGCAGAGCATTGCACAAGAACAGGTAGGGGGAGTCCCTCACATACAACATGTATCCCACAGTCAGACTGCAGACAGGGCAGCAACTTTATTCACTCCCTTTTCAGAGTAGGGGAGGGGAAAGGCAGTCTTTGTTCACACCCACAAATATTCATGAGGAAAACCTCTGAGATTGTTGTTACACGCCCCACAGCTCTGCAACTGCATGTCAACAAAGGGCCAGAACAAAATGAGGTAGATTAGTAAATGATAAGTAGATGAGTAAATATATATATTTTTTTCCTAAAATGTGCTTAGCTTATGTATATATTGCTGACCAATAGATTTACAGTGCTTTATAATTACTTACATAACTCGGACAAACCTTTTAAGGGAGTTATGCCAAAACCTGTCACCCATCTACAGTATAGATGATAAGTGTCTAATCTGTGGGTGTCCAACATACAGAGATCCCCATGGATTATGACAACAAGAGTGCCATGTTCTCTGTTTGAATGGAGCAGCAGTTGAGCATGTGCACTTCTACCCTGTTCACCTCATTGGGGCTGCCAGCGATAGTCGAGCACTGTACTTGTATCTCCAGCAGTCCCATAGACTTTGAAAAGTGCACATGCTCAATTTCCACATCTTTCTTATGGAGGACATAGGATCCCCATTCTTGTGATCTGCAAGGATCCCAGTGGTCTGATCCCACACTTATCTTGTAACCTCTCGATAGGTGATGAGGGTTCTACAAATATTGAAACGTAAGTGGAAGATATATTCATTCTTAACCACTTGGTGTAGAAGTTCTCTGATGTCCAAAGACTACCAGTGGCTTACTCTTTTTCATTATTATAAGGTATGGACACCTTTTAGGGCTATGTTCTTATTGCACTTGCTCAATTATGGGCTATTTGCAGTTGGCTTTTATGAAACTTTTTGCTCCATTTGTCTTCTTCAGTCTGCATGTTTTCTCAGACATTGCAGGCTGCCCAGTCCCTTTCAGTGGGAAATCTGTCAGGTGAACTCTCTATTGGTTTGAACTATATCCTCTCTGCTCTTCTGAATGGTCATAAATCTGACTTCCTGTTCATTTGACTAAGCCAGATTTTCTGATGAATTTCACACTAGCCGAGACTAAGCAGCCTGCAACGTATAAGAATACATGCAGGCTTCAAGAAGACAAATCGAGCACAATTTTTAATGGAAACCAGTGGCAAATATGTTTTGTTGCCCTTTTATACAACCAGTGCAATAAAAAAAAAAATCCTCCCAAGGGTGTCCATAGCCTTTAAATCATAAGCTGAACAATGTTTTACAGTTACTTTATCACAAACTACTTTAATAATTTTTTTAATACTTTGCATTAATGGCTTTACAGGTTATACTATAACAAGAGCTGCATTCAAAGTTCTGCTATTTGCCGTTGGACACACTCAGTTGACCAATCTGTGACAGCTTAGAACTCCCAGCTCTCTGCTGACACTAAGCTAGCAAGGAATTCTTGAAGGATCCAGCTCTAAAGCCTGCAGAATTGTGAATGCCGCTCTGGACGATAATACAGGCTAAAAATCAGGATTGGTAAACTGTAGAGTGACGTTTAAATGTGGCCATATGTTCTAACCCCTTCCTGACATCGATACTTGTCAGATCTTTAAAGAAGGCGCCTGCCAAAAATCTGAGAAGACGCTTGCTTGGAGACTGTTCCCATCATGCAGTTGTCATTTGCAACCGTGGCATCTGATGAGTCATTTACTGGGAACGGGATGCTCCCAGTGACCGAACGTTTCCTCCACATGATTATGGGAGCTGTTCAGTTTTTATGGGAGCCAGGAACCTTCTTAAGACTCCCCGGCCTGCCACAGTAAAGTTGCTATTAAAGTGGTTATCCAACCCCTATAATGACCCCCCCCGCCCCAATGCCCGGGCCCCTTGTATACATTATACTTACCTGCTCCCTGGCACCCGTGTCACTCTGGATCCCTGTGCGACCGCCACCAGGGGGGCTCGTCTCCACTGCGGTTCTCTATTGGCTACTCCTCACGTTGCTGGATGTTTTGATCCGTACAATGGGGAGATGCAGCGGCGGCTGTGCAGGGATCTGGAGCAACGCGGGTGGCAGGGAGCAGGTAAGTATAATGTATACGAGGGGCCCAAGCATTGGGGGAGGGTCATTGTAGGGGTTGGATAACCCCTTTAAGGGATTACTAGGAACACAGAGATTTTCCCATAGACTGCAGTGGTACATGATTGCAGTCTATGGTAGCAGCAATCTAATGATCATATGTTTAAACCCACGAGGGTGAACCTACTTTCCCCATTTTACAAATAAAAAGAAATGTTAAAAATTACCATCATTGGTATCACTGTGTATGAAAATGTGCAAACTATTACAATATAAAAGTATATTTTATATGGTGAACAATGTAAAATGTAACGGGGTGGGGGGAATGAATATGGACGAATTGCTTTTTTTTTTTTTTCCTCACCCCTAAAATAATTAAAAAGCAATAAAAAGTCATACATTTCCCAAAATAACAATCAATCAATAATAATATAGAAAATATTTTTTTTAATTTTTTAAAATCTTATTTAAAGTATTAAGATGTAAGAAATCCAATATAAATTTGGTATTGCTGTAGTCGTACTAAGCCCCAGAATAAGACCACATGCACATGACCATATGTAGATTGTGAGCCCCATTGGGGACAGTTGGATGATCATGTCTGTAAAGTGCTGCGGAATATAGTAGCGCTATATAAAATGCATAAAATAAATAAATAAATGTATTTTGCGCTCTGCAAACAACTGATAGGCCTCTTTCACACGGGCGAGATTTCCGCGCAGGTGCAATGGGTATGGTAAAAGCATTGCACCCGCACTGAATCCGGACCCATTCATTTCTATGGGGCTGTGCACATGAGCGGTAATTTTCACGCATCACTTGAGCGTTGCGTGAAAATCGCAGCATGCTCTATATTGTGCGTTTTTCACGCAACGCAGGCCCTATAGAAGTGAATGGGGATGCTAGGAGATGATCGGGATGGGGTCCCGATCATTATTATTTTCCCTTATAACATGGTTATAAGGGAAAATAGCAGCATTCTTAATACAGAATGCTTAGTAAAATAGGGATGGAGGGTTTAGAAAAAAAAAAAAAAAAAAATTTAACTCGCCTCATCCACTTGTTCGCGCAGCCCGGCTTCTCTTCTGTCTTCTTCTTTGCTGTCCAGGAGGAAAAGGACCTGTGGTGACGTCACTGTGCTCATCACATGATCCATCAGTGGATGAGGTGAGTTAAATTATTTTTTTATTTTTTATTTTAACCCTCCATCCCTATTTTACATTATGTATTAAGAATGATCTTATTTTCCCTTATAACCATGTTATAAGGGAAAATAATAAAATCTACACAACACCGATCCCAAGCCCGAACTTCTGTGAAGAAGTTTGGGTTTCGGTGCCAAACATGCCGATTTTTCTCACGCGCGTGCAAAATGCATTAAAACGCTTTGCACTCACGTGGAAAAATCACGAATTTTCCTGCGACGCACACGGATCTTATCCGGCCCTCACATGCGAAGCCCGTGTGAAAGAGGCCATACAGTTCATGTTGCATCCGTATTTTTTGCGGACCCATTGACTTTTATAGCCAAATATAGGACATGTTCTGTCCTATTTTGGAAAGGACATAAGGATCATCAAAAAGAATATGTCCGCACTGATCTGCGGACGGCAAAAGTGATACGGTCGTGTGCATGAAGTGTCATTAGAAAGTACAAATTTGTCTGGCAACAAACAAACAAGCCCTCATAGGGCTATATGAACAGAAAAATAAAAAAGTTATGGCTTTTGGAAGGCGGGAAGTGAAAAAAACTAAATAAAAACTGAATATGGCTGCGTCAGGAAGGGGTGAATGAAATGCAGACAAATTGGAGAATAAATTGATGCCTTAATGTCTATACGCGCCATTGGTTTTATATCTGCATCTCATTGTCTTCCTATTAGGTAACTAGTATGATTGCGATTATCTGCCAGGCGACGAGCTTGGCTTGTGATCATAAATGAATACGCTCTTGTATTGTCTTATCTCTTTTGTATCAGTCCACCAGACAATAAATGTTCTCTGCGTGTCTTCCATAATTGCAATCTGGCATTGTCTCCTCAGAGTGAGAAGCTTATAATTCCCAGAACAGCAATTTGCATTAAGAAATTGCTCAAAACACATCATATAGATTTGATTTAGAAGAGAGAAACTCATTTCCTGACCATTCTGAATCTTTATTAAAACCTATATTTCAGTAACTGTTAATGTTCCTCAGAGCAACTAGTGGTAAAGTGAGATAAAAATCATAAAACTATACGTCGCTTCATCTGTTTGTTCCGTTGTGTACAGAACCAAAACTGTTGCGCCAAGATCCGCAAGACGAGAGCGCCGTCTGTGTGCTCCAGATGCTCATTTTTCAATAAGACACTACATGAAAAGTGTGCTTTAAATCTGTCAGCAGTTTTGTCCCTATGACACTGGCTGACCTGTTACATGTGCGCTTGGCAGCTGAAGGCATCTGTGTTGGTCCCATGTTCATATTTTAATATATGCAAATGAGCCTCTAGGAGCAACGGGGGCGTTGCCGTTACACCTAGAGGCTCAGTTCTCTCTGTAACTGCTGCAACCTCTGCACTTTCACAGGGCCAGGTCTGATGATGTTTACACTGCCTGGCCCTGTCAATTAAATGATGTGGCAGTTGCAGAGAGAGCTTAGCCACTAGGTGCAATGGTAACGCCACCCGTTGCTCTTTATTTGCATATATAAAACCATAGTTGTTCTCAGCAATGCGGACACATATGAACATGGGACCAACGCAGATGCCTTCAGCTGCCAAGCGCACATGCAACAGGTCAGCCAGTGTCATAGGTACAAATCTGCTGACAGAAGCCCTTTTCAAAATGGACAGCACACAGACCAAGTAAATGGGACTGCACACACATGCGTTTTTTAATAGATCCATGTGCTCAATCGAAGACAGTGCATGTCATATTCTGGTTCACTTTTGCAAATCAGAATAGCCCATTCACATCTACAGGCGAGAGAAAAAAAATGCCTTGCAAACGGAAGCCGTCTATCCGCTTTTCACAGATCGTATAATTGTACGTCCTCAATATATGGGCTAAGGCTGGATTCACACATAGTGTTTTGGAGCATTTTGTTTATAACTTCCTTTTTGGTCAAACGTTAAAGAAAAATAGTGACCACAGCATTTTCGTGAGAGGCTAGTCTTGGTATGGCCTTTTTTCTGCCATTTTATGAAAGTACTTAATATTCATTCACTTTAAAGGGAATCTTTAACCTGTTTTATGATGTCCTAACTAAGGGCAACAAATACTATTGACAGGTCTCCATAGCAAAATGCTAGGTCACTTTCTTTTTTAACAGGCCCAGCCATTTTGCTTAAAGCTTGTTCTCTAGCTGCTAGCACATGCCAATGAGCCCACATATTCATGAGCTTATGGCTTTCCCCGCCCACCTGCTGCTCAATTGAGATGGAAAAAAAAACTGTCAATCAAAGGCAGTTGGGCGGGGAGAGCTGTGAGCTCATGAATATGGGGACTCATTGGCATGCGCTGGAGCTGTTAGGATTTAAAAGTGAGGGCCACAGAAAGAAGGTGACAGATTCTCTTTAACCCCTTAGTGACCACCCATATACCTTTTTACGGCGGTCACTAAGGGGCCTTAGGCTGGGTTGCCGTTTTTTGCGGGGGCCCAGTCTAAGCACTGCACGGGTCCCCCGTGCAGCAGGGAGCGGGTGCCCAGCTTTCACATGAGAGCCGCGGCCCTGCTCTAACAGCCAAGACCGGAAGGAGTACCGATCCGGGCTGTTTAACACTTTACATGCCGTGGGCAATGGCGCCCGCCACATGTAAAGTGCTGACAGAGGGAGCGGACTCCCTCTGTCTCTCATCGGCACCCCGCAAATGCTATCGTGGGGTGCCGATGTGTGTAAAGGCTGGCAGGGTTCTGATGTAGGCCCCAGACCCGTCTTGAGTAGTTTCCAGCAGACTGTGCCTCTCTGGCGCAGTCTGCTGGTCAATGTCAGAATAGCACTGACATTAAAATGCAATGCACTATAGGGATAATGCATTGCATTTTAAAATCAGTCAAAAAGCTGTCTGTTATAGTCTGTTATTTTTACGTGGTAAAAAAATAAAATATAAATTTATTCATAAAAAAATCCCCAAATTACCCTTTTTCATTAAAAATACGATTTGCAATGAAAACAATTTGGTATTGCCGCATCCGTAACGACCCGGACTACATATATATTGTGTAAATTATCCCCTAAAATAAAAAGACAGAATTGCTAACGTAATAACAAGCGATCACAAAGTGCCATTTACTCCAGAATGATGGCAATAAAAAATACAAGTCGTCCCACAAACATCAAGCCCTCACACAACTCCATAGAAAGAAAAGTAAAAAAGCTATGGGTCTTGGGAAGCGGCAATTCAAAAACATTTTTTTCTTTTCTATTTTTAAAAAAGGGGTTTTATTGCAAAAAAGTAGTAAAACTTAAAAAAACTATATGTATTTGGTATCGCTGTGATTGTACTGACCCAGAGAATAAAGATATTATATTATTTATACCGAAAAATGAACGCCGTAAAATGTATAACTTAAAAACGCAGTGCCAGTATTGCTGTTTTTCCCATCTCCCTCCCAGAAAGAGTTAGTAAAAGTTAATCAGAAAGTTATATGTACCCCAAAATGGTGCCATTAAAAAGTACAACTTGTACTGCAAAAAACATGCCCTCATAAAGCTATATAGGCAGAAAAATAAAATAGTTATAGCTCTTGCGACGCGATGATGAAAAAAGGAAGAAAAGCGCTTGGTCAATAAGGCCCAAAACAGGCTGGTCACTAAGGGGTTAAAAGTGCTAAAAAATTGGGTTTGAAGGAGCTCTACAGGGATTATCAAATGAAGACAATCCCTGTTCATGTCTCCTATTAGGGCATACAGACCTCATAGAGATCATCTGCTTAGTACCCTCTCTATGAGCTGGAATTTTGAGCCATTCTATATGAGCGAATTTTGTTCTAGTGGACTCGAGCTATCTTTATATTATATGGCTGGCCATTGACCTGATGATGGGAAATGCCTGTTTGACTGTGGCTTCCACAATCTAATCATCTGTTTGCATTTGAGGGGGTCATCTAGAATGAGACACGCACTTTAAGCTAGTTATACAGACCCATCACTGTCATACTGTAGGGAGCTAGGGGCTATAGAGGGTGTAGGAAAAGGACATTGCTGTTTAGAGCCTCCTGTTATTGGCAGGCATTATCAGCAGGAGTATTGGATCCTGTTGATATAGTGCTCTAAAGAGTATAGGAGCAGTAGGACCCAGCAGCAGTCTTGTTGTACTATGAATTCTAAGATAAAGGAATAAGATAGGCTTAAGAAGGCTTAAGTGAATAAAAGTTTGCTAAATGGTGTTAAATACATAAAATTCATACAGATCACAGATTAAAAGTAAGTAACAATCACTTAGCCTGCGACCAGCTCCCAACATGGAACATGGTCAATGCCCCATGGTAATACAAAGAGAGAGATAGTCACAAGACATCATCTTACCTGATAGATGCCATCAGTGGAGCTGAGCTCTTTGTTACATACATAAATGTTTATACTTTCTAGCACAGTGACTGACCACTCTTAAAAGTTATCCAGTGTGTAGTACGCATGTCTTGTGACCGCAGAACTCACAGTATAATAAGTCTGCATCACTAACTAATGTTCCTCAGACTTGTGGGTGAAGATCTTAATCTACATATTGGAAGATTTCCTAAGATAAATGTGCCAGAACAATGTCTCAATTTGGGATACATGCCTTGCATTTATTATGTGTTTTAGACACTTTTTGCCCAAACTATATGTGCACAACTGTGTCAAGTGCTCCTGGCGGTGGGACACGTGATTTTTGCCTGAAAGTAGTATGTATTCTGATAATTCCACACACCTGAGAATAACTCCATTCATAAATCATAAGCTGAATTTTGCGTCACTTAGAAGCTGAAACTCATAACTTCTCCACAAATTCTCATTATTCTTTGTCAAGCAGTTTTTTTTATATATAATAAAAATAAATAAATAAACACATACATTTTATTAAACTTTTGATGTGGCAACATCATTAGAAATTTGATGAATGCATGAAAGCTATGCATATCGAAGTCAAAAAGTGACTACACGCTGATATCTCGGGAATGTCAGGAGAAATAAATTACTGCCTCCCTAAAGTATGATAGGCCCTGCAGTGCATCCTTGTTACCCGCGTTTCTTTGATATATACGTGCAATTTGTCACAGTTGTATAATACACAAACAGGCATGATTGATTATACACTTCAAACGCCAAGATCTAGCGGCTGCAGGATATTGAAGTACCAGCAAAGTGAATAAGATTTAACAAGATCTCATCCATACCCCGAGGAAAGAACTTCGCTGTTGGAATTTGACACGTGGCGTGGATCTAAAATCTATGGCTTATCAATTCATGCTGCAGATTTCCACCGTGGATTTCACCTTTTCCAACGCATAGGATATTGTCACATGGTGGTATCAGCACCCAAAAAATGTAGGCATAGAATCCGCATCAAAATTCCACACGTTTTCCAAGCTGCTTTTTTGTGGTGTTCAGTTCAAAGCGTTTTTGGGTAGAGATTTTGAGTTTTTTTTTTAAAGGACATCTGTCAGCAGATATGTACTGGCTGACCTGTTACATGTGCGCTTGGAAGCTGAAGGCATCTGTGTTGGTCCCATGTTCATTGCTGAGAAGCATGAAGTTTTAATTTATGCAAATGAGCCTCTAGGAGCAACGGGGGCGTTACCATTACACCTAGAGGCTCTTCTTTCTCTGCAACTGCCGCGCCCTCCGCAGGGCCGGGCAGCAAAAATTTCATCACACCTGGTCCTGTCAAAGTGCAGAGGGCGCGGCAGTTGCGGAGAGACCTGAGCCTCTAGGTGTAACTTTTTTTTTCCATGACATTGACAAAAAAAAATACTCTGTATGAACTACCACATGTATTTCCGATTTGAAAAAAACATTGAGAGGGGATTCTGTATAGATTTAGTCCGGAAGTCAAGCCAAAATCCACATGGAAACTTTTTTTTGTGTCATTTTGGCTTTAGGATGAATAGGGCCACCTTCGGGTGAATGCAGATACAAATTTACGTGCGGATTTATGTGCATTTCTGCAGCATATCCATACCAAAATCTGCCATTTCTAAAAGCGGTTTTTGGTGCAGATTAGATTTGGTTTTGCCGCAGATCTCACCCTTACATTGAAAAGGATGAAATCTTCAGCTAAGGCTATTTTCACACTAACATTAGTGTGATCCGGCAGGCAGTTCCGTAGTCGGAGCTGCCTGCCGGATCCGCTGATCAGTGTGACAACTGACAGCATTTGTAGATGGATCCGGCATTCCGGCGACTGATCAGGCATTTTGGACGGACATAATACCGCAGCATGCTGCGGTATTATGTCCGGCCAAAATGCCTGACAGTGACTGAACGAAAGGCATACTGATGCAAACTGAACGGATTTCTATCCATTCAGAATGCATTGGGATATGCCTGATCAGTTATTTTCCGGCATAGAGCCCTTTTGACTGAACTCTATGCCGGAAAAGAATAACGCCAGTGTGAAAGTCCCCTAACACAGCAAACATAATTGACATGCTGTAAATTTGGAAATTGATATGGCAGGTCAATTTCCGCACTGTGTGCTGTCTGCATCTGTATGTCCTTTCCGGAAAAAAAGATAGAACGCCCTACTCTTGTCCGTTTTGCAGACAAGAATAGGCATTGTTACAATGGGTCCTCAAAAAAACAAAAACAGATGCAACACGGATATCATCCTTATTTTTTGCTGATCTGCATTTTGCAGGCTACAAGATACGGTTGTGTGAATGAACCCTTATATGCAGCGATCTCCTCCAGAATATGGGGGGGAGGGATCGCTAATGCCATCGCTATTCCCCATACTGAATCGGCAGCAGATCGAGCATTTACATATATATTTACACTGCCAGATAATCGCTAACAATCATTTTGATGAATGCTTATTAGCGATTATCTGCGGGATTCTTGGCCCGTGTAAAGGGCCCTTACGACTGTGTTTCAGGAACATGCAAAAAGTCCTGAAGGTGAATCCAAAGTGGCTGCTGCTCTGGTGGACTCAGCACATCACCATGTGTTATATTACTTAAAAAAAAATAAAAATTCAAATTGTTTATTAAATAACAGTGGACATTATAGTGTAATATCCCTAGCAATGATCTCAGCAAATATCAGCCAAATACATGTCACGAAAAAAATCTGCAATTGCATTGCATAAGCTTGTAAATCAAATAGCATACAAATTCAAAAAATGTCAGCATACAGTAAGAACATAAGAAAGTAAACCAATATCAGGATCGGATAAGAGAAGAACGTGCTTTCGAGAGATCAGTTACCAAATCACTGAATAGTATCCTGAAACAGTCGAGGAGCTTAGCAGCATATCTGGAGGTCCTTCAACCATCCCAGGACTGAATAATACTGCCCCATTTGATGTTTTTCAGATATTCCTTTGTAAGTATTGTGTAGATATTTACCTTCCTATCAATATATATATATATATAATAGGGAGGGAGTTGCCGAAGATATCCAGAGTTGGGCAATAGAAGTAGTGCTTGCTGTTAAGGAACATCTGTCACCATGATCAACCCTATCAAAGTGCATCTGTCAGCAGTTTTGTACCTATAAAACTGGCTGACCTGTTACATGTGCTCTTGGCAGCTGATGGCATCTGTGTTGTTCCCATGTTCATATGTGCTCACATTGCAGAGAAAAATGATGTTTTACTATATGCAAATGAGCCTCTAGGCTCTGCTCTCTCTGCAACTGCCACCTCCTCTACACTTTGATTGACAGGTCTAGGCGCAATGATGTTTTCACTGCCTGCCCAGTCTTACTGGGAGGGGTGGGGGTGAAGCGCTGCTCCCTTGGTGCTCCAAAGACCTTATTTTCATATAACTAAAAATAAGAACTTGTCTGCATCGATAATACCAAATGCAGCGAGAAAGCTCTCATTTTAGTCATCATGACCAACCCTGCCAGGCAGTATGCTAGGTTTCATAGGGTTGATCATGGTGACAGATGCTCTTTAATGTATGGCAAACAACAACGCTATCAGAGCTCTGCTTGTGTCAATCACCATGAAGGATGCCAACTTACATGCTGGCAGATGTGTTCCCTAATACTACCAATAGATGTTAGGCAGGCTGCGGACAGGCTGGAACCTTTCTCCATATTTTTTGGGAGTTCCCTTTTATTGTCTACATTTAGGCAAGCGATGCAAGTCCTCTTCTCACCCCTATTCCAAGACACATAAGTTTAGCTCACTTCGACTGGGCATAGATTCCTTCTGAAAGGCTTATTTCACACAAGCGTGTTCAGTCCGGGAAACAAGGTCCACGTGAAGGCTGGATTTCCTGGCCCGAACACTGCTCCTCTGACCTGAATTCACAGCATCATAATGATTCATGATGCTATGAATTTCTGCTGGATAGCGGGTCTACTGTACTGTACTCACATAATGCAGTGAGTACAGTACACTCACGGCCAGGCAGGAACCCATAGCATCATAAATTATAACAATGCTATGACTTCAGGTCAATGCAGCAGTGTTCGGCATGGGAAATGTTCAGCAAAGGCATCACATGTTTCCCTGGACTGAATACGCTCATGGTGTGAAATAAGCCTTTGAGAAGGAATCCATGCCCAGTCGAAGTAAGCTAAACTCAGGAGTCTTTGAATAGAGAAGAGGACTTGCATCACTTGCCTAAATGTAGACCATACGGGACACACCCAAAATATGTAGATACTGTAAATAAACCTTAAAAATATCCTTCATGGTGACTAGCAGAGCTCTGTAGAGCTATATTAGCTGCCCTATCCCATTTATAAAGGAAGCAACCATTCAGATCTCCTTCCCATTTTTCCCATCTTTAAAATTTGAGGCTGTAGCAGTAATATATAATTCTTATATAATAAGAAATTACATTTTGTTTTTTAAGAGTAGACTCTATATGTCAGCTACCTACAATATCATTTTCTATAATAAAAGATTTTCTCTTTTTTAGTTATGGCTTTCATTATGTTTTTATGTTTTTGCTGGTTATAAAGGTTTAGCCTTTTTGGAAACAAATGTTATTTAATTTTGTTTCATATGTTGGTAATTTTACCTTTACAGGAATATATCACTTTTATATTATTAAAACCAGAACATATATTTTTTAACCCGTATTTTTTTCTCCTATTATTATTATTATTATTATTATTATTATTATTATTCCTGTACATAATTATGGACCAGCCATCTTGTTTTATCATCTACAGTTAGGTCCATAAATATTGAGACCTGGACACAATCTTAACATTTTTGGCTCTATACACCACCACAATGGATTTGAAATGAAACAAACAAGATGTGCTTTACCTGCAGACTGTCAGCTTTAATTTGATGGTATTTACATCCAAATCAGGTGAACGGTGCAGGAATTACAGTTTGCATATGTGCCTCCCACTTGTTAAGGGACCAAAAGTAATGGGACAATTGGCTTCTCAGCTGTTCCATGGCCAGGTGTGTGTTATTCCCTCCTTATCCCAATTACAATGAGCAGATAAAAGGTCCAGAGTTAATTTCAAGTCTGCTATTTGCATTTGGAATCTGTTGCTGTCAACTCTCAAGATGAGATCCAAAGAGCTGTCACTATCAGTGAAGCAAGCCTTCATTAGGCTGAAAAATACACAACAAACCCATCAGAGAGATAGCAAAAACATTAGGCGTGGCCAAAACAACTGTTTGGAACATTCTTAAAAAGAAGGAACGCACCGGTGAGCTCAGCAACACCAAAAGACCCGGAAGATCACGGAAAACAACTGTGGTGGATGACCGAAGAATTCTTTCCCTGGTGAAGAAAACACCCTTCACAACAGTTGGCCAGATCAAGAACACTCTCCAGGAGGTAGGTGTATGTGTGTCAAAGTCAACAATCAAGAGGAGACTTCTCCAGAGTGAATACAGACTGTTCACCACAAGATGTAAACTATTGGTGAGCCTCAAAAACAGGAAGGGCAGATTAGAGTTTGCCAAATGACATCTAAAAAAGCCTTCACAGTTCTGGAACAACATCCTGTGGACAAATGAGACCAAGATCAACTTGTACCAGAGTGATGGGAAGAGAAGAGTATGGAGAAGGAAAGGAACTGCTCATGATCCTAAGCATACCACCTCATCAGTGAAGCATGGTAGTGGTAGTGTCATGGCGTGGGCATGTATGGCTGCCAATGGAAATGGTTCTCTTGTATTTATTGATGATGTGACTGCTGACAAAAGCAGCAGGATGAATTCTGAAGTGTTTCGGGCAATATTATCTGCTCATATTCAGCCAAATGCTTCAGAACTCATTGGACGGCGCTTCACAGTGCAGATGGACAATGACCCAAAGCATACTGCAAAAGCAACCAAAGAGTTTTTAAGGGAAAGAAGTGGAATGTTATGCAATGGCCAAGTCAATCACCTGACCTGAATCCGATTGAGCTGCATTTCACTTGCTGAAGACAAAACTGAAGGGAAAATGCCCCAAGAACAAGCAGGAACTGAAGACAGTTGCAGTAGAGGCCTGGCAGAGCATCACCAGGGATGAAACCCAGCGTCTGGTGATGTCTATGCGTTCCAGACTTCAGGCTGTAATTGACTGGTATTAAAAAGTGAAAGTTTGATTTATGATTAATATTCTGTCCCATTACTTTTGGTCCCTTAACAAGTGGGAGGCACATATGCAAACTGTTGCAATTCCTACACCGTTCATCTGATTTGGATGTAAATACCCTCAAATTAAAGCTGTCAGTCTGCAGTTAAAGCACAGCTTGTTTGTTTCATTCCAATATTTATGGACCTGACTGTACCTCATATCTATCTATCTATCTATCTATCTATCTGTCTACCTCATATCTATCTATTTATTTTATTTCACGTACATGATTATGGGTTTAGCCATCTTGTTGTGAATCAGTCAGGCATCTTTATCTAGGCTCATCAAGAGAACAATAAAGCTGCCATACTGTTATCCCAATTCTACATCTACGTTTCTTATGAGGATTACCCTTCAGATAACACCTTCCCCTCACAGCAGCAGTAAACTGACAATGGATTACCTATCTATATAGCAGGTTTTATCATTTGTGTCAGCTGCTCTAGAAGGACAGTATTTTGTATTTCGTTTCATTCAATGTCATAGTACTGCCAAAATAAAAAAGAAATCCAGCCAAAAAGTCTTCAAAAAGTGTGTTCTATTAATATTGAGTTTAAAGAAGTACCCCTTATTGATGGAAGTGTCCCTTTTAAGTAAGGCCTCTTTCACACTTCCGTTGTCCGGATCCGGCGTGTACTCCACTTGCCGGAATTACACGCCGGATCCGGAAAAACGCAAGTGTACTGAAAGCATTTGAAGACGGATCCGTCTTCAAAATGCTTTCAGTGTTACTATGGCACCCAGGACGCTATTAAAGTCCTGGTTGCCATAGTAGGAGCGGGGAGCGGGGGAGCGGTATACTTACAGTCCGCGCGGGGAGCGGGGCGCTCCAGAGTGACGTGCCATGCGATCACGTGATCCATGCGCTTGGGGCGCCCTGACGTCACTCTGGAGCGCCCCGGGAGCCGCACGGATGGTAAGTATGCTGC
Source organism: Bufo gargarizans (assembly GCF_014858855.1). NCBI lineage: Eukaryota > Metazoa > Chordata > Amphibia > Anura > Bufonidae > Bufo > Bufo gargarizans. The sequence continues at coordinate 136,115,084 of NC_058087.1, read as the reverse complement.
TCCCCCGCTCCCCGCTACACTTTACCATGGCTGCCAGGAATTTAGCGTCCCGGCAGCCATGGTAACCACTCTAAAAAAGTTAACGTCGTATCCGGCAATGCGCCGAAACGACGTTTAGCTTAAGGCCGGATCCGGATCAATGCCTTTCAATAGGCATTCATTCCGGATCCGGCCTTGCGGCAAGTCTTTAGTTTTTTTGGCTGGAGAAAAAAGCGCAGCATGCTGTGGTATTTTCTCCGGCCAAAAAACGTTCCGTTCCGGAACTGAAGACATCCTGAACGGATTTCACTCCATTCAGAATGCATTAGGATAATCCTGATCAGGATTCTTCCGGCATAGAGCCCCGACGACGGAACTCTATGCCGGAAGAAAAGAACGCAGGTGTGAAGGAGCCCTAAGCTGGACAGGGCTCATAGAGCTCTTCGGCCCAATGGATCCACCTTCCAACCCAGGGACATTATTTGCTGCGTCCGTGACTTCACCCGGAAAGAGGCGATCATGATGAAAGCCAGGGACCTCCGATTTCTGAAAGAGCCCTAATAGCTAATTTTCTGATGACACATGCCTTTTAATAATTGCATAATTATTTTTTTACTCCAAGGTGGACTCTGAACACAACATGAGCCATTCCAGGGGATTGCCAGGATTACCTCCTCTGCCCGCAGCACCGATAAGAGAACCTTCAGAGCTTTATCAGGTATTCTGGAAGGGGGAGAGGGACAATTAGTGGGTTGGGATGTTACCGTTAGAGGGGTATTTGAGAATGTTACTATTGATGGCCTCTCTTACCCTGCACCTCTGCAGATCACCTGTTCCCAAGTAGCTCCGATGCTGGAAGTCGGCGCTGGAACTCCACAGCTCTGTCCATTGTGTAGTGGACAGAGCTGGTTACTGCAGCACTGCTTCCATTCACTTCAGTGGGAGCAGCGCTGCTGTAACCTGCTCCATACACTACACTGGATGCAGCGGTGTAGGTTTAATGTACTGGGCAATAAGAGTGCACTCTATACAGCCTCCTGAATTGGAGCAATGGTGGCTTTACATTGCTTGTGTGGATTTCAGTGGATTATGGACAGCTGAACATCCTGTCTATCAGCAGCTTACACCAAAATGGTTAAAGGGACGTGTGAGATAATTAAAAATCTTGGACAAGAATAATTTTAAATGAAAATTATGTTAGACTTCCTTTTTTCTCCTCTGTGCCGCCATCCCAAACTTCTGCCACTGCTAGTTTACAAACTGCAGCGGTGATGTGCCTGTATATAGCACATGACAGCTGCAGCCGATCGCTGTCTATATGGCATGTTACTGCTGCAGCCAATCACTGTCTTCAGCGTTAGACAAGCAGCAGCTAGAGGCTGGACCAGGAGCACAGAAAGCGGTGCTGGAAAAAAGGGTAAGTGCATCTTTTATTTTAGACCATTTGGGGGTTTGTCCCAGATTTTTTTATTATTATAGACTTCCCCTTTAAGAAGACCTAGGGTAAACATTTTTGTAGAGCAAGAAAATGTAATTAAAGTTAAAAAGACGAGACTCCGTTTTTTTATCCCAATTTTAGTTTTTGTTGCAGCTGTACCACTTTTCCCCTAAATTTGTATAGAGCCCAGCTGGCACCAATGGGGGACTCTGAGTGGAGATGTTGCACTGCCAGATTAAGAAACATGTGTGGGTCATTCAATGTTACCTCCAGCATGTGAAGAAGACCCATATACATTAGATAGTTGTTAACGACTAAGGAGCTACTTCTGTGCCCCCCCTCCCCCCAATACACATGCATGCTCAGCTCGGCAGATGTACATGCATTCTCATTAGGGAGAGTCAAGGAAGCGGCTGCGAGACAGTTCTGACGGTGCCTTATCTCCCTGAAACAAAAGTATCGGACAAGTTGGAATCCAACAGGAAGAACCTTCTCTTTCCCAACATCTACTATCACTGTGCAGTAGGAAAGCCTCCATGCACATTAGGTGATCATTTGGTCCCACCAGTGTACATTTAATGTGTATGGCCAGCTTTATATCAGATTAGTGGGGGTCAGACTCCTGGCACCTCCACTGATCTGCTGTTTGAAGAGCCCGCGGCGCTCTTTTCGTAGGCTAGGTAAGTGTTGTTCATTGGTCAAATGGCTTATGTCCAACTCAGTCCCTTTCAAGTGAAGGGGCCTGGGCTGCAATACCAAGCACAGCCGCTATACATTGTGCCCAGTATACTGTAAGGAGGCCGCAGCACACGGGGGAGCGATGCAGCACTTTCAAACAGCTGATCTGGGGGTACCACGTGGCAAAACCCCCAATCTGTGTTGGTGCCCTATCCTGAGGAACAAAAATCGAACCACGGCCACCTGACCAAATGCTCCTTTTAGGGGTCCTATCTGTATGTTAAAACTTTAACCTTTATTAATTACTTTTAAAACAAACTCTGAGAAAACAATACTACAAGGTAATAAAAAAATATCAGGTTGCAGTTTCGGGCTAAAGTCAGTTACTTCATGTATTTTTTGGTCGCTGTCACTCACTCTGCGCTCTATTTGAGAAGTGGTCAACCTCATGGATACTCTGTGGCCATGCATCACCGCAGGTTGCCAGGTGTGTTCTCAATGGTGAATTGTTTGGTGTCCCTATAGGTCCTAGGTATAGGAGCTTCTATTATAAATAGATGAGGAGTATTCCTATATCCCTATACAACAGACATCCGTCATTCATTCACACCAGCTCACACGCTGGGAACTCAAGCAGTTAACCTCCGAACATTTGCACAATATATACTGAGCTGGACATTGTATGCGACCCTACTGGTCGTAAATCTTGCCCTATATTGCGACCTGTCTAAAAGGTATAGATTGTCACTACCCCACCCATCCTGAGGAGAGTGCACATTTTTCATTTTACCTGGCCTCTGTGTAGGCTCTACTCCTGGTTTTGGCTCTCAATCGGTGATGGAAATCACTGACTAAACACTGACTGGATGAGCTGTGGCATAGTCTCTGGTTAGCCTAGCTTATCATCAGTCTAGTATGGCACATCTGGAGGAAGCGTACTGTGATAGTATTCAGTTCAACTAGGCATGACATTATAATTCTGCAGATCTTATTTTTCTGAGGCTCCTTGAAAAATGACAGCAGGCACTGAGGGTTCCTATGGGCACCCCCTCCATCTTTCTTTTGCAGCACTTTTGATTAATTTCCCCCAAGACAAACTCATTGAAAATCCAGCACTGCTACATCTGTGGATATTTTACCGTCAGACTCAGGCACCTCATTTCCACCAAAATCTGTGAGTTTTAAACAATGGCCTTGATTGCTGGAAGGAGGCGAACACTGTGCAGCTCTCCTATAAATGAGTTAAACTTATGCACTAAATTATTCATTGAGGCTGAAGAGATGATATTATTCACCTAGTAAAGCAATGTGAAAAGCTATTGTTCTCCAGCACAACAGCACTAAGGATAGCAGCTGATGGATATCATTAATGCATTACAGGAGCTGTTGGCAGAGATGGAAACTTAATAGCGGTGCCATCGCAGAATATCCTAAGCTGTTCTCAAGGGAAGGTGTCAGAGGCATGCCTAGAAGTGTCAAGACAGCTGGAGTTAGCACAGTACTAGAAGAAAATCCCATAAGGAAGGTGCAGGCAAACAGGATCAAGAAGAGGAAGACGAGTGAAAGCGACCCTCTGGTTCAAGAAAACAAATCATTAACTTCTAAACGAACAGGACACTTATCTGGTGCCCATCTTTTCAGCTGCAGATCCGTCAATTCCCAGGCTCTTGTGCATTTGGTAGTCCAAGACCCTTCCTGCTTGTCTGGTCCTGCCCTCGGATTGGCCAGCACCGCCCATGTGGGTAGCGTCGGCCATTCCGAGGGCAGCAGGAAATGGATTAGACCAGGGATGCCTAACCTGCGGCCCTTCAACTGTTGCAAAACGACAACTGCCAGTATGACTGAACAGCTTACAGCTATTAGAGCATGCTGGGAATTGTAGTTTTGCAATAGCTGGAGGGCTGCGGGTTGAGCATCCCTGCCTTAGACCAGGGATGCCCAACCTGCGTCCCTCCAGCTGTTGTAAAACTACAACTCCCACCATGCCCTGCTGTAGGCTGTCCGGGCATGCTGGTATTTGTAGTTTTGCAACAACTGGAGGGTCGCAGGTTGAACATCCCTGCCTTAGACTATCAAATGCATGATGTGCATCAGTTAGTCTAAAAAGCAGTGCGGCCATCTTGGAAGACAGAAGAGGAGCTCAGGAATCAGTGAATCTGCAGCTGAAAAGATAAGTAGGAGGGCATGAGGTACTGTAAGTGTTTTGTTCACCCCCCAATTAAAATTATTTTGTTTGTTCAGGATCTGGAGGGTCACTTTAATCTAGATGAGGATAGATCATCAATTTTAATAGTTTTGCTTCTGACTTCTGTGGCCCCTTACAACAGCTGATCGTGGGAGTGCCGGGAGTTGGACCCCACCAATCGGGTATTGCTGACCTAATTTGAGGATAGGTCTTTAATATTAAACGCCTTGAATGACACACGCACACAAAAGAATCACCATGATAAATTCCTTAAAATGATTGTCCTGTTAAGTATTTGTATTTAAGTCAGTACCTGAAGTTGATGATTACCTGCTGTTTATTTCCCCGAGGTCTGGTTCCTTGGTTGCTCTTTAGTACAACTTCATTATGGTAGAGCTTTCATCAGTGACTACGGTTTAGCTGCTGCGCCTACAGGAAGTCTGAGTTGGTCTGAGACACACCTCCTGTCTCATGATTGGTTCAGGCAGTTTCTCTCCTTCTCCTCCCTGCAGCTCTGCTTTGTCAGATTGGCTGCTGTGTAGAAAGATAAGTCTATCACAGGCTCACTAGGATGTCATTGGATGGAGAGGGGATCTTCATTACAGCAAAGGCATAATGCTTCTAAACTACAAATTATTAAAGGGGTTGTCTCATCTCAGATAATGGGGGCATATCACTAGGATATGCCCCCATTGTCTTATAGGTGCGGGTCCTACTGCTGGGACCCTCACCTATCTCCTAAATGGAGCCCTGCAAAATGGTGGCTGGAGGACTCCGGGCCGGCCACCACTAAGCACTCTCCCTATAGAAGTGAATGGGAGCGCACCGCGCATGACCGGCCACCGCTCCCATTTATTTCTATTGGTCCCAATGGAAATAGCTGAGCCAGCGCTCGGCTATTTTCGTCTGCCTTGCCCCTCATTAGTATGGAGTAGGATTCTGGCTGGTTGAGTGTGATGCCTTGGAAGCAACTTACGCAGGGTGCTGAATCTCCTTAAAGAGACCAGCCCCTTATGGAGACTTACTGGAAGTACTCCATGGTATGAAGACTTATTTGCAATGCCCCATGGGCAACGAATATGCAAAGAAAAGAGATATCTCCCAAGAAAGAGAACCATCTCACTAGTGCCAGCTATTGGAAATGGCTTGCAAGCAATACAACTCAGGGTAGCAGGCAGGCAGGTGTGAACTACAGTATACACACATTTACAATCTCTATAATAGGATTAGGCAATTTGAAAGGCGTTGTGCAGTGGTATAATATTGATGACGTATCGTCAGGATAGGTCTTCAATATCAGATCGGTGGGGGTCAGATGCCCAGATCCCCCAACAATCAGCTGTTTGATGCGGTGGCAGTGCTCGTGCTGTGCACTCTTTCTTTACCTGTGCATTGTGTCCATTGTATCAGTAGTGCAGTGTAATTACAGTGCCATGAAAAAGTACTCATACCCCTTGAACTTTTCCACATTATTATCGTGAGATGTTCAGAGCTTGATATATTCTTTTTATAACCTTACCCTGCTGTACACTTCTCCACAACTTTATCTTTGACCTGTCTGGTGTGTTCCTTGGTTTTTATGATCCTGTTTGATCACAAACGTTCTCTAACAAACCTCTGAGGCCTTCACACAACAGCTGTAGTTATGCTGAATATAAATTACACACGGGTGAACTCTATTTACTAATTAGGTGACTTCTGAAGGCAGTTGGTCACACTGGATTTTATTTAGGGGTATTGGAATACAGGAGGCTGAATACAAATGCACGCCACACTTTCCAGATTTTTATTTATAAAATTTTTTGAAAACTTCACTTCACACATAATTGCTACTTTGTGTTGGTTTGTCACATAAAATCCCAATAAAATACATTTAAGTTTGTGAGTGTAATGTGAAAAAGTTCAGGGATATGAATGCTTTTTCAGTGCACTGTACAACTACTCTTACCTTTCAGTTAAATGGGACTAGCAGTTGTCATTACACTAGAGATGGTGTGCAGGTAAATTTTGCAAAGTATGCAGCGCTAGCACGAGCACCATGATCCCTTCAAACAACTGATCGGCGGGGAGTCGGAACACCCCACCAATCTGATATTGATGACCTATCAATGAGGATAGGTCATCAATATTATACCACTGCACAACCCCTTTAACAGTCCTTAGGTATATATTGCCATAGAATTTTTGGGTAACTATGGTGACCAGGCACTCTGTGATTGCACTCTATACAAAGGAAGAACAGACAGCAGACAGTCTTTGTATTTCATTAAAGATGAGGACCTGTCCCCTCTCCTGACATGTCTGTTTTAGACACTACTCGAATCCTCCCTCGTAATAACAATTCTGGAGCATCTTTTCATATAATTCTCTGATATGCCATTCCTCTGTTATTACTTCTAGAAGTTTATGGATACTAACAGGTTGATGTGACCAGATGGGGGTTTGTCCCTGCAAAGTCTGACACTATCCAGTCAGTGCTGTCAGTATCAGACTGTGCAAGAACACCCCTCCCCAATTGGTAACACCCATTTGGACCTTCATTGCTAGTAATTCATAACTTTTAATAGGAATAATAGAAGAATGGCACAACATGGAGTCATGTGGGGGATGCAAGTAGCTACTAAGGCTACTTTCACACTCTCGTTTGGTGCGGATCCGTCTTGTATCTGCACAGACGGATCCGGTGTGAAAGTAGCCTAATACAGACATGTCAGACAAGAGCCACGTTATACAAGTACAATTTAGCAGTGCAAACCAGAACAACTAAAACATGTGTCCTCTTCAAAGGGGTCCACGATCTAAGATTAAAGCTCTTTTCATCAATGTTAAAACTCAACTCGGTTTTCTAAAAAAGTTTACATAATGGCTGTTTTTCTTTGTACAATCATAGCTGTGAAGGAAGTTATCTTGGGCTTCCTTAAAGTCTCTTTCAGTCATATTATTCCTTGTTTTAGCCGCACAGCTAGATGCATTTCACTCAAAAGCAAAGGGCATCCCCCTTCTGCCAGCACTGTACTGCTGGGATGTCCTTTCCCTCACTTCCCACTATGTTTGTTTTCAGCTCTGGAGCCCACAGAACAGATACAGCCTTTCAGGTAGTTGCAGGCAGATTTTTTTAAAGGAAGTGATTTAGAAATGTGCTAATTACACCATTCTCTATTAAATGAAGTAAAATTGTGCGAAAGTGCAGTGACTCTTTAAGCATATTCTGAGCAGAGGTCATCAATTAGTAACACTACGGTAGACCTTTATTGTAGACTGATGGCAATTCATTCTTCAACTTCTAGTAGGAATAATAGAATAAGGGAAGAATAGAAGAAGGGCACAACATGAAGTATGAAGAATAGATGCTCCAGAATCTTTATTACATGAGGGATGCAAGCATTTGCTAAATCAGATATGCCAGGAGAGGGGTCAGGTCATCTATAAGAAGAATCACCTTATACACTGCAGTAAATCAGGGCAAACGCAAGCAGCTAAATCTAAACTTCGCATCTTCCTGCTTATTCTAGATGTGCGGACGCCGATCCCTTGATATTAAATTATATGAATCTTTACAGACAGAACCCAACTCCCACACACACACAAAAACTAGAAACTAGTGATTTCGTTTTTCCTTTGCCTCAGAGCAAAACTTTCATTTATATAACACAAGACTTTCTTAGAGATGTCTTCAAAGCCGGGAACCTCTCTCGTCTTATTCACTCTCCGATACTTATTGCTGCTATTAATAAAATAAGGGAACAGCTTGTTTGCTCTTAAATGCTTATCTTTAACACTCCAATTGTACAGCAGGATGATCCATGGTATGGGAGTTGAAAGCAAGTTTTCTCCAAATTGGTCTCTGGGGGATAATGAGAGGACTGTAGGAAGTTTAATCAAAGGAAGAAGTAAACCGTATTGCATTCTACAGATCTAGCGTTTCTTAGCCCGTGTGGTGTGCTGCGCTGACTTCACAGTGTAACGCTTTGATCAATACTCTCCTACCTTCTGATACCTGCTAAAAAGATTACAGAGAAATTGGTACTGTGCCTTGTGTGGTCCACGTGGGATTCGCCGCATTCACCTACACCTATTCACCTACACTTAGCATATACAGTACTGTGCAAAATTTTAGACAGGTGTGGGAAAAATACCGCAAAGTAAGGATGCTTTCAAAAATAAAAGTGTTAATATTTTATTTTTCATCAATTAACACAATGCAGAGTGAATAAAGAAGAGAAATCTAATTCCAGTCAATATTTGGTGTGACCACCCTATGCCTTCAGAATCAGTTCTTCTAGGTACACTTGCACACAATTTTTAAAGGAACTGAGCGGGGAGGTAGTTCCAAACATCTTTGAGAAGTAACCACAGATCTTTTGTGGATGTAGGCTTGCTCAAAGTCTTCTGTCTCCTTATCTAACCCCAGACAGACTCAATGATGTTGAGATCGGGACTCTGTGGGGGCCATATAATCACTTCCAAGACTCTATGGGGGTCATTTATGACCAGATATACGTCACAGATCTTCTGTGGATGTAGGCTTGCTCAGATCCTTCTGTCTCCTTATCTAACTCCAGACAGACTCAATGATGTTGAGATTGGGGCTCTGTATGGGCAACATCATTACTTCCAAGACTCTATGGGGGTCATTCATGACCAGATATACGCCACTTCTGTGGCGTATATCTGGCGCAGATTCTGACGCACCCCATGGTGTGGCAGAATCTGCGACTTCTTCCCTCACGCCAGGTCTAAAAAAGGGGGCGGGCCAGCAGGCCCATCTCATGTATCATTTTATACACAAGCCAGCAAGGAAGCGTTAATTTTTCAGCATAAATAACATGATAACTTCATTTGTTTTTTTATATTTTACTACTTTTGCGTAATAAAGGCACTTTTTTAAGAAAAAAAAAACATTTTTGAAGAAAAAAATGTTGCATCGCCATATCCCAAGACCCATAACTTGTGTGAGGGCTTGATTTTCACTTGATTTTCATGGGACGACTTGTAGTTTTCATTATCATTTTGGGGTACATGACACTTTTTGATAACTTTTTATTCAGTTTTTTTTTTACAGCAACTAGGCAAAAAGCAGCAATTCATTTTTTTTTGTTTGTTTTTTACGGCTTTCACCGTATGAGACAATATAAGATTTGCGTAGTGCGGGTCTTTACGGGTGTGGTGGTACCAAACATCTGGAAGAGATTTTATTTTTGTGATTTTTTTTTTTCCCTTTGAAAGGCCTCATGCACACTACTGTTCCGTTTTTTGCGGTCCGCAAACCACGGATCCGCAAAAATCTGAAGCCGTTTGTATGCTTTCCGCAATGAACGGGCTACCCATTGTAGAAATGCCTATTCTTGTCCGCAAAACGGACAAGAATAGGACATGTTATATTTTGTGGCGGGGCTACGGAACGGAGCAACGGATGCGGACAGCACACTGTCTTTTGCGGCCCCATTGAAGTGAATGGGTCTGCATTTTTGCGGCTCGGGAGCGGACCAAAACAACGGTCGTGTGCATGAGGCCAAAAGCGTTTTTTCAATGGAAAAAAAATATTTTTTATTGGTATTAATAGTCCCACAAGGGGATTATAATAGGAGATCTTTTGATGCTTCTATTCCTATAGTGCAGTGCATTTTAACGTCAGTGCTATACTGACATTGACCATCAGGTTGCGCCAGAGAGGTGCAACTTGCTGGGAAACACTGGAGACATGCCTGGGGCCTACACTAGGCCCTGACCTACCTTCACAGGCATCAGCACCCCATGATTTCATTTGTGGGGTGACGATGGGATACAGAGCGGGCACCATTAGCCCCTGCTCAAGAGACCTGTGCAGTGCTTAGACTAGGCCGCCGTGAAAAGGTGGCAGTCCAGCTTAAGGCCCCTTATTGACCACTATAAAAAAGGAGTATTGGTGGTCATCACAGGATGAAAATTTTTCAATTGTTTGTTTTGTTTTTGTTTCAGACACTTATTTATCAGTAGAACAGAGGGCCATAGGAGAGAGTGGACCCCATAATGAAGATTAAACTGCGCCTCCAATTTTGTAGAGAGATAAAAAGAACATGGTTGGGGTCCTAGAAGTGGAGCCCCCGCTATCAGACATTTATAACCTATCCTGTGAATAGGTGATAAATGTCAACCATGGGAAAATCTCTAACAATTTCAATTGGCAACTGTAGATCTGAACGCAGTCAATGCCATGTTGTATTCTCTGATACAATCTTATGTAAAGCTGCATATGCTTAAAAGTAGTAATGTTACACCATTATTTTTACAAATTTTCCAAAAAATGGCAATACCCATCACATACCATTCTATTATTTTATTTTATGTTTTTTAGCTTGTTCTTTTGCACAGTAATTACCCTCCACTGATGCAGAACAGATCATGGACCCTGGCAGCTCCATTCAAAGAACAGCGTTATCACCGCAATCCCAGTAACTCCATAGCCAATAACTTCTCACCGGCAGCACGTGACCTGAAGCTCGCCGAGATAGCAAAGAAGATCCCGTCTCCAAGACCGAGCACAGCAAAGATGTCACCTAAAGACAGAGTCATGCCATGTATCCTTTACGTTATTGCATCAATCCATTGTACACGTGGAGTTAGTAGGATCAGTGCCATTTATTATGAGCATTTCTTCCAACTTTAGTAAATCCAGCTAATGAATTGATAGTGTGTCTAATATACATAGTTAAAGTTTTTAAGTTATGCCCTATCCACAGGATAGGGAATAACTAGCTGATCGTTGGAGGTCCGACTGCTGGGACCTCCACCGATCACAAGAATGGGGGTTCCATTCCCTTGTTCTAATGAAGCGACAGGTCAAGCATGCGCCCTGCCGCTCCAGTCATTCTCTATGAGCGCGCCACCACTTATGGATTGCAGGGTGGTCGTAACCTCTAGATACATGTAGTGTATAATGTGATGTAATAATGAATTAAGCCAGCAATGGAGCCAATATGGGCGATCACAATGACATCATGTGGTAGAAAAGTGAATGAATGTTTTATAAGTGTTTCCTCAAATACCCTATAGTCTGGCTGATCTGCCACAAGAGGAATAATTGAAAGAAACAAAATGTCTGCCCTGAGCCAAAATCTTTCTTACACATACCTCAGTCTTCAGTAATGCCCTCCTGACACTGATCATTTGAATTTGTTTCTGCAAATCCAATCCACACCAGGCTGCAGTAAGGGTACAGAGGGGAGGTAACAAGTTGGGGGTGTGTCCGTCCCTGCACAGACTCACTCTATCCAATCAGTGCTGTAATTTTCACACTGTGCAGGTACACCCCCCCCCCCCCCCCCAACTGGTCACCTCCTCTCGGTACCCTTACTGCAGACTGCTAGCAATTCATTCATAACTTCTAGTAGAAATAATAAAGGAATGTCACAACATAGAGACATAAGACTAGATGCTCCAGAATTGTTATTACATGGGGAATGCATGAAGCTATTAAAACAGACATGTCAGGAGTGGTGAAAGGTCTTCTTTAAAATAATTAACTCTACAAAAAACATAGTAATAATTGCTGCGACATTGGCTAGTTTCACAAAGTCCTAAAAGGCCTCCTTTTTATCATCTGTACTATGGATGCAAAATTTGCACCCCATAACTTAGAGCACCAGTGAATCACATTGTAAGCTAAGTTCTTGTCAGCAGGACGCGGGGCGTTACTTCAGTAACTGAAAATGGTGAAAATAGAGCATTTTCTCTCTGACGTTCACTATATTGCTGGTGTAAAAACATAGGTCTTGATGGTCTCTTTACCAATGTGTCACATACGGGCACTGATACATTGGCAAAGATCTCTTAGCAGCATTTTTGGGGCCCCAGGTCTTTTCTATTTATAGCTCTCCTCTTAATGCTTTTTTGATAACTGGTATTGATCAATTTGTTATTGACATAATTGGTAAGATAATAAAATAAAACTATTTTCAATAAGATCATTTTCAGTGCAAGCTGCTATGGTTCGTTTCCTGTGTTGCATGCACATACCTTATAGGAACAAGCTGTCAGTTTCCTTAACTAATAGATTCAGCTTCAAAGGATGTTTCATGCATCCCGAAAAAGCCAAAACCATCTCCCAGGAGCAAATATAACACTAATAGGTAATACAGCTTGTCACTCTTAGAAGTTCTGAGCTTCTAAGGAGGGCTTTTATACACATCCATTTTTTAAAGTTTTGTGTAAACTTAAAGAGGTATAAAACCTGGATAAGAGCGTAAACAAAAGTACCTTGAAATTGTGTTGTAGTTATAATTGCCTGAAAAGAATTGCTTTTGATTATATAGATGGATAATAGCCGGGTGCAGCGCTTTAGAACCGATGTCAGGTGATGAGAACGTACCGCACACAGAGACCACGACCTATCCGGAAAGCAAGCCTATTACTCCAGAGGAACAATTGCAGATTATGTTGCAGCATGAAGCAGATACAGATAAACAACAGGAGAAGCCGACTCAAAGAGACTTGGAGGTGAGCGGTTTAAATGGCACTGTAATTAAAGGGGTAGTACACATGAACCTTTTACACGTCCTCTGCCGCTGAAGTGTAAACTGATTATTCTCACAGATGAGGCCATATAGGGTGGGTTTTACCCAAGGCATTTCTGATGTATTATTGAGCCGTCGGAAAAAAACTTACATGTGTTTTTCCAATGGCTCAGAACACACAAAAAAGCCAAAAAAATGCCTGTGTAAATCGAGCCTTACTTTGTTTGAATCGTACAAGATTCAAGAGCACATATGCCCTCAAAGCGTGTGTTCAATGAGGTAGTTAAAGGGGTTGTCTTTCACGAATAAAGGGGAAGGAATGGAAACAGAACTAGGCCTCAAGGCTAGGGAGAGGGGAAAGGTTACCTCCTAGGAAACCCCTAAACCTGGCCCTGACTCCTGTCAGTATGTATAGACCCCGAAGGTGGGAAAATACATACGTTGGAACCTAGACCCTAGGAGCCCTGAAATGCCCTCGAGGTAGTGAAAGGTGAACGAACCAGTGTATCCCTGAGGCCTAGTAACAACAAGCACAGGGGAATAACCAAATACAAAGTACAACTTCACAGGAAATGTCCACACACCATCTCTTCCAAATCCAAGCAGAGAATATCAACCGCATGGTGTGAGACCAAACGTGTGAGACCAAACTTAATAGGGAATACAGTAATGACCTCAGCTGCACCTGACAAGAGGTGTGGTCATTGCCAAGCAACAACACTCAGAATCAAGAGACTGTCAGTTAACCCCGCGTGCAGCCAGTCTTTCAGATTTTCTAACCTCTGTCACAGGAGGTACCGTGACATTGTCTCACTTCATCAAAGAACATGTCATTCATGGATGGATCAGGTCTACTTGAGCGAGAGCCCTTCTTACTGGGGGCTTTCCTTTGTGGCTCATAGTGGTGACTCCTGAACAGGGCACCCCCCATCTCCCACCCCCACTTCAAAGTCTGTCTACCCTTATAGAACATTTAAAGGGGATGTCCGGGTTCAGAGCTGAACCCGGACATATCCCCATTTTCACCCAGGCAGCCCCTCTGACTTGAGCATTGGAGCAGTTCATGCTTCGATGCTCTCCTTTGCTCTGTGCTAAATCACGCATGGCAAATGCATTTTCTGGAGTTCCGGTGATGTACCGGGCTCTCCATAGGGCTGTCAGGCAGAGGATTCCGCCCAGCAGTTATCCCGGTGACGTCACCAGCACTGATAGGCAGGCTTTAGTGCTGCCCTAGCCTGTCCATTAAATTCAGGAAATGCAGGTTCCACATGCATGCTGAGCCCCCTCTGTATTTTATTTCTCCTGGTGCCAAAAGGCCCCCAATAAATACAGGGAAAGCAGGCTACAGCCTTAGGGCTCATTCAGACGGCTGTATGCTGTCCGCAAAAATGCGGATCCGTTTCTTTTTGCAGACAGTTCAGCATGTCCGCAAAAAACTGACCCCCATTTTGGCAGACCCATAGACTTCAATGGGACCAGTTCCTCATTTTCACTGACAAGTATAGGACTAGTTTTATTTGTTTTGCGGAGGCGTAGAACGGAAGAAGTGAAAAGGTCTGCATCTAATTCCCCCCAAAAACGTATCCGCATATGTAGAATATGTTTCAGATCTTTGAGTTCAGCTCATGCAAAATGGGAGCAAAACCGAAAGTGTTGCGTTTATATTTTTGGTTAGTGTAAATTATAACATGGACTGTTTACAGGTGTGAACTGTGGAATTTGGTTTGTATGGTCAGATATAGTCCATATGTGAGTTATTTTCTTGTGACGCCTTTGCAGTAGCCATAGACCTATTATATATTTATCTGAATGACCCCCCTCCATCCCGACTTGAGTGGGCAAATGCTTACATTCGATGGGGTCTGGAACGTTGGAGATGCGTTCTGTTCACGGATAAGACCTGGTTTTCAGCATACGGCCGTCTGGTTGAGCCCTCATAGTTGCACTAATTAAAATCAGTCTATGGGACAGACAGGTTAGTTAGGAGCAATGGAGTCAGCCACACCTCCAATGCAGACTGCAAAGAAAAAAATGGGGGTTAGTCTGCACTTCCAAGTGCGCAGGTGCACGTCACCATGGCTGGAAGCAGAAAAGTAAAAACAAACACAATGCAACAGCGCTCTGCAAGCACAAATAATAAAGTAAATACAATCGTGCCATACTCAATACAGAAAATGTACTAATGCTACTTTATAAATTATTATTGTACTATTCTATTAACTGTATTATTTGTGTTTGCAGAGCGCTGTTGCATTGTGTTTGTTTTTGCTTTAACTTTAATTATCGGGCATGTTTGGTTTATCTAGCTCCTTACTACATGTTATGACGCCTATAAATCTTACAGGAAGTTTACTTAAGAGGAAACTTTTTTAGAATCTACAGGTCCTCATAAGAGATAAATCTGCATGATTATAACTGTTGTTAACTAGAAGGAAATTTACATAATGAGAACAGCTCTTCATTTGGGCAGGCTCGATACACATCACAACAAGCCTATGAGATTACTGCACCAGCTGAATTTATAAGCAGGAAAGAGTCTGCTGGGTCTCATCTTTGATCTCTCAGCAATTTGCATCCTAAAAAAAATCTGATTCTCATCTGCTGCAATCAACATCAAAAGAGGTTTAAAGCATATCATTCACCCTAAAATGTCTTAACTTTTAGTTAATAAAAGTAGCGAATTATAACCCCCTCGTGGGTTGTCAATGGTGCTCAATACTGCTGAACAGCAAACCTACCTGCTTCTTAAAAGCTACATCCCTTGCTCCAATATATTCATTTTACTCACTTATATAGCAGTGACATATTCCACAGCACAGACATTGTCATCACTCTCTGTGCTCACAATCCAGATCCCCTATCAGTATGTCTGGAGTGTGGGAGAAAACCTACAAACATGAGGAGGACATGCAAACTCCATGCAGGTGGTGTCCTTGGTTGGATTGGAACTTAGGACCCCAGCGCTGCAAGGCACCAGTGGTAACCACTATATTGCTGGGTAGCTCGGAAGACTGGCTGCTTAGAAGTCTTGAGAAAGCTGGTTGATAGACCCCAGGCTGTCACCTATGATTACCATGAAGCTTAACCTAAAATAACAGAGTATAACACACTTTTTCAGTTTGACAAAATTAATAATATTTTTTATTTTATTTTATTTTTTATTGGGGTGAAATGCCCATGAAAGGGATCGTCCAGATTACAAAACCTATTTTGCATCCTATAAGGGAATTTTCTGTTAATTAGAGTAAGTTTCTCCTCTCCTGATCAGGATCCTCATTTTTTGGCCAGATTGGTTACAAAGAGTGTCTCTCACATTGGAGGATCTGTCCTGTCCTGCATTACATAGACAACCCACTCATTTGTATGAGCGCTGTGTAATGCTTAATTTTATTATAGCATTCTTCTAATTTTGGACTAAAAATTATTTTTTCAATTGATCCTGTACAGCTTTCAGTTTCTGTCATTTGCAGACTGGCAGGCTCTCCCTTCACAGTTAATTCAATCAGACAGCAGCTCTGAAAGATAGATACCTTATCTCTGAACTCCTGACAGGTCAGAACCTCACTCTATCTCAGTTCTTATCAGTTTGATAAGAATTTAGCTTAAAACGATGTGCTTTGCACATCTGAAGGCTTCCAGATTTATTCATTAAACATTTTGAAAACCATGTATGATTTTTCTTTTCACTTCACACATACTTGCTACTTTGTGTTGGTCTGTCATATAAAATCCCAATAAAATACATTTAAGTTTGTAGTTGTAACATGAAAAAATATGGAAAAGTTCAAGAGGTATGAATACTTTTTCAAGGCATTGTGTATAGCGGTGTTACTTGTCATTATAATTTTAGCTGTAGGCATAATGATAATAGCTACTGAAGAGTTACCTGTACAGAATAGGAAATCCTCGCCTATTATTAGGCCAAGTCACCAGTGTGAAAATTGCAGGATTATATACATTTCTTTAAATACAGTGACATGGAAAAATGTTTAAAAAAAAAATAAAAAAATCGCCAAAAATTCTAATGAGAAGCATGCTTAACACAAAAATGTGATTTAAATAATAAGTCATTTTCTGACACGTTCACTTTAAATGAGTGTTTATGAACTGTCAGAAGTTCAGAGAAAAGGATTACAAATCCTGCCATCAGATCTACTGTCTGAAGGGATTCTCTGCGAAGAGAGAGCCTGCCAGTCTGTAAGTACACAGAAACTGAAAGCTGTACAGGGAAAACTGTGGGAAATGTTTAATAAAGGCTATGTGAAAGATTGATTTTTAGCCTAAACTGAGTAGAATGCAATAATAAAAAATGTGCCAAAGGTGCCCCAAGCCCTAAGCACTGTATTTAGATAATAGGTTCTTTACTAGGAAAGAGCAGTCTAAGGGCTCACACACATGAACGTATTTTCCTTCCGTGTTGGTTCCGTTTTTTTGCGGCCGGATGTGGAACCATATTGGGTCAACAAGAAAAAACAGAAGTTACTCAGTGTGCATTCTGTTTCTGTATGTCCGTTCCACAAAAATATAGAACATGTCCTATTATTGTCCGCATTACAGACAGGGATAGGACTGTTCTATTAGGGGCCAGCTGTTCCGTTTTGCAATGTACGGAACGCACATGGACGTCATCCGTATTTTTTGAAGATCCATGTTTTGCGGACTGCAAAATACATATGTCCGTGTGCATATGCCCTAATAATGAGGTACCTATAACAATTTTGGGATCTGCAAAATCTTGTGTAAATGATTCATTTTTCAGTTTGTACAGGGAGCAAACTTCCAGTTGATTTGGAAAAACTCTTCTTTCATGCATATCCTATTATGTACGTCTTCCCTTATGCTAGATACTAAACCACAATCTCGGTAACTGTTTCAGAGGTATTTCCACTACATACACCACGAAATTCAGACAGAAATGCTGGCACCCCAGGAGAAGGAGCAGATGGACAAAATCTTAACAAGTGTTCCCAGCCAACTCTTAAAAAACCCATCTCTGGAGAAATTGCTGCAAGAAATAAAAGAAGAGATTGCATATGATTACTACACGAGCCTTAGGAAAAGTATCGGTGAGAACTCATTCTTCATCATTTGTCCCATTGTAAAAGGGAATGGAATAAACATCATTAGTATTTCTGTAGGGACACCTTGGATGGGAACAGTTCTTTGTACTTATTTTTGGCTCTCGTCGGCATAATCTACAAGACACAGAGCATTTGAAAGCCGATTTTTTTGCAGATTCATTCTTGTAAGACAGGAATGCTTACTACATATTTTGTGACTTCAATTTTGTCAAACTTGTGTAGACGCACAGGGATAAGAAAAGGTATATACCCCGTGTCCAGTTGTCCCATTTAATGCAAGTTTATCTAAATAATTGGTTCCTGATTTAGACAGCCCCGTTTCATTTCTAATGCTAGATTTACACTTACCAGTAATCGGCCAGATTATCGGGAACGAGTGTTTCTGTGAACGCTCATTACCGATTATCTGGCCATCTAATTGTGCCTCTGATTACCAGATGAACAAGGGAAATGCTCGTTCGTTGAATGATCCTGTCATTCGTGCAGGCGCTGCAATTATCGTTCCTTGGCAGCAGATTGTGCTGTCTAAACTGCCATCTGCTGCCCAAAAACAATGATACCTCCTACTGTGAAGGAGATCGTTGCATGTAAATTTCCTTCACTGAGTGAACAGCCGACTGTTGGGAAGGAACGCTTCCTTCCTGACAATCGGCTGTTCTATCGGCCAGTGTAAACCCGCCTTGAGGGTAGGTTCACACCTCAGTTTAATTGATCTGCCGGGCTGTTCCAGCAGAGAACAGCCTGCTGGAGATCACTGGATCTGGCCTAGCCAGATACTGCCATTCACAGCCATACCCATACCCGGCCGCATGCAATGTTTTTTGTTTGGCCGTAAGCCGGCATTTCGCTGGAAAGAAGTCAGTGGGGTCTGGGGGACAAGAGCAGTATCTCACTAGGCCGGATTCAGTGAATTCCGGCAGGCTGTGCCTTAAGCAGAGGTGTAAACCGACTCTAATAGAGGTGCATCACCCGCTTGGGTCCCTCTCTGTTAGCAAAAGAGGAGTATCACTGCAGAGAGCTTCTTTCTTTCTGGAGGAACCAGCTTGTCTGCATTACATCATCTGTTGGGGCCTTACAGATTGTAGGGGCTGTCCAAAAGTGTTTCCGAGTACGCCTGTGTCAATCACTCCCAGGCAATGCACATCGCAAAGCTCCCCAGATTTCTGATGATTTTTTTTTTTTTTTTTTTAAGTGAACAAAGTTTTAATTAAAAAAAAAAAGTAATAAAAAAGTCACTCTTGGCCTCACCCAGAGGCTTCATAAATATGGAGCTTATTTTGGCCACTACATTTCTCAGTGTATTCACGCC
This sequence comes from Bufo gargarizans, assembly GCF_014858855.1. Taxonomy (NCBI): domain Eukaryota; kingdom Metazoa; phylum Chordata; class Amphibia; order Anura; family Bufonidae; genus Bufo; species Bufo gargarizans. The sequence goes on along the minus strand of NC_058087.1, from coordinate 136,095,922 downwards.
GTGCAACTGGCATAGATTCATTGATAAATCTCCTGCTTCCCTTCTATCACAAAACTCGCTGTCTGCAGCCACCACTAGGGAGAGCTCAATGCAGAGGAATGTATGCAGTTACTGTTGACTGAAATGAAAGCTGTAAAAATCTAAATTTTTTGCGGACAGCACACTGACCCATGCATTTCTATGGAGCCATGCACACAGACATATTTTTTATATATCCATATGGCTTCTCCCCAAATTATCGAACATGTCCTGGTCTGGTCCTTATTGTGAACTGGAATAGTCCTTTCTATTGATGGAAGTGAGAAAGACGCTGAATGCCCATGGAAGGTATCTGTATTTTGCGTAGCCATTGTTTGCGGACCGAAATACGGACACAAGTGTGTCCACGAGGCCTAATATCTTGAGCTGTAGATCAGCTCTTACCATGGCAGGTACACAGATTCTAATTAATCTCGGTGACAGAGGTTGCTCCTCTTTGAAGGGTACGGTTTGTCACGCAGTTTTATTTAATGCATTTATTCGCTGGTCCACAATTAATATCCTGCCACCGTTGCTTCCCCCTGGACCGCCCTGACAAATCTAGACCGACAGTGCAAACTCTGATTGATAAGTCAATTACCAAAAGAGCCTTTTAATTACTAGACATGTAATCTCGTGTCGGACTGCTATGATCTTTACAAACGGAAATCTGGAAATCGGAAATATAGATTGCAATCTTGAGGACTATAAAAAATTCATAATCTTCAAGTCAATAGCTTGTCTGACCTATTTACTGCCGCTGAAGCTTAAATCACCAGAGCAAACTGATTAAATTAAACATCCGTTTATCACATCAACTTATTTCTGCCAAATGAAAATCAAACAGCGGTCGGGCTTAGGGGTCACAAATTGTCATAGTAATCGACTTACCTTCCATATTATCATATGGTTTGAACACACGCTGAACTACTCTCCCGGAAGATCAGGTATTTCTCCCTCTTGCCAGCAGCAATATTACTGTCCATGTTATGCACCTATCCCTGCCAAGTCTGAATTATAGACTCCACAGGGAGTAGTCTGTAAGCACAGTCTGTCAGAGGAGGGGATGCAAGTGTCAGGCTTGATGCATGACTGGCCGCCCGGTCTAGAGTTTATCGTGTGCTGTATGAGATATACAGTATTCCTTTCTAATGTATTAATTTAGTTTTATAGGCTCTATAAAAATTATGGTTCACTTCATATGGCCTCAAATTCTAATAAACACACAAAAAAAATACATTATCCATAGTTGCCAACAGTCCCGAATTTGCTGAGACAGCCTAAATATCATATTAAAATCAGCTGTATTTAAGAATAGTATTTTACAAGATATGAATTCACCATTTTTTGTAAAAGGAAATGACCATATACCGTATGGAAAAGAGATTTGAAAAACAAAACAACAGAAATAGCTCACTAATGAACAATAGGTGAAAGCAATGGACATGAAAATGCATAGACGTAGGTGAACAAATCAAAAACCCAGTTTCACTGTATCTAACACAGATTAAAGAGGTTGTCCGGATGGTTAAAAAAAATATTCAAAGGCTCAGAACGGTGTAAAATAATAAAAGAAACAATGCTCACCTCACCGATCCCCTGCCACTCCCGTTCCACCAGTTCACTTCCAGTCTCTACTTCCTGGTCCCTCTCCACACAGGAAATCACTGACCACAATGGTGACTCTCCTTAGTCCGTGATCGGCTGAGTGGTCACATATCTGTGTCAAGAGGGACCAGTAGGTAGAGACTGGCGGGAACCTGGGAAGCATCAGAAAGGGAGCGGTGGGGGGGAAGTGTGAGGTGAGTATGACTTGTTATATTCTGTTACACCAATCTTTTCTAGACAACCCCTTTAAAGTAGTTTGAGGGAAATAAAGTAATTTAACAACTTATTGGAAGAGTTGTTGGAAAATAGGGATGGTGGTACATGTGGTGGGACTATTACTAGGGGGTGTTTAGTGCGAGTGCATATTTTATATATGGGGCAGAAAAAAAAAGAAGCATTACTCACATCACACACTGCCCTCCTGGAGATGCCTGATCATCCAGCAGCTGTCATCCCCTTCTATTTTCTGAGAGTGTCAAGTCGGGACCAGGAAATGGAGACCAGCGGGGCCGGTAAGCATCTGAACGTCGGGGGCAGGGGATTGGTAAGGTATGTAAAGCTTTTTTCATCCCTTATATGTAAAAAACACTTTGCTGGCTGGTTTCACACACGTACCAGATACAAATTGGACTTAGAAGGGCACTTCACAGACTTGCTTCTACAGTGTATACCCCTGCTGCCCACATATTATGTGACAGGGGATCTTCAGCACCGTAAGTAATCAGTTCTGTACTGCACAGTTGGAATATTGTCATATGTATCACCAATCTCTTATGACTATCCACACATATCATTACTACTGTGTACCTGATGTTTAGATCACTACGCCGCTATATACTGGTGCCTACCAGGATCGAGTAGGTCAGTCACATACAAAATAAAATCATTAAGCTTATATGACATTTCTAAACGCTGTCACAATCTAAAGATCTGCTGAAGACGCCTCATGCTCCTCTTCTCCAACCACCCCTTTCATTGTTACCTTCTTTTCTCTATGGCTTTGTTCACATCTGCATCAGAGTAACCTCTGTCACAGATTTTGTCAGAAGTGCAAGACACAAAGCCCAGCATGCTGTACTATTCTGTTCGGAAACATGGTGGGCACCACAGCTGTAACCCAAAGGCTCCATTTGTCACAGTTCGGTGTGGGAGGGAAACACCACACTGAGCAAGAGGGAAGGGGGGACAGGGGATCAGGCCAGAGAACTATAACCATAACAAAAATCCTGACTGACTACCAGTATGAACAGACCCCTGAGGTAGGTGTGTTCATACACAGTCATACCTAGAGTCCTATCTAGTCCTATAGGACCCTGGTACTAATGGCAGGGGTGAGACTACCTGTTCCTCCAAAAGGAAGGACAAACAGGAGTCTCCCCAAGGCCTAAAACAAACAATAGGGAAATGCAACTCACAGAAACCAAACAAAATACAAAAGGGAAGGAAAGACTTAACTTCAAAGAAGCAATGGAAGCACCCGGAACTCCAATCCAAAACTGAAAGTGAAGCTATAAACTGCACAGCATTGTGGGAGAAGCAACTATAAATAAGGAAGGTTAAATGACTGCATTAGCAACACCTGAGGCAAGGGGTGTGGCCATTACCAGAAACAACACAGACGCCTATTGATCCCTAGGAAAACATGTCAGATCAAACCACGTGTTGCCAGTCTCACCGATCTCCTGCCACCTGTCACGGGAACGTCCATACCACCATTATAGTCAATGGCGTCCATTGGGTGCCTTTGGTATATGTCATTCGACCGATTTGGCACTGCCGTTATATATTAGTTTTTCAGAATTTTTCTGAAATGACACAGCAAAAGTGAACGCAGCCTAATGTAATGGATCTCTGATGCTGAGCTGTTTCAGTGTATGTACCTTGTTCTGAGGTCTGCCAACATGGCTGTCTAAGTTAACGCAGTCAAATCTAGAGCCGCTGCCACCAAGATCTCCTCTTGTAGACCAAATAGAAATTACCCTACGGACAGACTGTAGGGGCACACCCTACGGACAAGGCACACCCTATTGTCAGTTTGTTCATACACAAACTGACTGCACTACTGACATGAAGTGTTGCTACTAGTGTGCTGCGAGATTTTATGTTTTCTGGAAAACCGTGATATTTGGAATAAAAGAACATGCCATATCCCATAAGCTTGAAGAGAAAGAAGGTCAGCTGAGAATACAGCAAGACACAAGTATCCCCGTGATCATCACGAGCTTCATGGTGTATAATAAAACTAAAGTCCTATTTTTCAGTTTAATTTCACGTTCAGTCGGAAAGTGTAGCAATTGAATTCTCATTTGTGCATACCTTATTGTGGAAGCCTTATGTAATTGGTCACTAAGGCACAAGTTAATGATATGTAATTTGGCTGCCATCAAAGCTCATCTGTGCTGTAATATTACTGTACCTTCAGCATAGATGAGCTTTGTGGAGCTGTAATATCTTCTCAGAAATCAATCAGTGCAGTGAAGATACTGAGAATAACTTTGAATCCAGCACCTGCTCTAGCATTCAGAAAGTTTTAGACCTTTAGACCCTTCCACTTGTTTCACTTTTGTTATGTTGCAACCTTATGCTAAAACAAAAAAAATATAAATTTTCCCCCGTCATTCTCCACTCAATACCCCATAATGACAAAGTGAAAACAGAATGCTTGTGGTTAGTCAAAGCACCTTTGGCAGTGATTACAGCCTCCAATCTTCTTGAGTATGATGCTACAAGGTTTGCACACCTGGATTTGTGGATTATCCTCCATTCTTCTCTGCAGATTCTCTCAAGTTCTGTCAGGTTGGATGGGACTGTCAGTGGACAGCCATTTTCAGGTCTCTCCAGAGATGTTCGATTGGGTTCAAGTCAGGGCTCTGGCTGTGCCACTCGAGGACATTCACAGAGTTGTCCCAAGCAAGCCCTCTGTTGTTTTGGCTATGTTTTTAGGTTAATTGTCTTGTTGGAAGGTAAACCTTCAGTTCCGTCTGAGGTCCAGAGCACTCTGGAACAGATTTCCATTAAGAATATCTTGGTACTTTGGTCAGCCTTTCCTCAACTCTGATCTCCCTGTCGCAACCATAAAAAAAAACCCCAAAAAAACACAGCACCCCACCATGCTTCACTGTAGTGTTGGTATTGGGCAAGTGATGAGCACAGATGACGCTTAGAATTGAGGCCAAAAAGTGCAATCTTCGTTCCTTTAGACCAGAGAATCCGTTTTTTCAGAATCTTGAGAGTCCTTTAGGTGCTTTTTTTTTATTTTTATTTTTTTAAACTTCACGTGGTCTTTCATGTGTCTTTTACTGAGAACTAACATTTTCTGGCCACTTTGCCATAAAGCCCAGATTGGTGGAGTGCTGCAGTGATGGTTGAGGTTCTGGAAGTTTCTTCCATTTGCAGGATCGTTGGAGGTCTGTCAGAGTGACCATTAGGTTATTGGGTCTTACCAGGACCCTTTTCCCCTAGTTGCTTACTTTGGTGGGGCAGCCAGCTCTAGGAAGAGTCCTGGTTGTTCCAAACTTTTTGGAGGCCACTGTGCTCTTGGGAACTTTCAGCGCAGCAGAAATGTTTTTAGATCTGTGCCTGCACACAATCTAAAACTTGTGAACGGACCAAAATGGGGGCCAGAGAGCCAGGGCTTAATTAGGAGGTTTGCATATACAAATATAGGGCTCATGTACATGACCATACTTTACCTAAAAGTAGGATTAAATTCCCATATGTTTGCCAAATCTTTCAGTTGCTACAGTGCCACTTTTGGGAACTGTTCTAAGGCTGCAGCTGACAAGCCGCGTTATGCTGGCCAGATGCGGTATATCAGGGAGCAGGTCCCACAGCTGTCAAATAGCTCAGTATTAGTCAAAATTCAATCCACAAATATAGCTCTTAAAGGGTTATTCCAGTTTGCATCAACATCCTTTAAAATAATCCTTTATGAAGGTTGCTGTAATTTTGTAATGTATTTATTTTTCCTTTAGTTATCCTATGACCAAGTCCATGCAGCTCTTTCTTATTTCCTGTGATGTCATGTCCATGGGCCGGGCAGTGATAGGGGAGATTCTATGTAACTAGCTGGGTGGGAGGAGCTATAAACTAACTGTTGTTAGGGGAGGTGCTGGAGGTGTGGCAGAAAAAAGAGAAGTGCATCATGGGTTCGGTTGGACACAGCAACAGGAAGTGCTACCTACAGGATGTAAACCAACCAAAGGGATAGGTTTACATGGAGAAAATGAGTCAGGAGAGTCCAAACTGAAAAAAGCAATGGGAAGATGTACAGTCGTGGCCAAAAGTTTTGAGAATTACATAAATATAGAAATTGGAAAAGTTGCTGCTTAAGTTTTTATAATAGCAATTTGCATATACTCCAGAATGTTATGAAGAGTGATCAGATGAATTGCATAGTCCTTCTTTGCCATGAAAATGAACTTAATCCCAAAAAAACCTTTCCACTGTATTTCATTGCTGTCATTAAAGGACCTGTTGAGATCATTTCAGTAATCGTCTTGTTAACTCAGGTGAGAATGTTGACGAGCACAAGGCTGGAGATCATTATGTCAGGCTGATTAGGTTAAAATGGCAGACTTGACCTGTTAAAAGGAGGGTGATGCTTGAAATCATTGTTCTTCCATTGTTAACCATGGTGACCTGCAAAGAAACGCGTGCAGCCATCATTGCATTGCATAAAAATGGCTTCACAGGCAAGGATATTGTGGCTACTAAGATTGCACCTCAATCAACAATTTATAGGATAATCAAGAACTTCAAGGAAAGAGGTTCAATTCTTGTTAAGAAGGCTTCAGGGCGTCTAAGAAAGTCCAGCAAGCGCCAGGATCGTCTCCTAAAAAAGGATTCAGCTGCGGGATCGGAGTGCCACCAGTGCAGAGCTTGCTCAGGAATGGCAGCAGGCAGGTGTGAGCGCATCTGCACGCACAGTGAGGCAAAGACTTTTGGAAGATGGCCTGGTGTCAAGAAGGGCAGCAAAGAAGCCACTTCTCTAACAAAAAAAACATCACTGACAGATTTATCTTCTGCAGAAAATATGGTGAATGGACTGCTGAGGACTGGGGCAAAGTCATATTCTCCGATAAAGCCTCTTTCCGATTGTTTGGGGCATGAGGAAAAAGGCTTGTCCGGAGAAGAAAAGGTGAGCGCTACCATCAGTCCTGTGTCATGCCAACAGTAAAGAATCCTGAGACCATTCATGTGTGGGGTTGCTTCTTATCCAAGGGAGTGGGCTCACTCACAATTTTGCCCAAAAACACAGCCATGAATAAAGAATTGTACCAAAACACCCTCCAACAGCAACTTCCTCCAACAACAGTTTGGTGAAGAACAATGCATTTTCCAGCACGATGGAGCACCGTGCCATAAGGCAAAAGTGATAACTAAGTGGCTCGGGGACCAAAACGTTGACATTTTGGGTCCATGGCCTGGAAACTCCCCAGATCTTAATCCCATTGAGAACTTGTGGTCAATCCTCAAGAGGCGGGTGGAACAATGGGTTGCTATCAGTCAGGAATTGGCCCAGAAGTTGATTGAGAGCATGCCCAGTCGAATTGCAGAGGTCCTGAAAAAGAAGGGCCAACACTGCAAATACTGACTCTTTGCATAAATGTCATGTAATTGTCGATAAAAGCCTTTGAAACGTATGAAGTGCGTGTAATTATATTTCACTACATCACAGAAACAACTGAAACAAAGATCTAAAAGCAGTTTAGCAGCAAACTTTGTGAAAACTAATATTTGTGTCATTCTCAAAACTTTTGGCCACGACTGTACATGAGGTGAGCAACTAAGTGAGCATATTTGCTAATAGCCATAGTAATCCCGGAAAACCCCTTTAATTAGTGACCACGCACATTTTTTTTAAATTGCATTCCATGAGCTATAACGTTTTTGTTTTTTCATCAATGTACTTGTATGGGGTCTTATTTTTTGCTGGATAAGTTATAGTTTTCAATGCACCATTTTGGGAACATGTAATGATTGATTAAAGCCAGCTGTTTAGCTAAAAACCCTGTTGTGTACGTCAGTACAAAGGCGTATTAGTAGTCACTAAGGGGTTAAGACTGCATCTTCTAGAGGGGCACAGACTGTTAAGATATGCAGATCTTCTGTATATACAAGAATATATTCTCCGAAGTGCTTGTACTCATCCCACCAATATGGAAAAGCATATGTAAAGAACTCCTGACGGCCTCCGCAGAGGAGAGCATATTAGGAATGCAGGTGCCCTTGGGGGGATTTGTAGAACACACAACAATACAGAACAGAACCTGCTCCAGGTTCAAGGCCTTTCCTCTTGTCTTTTCCTAGTGAAGTGTCTCAGCAAATGTTAGGAGATTATCTTGTAATAAAGTGCTTAATTCTCCTTTAATCCCCTGTTTGGTATGACAACTGTACATTGAGGTTTTCATACAGTTTTTACTAAGGAAGAATCCAGCAGCCATTTAGGAAAATATCACCCAATTTTCAGCGTTCACATGGCTTCAATTATCGTTATGCCACAGATTTAACACGACTCACAAGCGACTATCATCGCCCTGGCCTTAAAACAGACTGACCCAGTTGCGCCAACTGGTTTACCATTAATGTTATTGGTCGTAGTGTACCATCCATTGCCCCAAAAGGCACAAAACCTTCTATAGTTTATTATGGAAGCATGCTGATATTTTTAGGCAGTTTATAGCCAAAAATTGTTTTCACTTCAAGCAGTGGGAGGTGTGTACAATTATGTTTGCTTTAGTAGAGAAAGATTAAAGGTGTCAGCAGGTGTGAACACTGCCTTAGTGAGTACAACCACAGATGTTGCTAACTACTCCTCCACAACATACAGTAGATCTTGTATGGAGGAAGCCATCTATTTTGTCTACTGCCCATCCTATATCATATTTTAGTTTGGAATACATAGCTGTCCACCAAGATTAACCCATCTTAAATGTATAAGAGAGAGTACTAGGAAAAAATATGTTTCCTCCAGGACCTCGCCAATATCAGTCTCACATTGTATGTCTCCTCCCGGAGGGCATGGCCGCTGCTCCATCAGCTTGGACCGTCCGGTGTCTCTCTCCTCCTGCCCGTTGGGTCTGGCTACCAGAGTAGCACACAGGCTGCAGCCTACTTTTTGTTGCTATGCTCCCGTCTACCCTTAGGGTGACTGTGTGCGATCTTTTGGGTCCTTAAATGACCTGTGTGTACACGCTTTAAGCTACAGCATATGGCAGACCTCCCTGGGGTATTTAAGGCACCTTGTCCAACTGTGCAATGGTGTCTGAGCAATAGATTTTCGTTCTTTAGTTTCCGGCAGAAGTGTGCTGTTTGTCGTTCATCTGCCCATGTACTGACTTCTGCCTGATTTCTGGATTTGTCCCTTCACTGCCCGACCTGGCCTTTGCCTGATCTTCATTATGGTCCTGAGCTGCTCAAATTGGTTGCATGAATCCTGCCTGTCCTGACTTCAGCCTGTCCTTGACTATGATGGTCCCCGAAGCCTTGGTGCTCTGCACCGGTGTCTCTTAACCGCCTGGGTTAGCAGTCACCTGAACAGAGGCTACTTTGAGAGGTAGCAGTGGAGTCAAACATACAAAGTATAGGAATTAAACGATAATGACCAGTGGGGCCACTTAGATAAAGTCCATAGGAGTAGCCCCAAGCCAAATCTAATATATATATATATATATATATATATATATATAGTCAAGATAAGTGCCCTGTAGAGGCAGAGAACACTTTTCCGACCTGTCTGAAATGGATTGTCTTCATGATTTTTTATTTTTTTTTGAAGCTTCTCTCTTTTCCAGCAATCACACAAATGAGTGGCCATCTGTTTAATGCATTGACCTGCTGAGTAGTACTTTTGTTCTGGCACATAGAGGGATGGTTCTCATGTGGGGAACCCTGCTCTATCACGTCTGTGGCCTTGTCTGGTGTCAATATATCTTTCTAAAACTAGCATGATCTGTAATTGTGGCTCCATGCTGCCAACTTCTAGACTTGCTGTTCTCGGAGATAAAGGCCATGCCAGAACTGTCCTGTTGCTGCACTCCAGGTAATACATAAATAAGTTCTGAAAACTTTCATCTGACTCATATGGAGGAGGGAGAGGTGGGAAATGTTCCACTTTTTCCTGCGGTAAGGAAAGAAGACTAATCCTTGATTTAACACAGCCTCTTCTAACGCAGATCACTCTTTCTTCCTCGAGAAGATTTTACTAATCACGGTATTCATGATACTGGGGGAGCGGGGGGGGTCACCATATGTCCGCTCATCTTTACATACCATTTTCATATGCAGTAGGGAATTAAAGATAGCAGCGTTTTAATCTTAGTGCCTAATCTTCCAATTAAAAGCACAGTAATGTAATTTATGGAACCATCCCCCCAGTCAGAATCATACATTATCGTGCAGAGAATGGGTTGGTAGTAAACGTAGGAGAATTGATAATATATAAGGCTTCATCAAATGTAGTTGGAAAGAGATTTTAAGTTTTGCAAGCCCAATGTCTTTTCACCGCTTGAAATGTTATAGTCCATGATGGATTGTTGTGAATGGTAGGATATGGAATCACTAGGTCGTCATGCACCATAAATTTAATGTTTCATTCTTATAAAAGAAGGTACGTGCTTTTCTATGTCCAGTACTAAGGAACCATTGTAGGCCATGACGGATTATTCTGAATACAAGAACATGGACCATTTGATTTCCGTCCTAATACATTGTGCTTCAATATTTCTGGACTGACGTTATCCTTCTTGTAACATAAGGGTGTATGGCAGGGATGCTCAACCTGCGGCCCTTCAGCTGTTGCAAAACTACAACTCCCAGCATGACATAATAGCTGTAGGCTGTCCAGGCATTCTGGGAGTTGTAGTTTTGCAACAGCTGGAGGTTGGGCATCTCTGGTGTATGGGATCTTAAAGCTAACCTACATAACTATATAACCTGCATAATCCCATAGAAGGAATGCAGAAAGGGTTTGATTTTTGTCCCAGAAAGCACAGATATATATTTTATATATAGCTATCATGTGGCAGGGTGCCATTTGCTACCATGGCCATTTCTGTCTGGTATTCTTAGATGGAACATTGACCAGCCTTCGCTGTGTCCAGGACATCGTGCAACCAGTTCTATTGTCTTTTTTGACTGAGAAGAAATTGTGTTCCAACAAGATAATGCCCAGCCACACACCTCCCACGTGTCCAGAAGCTCCCCTGGATGGGGTGACATCTCCCATGTACAGCAGCCAACAACCACCGTGGCTGAATTATTGGTCAAAGTTGAAAGAGCTTCGAATGACAACAGGAGAATATCCAACATCTGTACGACCGCTACCATCCCAGAGTGGCAGCCTGTATCAACAAGGGAAGATGCCACTCAGTGTTAATGTGATCATTGACCAAGCACCAGCAGTTTATAATTTGTCAGTTCCAGCTCCATAGCATTACGTTTTACTATATATATATATATATATATATATATATATATATAGTAAGAAGGTACAAGGAATTATCGTGGATGATAGGGATGTGTCACCGAGGTTTCTGGCCTCGGTGGAGTAAGAGCCGTTTTTTCAGTGTCAGCAGCAGTTGCTGTTTGACACCTTGATACTTAGTATGGCTGTAATAGCTGATCCGGGACGGCTCTTACTGGGAGTAGTCAAAGTGCTGGGTGGGTGACTACTCCCCATGTTCCAGGCTGGGTTTTGCCAGGCATAAAAACCAGCCAGCACTGCCAGGTGATGAGGATTACCTCTGTCTGACACGACAGTGGAGCTCAGGAGGTCTGAGTGCTGTTTTCTGAGGGCGGTGATGGAATCCGCGGCTTGAGCTGGGCTGGAGGGCTCAGACCCCTGTAAGGGAGAACAGGCTGCCTAACGCCTGCCTGTGAACTTGACAAGGCAGAACTTCCAACAGGGTGTGAAGTAACACCCAGGAGAAAAGGTTACTGTTTTATATATTAACTTTTCATGTGTGTGAACGATCACCAACCAACTTGCGTTTTGTTTTGCTTTCACCTGTGAATAAACACTGATGTTTTGAACTAAGTACTTGTACTTTTCCTCTGTGCTGCACCCGCTAATCCTAACTACCAGAACGAATCCCCACAATATATAGTAATATCCCTATAGAAGACAGTGATTTGACTTGTTGTTTAGATAAACACAGACCACCCACTCACACGTACATCTTTTTAGAGATCCCCAAGTGGCTTTTTTTTCTATCATTTCCATACTACAGTAAGGATCTTTCCTTTTTGACATTTTTCAAATAAAAGCAAAGCAATTTGCATACAATTTATTCTCTTACTTAAGTGTTTTGCATTCCATGGCTGATTCCATTCTCATCACCGTTCCAGTATCCTACTCTCATATTTGCATGTAACTTCACAGTCTTGTGGTCATATTATCTCCTGTACTTAAAAGTGTTATATCACTGTATTATCACCTGTCATTAAGGGCTCATGCACACGACCGTATGCCCTCAGAGACATGCGGTCGGTGAGCGGGCCATATGTCCCGGAGCGGCATACATGGTGCGCACGGGAGCGCACAGAATCATAGGTTACTATGATGCTGTGCGCATTGGGCCGCCCGCGGGGCTATTGTCCCGCACTCATAATATCATAGTAACCTATAATGTGCACTCCCGTGTGCCCGCTGACGGACCGCATGTCTCGGAGGGCATACGATCGTGTGCATAAGCCCTAAAGGGATTTTCTAGGAATTTGATATTGATGACCTATCTTCAGGATAAGTTATCAATATCAAATTCCAGGATAACGCCTTTAATAAAACAATATCCCATTGCCATTTCTGCATTGATGAGGATGATGATGTTTTTTTTTCTGTTTTCTAGTTGATTACATTTTAAAGGATCCAGAAGAAAGAAACAGGCTGTTTATTGGCAACACCCCTCGTTCTTTTCCTCATCGGGTAATTCGTGCCCCTGTTCCTTGGCATTCGTCGTACAGTGATGCCCATAAGTGGAATGAGGATCACCTTTTCACTACGAACCCCATGATGTTGTCTTTACAAGACCTCTGGATTACTCAGTAAGAAATATCATTATTTGTCTTGAAGCTGCTTGACATGCTGCTTAAAAAAAAATTCTCCATGTATGCCCATTGACTAAACCAGTCAGTGGGCATACATGGGAGACAAGTGCTGCCATGTATTAGGCTCAGCCTGTCAGAAGACACAGAGTCCCTGTGACTCTATGCCACTAAGCTGTTATGGGTCTTGATATGGTGCCCTATGAAGGTGATTCTCCCTAGAATACTTCCATGATGGCCTCGGATGGAGCATCCGACAAGACCAAATAAATCTGACGCATTTCAGGGTACAGTAGAGCCTCTTAGAAGTCTAGGGGCACTGTAATATGGCTCAGATGGGAAATATGTCTCTGAGAAAGTTTGTTTTTGGGGGCGTAAATGCTGCCAAATACCCTCCAGATACACCTCCTGCTCATCAATGTATTTTACCTTTTTCCAATTGACTTCAGTGAAGAAAACAACTTAAAAAACACTTCAAAGAAGTAATACACCACTTCAAAGTGTTTCATAAAACAGCTACCTATGTGCACTAGGGCAGGTATTTCAATAGGAAGTTGTTTGGTAGTGTTTGAACACGTATTACGCAGCATAAAATGCCAATTTTACATGACAAAAAACACAACGTTTCCTGGCCGTGTGAACGTAGCCTAAGCGGTGAGATATGTGTTTTTACTTAATGATCCTTAGGAGTTCTACACTTATCTTACCCAATAGAGAGCAATGAGGACACAGAGCAATTTACCGATACACTACCCATTCCTATAGAGTAGTTAGTATGGCATACCTAGAGGAGCAAGCGGTTGACACGTCTTGAATGTGATCTTCTGCCCCCTTGATCTCTTCACCGCTGCCCTCATACTGAGTATTTTATGTGCACAATATGCATGCTAGTTTTTTTTTTCTCAGGTCTATCAGTACAACCTATGATCTAAGGAATATGTATAGGTCATAGAGAAGGATCTCTCACTCTCTGGACCCCAGTCTATTAGCCAGTGGCGAGAGATGCTGCTAAGGGGACGTCCCAGGCTACAGAGCAGTGGATTATGTGGTCATTCATTCTCTTGAGTTGACATTATACACTATATAACAGATTCTCCCTGTGAATACAGCTGATTTATAGGTGTTTCAGCAGCCGTACTCCCATCATCAAATCTGTGTGCAAAAGGGAAAAATTTGGGCTGAAGGATGAGAACTACTTAGTGACATTTTGGCAGATGCAGGTTGACAAAAAGACAGAAGTCCATTAAGGCTATACTCCTAACGTGTTGATCCAGAGGAAGGCAAGAAGAAACAATAAGGCAGATGCCAGTTGCCTCATATTAGAAGATAATCCTTTCCAGTGCCAACTATGGCAATCAGAAAAAAAATCCCTGGATCAACGTCCAGAAATCTAGCACCCATAACTTATAATTTGATAATTCTCAAGAAAGACATCTATGTCCCACTGAACTTGAATCAGCCATCACAACATCTTGTGGCAAGAATAGGACAGGTTCTGTAATTTGCAGCCTGGCCCTTTTTTTTTTTTCTGCGGACCCGTAGAAGTAAATGGGTTCGTGTGTAATCCGCAAAACTGTGGATTGGACAAGGACCAAAAATATGGTTGTGTGCATGAGGCCTTATCCCCCGTTATGTTGGTTAGGTCTCGTTCACATCTCTGTTAGGAGATCCAGCACAGAGGAGCCTGCTGGATCCTACACTTCACTGCCGGATCCCCATTGACTGCAGTGAGGCCCGTTGGTGGTCGAACTGCTTTCTGGAATAAATACTAGGTTTCGGCCAGAAAAAAAACAATGGTTTTTGTCCGTCTGACAGCTGTCGTTTGCGCCTGGAACAGGCAGCTGGATCTCCTTAACGGAGATGTGGACGTAGCCTTACTTTGCAGAGCTTAGTTCCATCTACAGATATCTAAATTATGTTCTGTAAGCCCTATGCAAGGTTATTAAAAGGGTTGTCCAGGATTTTATCTTTTATCCTCAGGTTGTCATCACTATCAGATTGGTGGGGGTCTGACTCGCTGCACCCCTGCCAATCCGCTGTTCTGCAGTGGTCCCCCCAACAATGGAAGTCAGCGCTGGAACTACGTGGCTCTGTACATTCTGTAATGGATGGAACTTGTTAAAGCAGCACTGTTCCCATTCAATTCACTGACAGCAGCGCTGTAGTAACCTGCTACTGCACAATCGGATCCAGGCGATCAGATAGTGATGGCCTAGGATAGTCCAGTAATAGTAAAATCCTAGAGTACTCCTTCAATAAACATATTAAAAAGATACGGAACCCTGTGGCTCCCCCACTAGTGACTGTGACCCGATGTACTAATAGCTTCCCTCTGTTTCCTATCACCGAGCCAGCTGTTAACCCAGTTGCACATATTTTGCCCATCTAGTGCATATGCCAAACTCCCGTCCTCTCTTTTTTTAAATGGGCCCTTGCGTCTTTATGGTTAGGATGGTAAATACTAGGTGAGGTGCTGTTCCCGAAGTGACTGAAGTTACGTGAAAGCTTTCTGTTTGGAAATAAAAGCTGGGTCGTCACATCTGAGATTTTGTTGTTTGACCGATAGCGCTTCATCTCCAATCCTTTCATGCAGAATATAGAACCTTTCCTCCGTGTCTCCGTATTATATTCTAGGTTTGGCGACTTGAGATTCGTGCGGACAAAAGAGATGCTGTCTGGCAGCTTACCCCTGCTCCCTGCTGAATTTGAAGAACTGGTTCAGAAGCATTGCCTAGAAGCCCGCACTATATTGCGTAATAGGTAATTTAATTGTGCTTAAGTGTGGGCCGCTTTGATGGTGTCTATATCTATACAGCTAATGGCAGTTATTAGCCAGCAATTACATACAACACGGCTGAACTCTGAAGGCCGCTCATTACTCCTGGTCTTTGATCCTGCTGCTAACAGCGAAAGTAACCCATGCCACTTCATTCAAGGTGATTATAACCCATGTAGCGTACAGAAGTGTCACTTCTCAGTGTTAGTTACGTCGTGCACCTTAATGGAAGTACAATGGATTCTGAAGCCACTAACAAGTACAGGGAATGGAATTATATTTACATTGTTTGGAATAAGTATTTTTGCACGTGAACGTCACACACAGACTTGGGCAGCAGAGTAGACTTTCCTACACATAAAGCCTTGTATCTTAATACCCTGGTCAAGGTAGAGTGGCTTTCTGACACCCATACCCCGGCACCCAGAACCCACATATGGTATCCTTCTTTCCATAGCAGCCTGGCACAGGGATTTGTGTAACCGCCCAATGCATGATTTACAAGTAAGCTCTATCCAATAATAATAAGAAAATGACATGATGTATGTATCTGGTGGGCTGTGTGTGTGTCCGGAAAAGGTTCCTTCTCACAACCATTAATAAAAAAAAGACGTTGCCAGTTACATACTTATCATTAAAGAGTAACTAAACCTTTGTATTACATTTTAATATGATGTCCCTAATGCCCTAATAAAACTTTTTCTAATATACTTTATTAATTAAAGGGGTTATCTGAGACTAAAAAATGTCTCCCATATGCCCGGGCCCTCACGCTGAATCTACTTACCTGGCTCCCTGCGCCGCTCCTCATCCCCGCACCGCCGCTGCTGCTTCTCCCCGTGTATGGATGAAAACATCCGGTGTCACAGCCAATGGCAGGCGGGGACGGGGACGAGCCTCCCTAGCATCACGGGTGACGCTATGATTTGTACCTATAACACTGGCTGACCTGTTACATGTGCGCTTGGCAGTTGAAGGCATCTGTGTTGGTCCCATATTCATATGTGCCCGCATTGCTGACAATATTAATTGCTTAATATATGCAAATTAGCCTCTAGGAGCAACGGGGGCGTTGTCATTACACCTAGAGGCTCTGCTCTCTCTCTGCAACTGCCGCACCCTCTCAACTTTGACAAGACCATCCATTATGACGTTTTCACTGCCCGGCTCTGTCAATCAAAGTGGAGAACCACCATGAGGCTGCGCAAAGTAATGCACAGATGGGTACGATCAAAAGGTAAGGCTAAAGCTAAGGCTCTGGGAAACCAAAGAAGTATCACATATAATGGTCTCCCCAATAGGGGTATGGTACACAAAGCACCACAGACGAAATGTAGTAAACCCAAAGTCGTAGCTAGCATACACGGATTAATATAGGAGTCACAATCAGCCCAATAAGGTGATATAATAATGAAAAATCACTTGGCTGGGATCAAAATAATAAAACTGGTATACGCCTAAGTGCAAGGGACCCAGCGTGGACACATACAGGGGTACCCCACACACAATCTAAAATCGTGCTAAATACAGAACGTACCTGAGGACATGGTGGCAAATTGAATGACAAGCCCTGGGCGCAAGACCTCAATCTCGCGCCCAGGGCTTGTCATTCAATTTGCCACCATGTCCTCAGGTACGTTCTGTATTTAGCACGATTTTAGATTGTGTGTGGGGTACCCCTGTATGTGTCCACGCTGGGTCCCTTGCACTTAGGCGTATACCAGTTTTATTATTTTGATCCCAGCCAAGTGATTTTTCATTATTATATCACCTTATTGGGCTGATTGTGACTCCTATATTAATCCGTGTATGCTAGCTACGACTTTGGGTTTACTACATTTCGTCTGTGGTGCTTTGTGTACCATACCCCTATTGGGGAGACCATTATATGTGATACTTCTTTGGTTTCCCAGAGCCTTAGCTTTAGCCTTACCTTTTGATCGTACCCATCTGTGCATTACTTTGCGCAGCCTCATGGTGGTTCTTTTGATTTGACTCACCCTGTGCTTCTCCGTGTACTGTATTACATCCTGTTGTTCTCCATTTTTTATATTTATAATAAATGACATCTTTTGATATAATACTCCACTTGTTTGGTTTTTAGTTTACTCTGGATGTGGTACAAGTGGTCACTATAGCGGTCTTAGTTGACAGAGCTGCCTTTTTGTAGGTTAATAATCAAAGTGGAGAGGGCACGGAAGTTGCATGGCGAGCAGAGCCTCTAGGTGTAACGGCAACGCCCCATTGCTCCTAGAGGCTCATTTGCATACATTAAAACATCATGTTTCTCAGCAATGCGGGCACATATGAACATGGGACCAACACAGATGCCTTCAGCTGCCAAGCGCACATGCAACGGGTAATCCAGTTTCATGGGTACAAACCTGCTGACAGATGCCCTTTAATATATACCCGAGGGGGATGACAACTTTCCAAAATGTGAACACAAGCCAACAGTATCTTCTCATAGCATACTACCAGGTCACAACCCTTCAGCCATATACCGTAAATAAATGACAGAGGCAACACATGCATAGTAATTATGTGGCTATGAACATGTAGAATACAGTTATGCGTTCATTTTCATGTATATGATTTTTTTATTTCCACTTTTGATCACGTTTTTTTTTCTGGTAATTGCAGATGGATACCACTTTGTGCTTCACTTTTTAAATCTGAGAAGGATAAGTGGATTCATTTAGTCCCTCAAAATGAGAACGACTCCACCATTCAGGTTCAAGAGTTTTTTGCTTGTATTTCCTCTCTGATGTCCCTGCAGCTGCGTGGGATGGTCATTAATTCACTTCAGGATTTGCTGGCTTTTTCACAATACACAAGGTAATTAGGATAATGATGCACCTTGCTTAAGCACCGCGGGTAAGCAGATGGGTACACTACCTCCAGATTCACGGTCAAGGTCACTCATCACTTCTTTATGTTCCTCTAGTCTTCATTATGCATTTCGAGCATCCTCTTTGCTCACTTCCCTGCAGCCGTAGGAGTTTATAAACCATAGAATATAATATACAGCATCTTTGGGCCATTAGCCTCACTGTTTAAGCAGTGACTGGATCAGAAAAAAGTGGGTAATACTAATAATTACATGATGTTGGTAGAAGAAAGAACTTTCCTTACGGCGCTAATGGATATTTTTGCATCAGCCTAATTGGTGCCTGTTCATTCATTGAGTTACATCTTCTGCCTCTAATGGGTGCATAAAAGTGAGGCTAGTTATTGATGGTGTTTTAGCCCAGTCTTACCATAAAGGGCATGTTGGAGGTGGTAGTTTTCATGCTGATTTTCTTGGTTCTTAGAAAGATAATTATATGATTAGCATATGAAACATTGCATTGTTTAGAAGTGATATACATGTAATTCCCAAAAGGTATTTCAAGGCCTTATATATGCCAGGGTAGCAGCCTTCAGGTTGTAGTGAGCTGTAATACGCCTTCGCAGGTACAGTCTGGCGATACTATAATTTCTACCCATTATATAAAATGCTTTTATGTCTTATCGAGACATGCATTGAAATATTTTTAATATTCAAACTTAAAACAATAAGAAAAGAAAGAAAGAGTAATGCAAAATTAGATTTCTAAACAAAGGCATATTTTTTATTTTTTTGGGGAGGGGGGGGGGGTCTTTGTGGCTTTCAGGGTATTTGCCCCTGGCACAAACAGGTAGAGATGTAGAGAAGCAAGTCTGCCTTCCCCCTCCCTCTCCTGCTTCTGTTTCTTTAAAGGGGTTATCCCATGTGCAAGGTAAAAAATGAAAATCATCAGACATCATATAGTACATGACTACCTCTGTCTAACAAACGTAAAGGCTATGTACACCTTTGGGGGCAATTTTTTTTCATTATTGCATTGTACTCACTTTGAGCTAAAAATCTTTTTTTAATTTGGTCTTTATTAAAAATATGGAGCTCTTTTCTCCGTAGAGGGCTGAGTTTCTCTAGTAGCAGGATCTGAATTGTCTCTGTGCTCCGTCAGCCAGCTCACTTGATGGGCTCCTTATCTCTGATCTCTGACCTTATAAACACTCATTTTAGCTCAGTTCTTATCTTAGTAATTTAAGATAAGGTTTATTAGATGATGGGCACAAAGTTAAAGTAAAAAGGACAATTCTCACAGCTAGAAAAACAGTTAACCCTTTGTAGCAGAACTGCAGAATATTTTTTTGAAAAAATGATTTTTAGCCGAAATTGAGTAAAATGCATCATAAAAAAAAAATACCTCTGGAGGTGTACATAGCCTTTATACCAGCCCTGTACCTCACATGGATTTATTGCTCCAAATGCTCATCTAGATTTATTTCAGAGGGTGTTGTGCTTTCTCAGGGTGTGTCCTAGACAGTGAATTTAGAGAAAGGGCAAACAGCAGGTGGCGCTATAGAAAGATTTAGGTGAATGCAGGGTTTTGCCTGTTCTTTATTTTGTGTTATAAAATGCTTAGCCTTTACATTCAGGGTGAAAATACAAATCAACTGCTGCTCTGCCGAGCTCTAAACATGTAATTTTCCCTGACTATAAAAGTGGCTTTCTTCCAATTACTCAAGCAAAATACGTTAACATGTGTAACCTCACACCAGGAGTAAATGTCCACTTTGAGCATAGCAATCACAGTAACAGTCCCCCCAGATGGCTGTCCCTCTCTAGTGCACACCATCACGTTACATTTCATGGAGGCGACAAACTTAAAGGGGTTGTGCAGCCTGTTTGCATTGATGACCTATCCTCAGGCTAGGTCATCAATATCTAATTGGTGGGGGGGTCCATGTGAGCGCTACTTGCTGTTCATTACACTGCCGGGCATCTCGGATGTACGGTGTAATTACAAGTACTCACTCCATTCACTTGAATGGAGCAAGTATTTGCAATTACACTATACCACCGCTACAAGGGAGACAACGCGTTGTGTGATGAAGAGGAGGTAGCGCTCACATGGAGCGCCGCCTCCTCTTCAGACTTCTTAACAGCTGGGGTGCCAGTTGTCAGACTCCAGTATAAAACCCCTGCACTACCCCTTTAATTCTAGGTGTGTGTTTACTTAGGGGGCGCCTCACTAAATCTTTGTTGTAGGTGATCAAATGCCTAGCTACCTCTCTGTCCCAAATAGAGCCGTATAAGAAATAATTGTAAAGGTAAAGGGTAAAATAGATTTAGCTAAATCCATAAGCAAGATAGTGACCCAAGCGTGAAGGAACATCTACATAGATGTTTTTTAAGCAAGATAGTGACCCAAGCGTGAAGGAACATCGACATATCATAAATGATAATGCCCCAAAGTTGCCAATTCAGAGTCTATATATCAGTCCAGTAGAAAATATTTGGATGGGTCCAAAGGAAAACGAAGCAGTCAGCTGAATGATGTAATTCATACCCTATCCTTCTGCCAGGTTTAGGGGAATGGGGGTCATTTATTCATCAACTGAATTCTGCATCTTCCACTATGCAGAGAAATAGCTTCTGCAGCCACCATTTTATTTGACTAATCTCTTTTTCAGTAGATGTGTTGTCCTTATATAAAAAATAGTATATGTTATGCGTCCTCTGTTTCTTCCATAAAAAAACACATAACCGCTGAAGATCCAGTTCACCGTGTTCAGTGATCCTTAAAATTATTTATGGAGAATTGCATTCACCGAGAGGAACTGAGATAACAGAGAAAGAGCATTTATATGTATTTGTCTGAACCCTAACATAGGTCTGATAAGCCGATTACAACACAAACGCTCCTGTAATGGTATAATGAAAGTGTATTACAGACTGTTTACCAGATACGTTGTTTAAAGGGGTTGTCCCCTCTGGACAGTTCTGGCATATTGCAGGAGCGTACACAGATCTCATGGAGCCCCATATAAAACCTTAGTATGGGTTTCCCAGTACACGTCCGTCAATCACTCCCATGCAATGCAGAATTCAAAGCTCCACATCCCAGATTTCCAATGAATTTATGTTTTTTATTAAATGGAAAGAAATTTTATAAAATTTTTTATTAAAAGGTGGCCTCACCCACTTTATCCAACTTCTTTGTCAGAACAAGTAGAACAGGTGCTTCATAAATATCTGATTTATGAAGCACCTATCTCTAGAAAGGGGCACTGCTGTGAATTATGAGAATGCAGAGCATGTACGGTGTCCTCTGCATTCTCTGCGGTGGATTTTCTGCCTTATAACAGTGAATGGAGAAAACATTGCGCATTCGCAGCCCCCTCCATTCACCACTATGGGGCTTCCAGAAATAGGGAAGACAGCACTTGCCTATTTTTGGAAGTCACATAGCAGTCAATGGAGAAGGATTTGCATACGTGGCTTGCTCTCCATTCACAGTGGGACCCAGGAGATAAGAGCAGGTTCTGGAGGTAAGACCCACACTAATCGGACATTTATGGCATATCCTATTGATATGCCATCAATGACCAGATGGAACAACCCTTTTAATGCTATATTTACTCAAAGTCAATTTCTTAATACATTACTATACCTATAACAGTAAACCCCATGACTGGCAAAGTGAATAACATTGATTATCTTTTGACAATGGCTCTTCCCAAGGTATAAGATTTATTAGGCATCAAGTGAACAGTCCGTTCTTGAAGCTGATGTGTTGGAAGCAGGAGAAATGAGCAAACGTAAGGATCTAAGCAGCTTTGACCAAAGCCAAATTGTGATGGCTGGACAACTGGGTCAGAGGGTCTCCACATGCCAGGTCTTGTGGTGTGTTCCCTGCATGCAACAGTTAGTACCTACCAGAAGTGGTCTAAGACAGCCTGTGAACCAGCATTGGGGTCACAGGTGCCCAAGGCTCACTGATGCACATGACCATCAGATATTAGCTAGTCTAGTCCCACACGAGAGCTACTGTAGCACACGTTGCTGAATGTGTCAGAACACACAATGCGTCACAGCTTGCTGTGAATGGGGCTGTGAACAGTTAAGGTGCATATTCTGAAATCATGTCCAGGGTTATAAGGACCTACAATGGGCACGTGATCTTCTGGTGGTCTGGTAGATGAATGACATTTTCTTTTACATCAAGATGCCAAGATGCTCTGTAAGAAAAATAAAAGGCTGGTGGAGCCGGTGTGATGCTTCGGGCAGTAAGTGTACAAAATAACTTACTTCTACCGAATGCAGGGCATATAACTCTAGTATGGAGCCTTAATTCTGCATTTACACTATCCATTCCCGCGAGCGGTTCTTCTTGACATTCTGCCCATGTAAATGTGCCGCCGATCACGCTCGTTCATCGAGTGATCCTGTTGTTCATGCCGGCACCACCAATCATAGTTTCTGGGCAGCAGATGGTGTGGTCTAAACAGCGATCTGCTGCTCAGAAACCATGAATCTATAAAAGGATGAGGGGTCCTCATACAGTGAAGGAGATCGCTGCATGTAAATGAAGCAATCTCCTTCACTGAGCGAGCAGCCGACTGTCAAGAAGGAACGCTTCCTTCCCGACAGGCAGCTGCAGAGTCGGCCCGTCTAAATCCACCTTAAGCGTGGAGAACTAAAGCTGGATTAACGCGGCTTGATATTCCAGCCGATTATCAGAAATGAACGTTCCTACAAATGCTCGTTCCCCATAATCTGCTCATCTAAAGGTGTCGCAGATCACCCAAAGAACGAGCAAAACGCTTGTTCATCAGGTGAAATAATCGGCGGTGCGGACACCTCACATCAGTTTCTGGGCAGCGGATTGTGCTGTCCCCATGATTTTGTATGGGGACAAGCCATAGCAGCATACATCCTTATACTGTGGAGGTGATCGCTTCATGTAAATACAGAGCCTTACCTCCAATTAACGAGCAGCCAATTTGGAAGGAAGCTTTCTTCCCGACAATCGCTTCTCCTCGCACCTTAACTATGGTGTTATTCATGTAGGAGATAGTGGAAGGTACCACAGGAGGGTAGTTATACTAAAGGTTAAAGACATATTGAAGCAACTAATCCACACAGCAAACTGGCATCTATGACAAATCGGCTGAACAGAAAGTCTTTAGTCCATGGAGTCCAAACAGGAG